>NC_141694.1:1354741577-1355348285 GCF_964263255.1 Lissotriton vulgaris
CAAACATGAACTGGTTGACCCTTCCCATTTGGAAATTACACTTGTAGAATGTAATAAGGCAACTCCAATGTTATCCTATTGGAGAGATAGGCCTTGTAGTTTCACTACCAGGACCTGTACAACTTAAAACTACATGTCCTACTTTCAAAATACAGTGCAGCCAGACCTCTGGGCTGTCAAGGTCCTACCCTAGGGCCAAAGTATGTGTATTAAAATGGAAGGTTTGGGCCAGGCAAAAGGTTTATTTTGCCAGGCCAAAATGGCAGTTTAAAACCACACACAGGATCTGCAATGGCAGACCTGAGACATACTTAAGTTGGTGGCACAATCAGTACTGCAGGACCTCTAGTAGAATTTAATTTACAGGCCCTGCATACATGTTTTACCACTGTACAAGGTAATTACAAGTAAATTAAATATGCCAATTGGGGATAAGCCAATTTTATCATGTTTTTGGAGAGCACACGCACTTTAGAACTGGTTAGCAAAGTGCTCAGAGTCCTATGGCCAGCAAAAACTAGATCAGTAAAAATGGGGGAGGAAGGCAAAACGTTTGGGGGAAGACCACCCCAAGGAAGATAGGTCTAACAACTGATGTAATTATTTTTTAAAATATTTAAAAACATCATTGAGGCACAGTGCTCCAAGGGAGAGGGAACAGGATAAATATAAGATTTTGTACTGTTTTCCTCAATGTTGTATTGCTGAGGATAATGATGAAACATCAGACATGCGTTTCACATATGCTATCACTATGCCTACGATCTTTGACGTGGTTATCTGCTAGTTGTCCCATTCAAAGGTTTCCTGTTGGTTCCGTGTCACAATTGGGGTGATGTCTAGTCTATAATACTGTGACATGACCAGTAACGTTGTCCCTCCATCCAGGAATGATTTGTGCAATCAATATTGCCATATTGGCTATATTTTGCGGTGGTCTGGAATAATGATAAACTTATAGGCATCACCAATGCAATAAAGTGGCAGTAGAGGAGTGAAATATACGGCAAAGAAATAATTTTTTTTATTCATCAGCAAGGAAACACTAGAGTGCCATTTCATTAGCATTGTTCTTTCGTCTTTCCAGGGTGAAATATATTGCGGATAGTATATGCAATGTTGCACTCATCAGAAAACAAGCTTAACGTATACTCTTTAGTGCATCTGATTTATTTGTCATTGTCACATCTCCGTTATGTTCTAAAAGTTGTTTTCACTTTGAGCTTATACTACGGGCTCTTGAAGCACCTCTTTCTACTAAGAACAGCCCTTCAAAACAGTGTAGAATATATATATATATATATATATATTTAATAATTATGTCTTCCGGGGGAGGAGCCAAGATGGCCGCGGAGACGGACGTGTAGTCTCCCGGCTCCCGGAGCCTTTGTCTCCCGCACAGCTATCCTGTCCACTATCCTGCTACTACTTACCAGCGGGATGTTTGGAAACGTTTCCTGACTCAACTGGTGTTCCTCCGATGTCCCTACCTGTTTGCTAACCTGAGGTTTCGTCGAGTTACACGCCGACTCCTCTCCTAGCCCTGGACCCGGGACCCGAGATACAGCGCACCGCCTGTGTCTGCTGCAGCTGCGGGGGCTGATCGATCTGGAACGGCGCTGACATCCTGTGTTGGTCGGATGGCTCTGTGGTCGTTTCCTCCGGGCGCATGTGTTGGGGACACTGCTGGCCAGCGGGGAGTCTATTTTACCGCCTCATCTGTGGGACTCTGAAGGTGAGCCGCGCTTTGCTCTCTCCAGTGTCGGAGGTGCCCCCGGCTACCGGGGCTCCTTCCTTGCCTCGCCTCTGCCTGTGCCGAGCGGAGAGAGACGCCTCGATATGAGCTGTCCACCATTGCGGACTTGTCCTGTTCCGCAGGGATTGATTACCGCACCATAGCGCTGATCTCGCCGGTAATCCTTTGTTGTCCCTGGAGGCAGGATCAAGACGGCTGGCTCCCCAACAACTATGGCGGACGGCGCCTCGGCTCCTGCCCGGTGTACCCAGCTCGTACCCGATTGGGAAGCGGACATGTCTACTGCGCCTCGTACCACGGGAGCAATAAATGATCAACAGACATTTACCCGCGCATCTGTGCTTCGTGCTCTTACTCGACTGCGGGACGAGTGGCGTGCAAACTCGAGACTGTTGAGGGAGAAACTGGATGGGTTTGTGACTGGATCGTGCTATACTTTGCCTGTTTTCTCTCCTCGCTATGTCTACCAGCCTCCGCTGATCCCTGTCAGTGATACATTGTTGCCGCGGGAGTGTGTGACGAAACAGCAACTTCACGATGATACAGAGTGTGAGCTGCGATCTAACTGCCCTGGCGCCGCTACAATGTCTCTCTCCCCGGTGCGACACTCAACCTCGCCCACGGAGTCCGCGGGGCTGCTGCTACAACATCCGACTATCCTTTTATACTGTGCCTATTCAATGGAGACATCGACACCTTCTGCAATGCAAAGAGTTATTATATTGAAAATGCAGCTCCTTCTATGTGTCGGCTCTGGTTGGGACTGGCGACGTCCATTTTGTCCCTGGACATTTCTTCATCATCGAGTGCGGCCATTTTGCCTCTTTGTTCTCACCGAGGCGGGCTTTCTCCTTTTCTCCGATGGTTGTGGCTTCTCACGGGGGGTGGATACGTGGGGTCACCCAAGATCGGGCCAGGGCTAGGCGATTTCTTTAGTGTGATGGACGCATTGACGGGCGGGGACTAGGATGGGACTGCTTTTTGTCTGATTTACTCGCACGTTTGGAAATGACTTTCCCCACCTGCAGTTCTGCTTACTACTTCTGTCGTGCTGATGGTAATTGGGGTGGGGGACGCTTACGGGGCCGGTGGTGACCGGGAGTATGTTGAACTTTCCTCCTCCCGTCTTTATTGAGAGTTGGAGATTGGGATGGTCTTTTCTCACTCTCTATATTCTCTTTCCCACTTGGGGGTTCTCTTGGGGCGACAGGCATGCCTATTGGGGGGGGGGGGCCGTGGCCTTCCGCTGGTATGCAGGGTGGGGGGATGGGATGTGTTTTATGTTTTCTCTTTGTTTCTATGGCCCTCTTTCTTTTTCTTCCTTTCTTCTGTTTCTCTCTCTTCTACACCTCTTCGCTTCCTTTGGGGTCGGGGTTCAGTGTTCTTAGGGAGTTTATTGTATCGTATCATTATGTGACATAGCGGTTGGTTCTAGTTCTTTGATGGTGGTCAATTGCTTCCTGACAAATGCCTTCCTCTATCACGCCTCCTTCCAGGTGCCCCTTGAATGATGATAGCTATCCTGGTCAGTAATTAGCTTCGACTCTCTTCGTAGTTTTATAAATTGTACTCGACAAAATCATAAAATTAAACCTTTTTCTATCCTCATGCTATGGTTCTATGTTCCACACGATACTTTTCGCTCAGAGACTGCTTTAACGGCGTTCTGTCCTATTGGTTCTTTTTTATCCTTTTCCCATATGTCATAGTGGCCGGCCCCGAGGGGTTGTAGGCAGACGCTGTGTATTGTGCATTTTACAAATAAAGGTTTAAAAAAAAAAATAATAATAATAATAATAATTATGTCTTCCAAGAAGGCACTTGTGTATTCAACATCTTTTGGTTCTTTGGTCTGAGGGTCCTCTTGAAATAACTGTACATTTGAGAACAGTGTATGTGGTATTAATTTGTGTTAACGTTCAAACAAAACATATTAACAGCAAAGAAAAGAATTGTTTTTACACGGATTGAATTACATTTTAATAATTAAGGTATCGGTTTGCAGCTACAGGCAAAAGCTCAGTAGCGGCCGGCATGACTCGCGCTTAGTGCGACAGCCGTGGGAGTCGTCGCAGGAGGGTTCACAGGGGGAGGTGGGGAGTTAAACAATAAACCTACCTTGAGGCCAGTCCCAGGTCGCTGATCCTGATCTCCTGCGTCCGACTACAGGAACAGGAAGCAGGCAGCCAGGCTTCCTCCACTAAGCCAATCACACCGCTGCAATGCAGCGTTGTGATTGGTTAGAGCGCCGTGACACAGCGCACAGCCAGGGGCTGGAGGGGTGGGCATGTTCTCCATGCAGGCTGTAATGCAGCCTACATGGAGAACAGGGAAGTGCGCATGACTGTTTTGGGCGGCCCGAGAGGGCCGACCAAACAGTCATTGCGCACATTGGAATTGGTACACCATTCCTCCTTTGCTCCCAGAGCAGATCAGCACCTCCCACATGCCCGCCCGCAAAGCAGACAGACCCAAACCATAAAATGATAATAACAGTTCTTATCATTTTATGTTTCAAAATTTAGCACTGCTATGAAGCAGTGGGGTGACGCTCCTCTGCCATAGCGGAGACGTCACCACTGCAAATGCTATTTTCTCCAGTGAGCGACTGTGGAAGCAAACTATCTCTGCAAAATTGTCATCCCTTTTTACGCCTGAAAGCAGCAGCCAACAGGTGACACTTAACTTTTGCAAAGGGTCACGTCCAGCCTATTTCCCACTGTGCAATGATTTTACCTTTTTTCTATTCGAACTAGAAACATTGTTTTTGTTAAATCTGAAATGCAATCAGCAGGTGATCGATTATCTGGCAATTGTGGCAAATAGATATTTGCGGAGAAGTGCCACGGCCACAGAATCATGTTTTCCATCAGACGTGCTTATAAAGCAAAAGTCCCTCTGTTTGGGGTCTTAAATGACTGAGTGTGTAGTGTTTCTCTGATTGAATTCTCTATAATGGAACACCACTTTCCCAAAAGCATATGTAGGTCATCCAGCTCTGCTCTTTGGTGGAGATGAGGTTAGGAATATGTATACGCCTATGCTTACTGATAAAATGTCAATGCTGTTTGGAGGTTGGCCATGAGTTAAATCAATGAGTGATTAGATTCGGACCTTTCAAAAGGTTCCCAGGGTGCAAACAGGGACAGTGCGCTGTATTAGAAAGTGTGCGCTACCCTCAGGGCAGCTGCGAACTCGCGCTACCCTCAGGGCAGCGCATTCAAGTGAAATACAGAGCAACTATTTAACCCCTTCAGCACGGCGCGAATTCCGCTGTGGCGCGGGCGGGGCTAGGGGGTGGGCGTGGTGCCACGGTGCTCATGACGCCTCCCGGACGTCATAAATCACAGTGGGCATGTGCTCATGACGGCCGGGCACTGTCAGAACTCCGCCCACTGATTATTTCCCCCGCACAGGCGGGGAATTAACAGCGTATGGGCGGAGCGGCAACGTTCGGACGGCTCCCGGCCGTCATGAGCACACGCCTACCGAGGTTAAAAGCTGCTCCATGTTTCACAGTGCAAGTGGCACTCGCCTGCACTTTCAAGAGGGGATAGAGATCCCCTTGCAGGCGGGTGCAGTGAGTGACTGTGGAGAGAGCTGCTGAGACAGCAAGTTAGCTCCTGTCTACTTGACAGAGCCCATTAGAACCTCTCAGGAACAATGCAAAGAAAGTTATTGATACGAGGTCTTTATGACATTATCATTATATAAGTGTGATTCCACTCATTTACAGAATTTCTCATTGCATGAAATGTGCACAAATTTCATTACTGCTTATAAAGCAAAAGTTTGCAGGTTTTTTTTACCCGGGAAAGACTGGTTTGAGCAAAAAAAATCTTAGTAGGAGTAATTTTCTGATCGAATCAATGCCTAACCGTACATCTTGTAACTCGTCCATGCAAGGTATGCCCTCGTCTATAAAAGTAACGTGAGATACCAGACCGAACCGTTTCGCACATCTTATGTTAAGACATTGTCCATTCACCCTTGAACAAAATGATATACGGCCCAGCAAACTGGCAAATAAGTGAGAATGTCAAGTTAACTAAAACAGATTGCCCACTCTTTTAAATGGGATTTGTTCTGTCTTCAACTGAAAAAAAATTACAATATTAAAGGATTAAATCAATTTACCAAAGACCAGTGGGATGTTTAGAATAAACTTCAAACTACTACAGAGTCAAAGGCTCCTTTGTGCACAATACCTGTGAGATGTGTTTTCAAAGAAATGATTAGCCCAGAGGGCCTTTCTTTGTGGAAATCATTGATTTTGTTTTGCTGACTCTGAGAATTGAACAATGAACCAAACTTGCAAGTACCATGAATGAAATGACCAAAGCCCTGCATAATGTAAGCTGTTTGAACGGATTTCTCATTTCAAGTTTAGAAAAGAAAAAAAAAACTTTTCTTATTTAAAATGATCACAGAAGTCTTTTGATAGTATTTTTTGTCTGGCAGAGAACTGCCTTTAATTTCTCACCATCTCATGTAAGACAAATCATAAATTAAAAATACATGCAATTATGTGCATGCAGTGAGGGGGTTTGGGTCACTTGTCTACAATCACTGGTCTGCTTGACTGTCATTTTGCTTTGGCCTGCAACATCATGTATCATTGGGCAATGTGCCGCCTCGGCCCGTGCAGTTAAGAGTGGTAGGGCCGGGTTGGGGGGTGGGGTGGGGGGGGGGGGGGATTTCAACATCTGACGACAAGGAAAAATGTAATAAATAATTAATTTTCCCTCGCCATCATCTGCCGACCGCTCCACCATTCTCACCTGCATGGGCCGCAGCTGGCAATATGCCAGATCACTTCATCCATCCTTCTCTTACTAAGCGAGCAATGGCATTTGGCCTTATAGCATGTAAATTCACCTGTAAAGACATGGGTCAGGGCTGCTGGACCAGTACTTTACACTGCAGTAGTTTTTTTATTTCCTTTCTATCGGCCAGATTCATCAATGTGAAGTTTTGCGAGCCTGAAATAGCGATTCATAAGGAATCGCTATTCCAGACTCGCAAAACGGGATTCATGTAGGATTCGCAATATTTCTTGCGAGTCTTACTGATTCCTTATTTGCGATTAGCTAATTGCTAAACGCAAATATGGAATGACTCCCCATGCATTCCTATGGGCCTAAAGGCCCATAGGAATGCATGGGGAGTCATTCCTCATATGCGATTAGCAATTAGCTAATCGCAAATGAGATTGCGATTTCAAGGGTGCAGGGGAGTCCAAAGGACTCCCTGTAACACCCCTGAAATGTTAAATTACACAGATGTTACACACACACATGTCCAACATGCAACTTAGAAAAATGCTTTTAAAAGCATTTTTCTAAGTTTTCGCTATTTACCACGAGGTTTTACCTCGTGGTAAATAGCGGCCCAAAATTGCGAAATCGCAATTTTTAAATGTTTCAAGAATAGCATTTAAGGAATCTCTAATAGAGATTCCTTAAATGCTATTCCTCGCAAATTTGCGAGTTCTTAAATAGAGACTTTTGCTTTTGGGATGATGAATCCCAAAAGCAAAAATTGCACTTGCAAAGGGCCAGATTCTCAGAATCTGGCCCTTTGCAAGCGCAATTGTGCTTGATGAATCAGGCTGCATATCCGTTTTTCGGCTTCTTTTTGTATTCAAACTTTGTCTTCAGGTTACAGTAATTCAAAGTCAACTCTGACTTTTATTTGTGCCATTAAGAATCATATTTTCCTGCGATGTGCGTTAAAAATAAAATGGGTTTCTATGCTTGTTTAGACAGAAAACACTTGTACTATTCTTTTAAAATTATATGCAAATTAATTTCATAGTTTAGCTTTAGGTATATGGCCTGTATGTTTAGATGGTGGTGTTTTATTCTTTATGTTTTCTCTTTATTTTTGTGTTGTGTGCTTGCAATTAGAAAGGTATAAAAATGACCACAGTTCCAGCTTGTCAAGCACAGACCTATTGGACTTGCCATTGTTTGTTATGGTTTGCTTAGATAAACAATTCAAATGAAAAATCATTCAAGGCCACCACTATTTTGCTTGTTAAGACAAACAATTCAAATAAATGCTAATTCAAGGTCACCTCTGTTGTGTCGAACAGCATTTCTAGCGATAGGAAGAAACACTGCACCCTAGTTGACCCATGCCTACCGTACATGTGCACAGGACTGCTGGTGCACATTGTTTCCACCTGCCTCTCCATTTTCGAAGGCTCACTAAAGCACAGCACCATCTATAACTATAAACCCATCTCAAATATGCCATTACCTGCCAAGCTACAGAGCTTAAATGTTTGTACTGTAACCAGCTCAAAATATTACCATGAATGCAACTATATGCTTGACAATGGCTAGAAAGTGTCATATAGATATAAATTGCCTATATGCTGTGCTAAGTTAGCATGAGCTTATTAGGAGTTTAAACGCCATTTTACCTTTCTGCTGCTTCTGCACACGATACATAGCTGTTGCTTTAGCTTTGAGTCTAGTAGAATGTTTTGATTCATGCGAGAATAATATGTTGTTACTCTGATATCAGCCTTGCTTGGCGAGCTGTGTCTGTAGAGTGAGTGCAGAAACCTTCAAGGATATCTCAACACAGTGGTTGTTGTGAGGTCTGATCTTCGCACGTCCCCAGACATAACATACATGCAGCTGCGGCCAAGTTCTGGCTTTAGGCGCATTTTATATTGCTTCGCACAAGAGCATAGACACACACTTGATGGTGCTTCGCATGCAGAGAGCAGTTGGAAGATTATATGATCCTTTACCACTAGGTTCTTGAGGTATGGGGCCGCCTTGCTAAACCCAAAGAGACCTTCTTAGATATAATATAATATAGTAGCTAGGGAGGGTGAGAATTAGGTGTTACTGAACCCTATTCGTTTAGCATAATACCATGCTTCCACCTTTTGTGTTCTACAGACTAGTGACTATGCTGATTACTTTGTTTCTTATAATATGTTTGCTTGTATTAGCTAAGATACTGCGTTTGAGAACAATGCATTAGTGAATAAACATTTCAAATATGCACGTGTCCTCTTTACTCCTTGTTCTGGATTGAAATGATTGTATAACGAAAGAGTGTTCATGTGTTTCACGTTACCTGAGGTGTACTAAGTCCATGTTCTGGTTTGTCTAAGCATTGGGAGTTTGTGATTACCAATGAGACACTGTAGCTAGTCTGGTAGGGGATTTTGGGTACTAAGGTGAGTTTTGGCACACCCTAATTCACTGAGGTTCCAAGTCTCTATGCACAGTTCTGTATGAGAACGGAATCCTTGCGACAAAAGTATGAATCTACAAGGCCGCCTTTATCTCTGTCTGGGATGACCTCAAACATCTTTCCCTCAAACCATGTTGTCTTGGATATGTAACCCGATTGTAGGGCCATCTGATTTCATTTCAGGTGGGGTCTCCCCCCCAAAATATTATTCCTGAAGATGGGCCTACTGTGGCTCTGCCATAGTGAACACCACCTTTTCACTCACTAAGAAAAGAATGGTGGAATGCAGAGGAGGTTGGAAATAAGATCATCTTGTTGTGGCAGATATCCCTTGTTTTAATGCAGGCCCTAAAACAACTATATGATAAGGCCCACAGTATATCATAAGGTACAGACTACTCCACCAGACATTGTGCATGCCTAATTTGACACCAGGCTAGTGACACGCATCTCACTTTAAAATTGATAAGAATAGTAAAGCCCTGGCTACTCCCTCACTATGCTTGGATATAAAAACGACAAGCTGCAAACGTTCTACAGGTACAAACTGTATCCAAGTAAAGCACACATAATGAAGCATCCAGTGTTGTTCCAGTATTGTTCCAGTACACTCAAGGATTTCTACAATAAACAAACACTACACAAAATAGACCATTTTTGGGCTACAATAACCAGCACACCGGCTGATAATGTACTACTGGCAGCACCAAAGACAAAATAGTATTGAACTTCACCTTTTGTGGAAGTCAGTCTGCTCATGCTTGAAGCTGGCCTGAAACTTTAGTACCTAGAATTTCCTGCTCACTGCTCCGTCTTCACCCACACAGGCCAAGGATGGGTGGTGAAATTCAGCTAACATGTGGCTGGCTGCTGCTAGCCTGCTCACACCTGATGAATGTGATTACTGTGAGCTCTTTTAAACCCCAGCTCCTTTCAGTCAAGTGTTGGTCATTGAAGCTGTGTTTTGGTGAGACCAATCCTTGTTCCCTGAGCTTTTGATTGTCCTTGTTCCTGAGTTGCAGCTATTCCTTCTTCCTGATTAGCACTGCTTCCACTGCTCTGTTGATGCCTGAGCTACAGCTATCATTGTTCCTGAACCAGCACTGTTTTCAGTGTTTCCTTGATTACTGTTCCTGAGCTATAGTATTCCCTGTTCCTGAATTAGCACTGTCTACATTATACCTTGACTCCTTATCCTTAGCTACTCCTTTTTTCCTTGATTCCTGAACTAGTGCTATTTAAAGCACCATTGAATCTCCTCACATGTATTTCCCGAGTCCCGGTACCTGATTTTCTTCCCATTACCTATGTTTCAGTCCCTCGTTTGCTGTCTTCCTGTTCTACTGTCTTGCTTCTAGTTTTCTTGTGTGTTTGCTAGCACTCCTCTTCGCAAGCTCCTTCTCAATTGTGGCTGTGTATTTAGTTCTGCGCTCTTGCTGTTACTGCCGTGCATGTTCCTGTTTGATCGCCAGGATCCATGGGCATAGCTGACAACCTAGGTGGGTGGTGTTTCTTGTCTACTGTGACTATTGTCTTTGAGTTACATTTATAACATCACCATAGGTGTCAGCTCCACATACCCTGCCTTTGCATGTATATCCTATAGGTGGGTTATGCAGTCAGTATCTAAAACAGCAATTGTGGGTGGGGAAATTACAGGGCTTCAGTCTTAGCGTGTGGAGCTTCTGAGTGCTTTATCCCACATTCCCTTTATTGTTAATACTGTTATTTGTATATGTATGTCTTCCACGTCTGTCCTGGGTGTAGTTATGGAGCAAACCCCACCATAATGTTATCCTTTTTCGGAACTAATCTTCATGGTTCATTTTTCATGGGGTCATGGTATTACTACATGTAATTGCGCAATAAGTGTTGGTATTTGTCCACTGTTGGTTTATATGTCACTATTCTCATTTGTGCACATGTAAATGTCTTTGTGTATTTTCCTTTTCTTCACCCAGAGAGAGTGACCAATGATGAGAAGTGGGTAAACCGGTGATTGTTAACCGGGAACCCCCTCGGGTGATTCGACCGTGAGGCACTCTCTCTGTTTTCACTTCAATTTTTTTGTGCTAGTGAACAGAGGCCTGTGTCTATTTCTGTTTATAAGTTTATGCATCCTGACCTTGGGTATAGTGTTAATTGACACATTGAGGGGATCTAGATCGTTGATGATATATCAGACTCCTCCATTGGTCTAGGATTTTGATGCTTTCTGACTTGGTAGGGCTCTTTGTGATTGAGAGTTGATTGAGCGGGGGCGGCTCGACCAGGCACTTTCCCCCTACACTCCTAGATATTGATGGGTTTCCATCAAGTCTTGTCATGCTGCAGGCATTCTAATAAAGCGCTGCATCAGGTTTGCATTGTGTTTCATTGGTTCTGATGAGACCACAGCTAGGCTGACAGAGCACATTTTGCCCCTATTCCAAGGGTCCAGGACTGGAGGTGCATCACCTATGGGGTTAGGACTCACAGAAGGCAGAGTCCAGGTGCAAGGTTCAAGATGGTTGTTTGAAGTCACTCTGGTGGTTCAGGGTTCAAGTTACAGGTCCAGTCCTTCTCACTCAGGTAGCAGGGCAGCAGAAGAGTTCTTCTTGCAGCAGAGTAACATAACAGTCCTTTTGAGTCTTCCACAGATCCAAAATGATATTGAAGAGTTGGCTCAGAGTTTACTACTTATACCTGCTGCCCAGTTTGAAGTAGGAGAAGTTTCTAGAGCCATGCCCGAATAGAGGTGTTTGGAATATCCAGTCTCCCTGCCCCCAGCTTGTCTAGTGTGGAACCCTTTATGACTGTGGTGAGGCAGAGCCTTTGTAATGTGCAAGTGTGGTAAGTGACCGCCCCTCCACCTCATCCTGACAGAGATGGCCCATTCTGCGAATGCCTATTCCCCTTTCTCTCATTGTCTTGGGACAAGAAAATGCCAACTTTCTAAAAGTGCTACTCAAACAAATGATGGACGTGATGCTGAATAAATCATATATTCACCCCCAGTCAAGAGATCTGGGTTAAATCCATTGTTCTTTTGCTCACCATGCCACCCCAGTTTAGACCCAGCCATATGCAAATCAGTATTGGACCTGTGCCTCATGGGAACAGTCCAGACCGAAATGCCAAGCCGGGTCCTCCATGGACCGGAAACAAACATACTGGGACCATTTCTGGGTATGCCCATACGTGGGTCCCTTGCTCACTTTGCCTCACTTTGCCACTGGATTCACGCTAGTCTGGCTGATGAAGGGCATTACCCAAAAACGGGTGCCAGGATGCTAGTCTGAGAAGTGAATCCCAGAGTAAAACCACCTCCATGGTGAATTAGTGGTGTATCGTAGGTTTAAAGAATATCTATATTAAACGCTTACCGCTGTGTATTAGTAATCTAATATCAGTGAATTCCAAGGTTAGGTAGAAACACTGCGACACGAAACTCCGTGCAGCTACGAGGATATTTTGCCAGGTCGAAATGGCAGTTTAAAACTGCATACACAGGCTGCAGGGGCAGGCCAGAGACATGAGTAAGGGCTACTTGGGTGAGTGGAAGTGCTGCAGACCCACTAGTAGCATTTAATTTACAGGTCCTGGGTACATGTCATACCACTTTACTAGGGTATTATAAGAATAATAAATGTACCAATTGAGTGTAAGTCCATTTTACCATGTATTGAAGAGTAAGCACAAACAAATTAGCACTGGTTAGCAGTGGTGGTAAAGTGTGCTGAGACCTAAGGTACGGAAAAACGAAATCAGCAAAAACAGGATGTAAGGCAAAAAGTTGGGAGAAACCCATGCCGAGGGTGTCAGCTCCAACAGAACCCAAACTCAAACCTGGCAAAAACGTTCAAATCAGCCCAACACTGCAAGAGGCCACGACTAGAAGGGGCTTAAGATGGGTTTTATGGTTGGACATTGGTAGCCCATTCACCTCTGCGAGAAGCCCCTTAGCCTGCAGCCCACCAGGGAAATACCAGAGTGGCAGAATAGCCAGTCTGGCCCCGAAAACTACCTTCCACTCTCATGTAATCCAAAAGCTGAGTAAAATGCATATTTCTGAAAGCCACCGCCACTGGGGAATATATACACACTGACATTACACCTTCTATTAAAGTACATTGTGTGTACATTGAAAGAACTGAATACAAACTGACAAAATTAGACTCAGTTTCATTTAAAATATTTTTGCTAAAACCGGACTTGGAAGACTGAAATCGACAAGACATTTTCAAAGATCTTGTTCAACCTGATAACGTTTCTTTCAACAATGTCATTTTCAAAGTGCTTTTACGAAAAGGAGAGCTTAAACATTATCGATATAATAATGTCTGGTTTGAAATCAAATCATCCATTTGAGGGCAAGTCTGTACTTATGGAAGTGGTAGGCGTTGGGAGAAGAGGCAATCCAATCATGTCACTATATAACAGCTGTGCAACGCTTGCTTTGATTAAATGTTGTTCACGTTGAATAGTTTAGGACGGTAGAGTAGCCCTGTGACGGCTTTTGATCAATACTGCTTTGTCACGTTGGGGGGGGGGGGGGGGGGGGGGGATTTTGAGTGGAGAACAGAGGACTATGAAAACTGAACCTGTAAGCCCTTCTCTGAATCTCCTATTGATGCCTGGCAGGTCTCAGATATCGACTGAAATGGCCTGGGAGACCCCATCCAATCATCAAACGGCCCTGTGCGCAGGCTGCCAAACCAAACATGGCAGACCCTCCCCAGGAGAGGTGCAAAAGTCACGAATTAGGTGACCACAGTAGCACTGGGAAGAAGCGCGCGCCGCGCCAGCAGGCGCCGTGAATAGGAACCCTCTGCTTTCATCGCAAAAATCAATTTACATATAAATAAGAGAGCAAATACTTTTACTTCCCAGCAGCTGCAAGACCCATGTGTCCTAATGTAGAACTAGAGTGTAAAATAATACGTGCAGCAAGGCGGCCCTTCGATCACAATAGGCCGCTTTCTTCAACAAGCCCCACATTCAGAGACACAGACAATAAGTTCATCCAATCACCACGAAGCTTTGCAGCCTCTGCCTAGCATCACCCCGCTGTAAGCATCCATCTCCGAAGCCCTAACGCGGGACGTTAAATTAAAAAGTGCTGAATTCTACGGCAAAAAAGATTAAATCTTTCAAGCACGCAATTCCCAAAGCAAATTATGCCATCAAGACAGCTCCTAATGTATTACTAGGGCAGGATTAAAATACTAAAAGGAAGCACACGAACAGTCGGATATAAAACGGGGCAGCAGTGACTAACAGACTATGCAAGCAGAGGATTGAAAAGAACTTGCAAGCGCCTCATGATTAATGTTCTCCCGCAAAACTCATTATCATTATTAAGTTCCACAATCATCAAACACGTTTCAATTATGTTAAAGAAGTTTGCTGTTGGTGGCATTTATTTAGATCTCCATCAATAAGAAATCTAGTCTCATCATCATCATTTTTTTAAATTAAAACACTCTATTCCCATTAAGCCTACTCTATACGAGATAGCAAGGAAAGGTGCAAGATTATTCAATCACACTGTCCTTTAAATGTGTGTTAACCAAGGACCACACGATTAATATTTAGGTCTATTACACTGATGCAGCATTACCGCATTTAAAATCGCAATAATAACACAATGCTACACTGGACAACCATGTCCGATACCTCCAGTAAAAAGCTGGTGTTATCTTTGCAGGACAAATTTGCAGCAGCACTGTTCTACTTGCTTTAAGCTGAATTAATTCTATGGTAATACTAGTCGTAGTTACTGCATTGCCCGGTTACTCACCGGTAATATCCATTACTCCGAGTCCTGGTCTCCCCGTCCCATTCCTTATCAGTGAGCAGCTAGTCTGCTCCACAGAAACATACAACCTAGCTGAGCTTTTTCGCACCTCCCCCAATATGGCGTCACTCCCAGGTGACCATAAAGGGGGAAGTGCATCACCGCAACATCCTGAGAATACCAAAGAAAACCCAGAACGAAAACAGATAATCACCCAAACAAACCCAAGACAGGGAGGGAGGGGATCAGGAATGGGACGGGGAGACCAGGACTCGGAGTAATGGATATTTCCGGTGAGTAACCGGGCATTACCTCCTCGTCCTGTCTTCCTGTCCCATTCCTTATCAGTGAGCCCATATCCAAGCACACAGTGATTGTAAGAAAAAACAGACCAAAAAGTGTGAGAAAAAACAGGTCCATTTTAATCAACAGAAAACAGTACACATTACAAACCATGTACCGCAGATAGGACATGAGCCCCAAAGGCAGCAGAGGCCGCCATCCCCAACTGAAGCCGATAATGAGAAACAAACGTATGGGGAGCAGCCCAAGTGGCAGCATTACAAATGTCCCTCAAGGAGGCCCCCTTGAACATGGCCCAGGAGGAGGAAACGCCCCTGGTGGACCTACCCTGAACAGAAGAAGGGAGAGGACAGTGGGCAGATTCATAAGCAGAAACCACTGCACCCCTGACCCAACGAGACAAGGTGGACAAAGAAGGTCGAAGACCCAGAGAGGCCATAGGTGACAAACAAGGAATCAACCTTACGGAAACCAGACGTACACTCCAAGTAGATGCGGAAAGCCCTCAGCACATCCAATGAATGGAGGACCACCTCCTCAGGAGAGGTAGGATCCGGAAAAAACACTGGGAGAACAATATCGTCCTGACAGTGAAAAGAAGACAACACTTGAGGCAGAAACAACTGACTCGGGCGGAGAATGACCTTGTCAGCGCAAAAGCGCAAAAAGGGGGGAGAAGCCATCAAAGCCCCAATCTCACCAACCCTCCGCCCAGAAGTAATGGCCACCAGGAAAAGAACCTTAGCAGAGAAGAACTTCAGGGCGACGGAGTTCAAAGGCTCGAAAAGGGGACCCGTCAAAGCCTGGAGAACCAAGGGAAGATCCCAAGGAGGCACAGGAGATCGAGAAACAGGAAGCTGAAGCAAAAAACTCCTCAGAAGCCACAAACGGGGAGACAAAGGACACAAAGGAACCCCGAAAGGCATGAATGGCAGCCCACTAGACCCGCAGGGAAGAAACCGCAAGCCCCAAGATGAAACCATCCCTCAAGAAGTCCAACACCCTCACAGGAGGCAGAAGAGAGACCCTTCCCAAGACACCAGGAGGAGAAATTCTTCCAGTGACGGGCATAGGACTTCAAGGTGGAAGGGCGCAGAGACAGCTGGTAACATTGTGCATCCTCCACAGAGCAACCCTGACCCAGCAAACTCAACCTTTCAATTGCCAAACCCCCAGCCGGAGGCGGCGCAGGGAGGCAATCCCGAGAAGAGGAGCCCGCACAGGGGAGGGACACAGGAGAAACCTCCAATGTGGGCAAACAGACAAGGTCAGCAGAAGGGGAAACCAAGACTGATGAGACCACTCCGGCACCACCAGGAGAACCTCCGCCTGATCCAACCGAATCTTCCGGAGGGCCCGCGGAATCAAGGCAAACGGAGGGAAGGCAAACAGCAGCCCTGGTGCCCACGGAACCGAGAAAGCATCAGTGGCCCACGCCAACTGGGTGGGAATGAGGCTGCAAAACCGAGGAAGAAGGGCTGAATCCTCTGAGGCAAAGAGATCCAGCCAAGGACGGCAAAACCTGAGGACAATCTGATCGAACAGAACCGGGGACAGACACAGAGACACCAAGGAGGGGAACAACCTGCTCAAAGAGTCCGCAGTCCCATTCTTCGTCCCCGGAAGATAGACCGCTGTCAGAGACAAGAGATGCAACTCGGGCCAAAGCCCGATCCTCCGGGAGAGGAGAAACAGAGACCGACACATGCCCTCTTGGCGCATAGTTGTCGGTCTGCACCTGGTTGTCGGTCTGCAACGAGACCACCTGACCCCGAAGGAGAGGAGCGAACCACCGAAGAGCCAACCAAACCGCCCTCAACTCTTTCCAGTTCGAGGACTGGAGGGACTCGAAATGGGACCACCGACCCTGAGCCTTGGAGGCACCCAGCACGGCACCCCAACCCAAGGCACTGGCATCCGTGGACAACACAACCACAGACCGAGGAGGAAGGAGATCGAACCCCCGGGAAAGAGACTGAGGGGACAACCACCACTGGAGATCTGCCCAAATCCCCGGAGAGATAGGTATCAGAGTCTCGTAGTCCAGGGAGGCAGGATCCCAGTGCGACAGGACATGATGCAACAGGGGATACAGATGTAACCTGGTCCAAGGAAGGAGATGCAAAGTGGACGCCATCTCCCCCTGACTCCGCAACCATAGACAGGCAGACACCTGGGACTGGGACAGAAGCCAAGAAAGGTGATGAAACAAAGTCAACTGGCGCTCCAGGGAGAGGAACACCATGCCCAGATCCATGGGGAAGAGAGCCCCCAGGAACTTTAGGGACTGGGAGGGCACCAGGGAGGACTTCCGGTGGTTGATGAGGAACCCAAAAGAACCCAGAAGAAGACACACCTGGTCCAAATCCGACAGAGCCTAAGAAAAAGAAGGAGAGACAATCAACCAGTCATCCAGATAGGGAAACACCTGTAGCCCCCTGGAATGAAGAATACCCACCAGAGGGTCCAAGAGCTTGGTGAAAATCCTGGGCGCCGAGGAAAGGCCGAATGGGAGCACCCGGAACTGGTAGTGAAGGGAACCCACAGCAAACCGGAGAAACCGCTGGTCCGCCGGATGGACAGGAACGTGCAGATACGCATCCATCAGATCCAGGGATGCCAGGAAGCCCCACGGAAGCAACAGAGGCAGGATGGACTGCAGAGTCACCATTTTGAATTGGCGATGGAGAACTAAGCGATAGACCCGCTTCAGATCCAAAACAGGACGCAGATCTGAAGTATCCTTTTGGAGACCAGAAAGAGGATCAAATAGCAACCCTCCCCCTTTCCAGAGGAGGAACCTCCACAACAGCTTTCTTCTCCAACAGAAGCCGCACACCTGCCAACAACGCCTCCCTCCACAGAGGAAGATGGGGCAGGGGAGTCAGAAGGAAGAACTGAGGAGGAGGAGGAGGAGAGAAAAACTCTATCCCGCAACCCTCTGACACAGTCTGAACCGCCCAGGCATCCGGAACCGACAACCACTGGGACAGGAAGGACTGGAGGCGACCACCAACTGGCAAAGGCAGATAGTCATTGGGAAGAGGAGGAAGCGGTGGCAGCCACACCGGCAGGGGCCCGGGACTTGGCACCTCCAGGGGCCCCCCGGCCACGACCCCTGCCACGAAAGGGCTGTGAAGCGCCCCGAGCAGGGGGCCCAAAGGCGCGACGGTAGCCAAAACCACGCCCCCGAGAAGGAGGGCGGACCGGAGCCACAAACTTGCGGTTCTCTGCCGATTGCTTGACCATCTACTCAAGCTGAGGACCGAACACCTTGGAACCCCCAAAGGGCAACTCCAGGAGGACCGACTTCTGGGAAGTCTCAGCCTTCCAGGAACACATCCAGATATGCCGTCTTGCAGCGATGGAAGCACCAGAAGCAGCCACTGCTGCACTCAAATTGTCAAAGGAAAGATCAGACAAGTAACGCACCTGTAACCCCATGAGGGCCAAAAGAGAGGAAGCATCTTCCCCTTCCTGCAAAAGAGAGGACAGGGCCTGAAAATCCTTGAGGAGGGACTGGACCATGTAATTCGAATAGGCCGTTGCCCTGACAGAAAAATTAGAAGCAGCATAAGAACGCTTCACTGCCCCTGCAACCCGCTTATCCACAGCGTCCGAAGGAAGGGCGTCGTACAGGACCAGACCATGAGAGGGAAGTCCAGCCATCTAATTGTCAACCTTGACAGTCTGAGGAAACTCTGCAGCAAAACCCTCCAAAGGATAGCGCTTGGACAAAAAGCGCGGGAAAACAGACTTATCCACCTCCTTCCATTCATGATCCACCACCTTGCGCACAGCACCATGCAACGGGAAGGAGTCAGGAGTCGGCTGGTGATACTGCGTAAAGAAGTCCTCCTCCAGGACATCCGACACAGGAGGAGAGAATCCCAAATTATCACGGACATGGGCAAACAAATCAGAGAGCTCAGCACCCTGAACAAAGCGCCCACGAACACACTCCTCATCATCTGGACCCAAATCGCCATCAGGAGCATCCTGAGGATCCGAAGACCCACGAGGAACCTTGGCAGGAGGCCCAGTGGACTCCCGAGCCTGAAAAGCAGCTGCCACAGCCTCATTGATCAAGAGGCACAGGGCATCCAGAGGAGGAGCGGAGGAAGAGTCACCTGAAGACATGACAGCACCAGTGAAGAACCACAGAAGCAAGATACAAAGACCTCAACCACAAGTCCAAAAACACCAGCATCAATGCAGAGAGCAGGCACTGAGAAGGACAAGTGCCAGCAAAAAAGAACCCCATTAAATACAGAGGAAGTCCCGAGGGCCCGAGCTCACGCGGGACCAGAAAGAAAGGGGCGGGCACTAGAAAAGGCCCAAAATCGCCCCAGGCAGCCAGAAACAAGATGGACCACATGCGCCGCCAGAAACCACCGCCGGAACCCCCGCCCGCTAAAGCAGGGCGCCGTGGGTTCGGCAAAGAAAACCGGTCGCTAAAGCAGGCCTGAACAGCTGAGCGCAGAATAGGAAAAATGGTCGCTAAAGCGAACCGCGAAAACCACAGCGGCACAGGCAGTATATGGGGCAAATCATATACAAAAAAGGGGCGGCCGCTACAGCAGGCCGCCAAACAGCAACACCAAAATAAAGGGAAAGGGAAAGGAAAAACTCACCCCATCCGCTCAGCCAGGCACGAAGATACTGCGTGCAGAAAAAAAAGAACAGGATGGTGCAGTGATGCACTTCCCCCTTCATGGTCGCCTGGGAGTGACGCCATATTGGGGGAGGTGCGGAAAAGCTCAGCTAGGTTGTAGGTTTCTGTGGAGCAGACTAGCTGCTCACTGATAAGGAATGGGACGGGGAGACAAGACGAGGAGGTTATTAATCGGGTTTTGTAGAGCGCAAACAACCCGGAGGCCTCGTAGCGCTAAGTACCGTCATACTAAAAGGGAAGAGATTAAATGAACAGATAAGTTTTCAGATCCTTCCGAAATTTTAAAAGGCTGGGTTCACTGCGAAGGGAGGTGGGCAGAGAGTTCCATTCTTTCGCGGCATTCCAGGAGAAGGAGCGTCCGCCCCATCTGGTCCGTCTGATTTTGCTGACAGTAGCCAGAAAGGCAGTGCTGGATCTTAGGGATCTGTGAGGAAGATAGGGTTTTGCCAAAGAACAGATCATAGTGGGGGCATTCTTCCACATAGCTTTGTGCATAAAACAAAGAGATTTAAACAGCACTCTGGCCTTAAGAGGGAGCCAGTGCAGTTTCCTCAGGGCAGTGGTGGCTGACTCACGTTTGTTGAGGCCCAACAGGAGGCGGGCTGCAGCGTTCTGGGTCACCTGTAGCTTTTTGATTGTAAATGCGGGGGCACCTAGATATAACGAATTCCCGTAGTCTAGACGGGACAGAATAATGGCTTGAACCATTATTCTGCGGGCTTCAAAAGGGAGAAGAGGCAGCACTTTTCTCAGCATACGCATTAGCCCAAAGCATGTGGCAGAGAGAGTGGTAGCTTGCTGCATAAAGCTGAGGTTGGAGTCCAGCCAAATGCCTAAGCTCTTTATGTGGCACTTTGGTTGGGGTATGAGACCCATGCACGGTGGCCAGTCTGACAGAGGGCTGGGAATGGTTGAATTGCCCAACACCATGAGCTCAGTTTTCTCGCCATTTAATTTTAAATGCGAGGTGGCCAATGCGCTGTGCAATGTTTAGTGCTGCACATTCCTGCCCTTTCCCTGTCACGCAGCGCATTAAGGTGACTTGCTGCGCTGGGTGATATAATGATAAATATGCCGCTTAGTGCGCGGTCGGAGAGGATTAGCTCCAATGTTCTACATAGCTGTTAAAGAAGTTATGCTGTGCTTGAAGCGGACGTATAATGTATCCTGAAAACTGTGCCAATCCCTTGAAGCATCTATAGTTTTCCTTCAAGAACTCCCATTCATAACTTGTGATGATCCGAGGCTAGAGTTGTCTCTTCTTTCTGTTTGTCCTGAGGGAACTGGGATTGAGGAAGCAGATCAGTTGAAAAGAATGGCTCACAGGCCCTCAAGGTTAGCATGCAGGACAAGTCGGTTTACAGACATAGCGTGTCTCTACCAGGGTGCAACATCTCTTGTCGACCGTAAATCCGGTCTGAGGAGAAGAATTGAAGCCTACTGGACAGAAAATGGATTGCACCAGTAATTGGACATTTTGC
The DNA here is from genome assembly GCF_964263255.1 of Lissotriton vulgaris. NCBI lineage: Eukaryota > Metazoa > Chordata > Amphibia > Caudata > Salamandridae > Lissotriton > Lissotriton vulgaris. The sequence goes on from NC_141694.1 coordinate 1,354,762,793, forward strand.
AGGTGTGAGAAGTTGGCCTGATATGCAGTGCTCACTATTCTAGTGATCACTATGCATCAGTCCAAACGACCCTTATGGTGATTGGTTGTAAGTCAACCTTAGACCAGCTATCCTAGTAGCGTGGATACGAGCAGTCTTCGGGCTAAACTCTAGAGGGCATGTTAAGCCAGCTGTTATACCATCACATATACCCCTCGAACACCAAGTGAAAGGACACCACACAAGTGTTATGAAAATAAACAGTGTATTTATTTAAATCACAACAGCCCTGTACTCTTTATGAGGACAGGGTACTAAGCACACAGCAAAACTCTTAGGAAAATACTTCAAGTGCACAATCTACACAAATGCCCGAGGGCACGGAAAGTTTAGTGTTCTCGGGCGAACCCGATAAGGTAAGTCGGAAGCGACAGTGACTCTGGACCCTTAGATAATGAGGCTATGCTGGGGCACCGAAATGCCGAAGTTACCTAGCCCAGGGGCTGCGGCTGCATAGGTCTAGGCCTGCCATAGGAGTGACTGATAGGGATCCGTGTGTCCATTTTCGGGGTTAGATATAGGTATACTATATCTAAAGCAAGGGTGGTTACACCACCTTGCCCCAGCTGTCGTGCAGCCAGTTGTGTCAGATGTAGATGGCCATCCAGGGGTGGCATAATACATGCTTCAGCCCCTGGTAGGCCCTGGGTTCACCGATGCCCTGAGTGACAGGGTCTGACAAGGTGGCCCAGTTCCAATTGGAAATGTACCTAAGGTACATGGAATCCATTTTAGAGAGAGAGCAGTGGGCCTGGGGTCCTGAATAGCAGGGCCCCAGGTCAACTAAGTCAGAAAACCAGCAAAACACCAGGAAAAAAGTTGGGGGTAACCATAGTCAGGTATCTACCTTCCTACAGCAGGTTTCACCAATCTAAGCCCCAGAAAAAAGAAACAGTAATAGTGAGATAGCCCAAAAGTGGCCCTGGATATAATTTAGGATCATTACACACCATAGAGGAATTTTTATTTGCACAGTCAAAACTTCTTTCCAGACCTCAAAGCTATTGACTTATTAATTGTGCAGGCCGAGGGTCAAAGTCAGTAGGCATGATCTGGTTAGAGTTAAAGTAATTACAAGTCAGTCCCTAGGACAGTGCACTGTGTGTGCCCAGGATCTGTAAATCAAATGCTGCTAGCGGGCTTGCCGCACTGATTGTGCCACCCATATAAGCAGTCTGTAAATGTAACTCAGACCTGCCACTACAGTGTCTGTGTGCAGTTTGGTACTGCCATGTCGACCTGGCACGCGCACCCACTTGCCAGGCCTTAACATTCTCTTTTCTTACATGTGAGTCACCCCTAAGGTAGGCCCAAGGTACCCCCGTGGACAGGGTGCAGCGTATGTGAAAGGTAGGACATGTCCTTGTGTGTTAGGCATGTCCTGATAGTGAAATACTGCCAATTTTGTGTTTTACTATTGAAAGGCTATCTTGCCCATAGGATCGAATGGTAGTTCATTTATAACATCTTATAAATATAACTTCCCATTGGGACAAGATAGGAAGTTAACGTTTAGGATGCCTGAACTCAGAATATAAAGATGCATCTTTTAGTGAGGATGATTTTTACATTCTGTATTTGAAAATACAACTTATAGAAAGTAGGTATTTTCCTTCTTAGACATGCTGTCTGGCTTTGGAGTGTCAGGGGCTGGGGATGTGCATTCTGTTCAGACAGCCACTTGGGGGGGGGGAAGTTAAGGGGTGTCCTGCCTTTCCAGGGTGAGTCAGGGTTGGGCTGAATAGACCTGGGCTGCATTCAGGATGGGGGGAGGAGATTTCTTTCACACCTGAAAGGGACTGGTCTGCCTTTGACAATGCTGTCTCCAGAGAGGACAGAACTGGCTTTGGTTGTGCAAACAGCTTCTCTGCCACTAGAGAACAAAGGATGTTTTGCTATGAATAGTAGGGTCCAGACCCCTGTACTTTAGATTACTTCTAGAATTCAAGAGGAGCCTTTGCCAAGAAAGGCTGGAGAAACTGAGGAGAAGTACTGCCTCTTTGCTGTGCGCTCTCTGGGGTTGACCTGCAGTGGCTGTTCCTGTCAAGGAAAGGATAAGGACTTTGCTGTGTGCTGTGTCCCCTCCTTGAGGAAGATCTCCAAGGGCTTGAAGTAGAGCCTTCCTCCTGTTTTTGAAGCCTCCGGGATACAAAGACCTCACCCCCAGCTCCCCTGAATTCCTCTGCTGAGAGTTCTGACCTGCCAAGAGGTGCCTGCTGCTGTCTAGACCTCTGCAGGTTGTTCCTCCTGTTGAGAGCTGGAAAAGTAACCCAACAAGGAGAAGCATGACGCATCTGTACCTGTTTCCCATGCATCGCCGACAAAACTCACGCAGCGCCTCAAGAAATCATCGCACGCTTCATCAAGTACACGATTTACGAAGGCTAAGATCACCGCACTGATTCCGACGCAGGCCCTGCTGTGCGGCTGCAAGAACCATCACTTCGTGGGACAGCGGCTGAAGAAATCAACGCAGCACCGTTGCCGCTGCTGCATCGAGAAACGCTACATCCCTGATCCCCACGCATCGCACTGGGGTGCCAAGTCGACAAGGCTACTGGGGCCACAGTAAGAAACCGACACATCATCTCCCTGCACAGTTATAAACCCACATACCACCTCCCCTTCAGGAAGGAACCAACGCATCACCTCCCCTGCATGGTAGTAAGGAACAGATGCATCACCTACCCTGGAGTAAGGAAGCAACGTATCACCTTCCCTGCAGGTAAGAAACTGAAACATCGCCTTCCCTGTGGCTGTTCTTGCTGTTTATTTTGATGCATCCAAGATACTTTTTTGTTGAAAGTGTTGCTTCTGCAATTTGCTTTGAACAGACCTGTTTCTACCTTTTGAAAGTATATTTTGAATACTGTATTGTAGATTTTGGTTGTTTTGGTCTTGTTTGGTTTAGATAAATATTACTTATTTTTCTAAACTGGTTTTGGTGTCCATTTGTAGTGTTTTCACTGCATTAATGTTTGTGTACATAATTGCTTTACACACTGCCTCTGAGGTGAGCCTACATGCTCGTGCTAAGCTACCATGGGAGATAGCAGTTTTTTTTAGAAGTGTATCTCTCTTACACTGACTTGGAAGAAGGGTCCCTGCTTGGATAAAGGTACCTACCTCTGCCAACTAGAGACCCCCATTTCTAACAATGATGAAGGTGAGTTATGCCAGGAGCAGGGTTGATTCTGGGACTTTATCCATATGAATAGTGGACCCAGGTACCCGACGCAACCCAAAATTAGCAGTGTCTCCATGAACCATGACAGTATAATACTGAACCTTCCTGGTGGCTCCTTTCCTTATATTTATCAAACACTAATAAACTTATATCATACGCACTGTAGAGAAATAACTCCTATTGTTAACATTTCGTAGATAAGTTTTAGTCAGTGGATTATAGATCTGAGTCTCGAAATTGTCCTGTTTGATTTCAAAACTGAAAACTACTGTTGAAGATTAATTTACTGCTCTGCCTGGGGTACTGAGGCAGCTGAATCACCATGTACTTTTAGAAGAGTCTTAAAGACATCTGTATGAGTAATGAGCCTCTGTAAACTGACTTTACAGAGTGCTTTCATGCTTTTTAGGTCTGAGGTGCCTTATAAATCAATGATGATGGTTATTAAGACCCGTTTTCCCCTTTTATCAACGATGTCTTTGCCTCTCTTCCTCCTCCCTTGTCAATCTGCCTCTCTCATGCTCTGATGTCTTTCTATCTTCCATAGTCTCTCTGTCCCTCTGGATATCACTCCTTCCTCTGCCTCTTTCTTGCATGTCGAAGTTCAAGTTTGTGACTGCCTGCTTCATTATGGACGCATGCAGTGGTTCACCTTTCCAGCAACGGTGAGGCCAAATGAAAAGGTTTATAGGGGACACATCTTATCCTTTGAGAATATATAAGTAAAAGAACGCATGTTATTGCTTTTCATAAGAGTGGAGGCAGCACCATTCTGGAACAGCTGGTAAGAAATGCCCTGGTACATGATTATTGGCATGTTTTATAGACTCTTCTTGATCTTCTCTTTTATAAGGAAGGCATTAGATTTATTAAGATATATCTCAGTGTGTCTTCATGCCCTGTTCTCTTGGGTTCAAGTATTTATAGTGTATCTTATTGGATATTACTGTGGTCTAAATTTTCAGCTTTTTCTGCACACAGCACCACACATAAAGACTGCGGCTTTCCTTTTCTGCTCCTTCTGGCAGCTTCTTTGTGTTAACGTTCTCACTTTAGGGACAGTTTCCAATATCCTTACATGTGCAACACACCGCTAAGAATGCTATGTTGTTTCACGTATATGTTCCTTATGTGGTGTCTTCTATTTCCTCCACAATGCAACATTCTACTGTCCTGCAGTAATTTAAAGCATCAGTTTTTGATGATTGAGTGAGCGTATTTCCTTTCTTAGGTCACCTTGGCGTTTAGAGTGCAATTCCGCGACGCTTTTGTCAACGTCTTCCTTTGGAAGTTACTAGAAGGCAAACTGGACCCATATTATGCATTTCCATTTTTTGCGCCGGGCGCACCTATTAAAAGGTACGCCGGGTGCAAACAATGAAAGTGCGCCCTATTCCGATGAATGCACTGCCCCCCAGGGCTGCTCTCAGGGGGTGCACTCACAGTGCACTGTGAGTGTGTCCCCTGAGAGCTTCTCTGTCTCTGCGTCCATGTCGGTAATACGGCATAGGCACAGTGGCAAACAAATTCCCTCATTTGTATAGGGCATGCCCTCATGCAAGCGAGGGAATGCTTTAAGTGCGCCAGGGCTGTCGGTATTACTGAAGGCAACGTACAAGTGTCTGCGCTCCCTTCTATAATACCACAGGTCAGAAGAGTACCACAGTATGATGTTGAGAAGTTCGTTTTTATAGATTTGCATTATCACATTCTCTCCTCTGTAGCATTTCTCATATTCTGGATTCATTTAATTAACTGGTGCTATTTTATGTCCATAATGGTAAAACAGGGAATTGCTTGGTGCAAAACCTTGAATCACCGGGTTAAGTAAGCAACTTTCTGGAAGTGGCAATGTGTGACAAGAATGTGTGTGCATATTTGAGTGGCATTTTGGTGTGATGGTGTCGTTGTTTTGTGCTGCTGTGTTTTGGTGCTGCATAATTGGCAATGTGATGTTGTGTTGGTCTGTGGTTGTTGTGTTGTGTTTTAACTGTTTTGCTGTGAGGTTGTTTAATTGTGTTATTATGTTTAATTATTTACTTTAGATATGTCAACTAATGCTGCTACATTCCCATCAAAAATCAGCACATACCTTTGAAGTTTCTTTGGAAAGCAACCATTTACCACAGTATAGGTTAGTTATCCAACTCAGCATCTATTTCAGAAACAAGTAAGCCCAAAATGGCGGCCTTGTCTTAAATTAACATTTGCAGTGCACACTTTATGTTATACGGCTCTGGTTGTGAGGGGCTACCCAAGAACACAATGATAGGATGGGCACTAGGAACTCTCAACACAAATATCTTTGCCTTTGCTGCCGGGGGCCAAGCACCCGCTCTCGTCCCTCTGTCCTTCCATGGTCTCGGCCACTGCTGGTGGCTCCAAACTGTACCACCCACCAATCCACATATATGCCTCAGAAACACTAGATTTGAAAACAAGTGCCCCAACTGTGATCACCACCGTGCGAAAAGGTCCAACACTTGGAGTGTGATTCAATCCCTGACAAAAGGAACCAATTAATTTTGTCCTTATGGTGGGTCTGTTTTCTGTCTATTAAACTGTTGACTACCATTTGCCTCCCACAGTTGAATACATAAATACATCCTGGGTGTCTGCTCCTCACACGAGTTCCATATTTCATTTGTCCTACAAGCCTTATTGTGCTTATTTGTTCCGTAAGAATGTATTGTGGCAAGTGCTGTTTTCTCTTTAACAGTCTCTCAGCAGTAATATCATTTTTGGTCACTTGGCACATTATCCTCACACGTACAATGCCAGGGTGGGAAACTTCACACAAACTCACTCATTTTTTGCTCCCTGAATAGCTGACAGCATGGTAAAAACTCAGGTTTGCTCCACAGTGCCCAGAAACCAATAACAAGCTACCACACGATAGTACTATTAAATATGTTTTTTCCAGGAAATTTGCCACACTTATGAAAGTGTTTTTTAAAGCACCAAAAATAGACATTTCTTAGCAGTTATGGGGGCTATTTTTATGCATTAGAAGGAATTAGAAATGCCAACAAGACATTTTGCACCCCAGTAACTGGATGCTTTGAATTAGGCAACCTCAGTTACACTGGGACTTCTTTTCATTGTTTCATTTCATTGTGTGGTAATCTAGAGTTTAATAGTTTTGTGATTTTACGTGACACCCTTTAGGTTTACTGGCCATAAAATAAAAATATGTTTAACAGATAACTAGACAGACATTTTATTATAGAATTGCTACATTAAAAAATGGATAATGTATATGACTTTTGTATAAGATGACATTTTTTATTAATTTTTACTACCTTACGCGTGCTTTTATGGCCTTCGGCCGAGCAAAGTTTACTTTGACTTGAACTAGAAGTCGAATGTTGGTAACTGATAAAAGTGTTGCACATCTCACTGTTCAATTCAAAATACAGTTTTACACACTCTGAGAACACAAATGGCCTCATCTAGTTGTAATACCCTAATGCTGTTAAATGGCCTCAGGAGGAAGGAGCCATATCATCTAGATTTAGAGTTTTTGACCCAGAAATGGAAACAACTTTTGGAAATAATTTTACCACCAGTTTTTACACATTTTTGCCTGCATAGTGACCACCATTATTTGCAGGTGATTAACATTAGCACATGTTTCACACCCTATCTTCCCATGTTCAAATTGTAGGGCACTATTTTCTGTAGGCAATGCCGCCAGATATAAGCTAATACTCACGGCCATTGCAAAAATAGGAGCAAGGGCAATTTGCACTCCGCTCCTAATGATGGACTTATTGCTACTTACGGTCGTTATGGCCCTTACTCATGGGTGTAAAAGGCCCCAGAATTGAGGCCAAGGATGCAGCGGCGCAGTGGGGGTTGCCAGTGCCTGAGGAAAAGCATGAGGCAAAACAGTTTTCTCTCAAACATGGTTCATCAAACCTCAGTGAGGAGTTAATTTTTTTCACTTGGTAAAAGCACTAGAGAACTCACAAGAATTCTTAAAATGCATGTGGAAAAGAGATTATTATTAAAAATGCAAACAAAATATTTAAAATCATATGTGCAACCTTAACATGCAAATTATACTGAACCGTATAGACGTTTATAAATGTGCTTATTAGTACTAGGCCTCAAAATGTTGAAAAGTCGTTTTGCTTCATAAATGAATTGACAGAGAAATGCTGAAATCAGCATGAAAACTGTTCACAAGTTGATCTTTCCATGACTATGACCTTTTAGTGAAAAGCTTCATATAACTCTGAAAAGTGTTTCTAATTAATAACAACATTTTGAAATGTTTGCTAAAGTAGCTAGATCAATAAATGAACTATTGAATAATAATTGCACAAGAATGTAATGCTTGAATAGAAATGTTGACCTTTTGAACATATTTTTTCCTCATATTATAATGGAAGATGTGATGCTAAATAACAGATTATAGGTGATGTTTCTGTTTTACATAGCTCTTTGTATAGCTAACATACAATTTGTTTTATTAGAAGGTTAGAAACGTAGTCATGTTCATGTGGAAGAAGTTCTGAATCGAAAGACCTTGCATGTAGTCACAATTGTATTGTATTGTATATTGGATTTATATAGCGCTTATCACCCAGGGGTCTCTAAGCGCTTGCCTTGGGAACCTGTCCTGGCTTTTCCCTGTGAGATAGCCCCTACAGGGCATCCCCAAGGTGAAAGCCAGGCATCCCACCGCGGGGGGCCGTTGTGGAGATTAAGCAAGCTTAATGCCCAGAGTTGCAGAGTGTGAACCCATGATTAGGTCAGGCACCGAAGCAAGAATTATCGAGTCCGTGGACATTTGAGCTCAAGACCCTGGCGCGTCGGGAATTGAACCCTGGTCCCGGGTCTGACCTCTGCTTCAGGGTCTGCCTGCTCTAACCAGTGAGCCACGCTTCTCCATCATTGCAAATTTTGTTTCACACTTCACGAGAACTGTCTGTAGTTCATTGGTTAATATGTGGGAAAGGAATAGGAGAGTCTGTTCTCAGTAGAATCCTGAAAGCTGATTGGAGGAGAGGAGAAGAAGATGTAACAAACTGCAACAATTCATTTCGACTGTTTATATTAGTGCATTTTCCTAGAGTGCATTATCACTCACTCACTCACTCACGCACTCACACATACTCTTGATCCCACACATCCATGCTCCTGAGGCTGAATGCTGAAGGCTTCATACCAAACGCAGAAAGCTGATTTATAACCTTTTTGAACTCTTTGCTTATTGCGGTTTGCTACTGCATGATTATTTTTGTATTATTTGCATGATATTCTATTGAGTTTCATAACTCCTCTTAATGGGAAATTCTGATGATATTGATTGATAGAATTTGAGCTTCATGCTCTATCTTACTCTTCCTCTAGAAATTGAACTCTTTACGGGTTCTGACTAACACCATTTTCACACCATTCTTAGAATAAGGATTCCTCCCTTTATGGAATGATCTTGATTTTTTATTATATGGAAAATGTTTGTGATCTAACCATACCTTTATTATCAATTCTGTTACTTGACTGAGATATTGAACTAATCGAATAAAGACAAAGAGTTTTTGCTGAACTTTTGATGAAAATAAAACCCTTGTTGCTAATTCAAACTCTCATTATTGAACACAATTAACATTAAGATTTGTGATTATGATTTATGTGATGACTAGCTCCTGATTTTCATAAACGGTGGCCAAGATCCGTCGCACATGTCCTTAGAATGGAGGAAGTCAAAAGAAGAACATCCGTTCAAAAGTGAAGATAAACAGGGAGCGAGGAACAGCTCTCTGCGTGAGATGATAAACCATATTAATTTAAATTGATTCTCACTCCAGCAAATGTAACACACAAACAAATGATTTAGCAGAGGAGGATTACCTTTTTGTGGGGAAACTTGAGTGCAGATTTGTTAAATTGAACCAACGTTATTGACTAACTCAAAATCGCTCTTCCTTTAGAGAACTCTAACCTAACTATAACTACACAGCAATGACTCAAACTGTGCAATATGTGTGTGTGTGTGTGTGGTTGTGTGTGTGTGTGTGTGTGTAATTGCCAATGGGTAGTTATAGTTAGGACCACGTTTCCATAAAAAAAACATTTTTTGGTTTCCTTATAACTTTGACACAGTTTGACTAATTGTCACAAAACGTTCCAAAGAAAAGCATCATGCACCGTAGCTCCTTCCTGGAAAGCTTCATATTGATCTGTCAAGTCGGGACTGAGAAAAAGAGGGGGTCCCAAAACCCATTTTCCCTGCTCAATGTTTCCATAGTAAAATTCAACAGAGATACTAGAAAAACTGATTAACGGAATTACACCAAATTAAGCAGAACGCAAGATCCTGGTACAGAAAGTGTGCTTTTTTGTGATTTGGTGCAAATCTGCTCAGATGTTTTTGGCAATTAGGTGTTACAATTTTCAGATATACGGAGCCAACAGATTTTTCTTTTTTTTAAAGAGCTTTGTATTGTTTTTAAGAGAAAGAAACAACCATAAAGTAAACAATATTATTGAGTAGCCAAAGAGAGGTCAAAATATAATTGTATACACCACTTTGAAAGAGAGGAGATCCCATCAGGGTAATACAAGTAGAATAGAATAGTTGTCTAAGTTGCAGTGTAGATTGACACTTTATGGCATGGTCTCTAAGATTCAAGGGGACCCTGTTCCGGATCTTCATGCATTGGGGTGGGTTCACTGTCCAGAACTCTGAATGAGTGCCATCCCCGCCCAGACCTTCTCCCACTTGCGCAGACAACCTCTCCCGGTATATCGATTTCTTGTTTGTCATGCACCAATTCATGTCTTGCTCCCACTCTCCCACTGCTGGGGTCCCAGCCGCCACCCATAGTCCTGCAATATTTCGTTTGGCCACTATAAGACCCAGGGACAACCATATCCTAGCGTATTTTGGTGGTGGGTCCTCTCCCCAAATGTGTAAAAGACATATTTTTGCCAGTTCTGGGGGAGGGAGGTCTCTATAGTAACATCTCCCATGATTCTTTGTAATTCTGTCCAAAATGTTTGTATAATCAGGCATGACCATATAATATGGAAGAATGTACCTCTGTCACCACAGCCCTGGAGACAAAGATCCGATGGAGAGCGGCTCATGGCCCGGATTGCCGTGCATGAATAGTAAGAACGATGTAATGTACGTAGGGAGATCAGTCGAAACCCTGCGTTTATGGCTACTTCATGAAAAGTTCCAAGTGCCTATTTCCATTCCCCATCATCACAGTCTTCAACATCCCCCTCCCAGTTAGTGTTGAGTGCAGTGAGAGTATTGGGTGAATTGTTTATTAGTTTTTTGTAGATCAGGGAAACCATTTTTTGGGTTAATAGTTCAGTGAGGACTATATCGTCTAGGGGGGTGGAGGGGGAGAAATCTGAAATATAAGTCCTGTTAGAAATGTTGGTCTCAAGGGCATGTTGGAGTTGAAGATACCTGAAAGCTTCAGTGGGTGCCAGCTCGTATTGGGCCTGAAACCTCACCCAAGTAAGAATGTTGCCATCTCTCCATACATAACCCAGCAAGGATATCTCTATAATGTTCCACGTTTGAAGCCCTGAACACTTCGTACTTGAGAAAGTGCATCACTACTCCACAGTGGGGTCATTTCAGTAGGTTTCTCTCTCCAACCCAGATTCGAGGCACTGTGTGTGTCCGGGGTAATAGATTTTTGGCCTTAATTGAATTGTAGAGTTTTCCCCTGGTATACTTCAGGTCCCATTGAGAACCTTTCCAGACTGAAGGCAGGATTGTCCCAGGGAGCGAATGCCCATTCATTGCTACTGCTAAGTACTATGCCCAATAAGATTTTTTAATGTCAGGGAGACCAATATCTTAATCGAACACCCCACGTATCAGCTTAGAGAGAGAACTTCCAGTTTTGTGACTGCCTCTGCAGGAAGCCAGGCGTTTTGAGCGGTTAGCGCTCTAGTTGTTAAACCATCTCTTTTCTGCCCGCCGCCCACCCATTAACCTATTTAATGGACACAGGACGGGCGCGCTGTGCCTGAAAGGTCTGCTGGTCATTGAATCGTTTTTTAATAATCTGTGTTAGCTGACATTTCTTAAACTGTTTTAATTTTAGAACATTTGGCGCTGCACCATATTGTCGAAATAATTTGGGGAATTGACATTTGTTTGTTGTGCATGGAGTGTGTCATACTACTTTTTTTAAAAAAAGGCTCCAACTTGGAGGAACTGACATTTTTTTTTTGAGTTGCTAATGGAGTGTGGTATACTCCTTTGTTAGCAGATAAAACTTCCAGTTTATGTGACTGCTTCTGCAGGTAGCCACGCGTTTTGGGTGGTTAGCGCTCTAGTTGCTAAACCATCTTTTTTCTGCACGCCACCCGCCCATTAACCTATTTAAGGGACACGGGACGGACACGCAGCGGACGCGCCGATGGCGTGCCATTGGCGCGCCAAAGTCAAGCCCGTCTGCGCCCGTCCGCACCAGTACGGGCTCAGGGGCCAGAATCCCTGATTCTGTACCATCAGCCCCCTGTACATATTCCTCCAAACAATTGAAAAATCTGCGCACCATTCCTCATATGTACTGCATACAGATGCACCCCTCTTCCACTGAAATTATGTCCAGGAATTGTGACAAATGTGGCTTTATGTTGACCCCGCAATCTCAAAGGAGAAACACAAAGTTTAGTAACCCCACGTATGTCCATGGGGCAGAAGTAAAAAGTACGAATAGAGAATTTGGATTTTTCAGCATGAACTGTCGCTCATTCCCAAAACATACAGCAGATATATTTGATCTCCTAATCAGTGTACGCCCGGATGCAATTTTCCTAACTGAAACCTGGCTCCATGAAAGTTCGGGCCCTGATGTAGCGGCTGCACTCCCAGCCGGGTACTCGATAGTAAGGCAAGATCGTGTAGAAAAACAGGTATCGGGTTGGCCATTATTTTTGATAATCAGTATAAGTGTAAAACCAATAAATTAACTTGGAATGGTAGTGAGACCATGCTATTTGAACTCACATTAACCCCTCAGTTTACCTTTTCAGGAATATTACTCTATCGCCCCCCTGGCCCTGCTGGCCTGTGGGCTTCTGCACTTCCTGACTTGGTTGCTCCCTACCTGCTTAGTGCAGCTAACTTCACCATCTTAGGTGACTGGAATCCTCATTTTGACGATTCTACTTGTTCTATTAGTACTACTGTGATATCTGACTTGGTGGCCATGAACATCATGCTCTCTAATATAGGTCCTGCTCATGAGGCTGGCCATCTATTAGATCCGATTTTTTCTAATATTCCCAGCATACGCTGCTCTCCGGCTCTTCCTGTGACCTAGTCTGATCACTTTCTTGTGGAGTTTAGGGTCATAATAGAGCTGACCAACTTAACTGTACCCAACCTAGGAAGTAGGATAAATTCAAGAAACTGGGATAAACTAGACATGGAATTTTTCAATAAATCTCTAATTGAAACTATGCCTGTTAAATGTTAAATGTTAAATGTCGTATACTTGTAAAGCGCACAGCTGCCCCAGCAAAGGGGCGTCCAGGCGCTGTATACCGCTGGGGAACCTGTCCTGGCTTTCCCTGTGGGATGGTCCCTACTGGGAATCCCCAAGGTGGAGCCAGGCATCCCTGGCGTTGGTAGGGCCGTTGTGGAGATTAGGCAAGCTAATGCCCAGAGTTGCCGAGTGGGACCCCAGGTGAGAGTAGGCACCGAGGCGAGAATTGTCAAGTCCGCTGACCCTGTCCACGACCCTGCCACGTCAGGAATTGAACCCTGGTCCCGGGCTGACTTCTGCTCCCGGGTCTGCCGCCTCTAACCAGTGTGCCACACCACACCACCATCTCTCCAAACATAGCCCAGCAAGGACAATTCTATGAGGTTCCACGTTTTAAGCCCTGAACACTTCGTACTTGAGAACGTGCATCACTACTCCACAGTGGGGTCATTTCAGTAAGATTCTCTCTCCAACCCAGATTCGAGCCACTGTGTGTGTCCGGGGTAATAGATGCCAGAAACCGGTCCTCGGTAGCTTGTTCCCGGTCCAGGGAAGGCATGGCTTGGCAGTTCGGGCTGGACTGTTCCAATGAGGCACAGCGGTAGGCTGATTTGCATATGGCCATGTCTGAACTGGGGTGGCAGAGTGGGCTAAAGAAAGGTGATGGATTAAACCCAGATCAGTTGACTGGGGGTGAGTGCTTGTATGTCAACGCTCCGTCCATCATTTCCTTCGGATTTTCTTTGTTCGCCATAAGTTGGCAGGGTATGCTCAGACGTGAGTCCCTTGCTCACTTTGCCACTGGATTCAAGAAAGCCGGGCTGAAGAAGGCTGAAATGCCAGAAACCGGTCCTCGGTAGCTTGTGTCCGGTCCAGGGAAGGCATGGCTTGGCAGTTCGGGCTGGACTGTTCCCATGAGGCACAGGGTCAGACTGATTTGCATATGGCCATGTCTGAAAAGGGGTGGCAGAGTGGGCTAAAGAAAGGTGATGGATTAAACCCATATCAGTTGACTGGGGGTGAGTCCTTGTATTGTCAACGCTCCGTCCATCATTTCCTTTGTTTTTTCTTGGTTCGCCATAAATTGGAAGGGTATGCTCAGACGTGAGTCCCTTGCTCACTTTGCCACTGGATTCAAGCAAGCCGGGCTGAAGAAGGCTGAAATGCCAGAAACCGGTCCTCGGTAGCTTGTGTCCGGTCCAGGGAAGGCATGGCTTGGCAGTTCGGGCTGGACTGTTCCCATGAGGCACAGGGTCAGACTGATATGCATATGGCCATGTCTGAACTGGGGTGGCAGAGTGGGCTAAAGAAAGGTGATGGATTAAACCCAGATCAGTTGACTGGGGGTGAGTGCTTGTATTGTCAATGCTCCGTCCATCATTACCTTTGGTTTTTCTTTGTTCGCCATAAGTTGGCAGGGTATGCTCAGACGTGAGTCCCTTGCTCACTTTGCCACTGGATTCAAGCAAGCCGGGCTGAAGAAGGCTGAAATGCCAGAAACCGGTCCTCGGTCCTTGTTTCCGGTCCAGGGAAGGCATGGCTTGGCAGTTCGGGCTGGACTGTTCCCATGAGGCACAGGGTCAGACTGATTTGCATATGGCCATGTCTGAACTGGGGTGGCAGAGTGGGCTAAAGAAAGGTGATGGACTAAACCCAGATCAGTTGACTGGGGGTGAGTGCTTGTATTGTCAACGCTCCGTCCATCATTTCCATTGGTTTTTCTTAATAGATTTTTGGCCTTAATTGAATTGTATAGTTTTCCCCTGGTATACTTCAGGTCCCATTGAGTACCTTTCCAGACTGAAGGCGGGATCGTCCCAGGGAGCGAATGCCCAGTCATTGCTACTGCTGAGTACGATGCCCGATAAGATTTTTTAATGTCAGGGAGACCAATACCTTAATCGAACACCCCACGTATCAGCTTAGAGAGAGAACTTCCAGTTTCGTGACTCCCTCTGCGGGAAGCCACGCGTTTTGGGCGGTTATCGCTCTAGTTGCTAAACCATCTCCTTTATGCCCGCCGCCCGCCCATTAACCTATTTAATGGACACGGGACGGACGCGAAGCGCCTGAAAGGTCTGCTGGTCATTGAATAGTTTTTTAATAATCCGTGTTAGCTGACATTTCTTAAATTGTTTTCATTTTAGAACATTTGACGCTGCACCATATTGTCGAAATAATTGGGGGAATTGACATTTGTTAGTTGTGCATGGAGTGTGTTATACTACTTTTTTTTAAAAAAGGCACCAACTTGGGGGAACTGACATTTTTTTTTTGAAGTTGCTAATGGAGTGTGTTATACTCCTTTGTTAGCAGATAAAACTTCCAGTTTATGTGACTGCTTCTGCGGGTAGCCAAGCGTTTTGGGTGGTTAGCGCTCTAGTTGCTAAACCATCTTTTGTCTGCATGCCACCCGCCCATTAACCTATTTAATGGACACGGGACGGACGCGCAGCAGACACGCGCAGCGGGCGCGCCGATGGCGTGCAGAAAGGCGTGCCAAAGGCAAGCCCATCTGCGCCCGTCCGCGCCAGTACGGGCCCAGGGGCCAGAATCCCTGATTCTGTACCATCAGCCCCCTGTACATATTCCTCCAAACAATTGAAAAATCTGCGCACCATTCCTCATATGGACTGCATATAGATGCACCCCTCTTCCACTGAAATTATGTCCAGGAGCTGTGACAAATGTGGCTTTATGTTGACCCCGCAATCTCAAAGAAGACACACAGAGTTTAGTAACCCCACGTATGTCCATGGGGAAGAAGTAAAAAGTATGAATAGAGAATTTAGATTTTTCAGCATGAACTGTCGCTCATTCCCAAAACATAGAGCAGATATATTTGATCTCCTAATCAGTGTACGCCCGGATGCAATTTTCCTAACTGAAACCTGGCTCCATGAAAGTTCAGGCCCTGATGTAGCGGCTGCACTCCCAGCCGGGTACTCGATAGTAAGGCAAGATCGTGTAGGAAAAACAGGTGGTGGGTTGGCCATTTTTTTGATAATCAGTATAAGTGTAAAACTAATAAATTAACTTGAAATGGTAGTGAGACCATACTATTTCAACTCACCTTAACCCCTCAGTTTACTTTTTCAGGAATATTACTCTATCGCCCCTCCTGGCCCTGCTGGCCTGTGGGCTTCTGCACTTCCTGACTTGGTTGCTCCCTACCTGCTTAGTGCAGCTAACTTCACCATCTTAGGCGACTGGAATCCTCATTTTGACGATTCTACTTGTTCTATTAGTGCTACTCTGATATCTGACTTGGTGGCCATGAACATCATGCTCTCTAATATAGGTCCTACTCATGAGCCTGGCCATCTATTAGATCCAATTTTTTCTAATATTCCCAGCATACGCTGCTCTCCGGCTCTTCCTGTGACCTGGTCTGATCACTTTCTTGTGGAGTTTAGGGTCATAATAGAGCTGACCAACTTAACTGTACCCAACCTAGGAAGTAGGATAAATTCAAGAAACTGGGATAAACTAGACATGGAATGTTTCAATAAATCTCTAATTGAAACTATGCCTGTTATCAACCGGGTTTTCATGATAGATCTAAATACCATCATGAATTGGTTCTCGAACTTGGTTGATACTTGTCTCCCTTCCTCTTTACATAAAATAAAGGAACATCGTCCCCCAGCTCCTTAGTTCTCACCTAGTCTAAAAAAAGAAAAGAGCAAGTGCAAAGCATTAGAAAGACGCTGGAGAAAGAATTATGCTCCTGAACTTAAACAAATTTATAAGCAATCAATTAAAACATATCAATCTCTTTGTAACACTGCTCGGGCTGACTATGTAAGCTCTACTATTTGTAATGCTAAAAACTGCCCTAAAGTTCTATTTAAAATGATCAAGGAACTCTCCGGTGCAGTCAATCAAGCTCCTCCTCCAAATCCTCTCTGAGCCTAAATGTGATGATATTGCAAAGTTCTTTCTTAATAAAGTAGAGCAGATCTATTCTACATTAAATGTTGCTAATATCCCCACATAGCAGCAAAGTAGGGCCATTCCTGGCTTATCTAATAGTGGATCTCAGTCTGAGGTCCCCGATGGGCCTAGTTTGAATGTGCTGGAACAATGGCTACCATGCGAGACCACTTCCTTCTGTCACATTTAAAAAAGTATTAAATCAGGTTCTCCTCGGGACCTGCTCCCTGTTTCTGTATTGCAAAAAATGGAGCCGTCTACCTTACAGCTGATTTGGGAGTTACTTAATGCCTCCCTTCAAGAAGACGTGATTCCTCCTGAGTGGAAACATGCGATGATTCGTCCATTGCTAAGGAAGACTAATGCCGATCCAGACCAGATGTCCAACTTCCGCCCAATTTCCTTGCTATCTGTTTTTTCCAATATTTTGGAAAAACACGTAAATTAAAAAAACTGGCCCATCACGTGGAAACTAACAAGCTCCTTCATATGTCACAATCAGGTTTCAGGGAAGGATATTCCACAGAAACTACACTTTTGGGAGTAAGTGAAATGATACGTGGGCGTATGGATGATAGTGACACTGTGGCGCTCATATTGTTAGATCTGAGTGCTGCATTTGATACGGTGTCCCATTCCGTGCTTCTGCAGACTTTATAATCTATTGGTATTACTGGAATGGCCCTGAAATGGTTGGCTAATTTTTTGATGGACCGTACGTTTCAGGTTTTCTTTACAGAGGCAGCTTCCAAGACCTATGTCTCTCCCTATGGAGTACCACAAGGTTCGATTCTTAGCCCCTTATTATTTAATATTTATGTTAAACCCCTGGCCCACATTGCTGAGCAGGTAGGACTTTCGATCTTTTCCTACGCTGATGACACTCAAATAGTTTTTTCCCTTTCTGCCAAAGAATCTTCGAGGCCCACGTCTCTCCAAGTTGGGCTTTGCAAAATTGCTCAGTGGATGCAAGTAAATTCACTTAAGCTCCACGGGGAGAAGACCGAGGTATTCATTTTAGGGAAAAACAAAGAGCTTTGGGGCCCTCAACATCGGCCCCTGAATTGGGTGCCCCCCAGCCTACCAATCAAGCTCGCAACCTGGGTTTTATCATCGATGACCCTCTCTCGCGATGAGACCCCAAGCAACTAAGGTGTCTGTTACTTGTTTTGTCATCCTTAAATGGCTGAGGAAAATCTTATGGATGCTGCCTGATTCCACAAAAAGAACTGTAAACCAAGCCTTAGTTACCTCCCGCCTGGATTACGGAAACATCCTTTTTTTGGAGCTAATAAGGATGTTATCTGCAAATTGCAAGTTGTGCAAAATGCTGCTGTTGGCTTGTTTTGCCCGATCCCGAAAACAACTTTGGTCTCAAGTTCCCTGTGTGAACTCCACTGGTTGAAAGTGGAAAACCGCATTAAATTAAAAACTCTAACGTTTATGTTTAAGATAAAAATAGGCAAGGCCCTGAACATTTTTATTCCATTGCCAAACTTTACATCCCTTCTCGCTCTCTCCAGTCATCAAATCAAGTAAATTTTTCGGTCCCGAGGTATAGACTGGCCAGGATGGGCGGTCGCTCTTTTTCATACCTGGGCCCAACCTTGTGGAATTCTCTTCCTCTAGTACTGAGGAGTGAGACTAGTCTTGTTCACTTTCGCAGATCTTTAAAAACCTAGCTATTTAATCAATAGGCCCTACTTACCCCATTTGTGTATATTCAGGCGGCGCCGGGAAACCCTTGGGTAGATGTGCCCCTTATAAAAGCAAAATAACATAACATAACATAACACCCCACGTATCAGCTTAGAGAGAGCGATCTGTGGTGAGGCTGCATTCCACAAAAGTGAACAGTGGAGGGATTCAATGGTATGAAAGTACTTGTTCGGTATTTGATGGAGGGCATTTTGTAGTGCGCAAAGCATATAGGGCAATGTCATTGTATTAAACATTGTCGCTCGCCCCAAAAGGGAAAGTGGGAGAGTTCTCCAGCATTGTACATCCGATTTGAAACGCTCAAGGATAGGGGCTAAATTTAAACAGTAGAATAGGAGGGAGTCCATGGTGATGTACATAACCAGATATTTGAAGTGACCAAGTGCCCAGTGGATAGGGAGACAGATGCATTTAGGCAGTGTGGGCATGGGGCCATTATCAAATGCATGAGTAATTTATCCCAATTTACAGTATACCCGGAATATTGGACAAAGATTGGCATGATGTGGTTTAGTCGGGTATTTCTCGCGGGGTTGGTTACTTAAAAGAGGATGTCATCTGCCTATAAAGATATGCGTTCTTCCCATGATTCCCCCCAGGTGATGCCTCTTATGAGCGGGTCTTGTCGGACCTATGCCGCCAGAGGCTCTAGGATGACCGCAAATATCAGGTGGGAGAGAGGGCAGCACTGTCTAGTCCCCCTGCCCAGTGTATAATTGTGGGACACGGTGCCAGTGACTTTCATGTGGGCTATTGGGTCTTTATATATTAGATGCGTCCAGCCCCAGAAGTTGGGTCCGAAACCCATGCATTTGAGCAGTCCGAAAATATAGGGCCATTCCACATGTTTTTCCCGTGCTTCCCTCCACAATTTGAGGTGCTAATTTGGAGGCAAGTTATTTATAGAGTTCAACGGAGATACCGTTGGGTCCCATAGCCTTGCCAGCACCCAGTGCTTGCATGGCCTGCTCCACTTCATGCGGCTCAATATCAGCTTCCAAGAAAGTGAGGTGTTCTTCTGTAAGAGTGGGGAGTTTAACTGCCCACTCAAATCCAACTAGCAATGCACCTGTCGCCCCTGAAAAAAAGAAACATGTTAGTTAATTTACCATTGGGGGGGTAAAGTGACCAGGACAGCTCCGCGCCTTCCTACAGCCCGAATGGCTTAGTATCGGTAGTATTAGTCTTTTACGGGTCTGTGAAGGTAGTGAGTGATAGCACCGGTTGCTGCAATATCATCTTGTCAGCTGAAATGTCTGTGTGCTGCACATCATGGGCCGTTACAGCTTGCACATTATTTGTAGGCCCCAATAGCGCCACTCATATATATATTTTTTTATATACAATAAAAAATTACAGAAATAAAAAAAAAGAAAGTGCATGTCTCTCTCTGGGTCAACTCAGAGGTCCGATGGGTGTGTAACTTCATCCGGTCGCCTCACGCTGTCTCCAATGTTATAAGCATCACTTCACGGTGAGCAATCGCCTGGAGGTCCACCCCCTCCATTGTTATGATTTGGTCATGAATTCCTTTGTCTTTTCTCATCCCCCGCTGTGGGCCAGTCATCCAGCCAACCTGTTGCAAGTTTGGGAAAGTCAAAAAAACACATCTTTCCTTGTACTACCACTCTATACTGATATATTTGATTTTGCGACTCCACAGCTCACGCTTCACTTCCATAAAGCCCCTCCACATCTGTTACCAGAGTATTTATGAGGGATGTTAGGTTATTTGTATTTTGGTAGAAGAGAATGAGGGTTGTGGCTGCTTGTGAGCATGGGCATTTTTGTATTGCTCCTTACCATCATTCTCCTCCTGTATAAATGTGCATGTGCCAATATTTTCATTTTTTTGTTCACTAGCTTCGGACCTCTTTAAACCTGACTTTGCGACCTGGGACAAGATATTGACCCAGGTCATTAATGTTGCCTGTCTGTGTGGCTTTCTCTCTTCTTGGTCAAAGGCTATTATTTGACCTATTTTTAAAAAAGGCATGAGGGACCACCCAGCATGCTATTGACCGATTTCCCTTCTAGTTTCAGTTGCAAAAACTATGGGAAAGGTGATCCTGGAGCGTTTAACCTCCTGGTTAGATCATTTTAATGTTATTTGTGACTTACAGTAAGGTTTTTAGATTGGGCAGAGGGACGTTAGATCAATACATTAATTTACAATTGGTGGTGCGGAAATATATCTTAGCTAAGGGGGGATCCCTACATATGACATGTATATATCCAACTTCGGCATTTGACTGCATCAACAGATCCAAGCTGTGGTCTATTCTCCTGGATGAGGGCATGGATGTAGATTTGGTGGCTTTTCTATACTCTGCCCAGGCTAACACTACTTCTGCTGTCAGATAAGAGGATGGCAATGTGCCAACCTCTTGGGAGGTCAGAGAGGGGTCAGGCAGGGGTGTATTTTGGCCCACTTGCTGTTTACGCTTTACATCAATAAGCTAAGGAACGACCTTTCGCAACAAGTAAAGACATCCCTAGAGTTGGCCCCAAACTTATTCCTGCACTTCTCAATGCAGACGAAGTGGTGTTGTTTGCCAGGACTGCCGCAGGTCTTCAAAAACGTTTAAATGCCTTTATGGATTTTATGGATTCCCTTGACCTTGCAACTAATTTTTATGAGTCTCATATCTTGACGATCAGTACTTAGAAGGCTGTTAGGTGTAAGTTTTTCTGTAGGGGGTAGAACTATCAAAAGTTTCAACTTTCCCCTACTTGGGTGTGCTGTTTGATGACAGAGGGTCATGGGTTGCGCAAAGAGCACACAAAAAGAAAATTTTGGCAGGGGCAGTGGGGGCAACCATGGACTTCGCAAAGAGATTAGGGGCTAAGCATGTACCCGCCCTGTTAAAGGTATTGTTTGAACTGACATCTTTGGCATGGTTTCCCCTGTCTGTTTGGCCTCTACCTCCTGTATTTTTGATGCTGTGCTGGATTTCGTTTTTGCTGGTTTAGATGCTTTGGACACTCTGCCACTGCTGATCAGTGCCAGAGTGTAAGTGCTCCCTGTGTAAATTGTTATTATGATTGGATGTACATGATTAACATATTTGTATCACCATGAAGTCCCTAGTAAAGTGCACTGGGTGTGCCAGGGCTGGTGATAACAAATGCTACTAGTGGGCCTGCAGCACTGATTGTGCCACCCACATGAGTAGCCCTAAAATGGTGTCTCAGGCCTGCCACCGCAGTGCCTGTGTGCAGTCTGTGAACTGCCATATCCTCCTGGTCAGTGTCCCCACTGACCAGGCCTAACCCTTCCCTTTTTGTGCACATTGGTCACCCCTATGGAAGGCCCAAGGTACCCCCTGGGCACGGTGCAGTGTATGTGAAAGGTAGAGCATGTACTGGTGCAGGTGACATGCTCTGGTAGTGAATTACAGCCATTTTCGTTTTTCACTATTGTAAGCCTATCTTGCTCTATAGGTTAACCTGGGGGATGCTGGCTACAGTGGCTACCAGCATTTCTTCCCATAGGAACAATATAGAACATAAGAGTCTAGTATCCCTGAGCTCAGAATTTAATAACACATCTTTTAGGAAAGGTTATTTTTAAATCCTGTGTTTGAGAACAGCACTTTTAGAAAGTTACTGTCCTCTTGTCTGACCCTTCTCTGTGTGCCTTGGGCTGTTTGTGTATTGACTGTCTGGTTTGAGAGTGACAGGGGCTGGGGATTCCCCAGGAGGCTGGCTGAGGGTGCCCTAGGCTGAATGACTGCATTTGCAACTTGAGTGGTGGGAGGAGATAGCACCTGGGCCTGAATAAGGCTGTGCCTGCCTTCCACAATGCTGGCTCCACCTCCTGCTGGGCGGCTGACGACCCTGCCCCTCACTCTGAAAGGACAGAAGAAGCCAGGAAAACAAAGTGCTCAAGAAACACCCAGAACTAGTTCAGACCGGGCTCAGGGCCCACTTGAACAAAGAGAACAAAGACTTTTAGAGGTATAAGTACAGGACTCCTGACAACAGAAAATTAGATCATCCTGGAATCAAGTAGGAACCTCTGCCAAGGAGAAAGCTGAAACTGAAGAAGGAAGACTATCCTGCTGTTGCTCTCCTGAACTGACCTGCTTTTGCTCTGCTGCCAAGGAGAGGGGAAGGACTTTGCGTTGTGCTGTGTCCCCTGTCTTGAAGGAATCTCCAAGGGCCTGAGAAGAGCTGGCTCCCAGGAACAAAAGGACTTCACCCCCAGCTTCCCTGAACTCTATTGAGAGTTTTCTGTCCTTCCTGGAGTGCGTGGCCCAGTTGTGGTGCCTCTGGAAGTTGTACCTGTGTTGGGAAGCTGTAAACCAAGCTTTTAAAGACTTTCTGCAAGTTTTGTAGCATCGCTCGCTTGCGGAGCGCATCCCCGACAGTGCGAGGCAATTCCCGCCACTAAGAAGGCTGAGATCGTCGCAGCACCGGTTGCTGCTGCCAGAGCCGTCATATCCCTCGTTTGCGAGACGCACCAAACCGGTGCGGGAAGATTACCATCGTTGTGAGTGTCGTCACAGAGCCTGTCGTCGCTGGGTGGGATTGCCGCACCGCTTGCTTGCAGACCGCATTACGTCGCTGCGAGTGTCGCCGCTGAAGCCATCGCATCAAGGAGCTGCGACAGAGAGATCACCGCTGGTCCGCGCATCGTCACCCGGGAGATCGTCGAAATCCCAAAGATCATCGCATCGTGCCTTTGCGAGAGAAAATTTCCTACGTAACCTACGCACCGGAATCCATACAAGTCCGCTTTCCTCCTCATACAGACCGGATTCGTCGCAACACGCCCGCTGCTGCAGCGGGGTTGTCTCATCGCCTCCCCTGGGTCTCAGGAGCAATGCATCGCTTTTTTTCCACCGCACCAGCTTCTACTTTGGAACTTTGTTGCTTTTAAAAGGTACTGTTGGCAAAACGTGACGCAACTGTGAACTTTTCACGCAACTGTGGATTATTTTATCGCAACCTTAAGAACTCTTTTGCAACCATATTCTTGAACTGTGTATGTTGGATTTTTGTCGTTTTTGTCTTGTGTAGTTTAGATTAAATACCTTTATTTTTCTAAACTGTTGTAGAGTCAGTTTGTGGTGTTTTCACTGTGTTACTGTGAGTGTTGGTACAAATACTTTACACATTGCTTTTGGATAAGCCTGACTGCTTGTGCCAAACTACCAAGGGGGTGAGCAGAGGTTATCTAAAGAGTGTTTCCTCCTTACTCTGACTAGAAGCAAGGGTCTCTATTTGGACAGTAGTACCTACCTCTGCCAACTAGAGACCCCCATTTCTAACATGGGATACATTTCAGATCTTATTACAGTCAAGCCCTTAATGCGTTGGATGAGAAACTGGTCAAGTCCAGCTCCCACTTTAAATCAACTTGTAATTGCGGATTGTACTGCACTTGAGGGGGCTCTGCATATTTCTTGGTTAAGGTACATCATGGAGCAGTTGCAGCGGGTAGGTTGCCCCGATTTGTATACGAACCCCAGACCTTTACGCCCTAGTGACATTAGGAAGATAAAACATCTGTTTCTTGCTAGGCAGCATGGAGAACGGGAGAGTTTGGAGCTTGCTAAGCCCTTGGTGAGAAAATATTTTCCACTGAGCTAAAGCTCACAGGTGCAGCCCTATTTGTCACTTGTTAACAATGTTCACCATTGCTTCTTGTTAACCAGATTTAGATGTAACTTTATACACTGGTTACTAGTCTTTCCCAAGGGCTTCTTGAAACCAGGTGCCTTAAAGCCATGTCCATGTGACAATATCTCTGACTAGGACACGCTGCATTTTATATTTTTTTGCCAATTTTATGGCACTTTGTCGAAATAAATGATTCTTCCGCTGCTTGGATCTGGCTATTTTGTTCAAGTAAGGACTGCATTATCGTATTTACAAATGCTTGCCTCTTCCATGGTTTGCTTTGGCATTGCAATTTTTTTTCAAGAGCTTTAAGACTCAGGTAGAAGATGCTTATGGTCCAGTAAGTCTGAATATGATTTGAGTCCCATGGGAATTATTAGTGTTTATTTCATGAAGGAATATTGTAGGCCTTGAAACTGTTGCTTCTTGATCATGCCAACGCACTGCCACACTTGCACTTTATCTGTTGATTTTTATATCCTGTAATCCCTTTTTTTTAATAGTGTGTTTTATTTTCTTGTATCAATAGTCTTAGACATTTTTTATTTATGTTAACTGGACCTGCTATGTATTTACAGCTTTTTTTAAAGCTTTGTTTATTTTATATGTGTCTTTTGTACAAATGTTTTAACTTGTGTGCTTTTATGGTCTTTTTATGGCCGAATAAAGAATCTTTGAATGAATGAATGCATAGTTTTTTATGTTGAGAAACTGCTTTCCATTCTATAGACTCCCACTAGTTTGGTGGGGATGTTCCCATCCCCATCCACCTGGAAAGGCATTTAATCTTCCCCATGATGGAGGTAATCCAGTGGCGGCCGGCATCAGTTCACAGGTTGCAGGGCGGGCGCAGGCTGGGGAGGGGGCGACGCAATGTAAAATTTTTTTTTTTAAAACAAACACTTACCTTGCCGCCTGATTCCACATCCTTGCTCCAGCTCTCCTCCAGGGGACTCCAGGAACAGGAAGCACGCTAGACTCCCCTGACCAATCACAATGCTGCAATGCAGCGTTGTTATTCGTCTGAGCGTCGTGGTTCGACGCTCAGACAGGGAATGGGGGCCGCAGCATGTTCTCCGCGCAGGGTGTAATGCAGCCTAAATGGAGAACAGGGAAAGTGTGCATGACTGTTTGGCCGGCCCCAGTTCTGTGCACTTACAAGCGGGCAAACCACTCCTCCCCTTCCCTGCTTCGAGAGCAGAGTAGCCCAGCCCACCTGCAAAGCAGCACGATAACATAAAATGATTATAACGCAAAGTTATTATCATTTTATGTTTCCTTTATTTGCGCTGCTTAATAGCAGTGGGGCGACGCACCTCCGCCATAGTGGAGGAGCTGCTACTGGACAATTCTTCCGTGGCACTTCTGCCCTAAAGGGTCGACTTCCCACATGCAAGAGACGATTTGCTCATGTGTAAACCTCTAGGTGCCTAACATTTATGAGGGAAAAATCAACTTTTCTGAATTTGAAAAAAGAGTTTGGCCTCGTAAATGAAGCCATTTGCCTGTGGAAGTCTGACTTAGTCATGCAAACGCGTTCGAGAATGAGGCCTTGATGGATTGTCAAAGACAATCTTACAAAAATCGAGTTTTCACTGCTCTAGGGGCCGTTTAAAGTAAGACCTTTTTGCACTCTCTCGTATCACTATAGTCCCAAGGAAAATAAGCACTCACCAAACATAGCCACCTACAAGCAAAAGAGGAATCATGATGCTTAACAAATTGTCACAAACCTGACTCTGCCTTTTTACCCACAAAAGATCTGCAATTAAGAGCATAAGTCCTACTTTGATAATCAAAGAAGCACAATTTCACACTAAAATAATTGTAAACTGTACTTAGCAAAAGAAAAATATATATTTTTTTAATTCGCTGCAAAGCAGCAAACAGTTAACATCTGAAAGACTGATATTCCTAACAGTTAAAAGAAACAATTTTTCTTCATTTTAAAACATTGCATTGCCGTTTCGGCCATTAAAAAAACAAGTGAATGCACACTATAGATAAGAACCATAGGCCATGTGTATCATCAACCAGATTTGCGATTCTGAAATAGCTATTTTTTAGAAATCGCTATTTCAGAATCACAAATTGGGATGCATGTACAAATTCGCATTTTTTTTGCGAATTCTTAGTATTCCTTAATTGCGATTAGCAAATAGCGAATTGCAATTAAGGAATACTTTCCCATTCATTTCTATGGGCCAGGAGGCCCATAGGAATGAATGGGAAGAATAATTTCAAGGGTGTAGGGGTGTCCAAAGGACACCCTGTTGCACCCCTGAAATATGCATGGGTGCACATGTGGCGCACATACATGCCCTAAGGGCATGTATGTACGTCACATGACACTTTAAAAAATGCAAAAATGTGCGATTTTCAAGGAATTCGCAATTTACCACCAACTTCAAGGTGGTGGTAATTTGCAATTCCTTAAGGACAATTTGCATTTTTTTTGCTTCATACATTGTATTTAAGCAATCGCAAAATATGCGTTTCCTTAAATGCAATTGCAAAATAAGGAATCGCAAATTTTGCGATTCCTTGTTTTGCACCAGATTTTCCTTAATGCATACCATTTAGCAAATTCGCATTCGCAAAAAAATGAGAATTTGCTTGATACATATGGCCCATGTGTGTGACTCGGGTGCGCCTACTAGCCTGAAGTCTCATAAATATATTTAAAATGAAAGAATTTCTTTGAAAATTGTATACAGTTCGAGTTTTTTTAAAATCTGGTTAGCCAGAAACTTGACCAAGTCCAAGAAGCGAGCGCGCAACCAAAGTAAATATAAGAGATACACTTAATGCGAAATCCAGATAGCTGTGCCAAACGCGGCAGAATGCTGAGCTAACTGGGTCAACATTCTGCAAGGTTTGCAGCAGCGAAGTCCATTAGTTTGGCGGAAATGTCGCTTACTCAGCATAAAATAGAAAGCCAACAGATAGGGAACAATTTATCACGAGATGAGACGTCCCAGTGTGACGTAAGTTACCTAATTCCACGAATCAATCGTTTGCATAAAGAGATCCCATTTGACATGGCCTCGTTACTAAAAATGTTTGTTCCTCGTGCGGGGATCTCTTTCAAGCATCACCTGCATAGAAAACAAAATTCTTATTGTATGTAGCCACAACATGTCTGCGACTCATGCTGCTTCTCCTGGTACGTGCGTCCTGCATATGTTGACTGGACGTCAGTTCCCCGAAATGTCAGGGGTAGCGGAAGTGACATCACACGCCTTTGACCTCCACTTTCCATCAGACGCACACACTTACACATACACACATATACACTCTCTCACACACAAGCATGAACACGACATACATTTAAAAGCATTTTTTAGTTACCTCAGCTGCCAAGGAAGGGTCTCGCTTATTGTACTCCATTTTGTTTACACTATTAGTGAATAATATATTTTATTTATTTACTATTAGTGTAATAAAAAATTAACAGAAAATAAAGAGAGTGGAGTCTCAGCTGTCCCTGTGTTCCTGGCATTGAATTTCCCACCTCTGAGGCTAGGGGTCACAAAGGCAGTGTCAGGGGTAGCAAAGGGCAAGCCAGGGGTCGCAACTGTGATCTAAATGATGTCCATGATATGTTGCCTGTCACCTTGGCAAGATAGAGTAGGGGGAGGGGGGGCGGGTGGCCGATGGTTCACAGACCATGTACGTGTTACGACTTCCAACAACAGCATATAAGCAGGGCTGCTGCCAATTTGGACATGGACCAGTATACATGCCAACAGACCCGATTCAGGTCTGAGACTCCTTAATTTTTAAGCAAAAAATGGCTTTATTTTAGCTGTCTCCCACCTAAAATTGCTTCTGCAACAATATGTCAGTGGGGGAAAATACATTCCCAGAATTTTATTTCAAAATCTCCCACTTTCTTTTTAGGTCTCGCCTGTCGATGCGCATGCGCATCGAGCAAGGCGAGAGTATTGCGAGTTATCCACTCTTTATCCACACTGCAAGGAATCGTGGCGATTCCTTGCAGTGCCCGTGACTTTTAAGGTCAATGCGCATGCGCATTAAGCTTATGCGCATGCGCATTGACCTTAAAAGTCACGGGCGCGTGCATGTCCGTCTTTGTTTACCCGCTCCGCCCCCTCCCGCCGTGTCGCCTTGCCTACTCTCTTCCACAGCCTCCCCCAGCTCCGCCCCCTCACTACTTGATTGCACGGCCGCTAGGCCGTGCCTCCCCTACTCTCCTCCCCCCTCCTCCTCTCCTCCCCTGCCTGCCTGCCGCTAGCCTTGTTTCCAATTATTTCTACACGCAGGCTCCATATCCAGTAGCGCTGCCTGTAAATATCGCGAGCGTTCCTCAGTCCGCCACTGCGGCTGTCCAGGTAAATAAATACAAAATGGTTGCTTGTTTTGTGTTGAATTTCTTTATTAACAGTTTAAAGAAGTTGCATCATGACAGCAACAATACAGCAACAATAGCATCGTCTGCGCGATTAGCAGGGCCAAGGAAGACAATTGAATAACAACTTGTGTAGCGAATGCTTCTTACAAACATCATTTTCAAGAAGTATGTGAGGGGGTACAAGAGGGGGTGTAGGGGTGTGGGGAGGGGGTGATGCCCACATCAGGGGATCATGTATACAAGAGTATCTCTGTTGGTATCCATAATCTGGTCGGGTGAGGAAGGAATGTACTCCAGCACTAGAGGCAGGCTAACCACACACCCATTGGACTCAAAGGGCTCCCCCCCCATGACGTGTGTGTCAGCCCGGGATGAGACAGCTTCCCGGGCACACACACAGCACTTCACAGGTCTTCAAAAGACCATTTGTATGTTAATGAGCCTTGCTGTTGTTTCACCCCTTCTAAGAGCCCCTGCAGCCCCACTTTGCCTATTGCTTAAAGTTTCAGTCCCCCCAACATTTCTTCTTAGCCCCCCCCCCCTCGAAATCTGGCTCTAGTTGCGCCTCTGACTAGAGGCGGAGTTATAATGAGTCCAGAGGGCTGTAAGTATGATCATTTGGCAGGGCCAGAGTATCTCTTGGGTGTGTGGAATGATATGTGAGTGATGCTTCCCATTATCTGGGTGGCTCGTGAGAAAACTGGGCTGGCAGTCTATGGGGCTGGATTCCCTCGAGGTTGCAGTGCTGGGGTGGGTAGGGAGGGCGTGAGGGGATGGGAAAAAAGGGGGGGGGCAACAGGAGGTAGAAGACAGGGGTTAAATCGAGGCAGAGTTATGGGAATAATATGATTACTGATAGAAGGGTAGGAGAGGAGAGGGATGAGAGAGTTGAAAAGGGGGGGTTGGGGCGGCAGCTGTGTGGGGGAGAAGGAAATCACAACGATGTCAGAGTGGGTGTGAGGATAAATGTTAGGGGAGTATAGGGAGGTCTGAGATGGGGGTGAGGGGCAAGGAGTAGGGTGTACACTTCTGAGCTATATGAGGTGCGTGCGGAGGGGGGGCTGACGCTGTACATGTTGGTGAGGGTGCTGGTGGGAGAGGAGGGATAGGGGGAGAGTGACGCTAACGCACGGGACAGCCACTCATGCCATGGTTCAAACATCTTTGTCTGGCATCCTTATTATAATATCTCACTTTCTTGTTGCGAAATATTGGCATGTATGGAGCAAGGCTATAAGAATGTCAAGTTATGGGTCTGAGGGGAAGAACTAGGAATGATATAGGAGGACTCTCCCAGAAGCTGACTAGTGTAGAAAAAAAAAGGTTCACCTTATCCAATCTTGCCTTTTGAACAATCTGCATCAACAGGCATTCTACATTGTTGTTTTGTTCTTGATGTCAGTGTGGGGTTTGAAATCTATTGTGGCATCATTCACTGGAAATTGTAGCTGCTCAAATTCTCACCGTGCAGTGTCCCCACAGATGTCTCAGAGGATGGGCCTCGAAAAGCGACCTTAGGATGAGGATCTGTGACAACATATTATATGCAGACATACCAAAAATGATGCGGGGTACTATTGGCCACCTTGTGCCCCGGTACACTAAAAGGCAATGTGAGCTTTACAGTGCATATTCTGCAACATTTAGCCTTGCATGTCAGGAAATCATATATAGAAATATTTTTGGGATAAATATTGTTCAATAGTGTATTGTAAATGTTGTTTTATGCACAGTTTCTATTATGCATTTCTAAATGTACTCATTTAGAGAGGATACAGACATATTTTAAAGGATGATGGCTCATGTCCGACGTATATATATCTTCATTTCAGGGCTCAGATCTGATATGTTTAAAATTACTGGACATAATGGCTTGTAACTCAAGGGTCATAAACACACATTAACATTTCAATATCAGTTATAGATCAATAGGATAGCACCAAAAATACCTTAATATTTCCCATGTACCCAAACCATATACTTAAGGATGCATCTGCTAAGTGTATCCTTTCAAAAACAGCAGAGGTTTCAGACCCGCTAAGAAAGCAGTGGGCATGATTTTGAGAGACGAAACTGAACCCTGTTGTCGTGCACAGGTGCACCATATCATTGAGGTTGGTAAAATTCATTTAAGCCTACTCTTCATTTGAATAAGTGCAGCTATTGTTAGTCATTCATCCAGGATTGTATTTATGTCAATAATAATCATAAATATAATATATTAATATTATTATTCATGGGATTTTGAAATTCCTGTTTAAATACCTGCCTCTAGTTTTGTTTTTATAGTTGGAGGCTTGTGATGCTCCCAGTCCCAGATTATAAAGAAAAGAGACTATTATGAGTTATTACAGTCGAGTTCTGGCATCACAATGCCTACGGCCACAGCAGCTGAGGTGAAAGTCAGATCTCGCCACATTGCACTAGAGGTTTTATTTGTATTCTTCATGCTTGCAAACATACTCGCTCTTTCATATGAAAGAGTTGCGCACCAAGCTTTTAAGTGGCTTGTGAGAAAGGTGATGATGTGCCCATGCATTATATGAGATAAAGTACACCCTGTCGTACATGATACAGATATTGCGTCATCCATATAATGTATGGTGGGGTACTTAATCCTTGATTATCATTATCATTAATAATAATGAAGAGATATAAAAAATAATAACTCTGGATGGTTATATTTTCTTAGTTGAGAGTCTTTTTATGGAATGTGGATTCCTATTGACCCAAAGGGCTGCCTGTTGACTGCAATACGAAAAGTGAGATTCATTTTCTTTTATGTATATGGGAAAGCATTTACTTTTATTTCATGTCAAGATGATATTAAATGCAATGTTCACGAGGAGTGCGTTATTTTGATTTTAGTAAAATTATGTAGAAATATAATTTTATACAGGGGCTTTATTCAGCCATCTTTATCCATTGGTCTGTTTTTGTGTCAATCACATATTCCTTCCAACTACTAAAGCTGGGGCAGCCCACTTCAGCCATTGGTTAATTACACTGTAAATGGCAGCATTCTGCTCTTTGACAATGAGCCAATCTGCACACAAAATAGTACTCCCTTCAGTGCCTGGAACAACTACGGCATTATGTGTTTTTAAGCCCAAAAAATAGTTTTGATTTTAAGCAATGATTTTACAATATTGGTGGGTGTTTCATAGATCCCTCGCCAATTAAGTTTTCCAAAACCATGAGATGACAAAACAAAACATGCACTGGCAAAACCAAAACACTGGCCGTCAACACCATATTTAATATCTATGGCAAATCTTGTTTAGCATTGTATTGCATAACTGCTTCACAGTACTGCTGTACTTTTATTCTTTTCACTCTCTACAGCACATTACAGCATTGAAACAAGACATTTAAAAATGTGGCATTAAAAATCTGAATACATATAATGAGTAGTTATACTTTCTTCAAGCTTACCTTCATCATGAATTTCTGTACAAGGATGATAGAAAATAAGATAAAAAAAGAATTGGTTAGTTTTCTGGCAATGGACATCAATTTACATATTTTAGTCAAACACAGCTCAAATTGTCATTTCTTATTTAGAAATCACATTAACCAGTACAGAGTGCATATTTACCAGTGGATGGTGTACAAGGCAGATATTAATGTTTTTAATCAAGGTGGACCTCATGATATCACAAAACACGAGAGTACAGATCAGGCTCTCCATGGACCCCAAGATGAACATGAGTTGACAGTTTTTTCAAGCGTTCTGGGTCCACAAAGAACAGGAATTGCATTGGCAGCACTCGTGCAAGCTTCCCTCACACACAGAACAAACACACCACGGGAAGTGACAGTGTAACATCCCTCACCCACAAATCAGGTATATTTCAGAAAACAGCAGCACATGCTTCCTCACAAAAAGAGAA
This sequence comes from Lissotriton vulgaris, assembly GCF_964263255.1. Lineage (NCBI taxonomy): Eukaryota > Metazoa > Chordata > Amphibia > Caudata > Salamandridae > Lissotriton > Lissotriton vulgaris. The sequence continues at coordinate 1,354,795,046 of NC_141694.1, forward strand.
ATGGTACAGCACAGGCTTCCCTCACAGTGTTGAGAAAGGCTGAACTGAGACAAGGAATAGTCTACACAATGCCTGCATGATTGACAGACACTAGCATAGATAACAATGGTCTAAAAATAGGCACAATTTGTGTGGGTGGTGCCCTAGGAATAAAGGCTTATTATAATGTTGCTGATGACTAGTTTTGTTTTGAAACACTGGATCCTCCATCATTCCAATCAGAGAAATCTAAGAGCGAAATACACTTTAAGAGTGTACTCTTAGACTCTGCATTGGCACTTGCCAAGCTATTCTATCTATTTATTTTTATTCTAAAAAAATATTCCAGTTGTAAAAGGTAAGCTCTGTAAATGCACTCCACCCTTTCCAACTCACAGGCAAGTTGTATGTCAAATTATTTGTGCAACAAATATGACCTAAACCTAAATGTATGTGCGTATATGTACGTCCCTTTACAAAATTTTTGTACTTAATACCTCCAGCACAATATTTAAAATTCAATATTGTATACCCACTTGGGAGCGACCAGGGCCTGGCACCAATGGAGTAGAACGCAGATCGGGGAACTCTTGGCGGGCACTCCCATCCGACACTATCCTGGCACTTTTAGCACCCCCGCATTAAGAATGCCGACAAACGGGGTGGCACACACTGACTGGTCGAGATAATTGCTTAATCCAGGTGAGGGGAAGTCACTGTGGGGAGGCCTGCCATGGGAGCTGCGATGCTGGTCCATGTGGGCAGTCCCCTACAGCTTGGGGGGGAGGATGGATAGCGGCCCCCGACACTTGAAATAGGAGAAAGCCGCTGCACTCCAAAGTATGAAACAGGTATTCAAAGGGGTTAAATGAAGGTAAAACTATTTATAGGTGCTCATAGTGATCACCTCCTGCTTTGTGAAGTGCTGGACAGTTATAACAAAGAGAACCTTACAACGAGTAAGGGCAGCCCCTGAGCGATCTTGATGCGCCGAAGCGCTGCATGAATATATATACAAGTACTTCAATTGATTATGATCTTTAATGATTAGATCATTGCGTGTTCAAAAGATATCACAGTTCATCATATTACGTCATATGATTGTGATCTTTAGTACATTAATGACAAAAGTCAAATGGTCAGACAAATTCATACTCCGTAGTAAAATTATCCCCGATGCATTTCGTGCTTTTGCACTGCTTCAGGGGGAATCTGTGTGTCAAAAGTGAAAAAGAAACTGATGTAGATAGCTGATAACAAGGAGGTAAGAATACAAAAATTCATGGAAACAAAATTCTATGACGTAGGCACCCGAATGGTTTAACATAACCTGGTATGTGCAAAAGAAAGGGGGTAAAATGACCAAGGTAAGTTACTCAAATGTCCCATGAAGCGTAAAACCGGTGAAATGAAACGCAAGGTAATGAAGATGGTGATAGCAAAATTACAGGGCTCCATGGTACTGTGAAGAAAGTTAGCGGATGGTGAAAAAGACGAAACACAAAAGGTTGCGTGTAGTTAACACGGTGCAGAATGTGATGGTGACCCCAAAGGACCAGCACAAAAATAAATCATAGCGAAATAGAGAATGTGAGTTGCACGTAGTGTACATGAAAACATACACACCATGTAGCCCAGACGGAAACTGAAAGTAAAGGTATGATAAACTATGCCATAAGAGTCCAAACGTGCCTGGTGGGTGGCGCGAACACTTACCCGCCAAGGAGGAAAAAAAGGACGCGTCAGCTGGGTAGAACCCGGTCCGTGTCAACAGCAGACCCGGAAGACGCCGAGCATGCGCACACGCTCCTTAAGAAAAGGAAGCCGAGTGTGAAAATAGAAAGAGGCCCGCATCGAGGAGATAGTGATGTTGTTGTCCAATCGTTCTTTGAATGTTGTACTTTTGGTGGTGCGGATCAGCTGGTGGTGTATGCGGGTGGCGTTCTTGAGGGCTGTCATGTTTTCTGAAGTCTGGTCGTGGCGCCAGGCTTTTTCGAGGGTGCGGCAGTTTTTCTTGGATGTTTTGAGTTCGTTGGTGAAACACAAGGCTTTCTTGCTGCCGGGTCTGCTGGGTGGGTTCTTCAGAGGTGCGAGGTCATCGGCGCAGTTGGTGAGCCACTATGTGAAGTTGCGGGCTGCTTCGTTGGGGTCCGTTGTGCTGGCGGGAGGGTTCTGGCTGAGGAAGGTGGTGAGCTGGTCGGCGGTGATCTTACTCCAGCTCCTGCGGGGAACCTGTTGCGGGTGGTGGTGGGTCGTTGTTCTTCTGAAGTTGAAGTGGACGCAGCTGTGATCAGTCCAATGAAGTCCGGTGGAGTGGCTGAAGGGAGATGTGCTTGCTGGAGGAGAAGACGGGGTCAAGCGTGTGGCCGGCATAGTGGGTGGGGGTGTTCACCAGTTGCTTGAGTCTGAGGTTGGCGAGGTTGTCCAGCAGGGTGGTGTTGTTGCTGTCATTGTTGTTCTCCAAGTGGAAGTTGAGGTCCCCTAGGAGGACGTAGTCAGAGGAGGTGAGGGCGTGCGGGCTGATGAAGTCTGCGATGGCTTCGCTGAATTGTGTGCGTGGTACAGGGGTCTGTAGATGAGAGTGCCTCTGAGGGTGGTCTTGGGGTTGGTGTGTCTCTGGAAGTGAAGGTGTTCGGCGGCGGTGAGGGTGTCGTCGGAGTTGGTCGTGATGCCGATGGTGTTCCTGTGGACGATGGCGATGCCTCCTCCGGTCTGGTTGACGCGATCCCTCCGGGTGATCTTGTATCCGGCCGGGATGGCTATGGCGATGTCGGGCGCTGAGGAGGCATTCATCCAGGTTTCCGTGAGGAAGGCGACGTCTGGCGATGTTGTGTCGAGCAGGTTCCAGAGTTCGACGGCGTGTCTGTGGACGGAGCGGGTGTTGAGCAGGATGCACTTGAGGGCTCATCCTCTGGGACAAGTACTGGGCATCTATCCCTGCCCGGCCACGCGTAGGTTGACCTCTTGATTTCCTGACCTGGCGTTGGTGTTTGCCAATGGTCGTTCAATGATGCATTGGAAATACCACACCAGACCGCAAGTAGAGCAGTGGAAAGCTGACCTTTTCAACTGGGCCACCTCGGAGGGGACTGCCTTACTCATAGAGGCTCTGGGGGGGGGGGGACACTGGACTTCGATAGGGCTTGGCAAGTCTTAATAGATGCAATGACTGGTGGCAACATAGATGATGACGATGAGGACACCCACAATGGCAGGAATAACCTCAGACCCACTAGGACAGTGGACGGACCTGAGGGAAGCTAGTATTTACAATATTCCAATACTAGGTCACCCGCTCCATACTAGACAGAGGCACGCATCACTTAGAGACCCCAGACATGACAAGTCACTTGGTGGAACTGACGGTTTAGTCTAATTTTGGTAGCAAAACAAGGCTGCCTTACTCAGAATGCACTAGAATACATTACAAATGCCATGGCATCGAAGTGTTCATAATCATCTGGAAGGAGGTGATCACCCTAATTGAAATGGAACTTCAGGATAACCTTAATTGAAATGTTTTTTAATACATATTATTTAAATGTGGGTAAGTTGAAAATGTAAAACGAAAGCCCACATATATTGTTGACTGAGGCATCATACTAAGGGTATCCTTCTTTGCGCTGTCCTTGCGCAATACAGCCCATCAACAAAAACGGCTAAACCTGCTTATTTGAATCAGGCTCCAGCCAGAAATATTTGCAACAAAAGCTCTTAACAACTGGAGATCTGTCTCAAGTCTAACTTCCTCACACTCTGTGTTGTCCTTGGAAATTCTAAAGAACCAGCTTAGAAATCTCTACTACGGATATCTGTAGCTTATCGACAACTCCAATTTAGCATATTTGAGGTTCTTTTTCCCATTTCAGTTACTGACATCAGGTTTATGATATGTCATTGATTTACTCTAAAACAAAATTGGAAGTCTGAATGTAGAAACTTTACGACAAGTTGCCTCATTATATTCTATCTCCCAGGCTCATCAGGTAGTACGAAAGCTTATAGGATGGGATTATATTTTTTCACGTTCTTCTGATTTCTTCAGGCTGTCATTAAATGCTTTTACCTATCAATGTAAATAATAGTACTGATTTGTATTCTTGTGATGATTTTCTTTGCAACATTTTATTTTTTAAAATACGCTAAGGTGAGATCTATTTTTTTCTTTATTTCCTGAAGTGCACTGTTGTTTGCTTGTTTTATTACACACAACATGGGCAAATGCTCTGGAGATTGTTGTGCTGCATAGAACAATCTATCAAAGGTCAGCCAAGTTATATCTGTTTGCCTTTGATGTTTTTTTGTTTAGGCAATCAGGGAACTCAACCAGAGTTAATTGACATCAAGACTTTGAATTCTCCCCTGCAAATCCAGGTGATCTAAGATGTAGATGGCGTGGTAGGCTATAGGAAGTGTATGATGTACCTGTTGGTTTAGTTTGAAGTTATTGGTTTAGGTTGTCATTGGTTGGTATGGGTGCATGGTGCATATGAGAAGCTAGGTTGTGGTGTAAAATGTACATGTTCAGTAGGAAATGTGGGGCTTAAGGTGTGGTTGGTGTTAGGATGTGTGCTGTGTAGATGATTGTGCAGAAGGAAGATGAGGTTAATGTATAGGTTGTGTTGTTACTGTGGATGACAGTATGTGGCATGTGTATTTGTGGTGTTTTGGATGTTGGACGTGATGCGGAGTAAGTATGTGATTGTTCAGTACATAAATACTAATGTAGGTAGTAAAATGTTCACACAGTGGATGGAATAGGGTGTAGACGATTGGGGTGTATGATTTGGTGTAAGTAAGGAAACGTTATAAGGGGTGCAGGTTGGAGAGAAAAGTGCAGGCAGTGTAAAATGCAGCTGGTAAGGTAGGTGGTTGATAATGTAGGCATAGAGTATAAAACGTCAACATGCCCCAATCTCAGATATGCAGGTTCCACAAGCCCCTGTGACACAAATAAATGTGAATGCTTACAGATTTAACCCAAATCAGATTCCAAATGTAAACCACAACCCTTTTGAGAACCAGTGTAAATCTCAGCAGTACCCTATGATACAAGCAGAAGAGGATTTTGGTTTTGACTTGTTGCAATTATAGTGACTGAAAGGGAAGGAGGATTGCATGCTTGTTGCCACCTTAGAGGTAGACCAGAGTGGTCCATTTGTGGAAGGTGAGGTGAATGGCTAACTCTTATAATTCTTGATCAATACTGGTGCTACCCGCTCCACTGAGGGAATAGCAGAGGTTCCTAACCAACCCCTCTTGGGAAAACGAATCCAAGTTACAGGAGTTGCTAATAAACAATTGACTAGCCCCGTCGCAGAAGCAGAAGCAGTAGCTGTCAAAATAAGGTTCTTTGAATAGAAGCACTGATTTGTGTTGTGTGATTTGAGTTCTGTAAATCTGCTTGTACAAGACCTTTTGTGCAAGCTGAATTGTCCATTTACTGAACCTCAAATGGCATTGAATGTCAAATTCATGGAGAATATATAGTTATTAAACTTAGCAGTCAAAAATCAGAGATTGGGTTGTACTTCATGTTGACAAAAGATGATTTGCCCCTATGGCTAAGAGACATAGGACCAGATGTATCAAAGGGTTTTTCCCATTCTGTGTCTTGAAAATTCTTTAGTACATATGGCCCATAGTGTTACCTGAAGTGTGGGATTTTTCAGGGAAAGGATTAGGTCTCATTAAAGGGGTTGAATCAATCCACATAACAGTGTAACCAAATGCTGAGTATCCAAGAATCCCACAATATAATCTGACACCTGAAACCAATGCTGGGATTTCTTCTGTGATTGACACAATGATTCAGCAAAGTATTTTGAAGAAGGTTGTAGATGTCCATGTAACTTACCCATTATGGGTTTACAGAAACCCAATGAGAAGTACAGCATCGCCCAAGACCATAGGAGGGTTAACAACATTGATGTTCATTGTTGTTTTTTTTAGATTCCATGTGAGGCTGAGTGATTTTCTGTCATCAATTTGTTCCAAGCCTTCTTCTCCATACTGTTGCACGAGGATAGCCAGTTCCTCTTCACATTTCAGTTCAGCAGCCATGTTTGGGCATGGTGCAGAGTCTCAAATGGGTATACAGAGAGTTCGTCCATCTTCAACCAGATACTTAAACAGAATCGGGAGTCTCTGGTGATGACCTATCACTCAGTCCTTGTCCAGTACAATGATGACCTATTGGTGGTGTCAAATACACAGAAGGCTTGCAAATGAGATACAATTGCTCCTTTGAACCACTTAGCTGAGAATGGGCATGAAGTGTCCCAGACCAAACTGTAGTGCTGCAAGGGAGAGGTCCTGTACATAGGACATCACATTGAAAAGGAAGCGAGGAAGGTGTCACAAGAGGGAACCTCATGGAGTCTCAAAATGAATCTGCAAACTACCTGGAAAGAAGTCAGGATGTTCTAGAGAAATGTGAGCTACTGTCGACAGTGGAAACCTAACTTTTCCCTAGTGGCTAAGCCTTTACAGAGACTGACACACAGAGATGTGTCAGATCCGGTACCAAGGGATGACATCTGCATGCGTGCCTTCTCAGAGCTGAGAGGGAGTTTCTGTCGTGCCCAGCCCTGAGACTGCATGATTACAATACATGTTTTGCTTGGTTTTGTAGTGAGAAGGAGGGCAGCGCTCTCTCAGTGCTTATCCAGGTGCACAGGAATTCTTAAAGACCCATTGCTTACTATTCAGCTGCGTTTGAATCAGTAGCTACTGCTTTGCCCTGTTGTCTTAACGCCATGGCTTCCACACGTTAGCATTGAACAGTGTGAAAGTATTGTTATGGGTCATCCTCTGTTTTTGTCCCCCATTGTGTAGAGGTACTGTTAACTCGCACCACAAAACAGTACTTCACCAACAGCTGCCTCACTAAGCCTGAGCAGGTCATACTTGTGACTGAAAACATAACCCTTAGACGAAGTGCCACCCTCAATCTTGCCACTCTTTTACCTGTACCTGGAAATAAAGTTGTTGAAGATGAAGTTGAGCATGACTATCTTGATGTTACTGAACTACGCACCAAGCCGAGACCTGAAATAAAAGATGTGCCACTGCCTGAATCAGATTATGTGATGTTTCATGATGGCTCCTGTTTACAAGACCATCAGAAAGCCTTATGGCTGCCTAGACAGTCTGTACTATCTCAGGTGTGGTTGAAGGCTCCTGGCTTCAAGGAGCACTTTCTGCATAAGTGGATGAATTGATTGCTCTTATTAGAGTAAGCTGTGTTTCAGACCAGCTGAGAGTGACCATTCTCAATGATAGTCAGTATGGCTTTGGTGTTGTTCATGACTTTGGACAGTTGTGGTTACAAAGTGAATTCATGGCATCTTTGGGGTTACCAATCTGCAACGGAGAAAGTGTGCATAATTTGTTGAAGGCATTACAGCTACCTGCCCAGAATTAGGTCATGAAATGTTCTACACAGCGGAACTGAATATATAACAGTGGGCAACAGGTATGCTGATGAAACTGCCAGATATTGTGCCTCAAATGCTTGTACTTTCAATGGAGAATACCAAAATGATGGAACAGTTGAGATCAATTACATCCTTTTGTTAACCACAACTGTTATACGGGAAGATGTTAAGAGACTGCAGGAGTACGTTTCAGAAACAGAACAGGGAGGCTGGGTTAGAGCAGGTTATGGCAAAATGGGATGAGGATGACATTTGAGTTTCAGGACATGGAAGGCACGAGTCATATAGGGAGGTCAGGTGGTCTTTTCAACAGGATGCAGCTGGTCTTTATCAAGATGCCCGTGTGCAATAGGCTGTGAAACATGTTGGTGATTGGGTGCATCTTCTTTTGTTGGGTTGAAGCTTACCTGACCAGGAGAAGTGATACTCACACAGTGACTAAGTTATTACTGAGGGAGTCAATATCATGTTTTGGGTGTCCGACTTCTCTGGAGTCAGACTGAGGAACTCATTTTACTAATAGGGTCCTAAAGATTTTGTGTGCATCATTGCAAGTTGAACATAGGCTACATTACAGTTATCGACCTAAAGCTTCCGGTATTGTGTAAAAGGTCAATGGGACTTTGAAATCCAGGAAGGCTAAAGTGTATGCCTCAATATCTTTGAAGAGGCCTGATGCATTGTCTCTTGTGCTGATGAGCCTACGCAGTACTCGGGATAGGAGGACAGGCATGTCTCCTCATGAGATAATCATGGGAAGAGCCATGAGATTGCCAGCTGTGCCTGCGAATGCGCTTTTGAACATTATAGATGCCATGATTCTTGATTACTGAAAAGGACTGGCTGATGTGGTGCATTCTGTGTTTCATCAGGTTGGAGAGGCTGCAGCCCCGCCTCAAAAGGAGCAGTTCCATGACCTCAGTCCCGGTGACTGGGTTATGATGCAGAAGCACGTGCGCAAGTCGTGCTTCGAACCGTGGTGGCAAGGTCCTTACAAGGTTTTCCTGGTCACTACAACAGATGTGAAGTGCAGCGCTCTCACAAACTGGGTGCACCCTTGTTCCCTTGACGAGATAACAGCACCTCTCCTGAAAGTGCTGGTGGTTACAGTGAGACAGGGAGCAGCTTAGTCAACCTGTTGGGGACAGCAAGGAGCTGGGACAGCACTTGTTTAGCCTAAGGGGGGTCCCAGAGAGTCAACAGTTGAAGTTGGTACTGTAGGGTCTCATCCTGTCATGCTGACTGCACCAGAATCAGACCGTGGTACAGGGCCTAGTGCAATAGGAACCTGAGTCAGGCCTGGAGACTGGTGGCTAAGAAGTCAGAAGTCAGGAGAGTGGGAGACACAGTTAGCCTGTGGGGGTACCATACCCTATCCCAGAAGATATTGAAAGATCTGTCCTAAGTGACAATGATGAGTATGGACCAGCATTAAAGAGATCAAAGAGATCTAGAGTACCCTGTTTCCAGGTATTCCTCATCTGAGTGGACATATCTGGCTGCTAATGACTGGGAGAGAGAATTTTGGACATTTTTCTATAACAGTTCATAATCAACTGAGCCTCCTTGAACTGAACTCCGTGGCTGAACTGAGCTTTGAAATCGCATTGCCACTAAACAGACTGAGTCAATTTATCCTGGATGGGATCATCAGTGAATTTGAACTGCTCATTTATTAGAAAGAACGTAATAGATTTTGCCTAGCTACTAAGACGAGTACAGAGGCCTGAGTCTGCTAAAGGATCGTATGGTTGTCATTTAGAAGAACACGGAGTGGGGCTAAGGAAGTCTCACGTATATATATTGCTGAAAAAGCACTTAAACTTTGTTATGATGTATGCACAGACTAGTGCTAATACTGAGAGACGTAGAGGGTTAAGTGCAGGAGTATTTGTTGTGTGACATTGGTATTAATTGCTTTGGGTTGAAATGTTGAGCTTCACCACTTTGCCCCAAAAAAGAGAAGTTTAGATCTAGATGTGCCTCACAAATACCATTTTCTACTGACAGTAGTTTACCTTCAATAGATGAGAAAGACTTTCATGTAGATACATCTAAACGAGACTACATATTTAATGTTTATTCCAAATTACTTTAGGAAGATGTTGATACTATGGATGCTAGGGACTGTTATTTGTGCATGCAGTTAACCGCCTCTGCAGCAGAGGTTATTACATATCATCATATTCCCCTGACTTGTGGTATGTCATGTAGTGTGTTGATGAGTGTTTTAAAGGGAAACGGACATCTCTAATATTATTATTCAAATTATGACTTAGGGCCTGATTTAGATCTTGGCTGAAGGGTTACACTGTCAAAACGGTGATGGATATCCCATCCACCAAAATATAAATCCCATAAGATATAATGGGATTTATATTTCGGCGAACGGGATATCAATCAACGATGTGATGGAGTAACCCGTCCACCAAGATCTAAATCAGTTCCTTAGTCTTTTCAGATATTAACGTGCTGAAATATTTGCATTGTTAACCTGATGCTAGAATATTGGATATAGTTGGACATTTCTTTAAACCCACCACAAAAGTAGATACTGCTTAGGCCCATAAACACAATTTGACTTGTATAGTGACAGATGTTGAGAAGAAATGTATAGACTCAGTAGAAGATACAATAGGAATTAGTATGACTAGAGCAGCCACCATACCAATGCACCAACATGGGCTAAAAAAAGAGCTGGAGCATAAGATAGCTGGGAATGTAGCTGTGTTAATATTAGATTGTCAACATCATGGGAAACTGTGTGCATATACTAGAAAATCTAATTTATAAAATTATTTTGTAGGTAGGAGCGAATATGATCACACCTTTGAAACCTGTGGGAATTGGGGATTATATTTTGATACAACAGATCCTGTTATTCCATGAGTCTATTACATTTGTGGGAAGAATGCTTATTATAGGGTACCCAGGAGATGGTAAGGAATATGTGACATGGGGATAGTTTTTCCAAAAATCTATCATGTGGGACATCTTGATGACCCAACATGGGAAGAACGTGTGAGAACTAAGAGATGCCAGTGTTAGTGAAATTGTGGGAGACATCTTTGGGGCGATAATACCATCTCGGAGTGATACTGAATTTGCATAAGATTAAAAAGCTTTCCACTGTAAATGGTAAGCTGTCTACTAGTACATCTGATGGATTTTTAGTTATAGATACTGAGATACCAGCGATTACTACAGTTGTTTTGCAGAATAGACTTGTGTTAGACATTCTCCTTGCAAAGGAGGACAGAGCCTGTCAGATGTTAAAAGTTCGACAATGTTGTGCTTACACTCCTGACAGGAGTAAGGACTTGGAGAGATATAATACGAACATTACTGACTTAAAGAGAGATTTGAAATTATTGGAAGTGACTGCTACATGAGAAGCAATCAGAAATGGAGTTTCTGCTGTAAGCAGACGTTTGGAAACTTAAGAAGTGGAATTGTTGGAAGCGTTTTGAGACAAATAGTGAGAATTGTACTCTGTGAATTAATCCTGTTTGTGCTTTACAAAGGTTACCAACATGCTAAGGTGAAAATGGGGGTAAAGAGAAAGAGAGTAGACATAGAATTAGTAAACAAACAAAGCAAATATTATGAGGCTATGACATTTTTGGAAGAATCCAGCAGAAAGATGATGAAAACAACTAGATTGTGATTTGTCCATCTGACAAGAGGCACATATCTTGATTTGATGGCTTTATTTGCCATCAGAAGGGGGATAGGAGCTGTGTATTTTTGGCTCCACCCTTACATGCCTCAAATACACAATATAAATAAATGCACTTAGCACATGTACTTTCTGTGTCCTAATGACAATAATGTAAAGTGTTACACTTGACATCACTATTCAAATGCATTCACTGTACGATTAGAGACTCATATATACACTGCATGCCATAACCGTATTAAATGACATTTATTGTTTAGGTGAGTGAATAAACCATCCTCTCACTTTTAAAATGTATTTACTTTAGAAACTAAAAGGATTTTTGTAATGTGTTCACTCATGTTTCATATTTGTATTTGTAATGTAGTTCTTAGTCACATTAATACACATGTACTCAAGATTGTAACTGTATGCAACATGAATCTAATGTACTGACATTTTCCAACTATTTGTGGTTGAATGTGCACACGTATATCTGATGTGCACCATTGATTTATTTTGTTAAATTGCAATGACTAGGCCTGAATTTCTTTCTGCATAAAATACTGATTCCCATTTTTTGTTTGCGAGTCTTTTCCTTGTAGGTACATTCACATGGTTTGTGGTTTGAGAATAGATACAACACTGTACTAAAGATATAGAGAGAGAGACTGAGAAAAGGGCCGTGACAAGGAACATGGAAAGCCAGAGTGTCAATTGAAAGTTTTCATGTATTAATGCTGCAAGGAGTCACAGCTATCCAAGGACAATATTGTTACCAGGTTTGGCCTGGGATATTTGGAAATGTTGCAATTAACAATGTGAGAATGTAAAGGACAATAGAGCCCTGATGATGCAAACAGAGGAGTGTTCCCTTGGAGACTCTTGCGGTAATAACTGGTGTTCACTTTGTTTGATGGTTGGAGAACTTCCCTTAGGACTTAGAGAGGTGTAGACCCAAATGTGTATCTCCTTTGAATTTTTGCTGAATGTGGCTTAGGCTAACAGTTATACTTCTATCGGAAGAAGACTCTTGACCGAGCTTCTGATGTGCTGGCAGTTCTCTGCATTTCTCTGCAGTTTCATATTTTTCTGCATTTCCTTGATTTTTGAGATGCCTTTAGATTGAACTTTCTTCATTGGTTTGGACTTTAAATCGGACAATTTTAGACTATCCTCCTATATAGAAGAGAGGATCAGAAACTCTTATCTGAACATCAAATTCTGTAATTAATTTCCTGTGTTGCTGTGAATGAACTTCTTGTGTGCCAAATTTATTTTTGTTATGTCTTTTTATTAAACATATACCCAGGAGCACAGAGGTGATCATACATAAGAATTGAACCACACTGAGTACAGGAGATACCACCTCGACATTTGTGTCCAAGACTGTAAACATCAGTATTTTCAACGTCAATATCCCAGCCTAGTGTAGCAAATCCCTAGTTCCCCATCCCGCCCTCATGATCCTTAGCAAGAGGGCCCTAAGTAACCTCTCTACGCCACCCACTGCCCCCATACCTTTTCCCATTTCCGTGGGTTGTGTGCCTTATCTTAGTACGCCTAAACTTCTCTAGGAGGTTGAGTTATCCAGCTGTTATTCTCTACCTTTACAGTATGGTATTGAGATTCATTTACCTTAACCTGATTGCTATCTTGAAATAAATCTTCTTACATATAGTCACTGATTCCTGGTCCTTATTGTAAAGCCAAATTTACAGCATTATTAAAAAAAAATGTTTACTTAATTCTAACATCCTCTACTGCTAAAATGGCGAAAAAGGTCAATTGGATCCTGGGCCGGCTTTAGAGATGGTGGTGCCCTGTGCAACAATCTCTGTTGGCGCCCCCTCTCCCCACACATCAAACTATTTCTTTCTTTCTTTGGTGCGGCCTGTAATTTCACAGCGGTGTACCGGCATATTTTTCCATAGAATCATAATTTTTGTTGGCCCATATGTGACCATTATTCTCTCTCCAGAGTTATCAGCCATGCGTTGTTGGCAAGAACTCCAACTGAACTCCCTAATAGGGAGGGCAGTGGGCATGGGATGGATGATGGAGTGCGGGATGAGGAGGGAACACGCAGGAAAGGGGGGACCCACTGGCCCATAATAGCCACTTCCGTCTCCCTCTACTTGCAAATAGGTCAAAGAATAGATGAACATGTAATTTGATACTTTTCTGACCTAGTGACAGGCACGGAGATCCTGGTCTTTGGTGGAAATAAGGAGATCTGGTCAGATGATTGGTGGCCCGAGACACTGGGAACTTGTCCACAGCCTTCTACCGTCGCCCGTAACCTGGGAGTCATATTTGACACCTCACTTGCCTTTGACAGGCAAGTAAATGGAACGGTCTCAACCTGCTGCGGGGTTTTAAGGGTTTTAAGAAAACTTACCCACTACCTCTCTCCTGATGCCCGGAAACTGGTTGCAGTTGCCCTCCTATCCTCGCGACTGGAATACTGCAATGCCCTATATCTTGGCATGAGTAATAAACTACTCCATCGTTTGCAGGTCGTCCAGAACGCGACAGCGAGATTTGTCGTCAATGCCCCAGACGCTCTTCAGGTACCAGGATCAGGAGAAATCTCCACTGGTTCCCGGTACATGCCAGGATAAAATTCAAAATGTTGTCCATCACTCACAAGGCTCTTCATGGTGCTGGTGCTGAGGGCATCAGGACCCTAGTGTCGACCTATGTCCCCGGCAGAGCCTTGCGCTCTGCCGGTCAGAATTTGTTGACCGTCCCCCGAGTCGCCAAGGCGAGATGGGGAGGTAAGGCCTTCTCCTCTCTAGCCCCTAGACTCTGGAACGAGCTCCCTTTGGAACTCAGGGGGCAGAAATCTCTTCTGCTCTTCCGAAAGGGCCTTACAACTCTGCTCTTTACTGAAGCCTACTCCTAGGCCTCCATACCCTGTATCTTTATATCTGTACCTGGCTTTATTCCATCATTTGCGCCTTGACGCTTTCGGGCAAAGTAGCGCTTTTACAAATCTCCAATCAATCAATCAATCAACTTACAAACTACATACACTGGTTTCAGTCTCAACTCCAGAGCAGCTCTAAGTCATGTCCCATCCTCAACATCTATTCACACTTTTAAATCCCACTATACAAGGATCGTTGAATGAAAACCAGAACTACAGAAACTCACCAGAGAAAAAGAAATACTCCTACAGGTTAGGGGAGAATACCATGCAACATGCTCTAAAATGAGTGAAATGTAAAATAGAACTGTATGGCTGCCTTGAATTACATCAAGGGCTCTTACAGTCTTTGCCCAGAACCAGATCAGAGTTTTTTATTTGTAAAGTTAAAGACTTCAATATAAGACAGCATAGAATCACATTTCGATGGCAGGCTGTATTTACTGTTGGTGCTTAACATTAGCAGGGCCCTTCCCTGCACACCGCACAGTCAGACATTTAAACGTAAATGCCTCTTTTCAAGATACAGGTCTATGACTAGTGTGCCCCTTCTCCCTCACCCTTTCAGTGTTTGAGTGGGATGGAACAGGATTGGTCCAAAAGGACCATGGCCAAAGAAACCTAACAAGAAATCGTTCCAAATAGGTGAGGCCTGTTCAATTAATTTTGTGACTTTAAATATTTGAAGTAGAATCCTGTTCTTTTGATAGAGTGCTACCTGTAAATTATTGTGTGCCTCGTTGAGTTTTCTTAACTGTATCCAGATGGATCAAAAAGCAACGAACATGTGCCTAAAACAAACCAGGCGTATTGGCTTTGCCAGTGTATATTAATAGTCTCATAGAAATAAATAACACCATGTGAATAATTAGAATTGAAAATCGATCAATTCATATGATATAAGACTGTGAATTAAACATTTGCAAGTTCTTTGGAAGGAGTTTCTTTCGAAGTAAATCATTTACTCCAGTTCTTCCTTCCGTACCAGTTTCCTCTGCATTCTCTCATTCTGCTACACACTTAGACCCTGTTCTTCTCTGCATCTTTCTGAAATCCTCTCTCAAATCTCCTTCATCACCCTTTTCACACAGACCTTTCGCATTTAATTCCTTATGTCACCTACTCCACCATACCCTTGCACATGCGTGTACACACACACACACACGCACGCACACACACACACTCTCTCTTTCTCTCTCGCACTCTGTGTCCCTCATCTAGAAATACAGAATTTTCTTTTCCTTTTTGCTCAGTCCTAATACCCACAACTGTGCACCTCCATCACCTATCAGCACACAAGTAAACATTGATCTGATCTACTGACATGCACTGTGAAGTAACTCGTACCCTGCAATCACCCAGAAGTGACTCAATTCAGCTTATGCGTGATAAGAGTAATTTGGGACATTAAAAAAACTACAAAAACGCACATCTATAAAATGCAAACATTGTAGAAGATGATAAATAACTAAACCTAAACAGTGACTGCCCCACTGCCATGGATTACCGTAAGAGTTATTACAATATTGAGAAACAGATCGGTGTTTTAGAGAGCAAAATTAATGACTTGAACATATTGCAGAGAATAGACTTGTTTGAAAGTTATTTTCCTAACAGCTGTGGCTCTCTTGGTCGTTTTTCTCAAGGCAAAACAATTTCCCATGGTACTGGTGCAGCCACAAGGGCCTCCTGCTCCCATGACAGGCCTATGACACCTCTGGCCCTCTTCCGCACAGAATGTGCATGCCATGCTAAGCACCAAGAAAAAGAAAAGCAAGCTTCCATCTTTTAAAGGAAAAACTGCTTTCCTAATCTTTCTCCTGGTGTGAGGATGGGCGCTCACGCACCCACAAAGCCTCTAAGCTCAAGGTCAGAAATATTTGCAAGTAGGCAAGCAACTGGCTAGCTCCAAACCATGTGTGTTGTAAGCGCCCAACCAGAGCTTGGCACCCGATGCAGTGGCACCAGCCGCACCGCCCTAAAGCCGGCCCTGATTTGATATCAAATGGTAAGAGGGTTGGCCTAGCACTGGATCAACCCAGTGCTAGATCAGATATACTATCTTACTTTACGTAAACAAAAAATTGAGAAATTCACTGGAAAAAATACATAGATTAAAGTGATGTTATAGTTAGGTAAAAATAAGCAGTGCGTGTTGAGGACATGAGTTATAGTTAACTGTAACTAGCGAATGCCAGTACTGCCACCTACTTATAAGAGACCACTGAGGGATTTGTAACAGTATGTACTGTTGCGTCTAAGCATGGTCCCTGTTACTTCTACCAAATAAAGGGGCATATTTACAAGCCCATAGCGCCACTGGAGCGTTTTTTTTTTCTTAGACGCTGCTTTGGCACTCTATGCAAGCTCACTATGCATGACATAACACACCCTTGTAAATATGGCCCACTGCAACGTAGTTTTCTGCAGCATAGGAGCCTGGTATGGGTGTTGCTGTGGGGGTTCCCAGCAACACCCATGGCTTTTTGACACTGCTCCAGATCTGTAAATCTGAGGCAGCGCCATAAACTAAAGTTTTTCAAAAGGAAGCATTAATGTGGCGCAACTAGGAGGAATACTTTTATTTCTCCTCGTTTACTGCTCTTTCTAAGTGTGCAGCACACATAAAAGGAGCAAAACACCATTAATGATTATTTGTGTTCAGGAAGATCTCCTTTCTTGCGCAAACACACTCATCCTTGCAACGCAGGCACCCTTGAACCATGGTGCAAGGGTTCCTGACTTGGTGCTAGGCAGCTTTCTTAGTGGAGGGGTGAGCACAGGGATGCGCAGCATTCTCGTTAATACGGCACATCCCAGCGTTCTGAAAATGATGCAGCCCAGCACAGCAAAATCGCCTGCGTCATTGCGCTGCACCATTTTCGTGAAAATATGCCCCCAATTTCCTCCTGGATAAATGTGCACCAACAGATTGCGCCCATCATCGATTCTAGAAACGCTATTTCAATTGAGTGGAATGAAACAGTGGCACACTTTTGTGAAAGCTCTTCAAGCAAATATAATGCTGCTTGACGAGTTAAAGAGAGTGGAAAATACACTGATGCCCCCGAGGGACCCAACTTTGCCCCTCTGTAAATCTGTATTTTATTCGATGCCTGGTGGGAGTGTTTTCAAATATTCCAGCGCTGGAGGAAACCACTTCACTGTACGGGTCCTTTTAAGGCTCGAGCGTCCATCTTGCGTGCCCTCTGGAAGGCACGTGCGGGCTCCTCTCGGTGCCTCCATTACACGGGCTGTCATTTTACCAATAACCTGATTGATGGGAGTGTGGTGGCTGCGCTTAAGGCTATCAATTATTTACAATCTTAACGCTCCGCTTTCTTATTAGAAGTCTGGAGCTTCCCGGCCTCACACGGGTGGCAGAGCACGGCCTCGAAAGGTCATGTCTTCTGCAGTGGAGCGTAGAATATTTCCGGCAGTCGCCATTTCTTTCCTCCCGTGTTATTAAAGTGGGATTGTCCAAGGAGTCCTTCCTCTGGGAGAGCGGGTTATTCCAAAAAGATCCTGTGGGGTGTAAAATGTAAATCCTGTGTGAAAATATTGTTATGAAAGGAAAACAGCGCGATCTACTTTACTGAAAAAGAGAGGAAACGTAGATTTCTCTTTTGGGTAGACAGGGTCAGAAACGTCCGAGAAAATTACAAAAGTGGTATTCAGTGCTTAATTTGAGCCAGTGGTTTCCGGTGCTCAGCACTAGTAGTTAATTGCCAACACCACATTTATGGCAGTCTGCCACATGGTGGTGACGGTCATCTAATTTCGAAAGGAGCAGAACAATGGTTGTTTTTGTATACAATATGCATTAAATACTACTAATACCTTCCGCCCCAACTATTCCTTTAGGGTGGGGACCTGGAATAATCTTAACTGTCACACGTGCAGGTGAGAGAGATGGGTATAGTTGTTTTGGTACCATCATTGGCAGCGATGACAGGGGCAATGGAAGGTGCAAGCTGCAGTGACCTCCAGGTTAGGGCCCTGCCATATTTTATTTTACAAATTATAAGCAGTGATTGTTCATTCCAACATTTTGAAAGGATGGGTCGAAGTGGCGAATCCCGTGTTCAACCACTTATTGAGTGCTTAAGTTGAGACCGGCACTTTTGGCGACCGGCACTTATTTTTCCTCATCAGACATTTCCAAAGAGCATGAGATCGAAAAACACCTAAAGTGGAAAGATAGAGAAAGAGAAAGAAGGTAAAAACGTAAAAAAGGGTGAAAGCTAGAACCTGCGAGAGTGAGATAAAGGCGTGTTTGGCAGTCGTTTAAAAAGGCTTGAGGGTGGATTTCAGACTACGCAGCCAAAGTATTCGGTGCACTGAATTACAATAGCACATGCAGCACTCATTCTTTTACAAATTAAGCACTGCACTTGATGTAGAAGAGAACCAGAAACAGTGCTTAATTTCAGCCGGTGGTTTCCGGTGCTCGGCACCTAGCACTTAATTGTGAACACTGGCACTTGTGACAGCTGCTACCTGTTTTGTAATTTGGAGGAATATATGAAGTTACAACGCAAACAATTACAACGCATGCTTGTACAACACAGTTTTTACATCGCAACTACTATTAGATCGCATGATTTTACAATGCATGACATTACAACACATTTTTTAAAAGTACCATCACAACGCATACCATTACAACGCATAATACTTTTAGGGCAACATTAGGGTAATGTTGGATAGTATAGGGGAAAAATGACTATTCCCACTCCAGTGAGTGCAACATTAGGGTAAGTGTTGGATAGTGTAGGGGTAAAACTGTGTATTCCCACTCCAGTGAGTGCAACAGTAGGGAACGTGTTGGATAGTGTAGGGGTGAAAATTATTATTCGCATTTACCCCAAAACCCATACCCACCCTAAAACAAAAAAATCTCCATTACTTACCTTATAAAGCGTTATAATGGCATGCGTTGTTATGGCATTCATTGTAATAGCTTGCAATGTAAATGCAGTTGGTCGAAACAGTTGCGTTGTAAAAGCAGTGCGATGTAATGACTACGTTGTAATGGATGTTTCCAATTTGGAGATGAGTAGGGCAACATTTGTTTATTAATTGAAAAGAACTAATGCATGTCGCCCATACCATTCTTTGAGCTTTTGGGGCCGCATACAGTCCGAATTGTCTTAGTTGTAGCAGTGTGATGGTTAGTAGTTCTGGAGGTACCGTCATTGGCAGCGATGGCAGGTGCTATGGGTGGTGCGAGCTGCAGCAGCCTCCTGCCAAGGGCCCTGGCACTTATTTTCTTTACAAACTAAGCACTGACCAGAAAACATACTGTATTCTATACAACACACTATACCTGAACAGTGGAAGTAATGCTCCACCTGAGGACTAGAATGGCAGATGCTAGACTGCAAATGTCTGTGACACCACCGGGTCGCAAGCCGGCACTGCATATTGTCTTTACTGAGACAAATGGGCATTAGGCACGGTTGCAATAGGTACATCTGCTTCCATGTATTTCATGGTAGGTGTGGATACATTGGTGAGAAATGCAGGCCTAGTTGTTACAGACACCTGGAACTTAAATCCACTGGACATCGCTTATGGGTTGCTCTCATTGACTTAGCTATATTTATGGCCCAAGGCTCTTTGATCCACCACCCCTCTCTTGCTCAGGTACCCACAAACAAATGATGGCCAGTTATTCTGTTGCTCAATAAGAGACTGCAGGGGCATTGATTAAAGTAAATGTAGGTTTCAATGGGAACTCCCTTTGCCTGCCCTTAGCGCTCATTTCGGAAGTGGGGAGCAGTGTAGACCACTGACACCAGGTTTGTGTGGAAACAACTGCTTTATTGAAATAGGCGCACATCACGAAAAGCAGCTTGATCTTTGCCTTACAAAACTACAACCTCACTATACAAAGTTACTCACCTATGTTAAGCTACACCCCACCCAAAAATATCCCCCCCACAACAACAGCTTAATTCAGCAATATCGTACTTGCTCCAGAGCTAGTCAACTACAACTGAGACTTTTAGAACCCCTTCCCGCTTTGTTACATCTATTAAGCTCTTAACCAATTACACTTCCTATATAACCTTAAACTTCCTGGCTTGTCCAGGCGTGAACTTGCCTATCCGTTCCCTTTCAGCCTGAATTATTAATGCCAATAACAATAAACTTTGGAAAACCTTGGCAACTTCTCTGCCAACTGCCTATGCACCTGCGTCAAAGGGACAACCCCAATTACATAACCCCTTTTGCACACCTGTCTGCAACAAAGCAGGTACCAGCCACCGTTTCACCAAGACAAAATGGTGGCTGATACCTCAAAATATCTGGTACACCTGGGCTACATAAGTAGCCCAGAAACAGCATAAACCCTGAGCAGTCGCCCAACTGCTCCACTTCTCCCTATAGTCAGCTGTCCCCCAAATGACCCTTATTGGAAACTGCTGCCTCTTGACTCTTGATGGAGGCCTTGCTTACTGACCAAGACTTCGCCTTCTCCAGCCTCTGGAAGAAATAAGCATTGTTCAGAAATAACATGTATTATAGCATGTTTCTATGCATGGTTGACAGATCTGAGAGATAGATCATCAACATTAAAAAAACATTAAAAACATACAAGGAAGAAGCAAAAATGAAAGGGAGCTACATAAATAAAAAAAATATGGAATTAAAAGAATGACAACCAGGAACGCTATTTTCACAGCAGAGTTGGAAGTCAGAAAAATATATTTATATATCAAGTATGCACTGATTTTAAAGGCTAGAGATAAAAGCGGACAGACCTAGAAAGGTCTACAGAAGAGCCATTACATTATTTTTTAATTAAAAATAAAATGAATTATAAAAGTGGAAGTCAAGTTATAGAGATATTCTTCATATGAGGAACATGTTCTTGTCATAAAGACATTAATACAGAAAGTACACATGAATGTATTTTTCAGATGAAGTGTGTGTGAAGCAGATTACAAGCTAAAACTTTGAGCCCAAAGATGAAAATGTTTATCATATGCAGGAAGCCTTTACCTTTTGAAATATTTTGTATATAAAAAATAGTGTTAAGTTTATAATAGAATACAATAGAAATACGAGCAAATAGATAGCAATGTACTTAATACTAAAAGAATGCACATATGGCATTGATAATGAATAGGTCAAAATACATTATAAACTATAGAAAAATTAACGTTTTACTTAGTAGGAAGAAAAATATATTTTTATTTGGCCCAAAGGCCATAAAAACTGAATAGAATGTATAAAAAGACAGATTACAAATAAAATATTCAAACTTATCATTACTTAAGATAATTATACAATCACCACACAGAGCACATATGCTTGGCACATTTAAAGAATTTTCACACGATAAATAACTTCATTAAGTTTAAATATAGAAAATCAGCTCTGTAATTTGTAAAATTCATATAATGCTAAAGTGGTTTAAGAAATTTATCCCTGGGGTACGTAAAATGGTCACAGAAAAAAGAAATACTGTGCATCATACAGTGTTCAGAATAATTGCCATATAAACAACAGTGAGAAGAGTTGTATCAGACCACACCATAAGAGTGAGAAAGCCAATGATGCATTACACCCACTTTAAATCTGGAGAGAAAATTGTGTTTGTGTAAATTGGTCAAATAGAGAAGACTCTGCTGAATCCCTAGTCAGTTTGCAGTAGGCAAATAAGAACCGACAGACAGTAAGTCCATAGATGCTAGGCCTCCAGTCCTCCGATTGGTCTAGCCATCGTGGACCCAGTTCCATACCTAAGGCACCCGCCTGTGCTCCAGGCTCTCCACCAGCTTCACTCTCTCTCTCCAGCTCTTCTGCTGCTCTTCTTCTATTCACTCTTTGCTCTACTCTTCACTATTGGCTCATTTCACTCACCGTGTGCTCTCTTTTGCACTCTTGCTCATTGTTGCATTCTGTGGCAATTTTTCTCTCTGTGCTTTGCTTTTTCATTCCTGGCCCTTTTTGCACTCTCTGCCCATTGTTGTACTCTCCCCTTTCTCACTCTGCGCACTCTTTTTGACTTTTTTTCCTCTCTGCTCATTATTCCACTACTGCTCTTTTTCACTCTTTGTTATACTTTTCACTGATGGTTCCCTTCCTTAGCTCATTTTGCCTTGTGCCCTCCTGTCATGTCTTGGTGCCTCGCCCAGGACCTACCCAATGGCAGCCACAACGTTGAGCCCTTCATCAGGTGACTAGGCCCTGCCCTCCCTGGAGTTACTCGAACTAGTCCTTCAACCGGTCAAGACCCTCGCGAACCCAGCTCCTGCCCCTAAGGCTCCCACCTCTGCTCCAGACTCACTCTCCAGCTCTTCTGTTGCTCTTCTTTCACTCACTCTTTTCTCTACATTGCACTCTTGCCTCTTTCCTCCCATTCTGTGCTCTCGTTTGTACTCTCGCTCATGGTTGCACTCTTTGTCCATTTTTAGGTTTTGCCTGCACAGAACTTGCACTGTGATTGTGAAATCGCTTGTATTTAATATATTTTAAAAGGGGTTTTTTATCAGTTCCTAAGGCCGAATTACTGTGTTCATTCGCTTTGGAGTGGACATTTTTATTTTGTTAACTTCTGCAGGCATTTACAATACTTCTACTAAAGCTGTTCACACAGTGTAAGCCACATTCACTGTCATGATAAGTTCTCTTCCCATGGAAAAGGCAGACAACTTCTTACAGTATGCTGGAGGGATTGCTTTTTATCACTCAGTTGTGTAAAGCAGATTCTTTAGCCTTAGAAGGTTTGTGACATTTCCTATTCATGCCTCAGTACCTTTCTTTGCGCTTTGTAGGCATTATCGGATTGATATTTTCAACGTAATCTATTTGGTCTTTATGATGAAATTTTAAATGTAATACAAACTGCCCATTAAAATATAGTTAATATACAAGTGCTGTGCTATATTTTGCAACTAAACAGGCAACCACAAGCGCAGTTACCTTGAAGACAACAGGGTCATGATTTGAATAGTGCAGTTGGTGCAGTAGCACAGGGCCCAAACGTTGTCAGAACTCCTCTAAAACAATATTGCTATATTTCACTTCTAAACAGGCAGACACAATTGCAGTTATCTTGCAGTTAAAAGGGGTTTGATTTGAAAGGTGCAGCAGGTGCAGTGGCACCTGGAGCAAAAGCTTTAGGGGCCGCTGGGCCCGCTAAACACTGAATATTGCTACAGTTTATGACTAAACAGGCAGTCACATGTGCGGTTTTCTAGCAAGCACTAGGGTCATGATTTCAATAGTGCAGCAGGTGCAGTGGCACCAGGGCCAAAAGCTCCAGGGACCCCACTAAACACCTAGGGGCTTATTTATGAAAACTGTTGCATCGCTGTGCGAAAATAGCGATACAACAATTTTCACTGCGCCACGATGGATGCACTGTATTTACTGCACGGCGCTCCATGTCCCAAGGAGTGACAGATGCGTCAGGAATACTAACGTATCTGTTGGCGCAAATGTCACGTATGCTGGAGTTGTGTCACAAGTACGATGCAACTCCAGCAATGCATGAGGCGGGCCCACACACATAGCACTGTGTCACCCTTATGCATGCTATGTGGCAGGCGTACAGTTTTGATGCAGTGGCGTCCTAGAAGTGGGGCAGTGAAATCTGATAGATTTCACTGCACCACTCCTACAAACTTTGTTGCATGTGAATGCCCAGCCTGCATACATTATACCTGAAGCAGGTATAATGTGGCACAGGGCTTTAAAAGGTTATGCATCTGCGTACGGTTTTGACGCAGTGGCGTCTTATAGAAGTGGGGCAGTGAAATCTGATAGATTTCACTGCACCACTCCTACAAACTTTGTTGCATGTGAATGCCCAGCCTGCATACATTATACCTGAAGCAGGTATAATGTGGCACAGGGCTTTAAAAGGTTATGCATCTGCGTACGGTTTTGACGCAGTGGCGTCTTATAGAAGTGGGGCAGTGAAATCTGATAGATTTCACTGCACCACTCCTACAAACTTTGTTGCATGTGAATGCCCAGCCTGCATACATTATACCTGAAGCAGGTATAATGTGGCACAGGGCTTTAAAAGGTTATGCATCTGCGTACGGTTTTGACGCAGTGGCGTCCTAGAAGCGGGGCAGTGAAATCTGATAGATTTCACTGCACCACTCCTACAAACTTTGTTGCATGTGAACGCCCAGCCTGCATACATTATACCTGAAGCAGGTATAATGTGGCACAGGACTTTAAAAGGTTATGCATCTGTGTACGGTTTTGACGCAGTGGCGTCCTAGAAGTGGGGCAGTGAAATCTGATAGATTTCACTGCACCACTCCTACAAACTTTGTTGCATGGGAACGCCCACCCTGCATACATTATACCTGAAGCAGGTATAATGTGGCACAGGGCTTTACAAGGTTATGCATCTGCCTAGATGCGTCACCTTGTACATATGGCGCAACATGGAGCATTGTTTACGCCACCGCTGTGTCACGAAAAGTGACACAACGGCGGCGCAAAAGTGTCGCAAGGGGCTCATAAATAAGCCCTTAATATAGCTGTATTTTATTCCTAAACCGGAAACCACAAGTGCAGTTACCTTGCAGACAACAAGGTCATGATTTGAACGTGCAGCAGGTGCAGTAGCACCAGGCCCAAAAGTTGTCAGAGTTCCTCTAAACACATAATATTGCATACAGAGCGTGTTGATGTCACACACTTTCGGAGCCTCAGGAGTTGTGGAATTGTTGATTTGTCTGTCTCCTGGTTCTCAGCCCCCTGGTCCTCAGCACTCTAGCCCCTTGGCTTTGGCCTTACCCCCCATTGAAGGCCAGGGGCATAAAGATGACAGGGAGCGGCAAACAGTGAAGCTGCACTCAGCAGGCTGAAACCCCTAACCGGGTGGAGCTGCAAAGTGCCTGGATCACCTGAAAATATCAACTCCACCAGAAACTCTACTCGGCATCAGCAATGTGAAAAGAGTTGCTGCAATTTGTGGCAGTGAGGGAGGGGTGAGAAGCAACTAGGGCGTGAAGCACCGGGGTGAGGTTTAGAGCTGCGGGCCTCCCAATGGGCAGAGAAGAGGACGGCGTAAGGCCGGTGCTGCTTGCCCCTGGGGGAGGTGGCCTGCCCATTACACGCTGAGCCCTCCTCACCCTCACCCCCTCCCCAAAACCCAACTCAAGAATACTAACACCAATCAACGTAAATCCGGAACCTGCTATTGCCACTGCAGTTACCCAAGGTCCAGCCGTGAGAGAAGAGGCAGAGTGAGGCACGGAAAGGCAGTAATGAAGCAAAGGCAGGCACTAGGTACCCAGGTGCCCGGGTGAGACTTGGAGCCAGGGGTCGGGGCCCCCGCACAACACTTTGTGAGCTTCACCCCCAAACCAATAACTTTTAGTGATGTTGTGATGGTGATAGGAGCTTTGCCTTATTTTCAAGGTAGCGTTAAGCCACTTAACGTGGCTTAACGCTGCTTTGTAAATAAGGCCCCCTTTCACGCTACACTTAGCATGAAAGGGGGCAGTGGGTGTTGTGGGTGGTGTTCCACCACTACACCCATTGATAGCACAACACCCATTGATTTTGATCCTCCCCCCTAATTACAAGAGCAGCATAAATAGGAGGCAGCGCCAAAATTAAGACCAGGGAAAACCTGGTCTTAAACAGGCGAAACAAGGAGAAATACTTTTTCTCCTCGTTTTTGCTGTTTCCACGTGTGCTGTCTTGGGCATTAAGCATTAATGTTTTGCATTAAGCAGCACACATGGAAATTATAAAACGGCATTTAAAGTTTGTTTATGTGCAGGAAGGGGGACCTTCTGCGTTGGGACTAAGCAGCTAAATTTAGCGGCATCGCAGGGGGAAACACAGGGCTGAACCATATTATAGTAAATATGGTGCAGCCCTGCGTTTCTAAAGTGGCAAAGCATTCCATTAGCCTTCTCGGCTTAATGACACGCTTCATCACATTCTTGTAAATATGCCCTTGAGTATGCCCGACCCAAAAAATCTCCAATGTATAGTTTTAAGGAGACCGCCTGGGGTGATGAGAAATCAAATAATACAGAAGACCTTCAGGAAACTACTAAAGTGCTCCGTACGTATCACTCTAGAAGAGAGCATGCGAACAGATAAAGAGCAGACAAATGACACCCCAAACAAACTTCAGGGAGGCGGTAAATACCCACAGAAAGATAACTCCATCAGAAAAGGCTTGGCGCCCACACCAGATCAGGAACATCTCCTCCCCCCAAAAAAACGGACACGCAACAAGTCAGCTTTGCCCCACTATATAACTCACAAGGTCTACATGACATTCTTAACAAAGGGAATATATTAAAATTGACTGCCGAAAAATACCAAGACTGAAACATATAGAATCCGTAGATCAGTTGTCAGTGGAATTCTGACTAACAAGGACTTTAGCGGTACCACCCCCTTTTGTACCGCTAACAAGGACTTTAAACGGCCTCAGCATACTTTAACTACCTGGCTGTCCTAAAATACAGCACAACTTCTATTGAACCATATGCAATATTTTGAAACCTGTGGTATAAAACTAACAAAACAAATAAAGAAATGCTACCCCCAACCTCTAATGGTAAAAGTTAATCACCAAAAATCATAACCCCCAACAAAATCATCTGGGAAAATTAAGGTCTACTCGGTCTGCAGAACTCTCAGTGGAGCTGGCGTTCCACCACATTCAAAACACACAAGGTAGAATGACCGAGGGAGACCACTCTAAGGAAGATGGAGAGAGACAATCTACATCTCCTCTCATGGAACATAGCGGGAGCAAAAAAAACTGCTAGATGACAACATACAGCCCCAGGACTGGGATGTATATGATATAGTAGCTCTGCAGGAGACATGGGCCTTGGAGAACCTACCTTTGGAAGGTTTCATTCACTACTCCGTAGAAGAAAAATAAAATGAATGTTATGGCCACCCAAAAGGAGGACTGGCAGTTTATGTGTCAACATCACTCAATATTAAATCCAAACAACTTAAATCCCCAGACCCGGGCCTGAAATGAATCAAACCCATGTACAGGAGGAATTTCAAATTAAGATCAGTTCATTTGATTAATGTATATAGACAACCAAGCTCAAATAAGAAGAAAGCACTTTACTCATTATTACTAACAACAGTCTCGAGCAGAATAAAATGCACATCCTCTCAGGATTATAATCCTAACAGGCAATTTAAATGCTAATCTAATCCACACACCAGATGAGGTTAAAAAGTTGACATCAGACAACATATACTGGGATGTTACCAGAATACCGACTACTGACATAACATCTAGATCACCCCCCGAACATCTAGACTCTCCCCCGAAATTCACATTCAACAGAGCTAGAGCCCAATCTACAATGGACTATACAATCATCTTGTTATCTGTGATGCCACATTTAATCCCGTTTTCAATCAACTTTTCGACTCAGAGTGATCATAGATACCAACACATACATTTCGGGCTGAACACCAGAGGCATATGAACATCTCGGCACTGGAAGGCACTACAAACCCGACAAATTTAAAATGCCTTGGGTGGACCAATGCATCACTATAAGATCTGAATCAGATCAGTAATGTACCTAGCAGTGGCTAGTTGCAATAAAAACACCAACCCTATAAACTCAGGGCTTCTTGTGTGGGAGAAAATGGCACCTATAAAGTGTGCGTAAATTATATTCATGCTAGTAAGGCGGTGCAAAAGGTAAGGGAGAACACCCTAAGCCCTCAATAGTAAACCCGGGGGTCAAAACATAAGTATAGCAAGCTTATGCACACACTTGTGTTAATTACAACTTCTAATAAGACGTTTGTTAACCTTCAATAGAAATTCAATGGACACATATATCACAAAAAAGAGATTAATTTGTGTAGTTGTAATTTTCTTGTTCCTTTAATTCGAAAATTGCCCAGCTAACAATTTTTCATCATTAGGGACGTACTCTTCGACTTCTTCAGGGCTTTCAGGCAAGCGCAAACAGTAAAAAAAACTCCTCTCCACCGGTTGTAAATCTGTCCCAGCTGTTGTATAGATAAGATATGTGACTGACTATGACGAAGTCCCTTTATTAATTCAAGAGCAGTTCTTGCGTAAATAAGGTAGACAGACGCTTCTTTTGTAGTGAAGGATCGCCGTGTCCCATAACATTTGTGCAAAATTTAGACTAATATCATTTCCTCAAACGGCACTCCAAATGCGAATACCTTGTTGCGAGTGCACTGTCCATGGTGATCCCCAGGGCCAGACTGGAAACAGAAACCTGCACTGGCAAACTGCTCAGCTGGCCCACCAGGGGAGAGGGGGAGTGCACGTGAGCAGTTTGCGAGGTCCGATTTCGGCCGATTTTGTTACCGGGGACCAATATTGCCGACTCACGGTAACAAAAACGGCCCCCCGGGGCCCAAAACCCGCCCCCACCCTAGCGGCCCACCGGGGAAATGCCCGGTGCCCGCTATGGCCAGTCCGGCCCTGGTGATCCCGCTCCGAGGTTCAATTACCACACCATAAACACAATAAGAAGAGGAAGAACCAACGGAGCACCAGAACCAAATGGCATCCCCCAAGCCATCTTTAAAGGCAACAGCAAATTCTGGAACGCTCATCTTTCTACTTCAAGGAAGTGGAACTGCTAGGCAGCACCCCACCTAGCTGGTTAGGTTATATATTAAACCCAATTCACACAGGGGAGACCGATCAAACCTGGCAAATTACAGGCTTATAGCAGTACTCAATGTCGAAGAAAAATACTGTGCATCAATGTTCCTGGCACACTAGACCGAGTGATCTGATAAGCTAATCTCATTCCAGTCCATCAATCCGGATTTAGGAAAGGGATCAGAACAACTATGAACATACAGGCAGTCTCGCAAATTGCTGATACATGCAAAAGGAAAAAGAAAAAATGACACCTCAGCTCTATGGGGCATATTATCAAGGGGGTTTATCTCTGCTTTTTTGGCTTTAAAAGCCAAGAAAGTGGAGATAAAATTATCTCCCTATTACCTAGCTGTCGCTAACACCAGTTAGCGACAGCTAGTAGGAGATAGCGACCATCTTGGGCCCCACTTTTCATGTCAGTGATATTTATCACTAATGACATGCAAAGTGGGCGTGCCAAGATGTTAGCGACTGGAAACAGTCGCTAACATCGCTATCTCCTAATACCAACTTTTGGAGATAATCGCGCTAAGCGCGAATATCTCAAAAAGCTAACACCTGCCCTGAGCAGTTCTTAGCCATGTTATCCAATGGGAGGTGGATAACATGGCTAAGAGCATTAGCTCGGTAATGCATGAATATCGCTGACTTTTCAGCGATATTCATGCATTGCGGACGATTTTTATCGCATTTGCGATACCAAGGTTTATCTGCGATAAAAATCGCCGCAGGTTGGCGATACATTTTTGTCTCTAACCAAGCAATAGCGATAATTATCGCTATTGCTTGGTAATATGCCCCTATAGATTTAAAAGCAGTTTTTGATTGTGTTATCCAACACAGGTTGTGAGAAAAAATTTAAATACTAGAATATTACAGAAAACATATTGGGAGGAATAATGCAACTCTACACCCACACCTCGATAGGGGTCACATTTGGAGATGGCACAAGGGTTTCAAGGAAGATCCTAAGAAAAAGGGGATAGAAACAAGGATAAGTGCTGGAGCCCATCTATTTAACCTGTTTAATTCTGACCTAGCATAAAGACTGGACCTGATTAATTTTAATCTTTCATACGCTGATGACGTGGTTTTCATCTGCCGATGATGTGGTTTTAATGAGCCTAACACAAGTAGGCCTCCAGAGGGCGCTAATAGAAATGCAGGATTATGTCACAACTAGCAAACTGGAAATCAACATAAGTCCAAAACCATGCTGATCCAAAACCGACCCTGCAGCAAACATAAGATCTGGTTGAATGTTAAGATGCTTGAAGAAGTTACAAATACTTAGGAGTCTACCTAGATAATGGATTTAAGCAACGGGAACAGAAAAACTACATGACAAAAAGTTCTGGCGTGCTAATATTCGCATTCAGCACACTAGCAAAAAAAGCTGGAATGCCCATCCTTCAAACCACTGCTGTCAGTGATAGCAGCAAGGCTCTTGCCAACAATATCTTATGGTAGCATTGTCCTATATGGAAAAGACTCAATACTTCTAAATAAACTGCTTGTTACCACATAGAAACGGATCTTCCAACTACCCAAAAGTGTATCACCAGCACAGGTGAGGTTGGAATTTTGGCTTATTAATGAATCATTTGGAAGGATGTACTGTACCATCAAAAAGTGGTACAAAATAAAACTTAATTCCGAACACTTACCAATCGATAAAGCACTTTGGACAGAAGTGGAAAAAGACAAAATATCCTTATACCATCAATATCTATAAAAAGCCCTCCAAATTTAACAACTTGTATTTTACATCTTTTAGACAAATTACTAACAAAATGGCAAAACTTCAATCCTTGATAGGTAATCAATAACTACGACTCTCTAAAACAAGCACCTTACCTAAGCCTTATATATTCAGTATTTTTAAAGAAACATTTGATGGCACTTCGGTCGGTGAGTTACCAACAATAGCAGACCAACCTAGTTGTAAATACAATGGTTCCATAGCATGTAGACTTTGCGGATGAAAAAAAAGAGGATTTTATTAATCTGATTTGCAATTGTCCATATTTTTACCCAACATGCATCACTTTATTGCAGCCTGATTTTAAATCAAGAAGAATCAGGACATGCAGTGCCACTATCATTCATAGTCTCAACCCGTCGGATCCTCAATTGAGCTGTAAGCTGCTAAAAATATAGCCTAGCCACTCCCTTGTACAACCAATATTACATTGGGACCAAGGCCAAAACCTCTAGGGACCCCACTAAACCCAAATTATTGCTAAAATGTCAAACTAAACAGGCAGTCACAAGTGCAGTTACATTGCAGACAACTGGGTGATGATTTCAATGGTTCAGCAGGAGCAGTGGCACTAGGAACAAAAGCACCGGGAACTTCACTAAACACTGATTATTGCTATATTTTACAACTAAACAGTACAGTTACCTTTCAGACAACAGAGGCATGATTTGAATGGTGCAGCAGGTGCAGTGGCACCAGGCCCAAAAGTTGTCCGAACTCCTCTAAACACCAAATATTGCTATATTTTACTACTATGCAGGCAGGCACAATTGCAGTTATCTTGCAGTTAAATGGGCTTTATTTGAATGGTGCAGCAGGTACAGTGGCACTAGGGCCAACATCTCTAGGGACCCCACTAAATAAAGAATACTGCTAAATGTTACTACTAAACAGGCAGTCACAAGTGCAATTTTCTAGCAGGCACTAGGGCCATGGTTTCAATGGTGCTGCAGGTACAGTGGCACCAGGAACAAAAGTTGTCAGAACTCTTCGAAACACCAAATATTGCTATATTTAACTACTAAATAAGCAGTCACAAGTGCAGATACCTTGCAAGCACTGGGGAATTATTTCAATGGTTCAGCAGGTGCAGTGACACTGTGGCCCAAAGCTCTAGGGACCCCTCCAAACACCAAATATTGCAATATTTAACTACTAACCAGACAGTCAGAAGTGCCCAACAGGCAATAGGTTAACGATCTGAATGGTGCAGCAGGTGCAGTGGCACCGATCCCAAAAGTTATCAGAACTCATCTAAACACATAATATTGCTATCACATCAATTAATTCAATTATTTTTGTCTTTCATTACATTTTTCAAAATGGTTCTATTACTTACCCGCACTGTACCACTAGTAAGAGCACAATATATTGCCTTTTTGTAGATAAACAAGTCATAGAACTTTAACAGACTGGCTGTTACTTATATTGTACAACTACTCCACAAGCTACAATTTACAACAATGGCAAGCTTATTATTAATTCCATAGGCGAAACCTAGTCCATTTGCCAATGCTTGTTGCTCTCTGTACTCTCTTTTTGACTCTGCCCTTTTTTCACTCTTTGTACTTTGTGTTAATTGTTGCACTTTTGCTCTTTTTTACTCTTTTCCTCACTCTGTGCTCTCTTTTTGACTCTTTGCTCTTTTTTGTACTCTCTGCTCATTGTTGCACTTTTTATCTTTTTCACGCTTTGCTATAATTTCACTTATGTTCCCCTTCTTTTGCTTCTTTTGACTTGGGCCCTTTGCTTTGCCATCTCTTGATGACCCATATCCCTTCCTCCCAACTCCCACACCCCTTCTTTCTCCCTTCTCCCCTGGTCCTTACCTGCTTCTTTCTGCGCTGCCCCTAATTTCCCAGGCTCCCTACAAAAACCTATCTACAGACCCCTGTGCGCCTCACTACTCCCAGGTCCTTCTTAATGGCGGCTGAAGCCAAATGCAAGCCTGTCTGCACTCTCCCATGCATGTACCGCACCCAGCGTAACGAACCCTGGCCGTTTGACACCCCCCCACCCTACTCTGCGACTTTCTTCAGATTTCTCAACCCGGGGCACCCATCTCCACGCTCCTGCCTCAAAGCATCACACAACACGGAAGGAGATTGTGCTTGCACCTACTGTCACTTCAAGTGCATTGTCTAACCCACCACGATCACAACTTCCACACAAACTACACACAGCACACCTCGCGCCCCACCTATGAGCACAAACACGGAGACAAACTAGCATGCATGCTCCTCAACACCCGCTCACTCAGTAAACGTGCCAAGGAAATCTGGGGCATTCTGGTTAATGATGCCCCGGGCCTCTTCTTCATTACGGATTCGTGACTGACCTCAAGCACCCGCAATCTCCAAGGCCATCCTGGCAGAATACAAGCTTGCACAGCAGGACCGTCTATACAAACAAGGAGGAGGATCACAATTAAAGTCAAAGAATCCATCAACTCAACACAACCTCGGAGAATGCAGCCACCCACATGGAGCACCTACACTTCAAATTACAAATCTACCTACCACCCATCCATCCATCCATCCATCCATCCATCCATCCAAAAAGAGCATGGCTTCCCCAGTGGGGTTTCCCAGCATTACTGAAATAACCTGGTTTTGCATAGGTAAAGAAAGGCAAAGAACCTGCCATCCTGCCTCGAGAGTTTAAAATGAGTTTAAAATGAGTCAGGAGTTGACATCCGGAGTGAAGAGTTTGCTTATGAGAATGGAGATGAACCTGCGCTCTGAGGTAGGCGGGGCCACATCCGTTCAAGGCCTTGTGGTATAGCCCAATGTTTTAAATTGAACTCAGTTCTCTAACGGTAACAAACCAAGAGCACGTAGAAATTAGAAACTGAACAGTACCTTGGCCTAATGCAAAGCAAATGAGCAGCCACATTTTGTGTGGCACCTAGTGCGCCCACCCTTTCAGTCTGTTGTTGTTGCCACATGGCAGCTACATGTCGAATTTTGAACAGCGGGTTAAATGCCGGTTGTGCTTGCTGTATCATTTGTAGGGTATAAAGACAGCTCTGATTTAGCAAGAAACACCACCAAATCCTCTGGTAGTGGGACCCACGCGCATCACCATCACAATCTGAACCAAAACTCTTTCCTACCACTTTCTATTGACAGCCCATTTTATGGATTTTACCATCTGGATACCCATTGGGGTTAAAAACACATTCAGACAAATTTACTAAATGCAGATTGCCAATTTGCATCTTTTAATTTTTGGGAGTTTTACATGGCCTCTACTCAATGGTATGGAGCACTTTACATCAGCACCAAGGAAGCATTCAGATTTTGAAGGCACTGGGATATTAAGTGATTTGCCCAGAATCACAGGATATTTAGTCGACACTGAGACTCGAACCGGGTACCCCAGTTCTAAAGTGGTGGTGGCTGGCACGGATCGGGGTAAGGGGTAAATATGTGTAAAAAAAAGGTCAAACGAAAACATATCTTATCGCTGCATCTCTCATCCCTCTCTCCTCCACATCGGATCAAAACAGGAAGCACCCAGACTCCCTTAAGCAAATTACAACGCTGCAATGCAGCGCCATGGTTCGGCGTTCAAGCAGGGACTGAAAGCCTGGGCATGTTCCCCACCCAGGCTTTCCTGAATGGAGATCATACAAAGTGCGCATGACTGTAAAGCCGGCCAGAGACGGACAGTCAAACATTCATGCGCACTTACCTAGTGCCCACCACTCCTCCCCCTGCTCTGTGAGCGGAGCAGCCCGGCCCGCAAAGCTGCAGCAGCAGGAAAAACTAAAATGATAATAACATCAAGTTATGATCATTTTTCCCCCCCTCTATTTACTCTGCTGAAAGGCAGCGGGGCGATGCTCTTTCACCTAAGCCGCCACTGAGTCCCACATCCTCTCCCCATCCTCTCTTATATTTACATCTCTCTCTGAGCAATAAGTTCAGCCTCGGAGGGTTCAATTAAGGTTAAAATGCTTCTGAGTGGATGTTTGCACTGCTGAAGGCAGAGTGGTCTGGTATAAAGAGCTGCTGGTTTGAAACCCCATGTGGAGTTCAGGATAAATCTTTGCCAATGGATGTAAAAGAGATAGAAACAAAGAGAGAGAAAGAGCATAAGAAAATTAGAGAGAGTGAAAGATTTTAAAAGAAAATCATGAAAAAAGACACACACACAGTTCAGAGATGATATTGTTAAACCAGGGGGGACAAGCAGGAGCTGCATAGTTGCCCTTAATGTAATTTGAGTGCATAGATCGTTTTAATGAACCTTGCTGAAAGTGTTCACAGATGGCTATTGGCTATCTGTGCTTTACATATGCTTTAAAGGTTCTACTGCACATAACCGTGTTTACACAGCTATGCGTGCGCGCAAACCTGAAAAGCAGTATCAAGATCAGCGACTCATTGAGTGCAGATCCATTCCTTGGCCTTGCAAATAATGCTACAAGTGTGTGTTATAACTCCACTGGGCACAGGCTGCAGACTGGGGAATGCTTTGAGGGTGGGTGATGGCGCAGGACTGGGGCTTGGCTCCGGAGAGAATGCCAAGGCAAAATTGCCATCTTGCATGCTGGAGCTTTGATTTGGTGCTGGTGTGGTTTGTGCAGGAAGGTGTCCCTTCCTGCACAAAAAACATCCCTCCGACAACACAAGCAATCTTGCACCAAGGTGCAAGGGTGTCTGCGTTGGCGCTAGGCTGCCGAAACGATGCCAGCGCAGGGGGAAAGAACAGAAATGCACTGTATTCGATACATATGGTGCTTTCATACCCTTTCCCTTTAACGTAGTGCAGTGAAGCAAGGTGACTTGCTGTGCTGGCCTCCCCCAAAATCCCATATATGAGGGCCTGTGAGAGGACCCCTGGCGTCCATCTTGTGAGGTGGCTTGTGGTCACAGAGAAACCGAAGAGACATAATACCTTGGTGTCATTTCTATCAATGCTTGAATACATTCTACACCTCCTCACCTTTTGTAACACAGGCCTCAACATTTTTACAGTCAAGAGCTTTTATCCTGAAGAAACAGGCATTACTACAAGCAAATTCAATTAACAGATAGTTGCATTCTGCTTCTGGCCTATGACATGGATTTGAAGAGAAAAGAAATATTGTGAGGTATGCGGTGCGCTTAGAGTGAAGTGATGCAAGCTGAAAAGTGTATTGAAAGTTAATTTATTTCTCTCTGTGAATCTCCATTTTTATTAAGCATGTGAACCTTTTCTTGAGGGGGTGAAAAATATTAATGCATACACACCTAGAGACTTGAGTTACAAGTAATGAAAGAAGATAGGCCTCATTTCACCCCAGTGCAATTGTGATGTCAGAAGAATGAAAGTGGCCATGGGCATTTGCAATCCTGCCAGTCAAGGACTAAAAACAGGCTGTTGTGGGATGCAAAATGTCAGCATGGTGAAAAGGGAAGCATGTTTGCCCATTAAATCTGTGCTCAGCAATGTGATATTGCAGCCAGGTTCTCTTATTTAACATATATATTAGTATTGGAAAACGGAGGGCAACAAACTAATAACGTCAACCCGTGGCATTGTTGTCACTATATATTTTATGTTCCCTATAGTTGAGTTTTATTCACTAAAAATATTTTCATCTACAGGTTTGGGTTGACTATATCCAAAAAAAACAACTCATTCCCTTCCTTAAGCAGTAGGAATTTACATTGTATCTACATATGTAATGTCTATGTATGAACTTTGTGATCGCACAAAGAAATTAAAATGTTGGTAGCAATTTCTGTACTTTTAGACTCTTGTTCAATTCCCAGCATCAGTCCCAGAGGAAAACTCCAGATTATGTACAAACAAGGGGGCATATTCATCAAATAGTCATGAACACAACACAGCAAGCCACCTTGCTGTGCTGCGTGAAAAGGAGAGGGCAGTAATGCGTCATATTTAACATTATATGGCCATTCCTGCTCTCTGCGTGCCCTGGCGCACTATGTGCTGCCTAGCTCCATTGTAGGCAGGATTGTTTTTGTGCACAAAGGATCACCTTCCTGGACAAAAAATATCCTCAGAGGCCTTTTCCTCTTTCTATGTGTGCTGGAGAATGCACCACATGTAGGATGAGGAAAGCACAAGGAGAATTAAACATATTTCTCCTTGTTCCGCTTCCCTTGGGGAGGCGTAGGATTTTGACACATTGCCAGGTCGACAACTAATGGTGACTCTGGGATTGCGCCAACATCCATGGGTGGGTGCGTGGGAACACTAACTCTCCACCCATGGAACCCCTCCATGGGGCACATTAACGCAAGGCAGCAACCAGCTGAGCCTTGCGTTACTCCACATTTACCAAGCAACGCAGGGCCCGACAAGGTGACCTTGCGGGGCTTGGTAAATATCATTCTAGGTTATGCGTCACCTTGGCACCCACTCGCGTGGCGGAAGGGCGATGCAAACGCAGGATAAATATGGTCCTGGATTTTCAACATTCACTGGTATTTGCCTGCAAGATTATCATGATGTAAAGCCTGGTGCAAATCTTGAGGTTTAAAGAGTCACATTCCAGTTTTACACATCTCAAAAAGGGTTACGCACATCTCATTTTTAAATTAGTCCCAGTGCAAAAGTCTAAAAGATAGCATGGCCGTTAATTTTACAACCACTAATTATTGCTCCTCTGTGTATTACAAATTGTGGTGCCAATTTACTGCCTTATTTTGCCTGATATTAGCATAGGGAACATTGTCAGATCCCACGACATCCAACTTATCCTCTCACTCAGCAATGACCCCACCAGCACCAGAACCAACTTCCACAGATGAATATCAAACAACACTGACAATGGATGAAAAACAATTGCCAGTAGCTGAACACAGGCAAGACGGAAGTACTGATCTTTGGCAACAGCAGTAACACATGAAAAGACCTCTGGTGGCCATCAGACCTAGGACCAACATCGAGTATGAGGACAGAAGTCCTCTCCTCGGTACCCCCCCTTCTGCATGGGACAGCACTT
Organism: Lissotriton vulgaris; assembly: GCF_964263255.1. Lineage (NCBI taxonomy): Eukaryota > Metazoa > Chordata > Amphibia > Caudata > Salamandridae > Lissotriton > Lissotriton vulgaris. The sequence goes on from NC_141694.1 coordinate 1,354,832,424, forward strand.
GTAGCCGACAGCCCTCAGAATCCCACCGACCCCCTCAGACCATACCAAGAACCTCGGCATCATACTCAACTCATCACTCACCATGAATCGACAGGTCAACGCAGTCACCTGCAGCCGCCTCAACACCCTCTGCATCCTCGGCAAGACCTTCAATTGGATCCCCCCTGAGTCAAGAAAGAGAGTCACCCACGCAGTCATTACTAGTAGATTGGACTATGGAAACACACTCTTCGCTGGCATCAACAAGTCCCTACTCCGAAAACTCCAGACAATACAGAACAACGCCGCCAGACTCGTCCTCGACATCCCCCGACATGAATACATCAGACAGCCAACACAACACCTACGAGGTCTCCACTGGCTCCCCGTGGAGAAAAGAATCACTTTCAAAATCCTCACTCACGCCTACAAGTCCCTACACAACAACGGACCCAAGTACCTCAACGAAAAACTCAGGTTCCACGTACCCAAAAGAAACCTCCGATCTTCCAGCCTCGCACTGGCCGAAAACAGCGCATCCACAGAGCCAGAGCAGGCGGAAGATCCTTCTCTCACATTGCAACCACGACCTTGAACGAGCTACCGGCAGACATCAGAGGAGCCCCCTCCCTGAACACCTTGAGGAAGTCCCTCAAGACATGGCTCTTTGGCTAAACATAGCTGCGGACCCCCCCCCCCCCTCTCAGTGAGTTGAGACCCGCAAGGGTGAGTAGCGCGCTTACAATTCCTTGATTGATTGATTGATTGATTCCCTCTGACCATGCCAGAAACCTTGGAATCATCACTGACTACAAGTTCGCAATGAAATCACAGATCAACACCATCTCCTTCGCCTGCTTCCTCACTCTGTGGATGCTACGTCAGATCTTCAAGAGACCACCCCTACACATGAGATGTACAGTGACACAAGCCCTTATCACCAGCCGAATGGACTATGGCAACACCTTCTAGGTAGGAATCGCCGCACACCTCCTACAGAGACTAGACCATATCGAACGACGCAGCCGGACTCATCCTCGGCCTTCCCAGAAGAATCCACATTACACTCCACCTTAGGCAGCTCCAGTGGCTCCAAATACAGAAGAGATGCTAATTCAAGATGCTTACCCATGCACACAAGGCTCTACACAACCAAGGACCCCCATACATTAACCACAGCCTGAACTTCCACCAACCGTCAAGAAGACTACCCTCTGCCTCCCTTTCACTTGCCCAAACTCCCTGCACCTACCAAAGCGCAAGTGGACGATGCTCCTTCTCCCACATCGCAGCTAAGACCTGGAACAGCCTCCCCACGCACCTCCGGACCATCACCTCACGTCCAGAATTCTGAATGGCCCTCAAGACCTGGATGTTCGAATAAGCCTCTGGGACGTGCATGCACCTGGATACCCTATCAAGTGATTAGCCACACTTTATAAATCCTGATTGATTGATTACTAGGATCAAAATGACCCCGTTGGTTGACTTCCACTCATCAAATATGGATATAAAACCACCTTAAGGATCGCTCCAGGAAATGGTGTAGTCCAAAGATGTACTGCTTGTCCTCACGTGCCACTGGCACCACCTCTGATATATTCACTCCGAGTTTCAAGCCTCAACAGCTTCCAACAGCTATGATATTTCTCTCCTAGGTCAACATCCTATTAGTATCTGTTGTTTTCATGGCTTTATTTTAATTTTGATTAGTGTATTTAGTGTACTATGCGTAGTTACTTCAATTCATTGTTACATTTTTTATGTATATGTTCTAAGTTTCCATTATTTTATTTTGCCATTGCCGGAGTTCACTGATTCAAACGTGAGTCCACACTTGTTTTGACCAGAAGCATCACAGTCGACTTGTCACCAACCGAAGAATGAGCTGTTAGGTGCAATGCCAAATTCACAATAGTTTAAGACCTCGTTTTAGTCAAGTGTACATAACTTGAATTTTAATAAACAAGAATTCTGATATTATTCGACATTTAGTTAGGGAGCTCAAGTTATATTTTGATTACAGCTTTGAGGTTATTAATTTAAGTAGGAACATTTTTGTAGCATTTGTCAGGCAAGCAATCGTCCTATTTTTCAAAAAAAGGTACGTTGTTCGCATCATACCTAGTTTGAAGACTTCTAGATGAGGGATAATTTAGCCCAAAATTCGTTTTAAATAATTGATTTTTGTAATATTTATTACAAGTTTTCGTTCAGTGCATTTAACTTCACGAGATTCAAATACGATTACTGAAGGATTAGAAAAGCTCTTGCAGAATTATTACATATTAATTATGAAAAAACACATATTAGAAGACAAGCATTGGCCAACCGTAACTTCTCAACAACTCTTCAGATAAATCAGCTGACAGGGAAATGCACTCATAGGAGAATAAAACATATATAGATGAAACAGAATATGTGTTGAGATGAAACAGAATATATATTGACCACTCTGGCAATAAACATGACTATTAGGCATTGATACAACTAAACAAACAATAATTGTTCTGTCACTATCTTGTAAGCAGTTACAATGATCAGTGAATTATTAAAATCCAGCTAAAGCTTCCCTTGTCACTTTCAGCTTTTTACTGTGATCCTTGTTTGCACAGTGAGGTATGTTCTTATTTAAAAATTAATTTTAAGCAGTTGCTAATCTTGAAGCATGTCTCTCCATCATAAAGAAATTATATTAACTTTAAATCTACAAATGTCAAAGAAAGTACAGATGATTCTGAACTGGCATGGATGTTGGGGAACAGCCACAAATAGCTCCATTACAACATCTCAGATTAAGCTTGAAATTAATTAATTGTAAATATGAAAACAAGTATCTCCATTCTCAAACTGGGATGCATATAGCCAGCATTCTTTTCTGTCTTTGCTTGAAACCAGTGTAGTGGGCAACCCTAAAACTGAATGGAGGTACATTTGATTAGCAAAGTAAATTATACAAAACGTTTGGAAGGGTAGGGTTTCTCCGCCATCTTTCTCGGGGATTCACTATGGTGTCACTGACAGTCAATACCACTGTAGCGGATAATCTAAAAACCCTCTCTTCAATTGTTAATGCGCATGTAAAACTATTAGGACTAACACAACTTCAAAAACCCAAAGGGACTTGAGTGACCTCACAGATTACTTTTTCTTGTGTAAGATAAATATGTATCTTCTTCTTTATATACTCTAGTAGTATTTCAGCATTTCTTGTGAAAAAGGACAGAGCAATTGCTTTTGCCTACATGTGGTTTTAGGTTTGCTCTACCAAATGGAATCTACCAAAAAAGTTAAGGAATGGATTTAGCTTTTGCACGAATCATCAATGGCGACGGTTTATTTTCGAATATGTTCATAAACAGATTGCTTTGACAAGGGATATTAATAGGAAACACCTAATCTCCCTGACTAATATCTCATATACCCATATTTCATACTGGTACATTGCAATCACAAAGTAGTACAGTGTGTGGGGGAGTTCGTCGCTCTGCTATTCACCCATAAAATTGAAACTTTGCCGCTTATAGTAACGAAGATTGTGCCAGTGGCAGCATTAAATATTAGTTGGAAAAAGCCAGAGACAGCAGCCTTTGAAAGGATGTGACCATCCAAATGGATACATTTCATTTAAATAAGCCTTAAGCTGCTCCATGTGGTTGAGAAAGAATTAGCATTTTTCGAGGATACAATACCCTTCAAGATAATTTCAGTTCCCTGCTTGGGGGCAATTACTGAGAAGCAGAGTTCTAGTTAAACCATTTTCATTCATTTTAATGGTTAGATCCAGAGAGCTTATTAAACAGGTCCATTTTATTAATTCCTTGTAAGATATGGTTTCTGTGTAACATTTACATTTCATTTGAGAGAGTTAAATCAGATCTTCACATACAACTGTACGAAATGGGGATCTCTAGTTGGCAGTAGTATGCACCCTGTCCAAGCAGGGACCCTTCCTTCTAGTCAGGGAAAGGGAGTTACACATCCAAGATAACCCCTGCTCATCCCCTTGGTAGCTTTGCACAAGCAGCCAGGCCTATCTCAGAGTCAATGTGTAAAGTATTTGTACATAACACACACAGTAACACAGTGAAAACACTACACATGAAACCCACACCAGTATAGAAAAATAAACAGTTTTTACCTAAACCATACAAGACCAAAACGACAAATATCTAACATACATATCTCAAATTATCACATTTTAAAGGTTTCAGCACTTCTATCCACAGAGCTCTATGGATGCTGTGATTTTACACAAAGTACTTTTGATGCATCAAAGTCCATTAGGAAAAGCAGCCGCGGATGAGGGAAGCATCGAAAAACACAGCAATGCGTCGGCTCTTGAGTCCCTGGAAAAGCGATGCTTCGGTTCTGCTGCACACAGGAGAAGTGTGACATCGGTTCTGGACTGTAATGAAAAGCGATGTGTGGAAATCCGAATATGGTTTTGATCTGCAGATGATGCATTAGAATAGTGGGTGCACAGGTGCGATGTGTGGAATTGCAGATGTGCTGGAGGCTGAGGTGGCCGCAAACAGGTGCTGCGTCGATTCTTTCAGCCCCACAGCAGGGCCTGAGTCAGAGTCAGGGCGGTGGTCTTGGATGTCAGAGACACAGCACACTAGATTTGGGCTGCAGCAGTTCTTCGGGCCACAATTAGGTGCTGTGTCAACTTCTTTAGCCACATGGCAGCAGTATGTGGAAAAGTCTCGAGCACGGTGGTGGTGCTGCATCAGAAAAACAGGCGCAGGAAGGGCGATGTGTCTAATTTGCAGTCTTTTGCAGCAGGAATAAACTCCACGGGCCCAGAACTGGAATTCGCACCACTTTGCAGGTCAGAACTCCCAGCAGGGGAGTTCAGGGATGCTGCAGGTCAAGTCTTTGATGGCCTCGAGACTTCCAACAGGACGCAAGCACACAACAAGCTTTTGGAGAACCTTGGAAAAGCAGAATTCAAAAGCAAAGTCCAGTTCTTTCACTGCCCATAGACAGAAGCAGCAACTGAAGGCCAACCCAGCAAAGCAACACATAGCACAGAGGCAATACTCCACCTGACAGCTCTTCAGCTGTTCTTCTTGGCAGAGTCCTCCATCCAGAAGGAGTCTTCTAATGTGGGGTTATAGCTCCAATACGCATACCCCTTTTGGTCTTTGAAGTAGGCATACAACAAAGGAAAGTCATTGTTGTCATCCACAAGATTCTGCCCTGCTTGGCTCCAGGCACTACAGGGGGCGGAGACAGCATTGTAAAAGGCCAGGCACAGCCCTATTCAGGTGTCAGTGACAACTCCTCCCATCACCCTAGCTCAGGAAGGCCCATCAGCCTGGTGATGGGCCATCAGGATACGCAGGGCGCACCACAGCTCTTTGTGTGACTTTCTTCAGTGATAGCACAAACAACTCAGCTGTCACTATACCAGACGTTGATTCCACAGGCAGGCAGAGACACAGAATGATAAAGCAAGAAAATGTCCACTTTCTAAAAGTGGCATTTTCAAAACACAATTTAAAAAACACCTTCATTAAAAGATTGTCTTTGAATTCTGAGCCTGGAGAGCAAAAACTACAAATCTCTAGATCTTCCCAATTGAAAGTTACACTTGAAAGATGTTACAAGGCAACTCCAATGATGACCTATGGGAGAGCTTGTCCTTACAATAGTGAAAAAACGAAATTGGCAGTATTTCACTATCAGGACATGTAAAACATGCCAGCAAATGTCCTACCTTTCACATACACTGCACCCTGCCCATGAGGCTACCTTGGGCTTACCTTAGGGGTGCCTAACCTGAGAAGGTTGGAGCCTGGCAAGTGCACCCACTTGCCAGGTCGACATGGCAGTTTAAAACTGCACTCACAGACATTGCACTGGCAAGTCAGAGGCAAGTTTACAGGGCTACTCATGTGGTTGGCACAACCAGTGCTGTAGGCCCACTAGTAGCATTTGATTTACAAGCCCTGGGCACCCATAATGCACTTTATGAGGGATTTACCAGTAAATTAAATTTGCCAATCATGGATAACCAATGATAATCACAGTTTAAACAGGAAGCACTTGCACGTTAGCACTGATCAGCAGTGGTAAAGTAACCAGAGCACACAAACTAGAAAAAATGAAGTCCAGCATACCATCACAAATACAGGAGGTAGAGGAAAAAAGACAGAGGAAACCACGCCAAGGATATCAGGTTTAACAAAAACCATGTCAGGTCCTCTCTTAAAGTGCAGTTGTTTATTTTGTTGATATCTAATACACAATAGCATTTTCCAGTTCTAAATATTACACTTTAAAGCCACACTGGCAAATCAGCATTTTTCACTCCGTTGTGAATCTCTGCCAAGGTTCTTAAAGCGGAGGTTTGTATGAAACCCTTTAATATGAAATAACTGGTCCCAGCACACAACTTATATGGGAGCAAAAACCATGGCTAATGTGCTAAGGTAAACACCTAGCAATTAAATAATATCTAATTTCTCAAGGCAGAGTTTCCATCATACTTTCATAGACATGTGAACAAAAATATCTGTCCACATACTCCATATATACTTTGACTGAGCTGCAACACATTCTGGTCAAGGCAACCTGACAGTGGTAAACCACATTTTCTTAACAGGACTTTTATGGATTACCCTGTGGTAGCATACCACGTAAAAAGATACGCCAGTAGTATGTATGGTGCCAATATTTCAAATAATAATGCAGTTAATAAAACTAAATAAAGGCACAAAACAAATTTTAATGAAAAGAACTTAGTGGAACAACTAGAAACCATGCACATTTCATGAAAAAAAGGATAAAAGGAAAGCGGATTAAAGTACGTGCAAGGATAATTATTTCACAACCAGCATGGACACAAAAGGGAAAATAATTAACAAGCATAAAGTGACAATAATGTTAATATCTGAGAAAAAATTACCTACGTAGTTGGATAGGATATTACATTAAAAATGATCTTTTATCAAAAATATCCACAGATGATTGCAGAAGAGCATATTTATTTCATCGAGGGCCTCATCATGTTAAGATTGTCGTCAGAGGTTGGTGGAGTAAGGGCTCAAGTGTATGTAAACTGTTTCAATATAGAAATATTGCAGATTTTTAACATGTATGCAAACACTTCAGGGGATGGATGGAGAGTTCTTAGGAACTTGATATAAGAATCAATAAATAGACTCTGCTTTCAAAGAGACGTGTTTAAATCCTAGTTCCTAGAAATCTGAGTGTGTAGTGATCGAAGTCGATGTGTATGCTTACAGTGTAGGAAAAACCTTTCCGAAACTCTGGTTTCAACCAAGTTGCAGCTTCAAACATGCTCATTTCTTGGAATGGGAGTTGCCCTCGTGCTCCCATCTCTTCACCTTCCCGACGTGGGCCTAAAAAATGCAATTCTGCATGTCTCTATCATTACTGCAGTGGAGCAGGAATAGAAGTAGTGGGGCTCCAACAAATTCATGTGATGTCAAGCATCAATCAGGCTGGAAAGAGTTGAATAAATAAATGCCAATGTGCAGATGCCAAGCTATGAAAACAAAATATGTTGCCAGGCTGTGCGCTTTATGAATTCATATACCGAATGGCTTTTGGGTGAGATACGTTTAAAACTCATGCAAAAATCTAGCAACTGAAATCAGCAATAAATCGATTAAGGGTTGTCACGGATAAGGCTCCTGCCCACCAGAGGGATTACAGGCAGAATCCTTCTTGATTCATGGAACAAGTCCTTGATAAAAGAAAGCAATCTGAGATTAGGCCCAATTGTGAATCCAAAAGGATGCACAAGCTTTTAGGTTTCCTCCGCGTAAGAATCACCTTGTCCAATGTCAAGTCAATAACACTTTTATTTGATTTCGTTAAAAATCATAAAAGAGTGGGAAAACCACAGTTATACATAATACATTGGAAAGCCGTTTATAAAAGCTAAAGATAAAAACACAACGCGGTCCCATCCTCAGACAATCATCCGCTAATTAGACTGAGAGACAATCTTAAAAAGTGTAATTAGTGCAAGTGAAAAATGAGCAAACCATTCAATAGCGCAGGGTTCAGGGTGCCAGACTCCGGGCTATGGGGTTCACGGTTTGATCCCCAGTGCCGGCGGCAGATTAGCCCAGCACCATGTGACTCTGGGCAATAGCTCGCTTAATCTTCCCAACGGCCCCCAGCGCCGGGACACCACTTCGGAGGTAGCTGTGCTCTTTACAAATACTGGTAAAAAAAATAGAAAAAGTTAAAAAAAATGCAGAGTGTGCAAACGGTTCAATTAATGGATACTCATGTTAGATCACTTTTTTTGACTAGTTCTTCAGCCGCAATTTTCCAGAATTTTATAGCTCTGCAGGACAATTGGATCAAAGAACCTCTAAGGCATTATATGACCGCCGCTCTGCATGTCCTTATTTGTTCTTTCCTTAATAAATCTCTAAGGACAACTTTTCAATTTCCAGTAATCTCAACAATCTGAGATTAAGCTCAATTATGAATCTAAAATGATGCTCATGCTTTTAGGTTTCCTCTGTGTAAGAATCACTTTGTCCAAATGATGACCATGATAAAGATTTTACTATTCTACAGAGGCCTTGGTGTTCCTTAACATAGTGACATCCCACCCACAATTTCTGGGCCGGACAGACATATGAAGCAAAAGAACAGGCCCTCATAGAGGCAAACATATCTGAAATATTAATTCTTTAGGACAATAATTTGTGCTAGCTGATGGATTATTTGGAACGTTGGTGGTTGCGCACCTCTAGGTGGTGAGCCTGTGGGGAGTGGGCACTGATCTCTGCTGGCTGTTGATCCAGGGGGCTGTTGGCTAGCTAGGGCATGGGAACCTCGTTTTTTAGAGCAGGGTGTGAGATGTTCCATGGCAAGGGGGTAGATTGGCTTGGGGATGCTATTCTGAGCTATGTGCAACAACCTTAGCAATACCACTGAGCCACCCTCATTGAACATGCCATCATCACATTGATAAAGTGACCCTTTTGGATGAGGGGATTCTCTTTACATCCAATCAGTATAGCATGGCGAGCGGTGCTCGGGGTCTACAATATACTCTTGTACCCTGGAATCACAAATGGCCAGCTTGCAGCTCTCTATTTGTGATTCAAGGGAGCAGAAGTAGCATGGCGGTCCTTGTACCTGGATACTTATAGCAGCTGGACCTCCTTGCACTGGGTCCTTAGCAAATAGAGGGTACTTACCTCATCCTTTTTAGCTGATTATATAACACATACATTAAGACTTGTGAGGGTGAATCCTCTTTTTGTCTTGATGAAGACCTGACTACAAATCGTATCCAAACGGATAGAAACATCAACGCCTAAATGATCAAATGCTCGATTTTTTGCCATTACAAATGGGTACAGCATTTAGTTAACTGTTTGCCAATGGACATTTAATTTGCATATTTTATCAGCCAGCTGTTATGGTTTTCTTGACATTCAATATTTGTCTGTATTATTCCATGCCACCTTCACAAGCGTTGAGCCTCCATGGAGCATCCTTACGAACACCCTTATGTGATATATAATATGTTCTTTTTATGAAAATAGATTGTTTCCCACTTAAAAATGGTTTGCCTTCCTTTCCTTTATTATTATTTTTTTCATTAAGTGGGCACTAATAGAACTACTATCAGGCTCTTTTCCGGTAATACTTCATTGTATTCCCCAAGAGAATCATCAAACAATATAAATACAACTTAAGCCCAGATTCTGAGGGCTACTAGGATAACCCTGTGTATGTATAATTAACGGCATTGCCAACAGCACTTGGGGGCTGTGAGACGAGGAGTGGGCCACAGTCTCACCAGCTGCCCTTGGAGCTGTGGGAGGGGAGCAGGCAAGGCCACGGCATGACTGATCAGACTCACAGACATATGTAGGACTGCAATATGCATCTGTGGCACTCTCAGACTCATGGGTCTCTGCCAATGAAGTAAAAAAGCAGGGAAATTAGAACTACTCTATGGCTAATCATCATATGTTAATGGCAAACCTAAGGAACAATATAACCTTACACAATATTCTATGGATTTGACGGACACCACATTTAAACCAATAACAAACCATGAAAAACACATGAATGCGTTTGACTGAAGGGTCTGAACATAACCACTCTCTATCACTTCCTATTGTACTGTTTAAAGTATTCATAACATTACCTTCAGACAGTAAAAGCTCTTTGAAGCTAGGCCTAAAATGGATTCAGAATAGGCAGTCTTTTATGCCTCTGCGAGCAGAGGTCCACTGAGTAAATACACGTTTCAAATCCTTTGCCAAGAGGACTGACATAATACTTAAATTCTGTACCAGAATATAATGGCTATCAATGTTTTTGTGCCAATTAAGAGTCCATCAAATACACTTTCAGTGCTGGGTAAGCATAGTCTATTCAGTTTTAAAAGCAGGCTCCTAGCTTGCATCTCGCCAGCAAATGCCTGAATGGCCAAATGGCCAGTCCGCCTGTGAAGGAAAGTGTATGCCTTCACTCTGGCATGTGACTAGAAAACATTCAGTCCTTCAATGAAAGTACAATGGTTATTACCAGTAAGACTTAGAAATGGGCAGCATTCAATTGTGTAGGTTCTCCTCCTAGGACCTAATCCTCAGGGTCCCTGTGAATACACCTACAGAAAAACAAAATGTCCAGACGGGTTTAAGGCAGATGCAACAGCAATTGTGGAAATGGAAAAATAACCAGAAGGTTTGAGAGGAGAAGTGACAGACTTCTTGGCAGGCAGCATTAATCACTGTAGACAGGTAATCAGGCAACATTTTTATATCTTGCAGATGGAGGTTTGCATAGTTTTCCTAATGATACACAATAGACCTGGTAATCATAAAAATGACAACGATGACATGCAGAGAGCACACATGCTATCCATTTTTATCTTTAATGTATCTCAACGATAAACGGAGGACTTGACGCTACAAAGTCACATAAAGCTACTGGCTGTAAAATCAACACTTCTCAATGGTGGTTTTAGAGCCAGTTGAGCTCTAAAGCTGGTCGAGCCTCCAATTATAGAAGAATGGCTTATTTCAGTCGATGGATGCTCTACTACACCCCGGCGTTGATCCACGAGAGGAATCCGATGGCATTGCCTGCCTGCTCCAGAAGTAAATATGAGAGCGGGGACTGGCTGCATGTGGGATTTACTTGCCCTACTATGGCTAAATTGTGGGACGAGATCTTCTTAGAGATGACTCTTAAACTAAAGGTGCTCACTGAGCCCTTTTTTGGCACTGTGATCCAGCATCTTGAAATGTCAATAGGACAGAGGCAGTTCTTTTTTACCTCCACTCTCATGGCAAGATGGCTGATGTTAGCGAATTGGAAATCTGAGGAAATCCCTACCCTAGGTCAATAGATTGAAAAAACGCAGCGGGTTAAATCTCTAAGGAGTGAGAGTTGAATCTATAAGGAGATTCACGAAATAAGGGAATTGCCGGGATGATTGAAGAAGGCCACTCTCTCTCTCTGTTATTTGGACTTTTTATTTATATGAGGGGGGGTCTTTTTTTCTACGTTTATTCCATCATACATAAAAGTCACATATGATAAGTGATAAGTGATTAGTGATTCCGCTACTTTTTGTACGAATTTCTGATATCTATGATTTAATTTTTTTATTAATTAAATTTTGGATATTTTTTGCTGCTACATCTCTAAAAATTATTTTTAAAAACGTACATAAAGTTATATGTAAGATCTACTGAAATCATGTTATTTGAATAAATAATTTGATGGCAATATGAAGCAAGTTGATTTTACGCATAACTCACCTCTGTAGTTTACAAGATTGATATCAAAGTCTTCTAAAACAAGTTAGCAATTGAAAATGTGCTCTACTTGGGTACTCAATCAATCAACCAATCAGGGTTTGAAAAGCGCAGCTTCTCACCGATGAGGGTCTTAAGGCACTGTGGGGGAGGGGGGCGCAGCGGATCAGACTAAGTGCTGTGTTCATCCGAAGAGCCAGGTCTTGAGGTCCTTCCTGAATTGCGTCAGTGAGGGTGATTTCCTGAAGTGGATGGGAAGGGTGTTCCATTTCTTGGAGGCGAGATAGGAGAAGGACATTTCTCCGGTTCTGGTCTTGCGGGTTCGTGGGACAGTAGCCAAGGAAAGCTGGGCGGAGCGGAGGTGTCTGTTGGGTACGTGGAGTACGAAGCGGTGATTCAGGTATGCGGGTCCGGCATTGTGAAGGGACTTGTATGTGTGGTTGAGGAGTTTGAAAGTTATTCTTCTGTCGAATAGGAGGCAGTGGAGTTTTCGGAGGTGTTAAGTGATGTGGCGGCAATGGGGGATGTTGAGGATTAGTCATGCTTTGCGTTGTGGACATTCTGGAGTCTTTGGAGGAGTTTATCGGTGACAACGGCATAAAGTGTGTTGTCGTAGTCGAGTCTGCTGCTGATGAGGGCATGGTTGACTGTCTTCCTGCATTCAGTGGGGCTCCATCTGAAGGTCTTTCGAAGTAGGCAGAGCGTGCTGAAGCAGACCGAGGACATGGCGTTTATCTGGTGGTCCATTGTGAGAGAGGAGTCCAGTACGATGCTGAGGTTTGGTGCGTGGTTCCTGGGGGTAGGGTGACTACATAGAGCAGACGGCCACCAGAAGTCATTTAAAGCAATGGGGGAGGCTCCCAGGATGAGGACTTCTGTCTTGTCCGAGTTGAGCTGCAGGCATCTATCCTTTATCCAGGCCGCGATGGCTTTCATTCCTTCATGGAAGTTGTACCTGGTGATAATGAGTTCTTTGGTGAAGGAGCAGATAAGCTGGGTTTTGTTGGCATAGGGAACGATGTTGAGCCCGAGGTTCCTGATGATGACTGCGAGGGGGCCATGTAGACGTTGAAGAGGGTGGGACTAACGGAGGATCCCTGGAGTACTCCACAGCTGATCTCTGTCGGTTTTGAAATGATGTTAACTGGGTATCTTTGTTATGTATTTTCATTGGTTTATCATTGATTCACAAATATTGATGAAAATGCATGTGAACGCTAAAGAAATGGCAAAATATTGCGAAGTTTCCTATTTTCACCCTCAACAAATTTTGTTATTCTCCACCTTTTCCATTGACATCACCTGTGCAAGGTTTTTCTCCATATTGCAAGATCATTTCACCACATAGCGATATAATTTCCACTCTAATCGAAATATTTATTTTTTCATTCAGGTACAGACTAAAATTATATCTCACTAAGCCCCAACGAGCTGCCTCTGCTGTTTTTTTTTACAATGTCTTGAAAATGCACCATTCGACATCTGTAAGAAGGCAGCGACTGTCGAGAAAGATTAAAGTTATTAATATTCAGAGCTATAAAATAGCAGAAAAAAATAACAAAGCAATATAAACATACTACTCTGCTTATATTTGACGGTTTTTGTAGTACTTTTCAAAATTAAAAGGTCTAAAATAAGACAGAGAATTATTCAATAATATTATTATTTTTTTTTTTTGAAAACCTTTATTATATCGTTCAACACAAAATCCAAAAGTAGCCCTGCATCGACAGGGGCCGGACACCACATGTATGCAGAACGTATCAGGAAGTCCAATAACACAGCTCTTCAGCCGACAACCCATGGGTCCGGCAGCGGTAAAGGATAGACGATGTATTGAAAACATTTCGAGATCAAGGATATGCATAAGGTTTCATTTTATATTTAACCCCCCCCCCAAAAAACAAGATAAAGAAGAAGATACAGGATATCCGGAGCTACACACTGGAGGTATAAAAAATGCGGGTAGGCGTTGAAAGGTAGTCATGGATCAAGATAGACCAACAGTAAAAATGCAAGCGCCAGTATGTTCACTAAGGGAGAGGAACAAAGCTACCTATCTATCACCATAGCCACCCACCCCAAACCCCGCCCTCTCGTATGCTTCAGGATGAAACCGAAAGTATCGCTACCAGACCCTGCGAGAAAAAAGAAAAGGGGCCATAGAACATAACAAAGGCAAAATACAAAACCCCCCCCCGCACCCCCCACCCTGCACCCCTGCAATGGCTACGGCCTACCCCACTAGCAGCGTGCCTGTCGCCCAGAGGAACACCCTAAAGAGAGAGAAAGAGAAGAAAAAAGGGGGCCATAGAACACAACAAAGGCAAAATAACAAACCCCCCGCCACCCTGCACCCCTGCAATGGCTACGGCCTAACCCACTAGCAGCGTGCCTGTCGCCCAGAAACGTCCCTAAAAGAGAGAAAGAAACGGAGGAGGAGAAACAAAAAACACACTCCCGGACTCCCTTACCCTCCACCAGATGCGACCACCCGGAAACAAGTGCAAAATAAATGTAGCAAGATGCACAATCAATCCGGGTAAGTACGAAACCCACCACCGACTCCCGCATTTCACAGGTCACAATCCCAGCAGCAGATTAAATTATTGTCCCGTATCCTAAAAAGTCCCACAAGTTAACCCTGGCCAGTACGAATGTTCACTGGAGCACTCATAACTCAGGCTACAGCAACAATGAGAGAGGTAAAGTTTTCATGAAAGTTCAAGTCAGTATGAGCAAGCCAAATAAAGGATAAAAGTTCACGATCTCCACAGAGCAAGTGAGGAAAAGCGTGGAAGGATGATAAAACTCTCCAAAAGTCACAGGTGATCTTGTTAAGGCAGTCAAGGTTGTCCATAGTGATATTCGGCGAGATAGGGTTCAAGCAAGGGACGCTGACAATGTCCACGGGCACGCGATCTGTCTCATAGGAATCAGCAGCGCAAAAGGGATCAGGCGTCTGCACAGGGACCTCGAAGTTGGATACACGATGTTTCGCTGGTGGCACCGCTGGCTGCGATGATGGCAAAAAGCCGCTGTCCGGTCTCCGGCAAAGATCGTCCATTGTTACCGACAGTGCCTGGTAGTTGACGATGATCTGTGAGTGGAGCGCTCTAATGGCCGCCATTACAGCGTGCAGCGGTGGTGTGTCTTTCATCCCCTCCATCTCCTCTTGTAAGCAACAGATCAGGATGCAGACCCCGGAGGCCGGCTACTCCGGGGTAGCAGGCAAATCTGGAGCAGACACCAACAACGGGCGCTCTCACCTCACGATTTTGCACCTTCGCCGCTGATCAGGGCTCCCGTCCGCACCCCCCCGACAAGCTTACTATGCCTCCGGGCGTCGGATACAGGGCCGCAGCAAACGATGTGTCACGCCGTGGCGTGTGCGTTGCAGGCAGGATACGAAATCGCCGTTAAAAACAGGTAGATTATGTCCCCGTTCGGGAGACCGGACAAAGCCCAAGGTTCACAGCCGATGTTGTTCAATTCCAGCCCAGATGGGTTAGAAATCGAGGCCCCGGCTTCCACTCCAAGGTAGGCCGAAAATGAAACACGGCGTATCTCCGTCATCCGGTGTGATAAAAAGTTCGGGATTGCGCCTTCAGAGTCAGTCACTCATATATATGGGAGTCCGGTTGGAAAACAGGATAACTTGCAGGATATACGAGCTGCTGGAGGAGGTCGGCGGAGCCGGGAGCTTATGCGGCCATCTTGCTTGCTAGCGTAGCTCCTCCCCTATTCAATAATATTTTGAATAATAACGAAGGACCCGATTCACAGAATGAACTTAAGACTAAATCCTAAACTTACTACTATTTGGTATTCACAGAATGCACTTACTACTTTCGGGATTCACAAAGTGAACTTACTACTTTCGGGATTCACAGAATGAACTTACTACTTTCGATATTCACAGAATATATTTAAGACTACTAACTTTACGTCCGCACTCGGGCCGGAAATTCCGGCCTGGAGGCGGAGTTGCCAGCTTGGGGGCGGAGCTTTTGGGCCAGAGGTGGAGCTTGCGGCTAGGAGGCGGTGCTTCTGGCTCGTAGGTGGGTATTTAGCCATGGCTGAAATCTCCACCTCTGGGCCGTAAGCTCTGCCTCCAAGCTGCAAGCTCCGCCTCCGGCCTGGAAGCTCCGCCTCTGGCCCAGAAGTCCCGCCCCCACGCCGGAAACTCCGCCTCCGGGCCGGAATTTCCGGCCCGAGTGCGGACGTAAAGTTAGTAGTCTTAAATCTATTTTGTGAATACCGAAAGTAGTAAGTTCATTCTGTGAATCCCGAAAGTAGTAAGTTCACTCTGTGAATCCCGAAAGTAGGAAGTGCATTCTGTGAATACCAAATAGTAGTAAGTTTAGGATTTAGTCTTAAGTTCATTCTGTGAATCGGGCCCGAAGAATTTGGTTCCAGGTCTGCTGCAGAAACTGAAACATAGCTCTGATTTTTTTACTTCTCCTGGGCTTTCCACCACCCAGACCATCATCCTTTGAAATAATAGCACAGAGGGAGCTAAAATCCATCCTCCATTCCCTAACCTTTGGCCTCAAAAAATGCGGCACATCTTCTGCACTGTATCTTATGATTAACCCATGCACCTCGATTCACTAAAATGCCAGCGAGAGCAGAAGTAACATTCCCTTAGACCCCCTTCTGTGATATTATGTGGGGGGCTTCACCCTATCTTTATCCCTAATAAAGCCACATGAAGTGCCATTTGGGAAGTGGATGTAAAATTATAATTTTAATCCAATACAGACTACTGGCACTGTGTTCTTGAAATAAATGAATTCTTTAACCGATGCACTTTTAGAGTTACAATGTGGCAAGAAGTGTATTGGAATGGCTTTTAATATGTTGCCTGGGTTGGTTTAAAAAAATACTGAAAAATCAGCAAAAGCCAGTACTTTAGCCACTTGGAAATCTTAACTTAAAACAACAAATACAAGAGGAATAAACTGTAAACTATTTGAGAGCTTTCTTAACTAACCTTACTTCATTAAATCAGACAGACATAGAATTGTCCTTTCAACGCAATATACAAAGATTTTTACACAACTTCTCACTGAAGTACCTTTCCCCTGGCTCTTCAAGAATCTTAAAACATTAAAAAGGAGCCAACAGTGTTCATCTTGTGAAAGGTGGCCACCCTGGATGCGGTCCAGTCTGATGAAGCACCCCAGCCCCTGAGGGAGCAGAGTCCTGCATGGGGGTGCCTAGGGTTTAAGAGGTCTTCCACAAAATGTTGAAAGGCAACACCGGACTGGATGGAAGACATTGAAACAATTTCAAGTCTGACCTTGAGACTGTCCCTCTGTGCAGCGGCAGGATACCCCGGATAGTCAAGTGCTATGTAAAACCCAAAATGAAATCAATCAAAACAGAAGAGTAGCCTTGAGTGGCTGCTGTTTTACAGACAATAGATAGACGCTGGTTATGTTTTCTAACACCGAAAAAGGTCAGGGGTCACAGGGTAAGTCCTAGGGGTCGCAAGGGACAAGCAGGCTATATGAAGTCTATGCATTCACCATGAGGGTACAGATTAATTCTATCCATATTCCCTAAGACTGTTTCTTCTCTGTTTCACAAACTGATGCTATTGCCTTGGCCACCGTTAGCAAATCGGTGATCTACATCAGACTTATATTTAACCCTCTTACTATTGTCTCAAAATGTTCACAAAATACGATCTTTTATGATGATTTCTCTTTGCGCTCTCATAAAAAAATGTGATTCACACCTTCCCTTGTCCTCCGATTCGGGTGATAAACGACACTGTTAATCTGGTTACACATGTCTGTCAAAAACCGATAGTCCCTCACTTTAAATGTCACCCACCTAACTCGATCACTATCATATCAGACGGACAGCAGCCAGCCAGGGTGCTACTAACATTCATTAAGTGTAACATTTCCCTTCCACATTCAAATAAAGTAACTATTTCACCAACCCAGCTGCAATGCTGGCTTTTAAATGATCGTGCAGCGTCATTCCATGGGGCCCAAACAACTGGCCAGTGTCAACTGATGGAGCACAGTAGAAATGCAGGGGGAACTGAGCGACCATCTCCACCCTGAGCAAGCTGCCTTTGGTGATCAGCTCCTGCTAAATTAACAACGTAATTTCCAGTGCAGCAAGATCTCTTCTCTACACATATTTTTATGTTATCGTTCTGCACCTCTTCATCTCCTGTGCTGAAGGTCAATAGAAACGGGTGTGGTCATGACGAGCTCAGGTCGTCATGAGCACAGCTCCACTGTACCTCATGACGAGCTCGTCATGAGCATCGAAGGGGTTAACAAAATGTTATCACAGTATGTAGATTAGATGATGTCCAACGTGGTGAGTTCATCCACACCACATGCACATGTCTTTGCCTCTACTTTCGAACTGCTATGACTCCTGGCTCTGCACAGTTAATGCTCAAGTGCATCTGACATTTTTTATGTCTGATGATCACCCATTCATTTTTCCAGAAGGGTTGAAACATTGCTGAATATGGGTCGGGGTTCAACTGCTTAGTTTGTTGGAGAGAAGGTACTACACTGTCCATTCTACCCTATTATTGATTCCCTATCACGTCTCTATTTTGGATCCCTGTGAAAATGGCAGAAAATGCTGTTATTTATGTGTGTGACCTCCTGAACACTCAGCACGGAGCCCAATAATTCACAATTTTAACTACTTGAGAAATAACTCATCAGCTAAATGTGACTGAAAATAAATGTTTTTATTGGCTTTTTATCTGCATCGTCTGCTTTCGTACAGCATAGATAGACTGAGTTTTTTCATACTAAGCTCACAGTAATTTAAACTGAGTTGCAAGTGATGAAAAATAGTATAGTGTATTGTATTTTACAGCCATGAGTAGAGTAAGTCACTGCTTTTCCTTACTATGACACAGCCAGGTACCTGTTGGCATGCTGGGTCAGAATATTTTATGCATGGAATAACTGTAATTGGAGACCTGGGGCCATTTGTATCAACAACCTGATTTGCGATTCTCAAATAGCGATCTTTTAGAAATCGCTATTTGAGAATCGCAAATAGGGATGTATGTACATAATCGAAATTTTTTAGCGATTTCTTAGTATTCTTTAATTGCGATTAGCAAATTGCGAATCGCAATTAAGGAATACTTTCCCATTCATTTCTTTGGGCCAGGAGGACCATGAGAATGAATGGGAAGTTATTCTCAATTTGCAATTCGCAATTTGAGAATCGCAAATTGAGAATAATTTCAAGGGTGCAGGGGTGTCCAAAGGACACCCTGTTGCACCCCTGAAATAAGCATGGGTGCTCATGTGGCACACATACATGCCCTAAGGGCATGTATGTGCTTCACATTGCACTTTGAAAAATGCGAAAAAGGGAATTTTTCAAGGAATTCGCAAATTACCACCAGCTTGAAGTTGGTGGTAATTTGCGATTGCTTAGGCCCAATTTGCATTTTTTTATGCTTCTTACATTGCATTTAAGGAATCGCAAAATTTGTGATTCCTTAAATGCAATCGCAAAATAAGGAATTGCAAATTTTGCGATTCCTTATTTGGCACGCATATTTCTTTGATATATACCATTTAGCACTGATGCGTTCGCAAACGCCGAAATTCGGCGAATTTCGGCGTTTGCGAACGCATTAGTGCTTGGTACATATGGCTCCTGATGTCTTCCTGAAACCCTGTCGATAGTACTGTCACGGTTTAAATGGCCATTATGAAGCACTAATGGCAAACGTGCCAATTTCAAACCATGTCATCGTCACCTGCATCAATTTTTCATCCGTTCAAAACTTTTCCAACTGTAACAACTGTTGTGCAGCCTCATCTGTGCTACCTTAATTTATCATTCATTATTATTTATAGGCATTTAATATATAGATGTAGGCTTACTGTTTGAAAGAAGGTGTATGGTAGCCCTAAGTAATTCTCTGGAGTATTTCTGAATAAAAGGCTACCTAGTTTTTATTCCACCTCATCCTCTTCCTCCCACCACCCCCACATTTCCTGTCCCTTTATACCAATATTGCAGGCTCTTTTTTTCGTCACTTTTTTTCCTTCCTTTATATAGCCCCTTCTTCTCCTTTCTGTCTTTCACTTTTTTGGCCCAGGATAAAAGTCTGACGAGGGAAAATTATTTCTGGTCCCGGTGCCCAGAAATAAGCGCCTGTGCCGACCACCTGCATAAATCAAGCAGTGCATGCATACGGTGCTTTTAACATTGACTGAAGGTGTATTCGGCAGCTATGTTAAGGAAACAGATAAGATTCTGAAGGGAAATTATTAGAATTTCAATGTCACGCTCGAGCAGGTCTGAGCAGTGCTTCATCAGAAAACAATAAAAAATGAAAAGCAAAGTCCAGATACGAAGATTGCAAAAAATTATCGAGGAAATGGAATTGTGCAAAATTAATTACACCATACAAGACGTGTGGGAAATGGAGCGGAGTGATACTTAAAATGGGTGTTTCGTTTCTATTTTGAGTTGGGATTCGCGGGAGAAAACACAGCTGTGCAGTACACAACAGATGAAATAAAAAACATATTCATAGTTTCTCTAAAACAGTCGACATGGTTCTGATTGTCATTGGCTTTTTTGCAAGCCTGCTCCTTTTCCAAGACATGAAGCATGGCCTTCCCCCTTTCTTAAGATATCTTTGAGGTCTCAGATCACATGTGAATTTGTAATAACAAGTGTTTGTATTTCTTTTGGTACTTTATATAGCACGATCAAAGCTGAAAGCGGGAGCAAATCACTTTACAGTAAACATTTTTATTGCAGCCGAAACATCTCAGTCATCAGGTGCTCTGCGTATTACAGCATTGTGTGTGAGTTCTGAGTAAGCCTGGGTGGTAACTCTGCTCCGCTCGCTGAGCTTTCTGCACTCCACGTTACGCTGAGCTTGATAGTTCTGAAAAGCTCTGCTTCGCGCAGCAGAGCAGAGTTATTTTTCCCTGCTCGTGTTCACCAACGTCAAGTTAGCAAGCGTGAGCGAGGAAAATCCACCTCCCGTCCAGAGTTTTCCTCATTCGAGTCCTCAACATCTAGTTGGCGAGCGCGAGCGTGGAAAATAAACCTCCCGGCGAGATTTCTCAACGCGGGGTCAGGTTTCTCACTGCAAGTGGTCACGGATGCTCACGACCGCTCGCGTTGGGAAACTGCCCATTCGCGTTGAGAGAGCTGCCGCTCGAGTAACATTCTATTCGAGCAGCAGAGAAGAAAAGAAGGGACCGCTTGCGCAGTGCAAGGTGCCATTTCCAAAGATTGCACAGTGCGGACAAACATCCGGCACTGTGCAATCACCGCAAACAGCATTTTTCTATGGAACTCCGCGGCTTGCGGAGCTCCGCGTATTGTGACTGAGTTTTTTTGCCACTTCGCGGAGTTCCGCGTAGTGCAACTCCGCGAACTCCGCCCAGAAACCATATTGTAGAAAGGTCTGAAAAGATGCAATTTTGAAAGTATTATTAGACAGAACACTGTACATGGTTTTATACGTCACATTTACAATTTGAGGCACAAGGTAATTAGGTTATTTGCACCTAAATTACACTATTATTTGCTATCTACTGAAACCAAATATAGAACCAAAATCTTTGAGATATAAGGTAAGCAACTAGTGGAAAGGGCTTGTAATTCTCCCTAATTTATGAGAATGTTTCCTTCAGTTTATCTGACAATGATTTTTTACTCATGTTATGTTGAGGCAGTGTGTAAATCAAGGGGAGTTACTTTTAACGGTTTTAACGGTTAAACTCATAGCTAATTTACATATCATTAACCAGTTTCAGTGCTGTTGTTAGACTAAATGGTCACCTTTCACATGTAAATTTGAAAAAAAAGGCTTTAGGCATCAAAACAGATGAGTTTGTAAGATTCCCACACAGAGAACAAGGGTGGAGAAGTGGGGAACTACAGAAGTTACCAAACTTTTCTATAATAGGAGTGAAATTCGTCTCAAGCAACTACAAATATTATATCTGTGATTATTATGACTACCTCAACCAAGATTATAACAATGACCATTCCTTAGTGCAATACCAGTAGTGACAACTGTGCACACAAGGAAGGAGTACGAAGAGTAAGATTATAATTTAAGACTTTAGCACTACAAAAGGCTTAATTAAAGTAGGATATGGCAGCACGTGACCTCTGGCCCCATGGAAATTGCGTCACCTACAGGCTGAGTAACCCATGATTGTCCTTTACTATCAAACTTTTATATATTTTGTTACT
This sequence comes from Lissotriton vulgaris, assembly GCF_964263255.1. NCBI lineage: Eukaryota > Metazoa > Chordata > Amphibia > Caudata > Salamandridae > Lissotriton > Lissotriton vulgaris. The sequence goes on from NC_141694.1 coordinate 1,354,854,428, forward strand.
TCAGTAATTATTTCTTCAGAAATCTGACTAACAATGGCTAAAAATACATATCTTACTATCCTATACACACTTTCCATTCTGGATGGACAAATTCAAATCCCCCAAACAAGAACTTGTTCTTCTCAGAAAAACGCAAATTTGTCTCAAACACTCGTTTTGATTCCTCAGTAAATGCACATTTGGTCCCCAAATATTAGCTTGCTATTTTCATCACGTATTTAGGTACAACTGCATAACATCGATAGCTTCTACATTCAGCATTACCTATTGCCATCCCTGACCAGGGATGGACATCATAATGCCAAATATGGCTGTTGTTATGCTAGGATGGAGAAGATTGTGCCAAGGATAGCCACCAATATGCAGGACTGGACACATTAATGTAACAAACGCCCAAAATATATTGAGTGACCAGCAGCATGCCACTCTTCTATGTCAGGGATGGCCAAAAGTAGGCAAGAATGCCTTAAAAATATGAAGAATTGGCGCCATTTTTCTCCTGACAGAAGTCACAATGCTAGGTGAGCCACAATCATGCAACGGATGCAGACAATGTACCAGAATAAGCTACCACTATTCCAAGGTCACCATTATGTCAACAGTGGCCACCATAGTATCAGGAAAGGTCATAACTGTTACTAAAATTATGTGATACACCAGGCTTGGACACTTGATGCCCCTGGTGGTTCCAGAGGCCAGAAAGAGCTGCTAGGCAATTCACTGTCTGTCATAGAATGACTCACATCATGCACACTCACTCAAGACACACACACAAAGCAGGGCACATGAATATACACATTCATGCAGGGACATACCACACTCTTCACCCAGTTTACATTATTCCACTCCAACCTCTGCAGGTCTGCACGGGCTGCCGCTGGTGTTCTTCTTTACAAACCCCATGCTTGCACACACATTCACTCATGCACATACACATACACACAGAGGGGCTGCAACATGGCTAAACATATACAGTTTCACTCTGACAGTAAGCTTGGAACTGTTGTAAATGAATCTCGGACCCTAGTATAAATTTCCCGATTCATGCCCTTATATAGGTATACTTTATCATTTCCTTATATAGGCATAGAAATCATTACCATATTTGGCCTAAACCATACAGCCCAAATACGGCATGGATACTTCCACTAAGCTCCAAGAATTAACAACGTTTTCTTGGAAAAACCCGCCTTCAGCAGCTCGGGACTTCCTCTGCATGAATATTAAGTTCTCCTAGAACTCCTGGCGTTTTCCAAGAAATGAGCCTTTGAGTGACGTTATTAAGTTCCAACATGCGTCATGCTCGGCACCTTCAAAGTATAAATATGACTTGATTTGCCTAAACAAACACACAGTGGTTTGGAGCAGATCGACTATCTACTTGCCCGACGCCCTGCAGCAGCAAGTGCCGAAGGAAGCCGACCCTCCAGCAGACGCACTGCGAGACTCTGTCATTTCTCCTGCCGAGAAATCCAGCTCCAGTGTTTCCAGGCTACCCTTGCGGGTATCTGGGAAATCGAGTCCCGAGAACGAGATACAAGACCTCCTTCATTCTAGAACAAAGGTACGGAGCTGATTAGACCTCTTAGAGAATTATCGGAATCAGATTCCTGGCAGAGAAATCCTAGACTTAAACTCCTCCTCTTATACTCCCTCCCTCTTACCAGACTTAGGTTAGGTATACCGGGGTAGGCATATTCTAGAAGCACCAGTTGAGTATTTTAGTCATCCTTTTATCGTTGTATGTATTTTATGTATTTTATACATTTTATGCACTTTATGGCTTAGAAACCATATCATGCTTTTACAGTACTACTTTATAATACTGTTCGTATTATATGCATTGTACTTCATAGTAAGCTTTACTATTGTAGCGGTTCATTTTCAATGCTTGAGAAAGAATGTTCAATAAATACCTTTTTTATTGAAAACGCCTGTCTCTCTAATTCTCTTGCACCTTTGGTGAAACTAAGCATGCTCGATTGACTGAGTGAAATAGTTATCTATTGTTTCCGCGACTCTAGAGATTTGATTTCTTATTCTTGGGAAACAAAGTTGTCATGTTTTATGCGGTTGTCAGAAACTAATCCCTTCTTGTTTATTTGAGAAAGTTTCTAGTGACCTCTGAGCTAGCTGGCACTCACAATGCAGTCTAATATAACCGGTAGAGACCTAGTAGACCTCAGTCCTACGTCTAAGCTACAGGATATATTATTCCAATGCGCAAAGCCTATTGGGAATATAGGAACTACACTACAGAACCTTTGGTTTAGCAGGTCACTACAAGGGTTTGGGGCTGAGCAGTGCTGCCATCTGCTCTACTTAGGTCCAGACCTTCTCAATCAAATTCTATGATCTACATTTGTGAGATATTTAAGGGAACTGCCAAGCTGCACATTGGGGACAATTGCCTTAAAATGTTTGAAGTTACAGCACTGCTGCTCACGATTATCTGGAATTATCTTGAAATCAGATCTTTCAAATTCATAGACAAGAATTGAGCTACGTTCTGGCAGTTGCAAAACTAACATCACCAGCCCTTTCCCTTCCTAATGACATTGTATTATGGGGCATAACATCACCTCTGACCCTAATCACATCACAGGAGTATAGTTCAAGAATATTGGCTTTTAAATATTATGATACAAGGAGCCTTGCTTTCGCGCCACCTAAGATGGCCGCCTGACGGAGAGGCTCCGGCACACCATGGACTTGTTTTGGTTTTGCGGTGTTTTTGAGGCCGCCTTCCCAGAGGTTTTACAGACTGTGGTACAAGGGAAGATGTGGAGCTGCTGCTGGGCTGCCCTGAAGGTGGGAGCACTGCGACTGGTATTGGCGCGGACTACCGACGAGTAATGGCCTCCATTATCTTTTTTTCTTTCAATGATGAGAGAAAGTTAAATAAACTGATAGGAGCCTTTGGAGAGCGCATAAGACAATAATTACTTTGAATTTCATGAGGCATTATTTTTAGGAGATGCTGCAGATTTTATTGAGACTCTTGAGGATTCTAATTACTAGGTGGCTCGCATTCTGAAACGCTGCAGCAGGATAAGATGCATAGTTCAGGGTGCTCCTCTTGTCGAACACTTTAATACATTTGGACATATTGTAGAAACTTTGAAATGGATAGTGACAGAAAAGGTCATGCCAATCCAAGAGGAGGTCATTTCCACAACATATTGAGTCTGAGAGTGTGCAAATGGATACACAATTTGGATACAGTAGCCAGGGGTCTCAATGATTATGAGGAGGTTTTAAGACAAACCTCTACACTGTAACACTGTAACACTCTAGTTTTATCACCATTGCCTTATGCTACCTTACCCCTGTAGGGACATGAAATACCTAAACCTACATTGTACTTGCCAATTTAATTACTCAATTATTATAAGCTGCTATCTTCAAAACAGCCATTTGAATTTGCACTATGTATGTTATCTTGTTGTCCCAACCTGAGATCCCAAGGTGCGATTGCATAAAATCTTTTCCCCACGAGATCTTTCATTGCATGTATTGCGCAACTTTAACCACATTTAATTATGCTTGTAATTATTGAGTATATGTTAATGATACTCACTATGTAAATTGTATGTTAGTACCCATGTCTTTCAAAAGTATCTAATATGGCATGGACGTGTTTGCCTTTCATTCATCTTTTAAATATGTAATCCATACCATTTGCCTTTCCACTGTCCACTTCGACTTATAACACATGATTACCCTGACCTTTTGAATAAGCATTCTTTTTCGGTTCATATGTATGGCACTTAGGTGCGTAATAGTTCTATTCAGTACCACCCTAGTTTTACTTGTTTCAGGACTCTTCCCCGTGTATCTTCCCAGTCTTCTTTTGGAATTTTTAAGAAGAAAGACTAAGCTCTACAGTTACATACCAGGGTCAACGTGCACATTTCACATACACATGAGTGTGTTTAACTTTGCTGAATGCTGTCTACTGCATGCTAGGAGTTTGCACTGACACACTTCCTGAACCAGGAGAGGGAAGCGATTGAGCGTTCACAGCGCTCTGAACCCACCAGTCTATCTGTGGCTTCTCCTATGACCACTTCTTGATAAATGTCTCCTTTTTAGGTCTCGCCTACCGATGCAGCGCATGCGCTGCTCGCGTAAGGGAGACTTATAGTTGCCCGGTAGCTAGCAAAGTGGGACAGGAGAGGTGCACGAGCTTGCCAAACACATCGGAGACAATGGCTGCTCGCGCGCTTTAGGAGACACGTGCTGTGAACGCGTGCATCTCTTTGCGCGCTTTAGGAGACACACGCTGTGAACATGCGCATCTCTTCTCGCGCTCCACCACGCTTTCACTTTCGCTCCCGGCTTGCTTTATTCAGCCGGGGCTCTGCGGCATGGGCCAGGCTGAAAACCACTAATCTGCAAGGAAGGTAAGTGTGAACGTTTTTCACTGCCAACTTCTTAGAGGTTCCTGGCAGGGGGTGCCTTCCCATGTGCAACCTCGGCAGCAGGTCTAACAGCGAGCGATGCTTTGCTACACAAGTAAAGTGACATTTGTGAAAAGCACACAGCTGTAAGTCACTCTTTCCGAGCTGCCACGGCAGTGACGCGCTAGCAGGGCGAGGCGCCTTATCTTCAAGTTCAGCTGGACTGAGTTATCTGTGACATACCACTGTGGGCTCGCCATAACGGGAACGCGATGTGTTTTCCAGGTATGACGCATGCAATCTGAGGCCGGGTGTCTGACTTAGACATCGTGGGCTATGCATTCCTGCAGTAGTGTTTTCGGGTGTCTGACAGGCTCTATTGATGTGATGACATGTGCCTGACTGTAGATTGTAAAATACGTATATTAGAACAGGGGTTGCGTGAGATGTTAAAGAGAAAGAATTACCAATATAGTTGTTCAATGAGTTGTATTGAAAAATTGAATTGTAGTAAAAAGTTTCATACATAACACAAACTTATTTACAGTTGTGTAAAAGTGTCCCAAGTGAGAGTAAGAACCAAAACATTAGAATAACATATGTGAAACAAATACGTGCAATGTTTCAATAATTTGTTGTTCATAAAAGGGACATCAAAATACATAACATCTATACAATCATAGAGTGCTATATTCCAAAGGTTTGCTTTTCTTAATTGTCGACGGCGTTTCGACCCTAGCATGGTTATAGGGTCTCTTTAGGACATAAGATGTGGGACATCTAATTTGCCAGCTGTATTTCCAGGGCGATTTCTTTAGCGGATGGCTGGCGAAGGACTGCATTTGCCATTGAACTTAGGAAAGAACTGACAGATGCAGTCCTTCGCCAGCCATCCGCTAAAGAAATCGCCCTGGAAACGCCGTCACTGCCCATAAGCGCCTGCCTTTTGGAAATTATACCAATTTAAAGAAGCTTGCTGCACATCAGAATACAGCTTCAAAAAGGAAAGGACAGCCAATGTGCCCCGACCTAGATCCGCTAGACCCACGCCCTCATTAGGGAACCCGTCTGGGTTGCCTAGTGAGTACTTTTATTTCACCATAACACGGTTTGCAAATACCTCACCATTATTCTAGCGCCTCTGGCAAATTAGATGTCCCACAGCTTATGTCCTGAAGAGACCCTATACCCATGCTAGGGTCGAAACGCCGTCGACAATTAAGAAAAGCGAACCTTTGGAATATAGCACTCTATGATTGTATAGATGTTATGTATTTTGATGAAAGAAAGTGGTCGCTTTTATGAACAACAAATTATTGAAAATAATGCACGCATTTGTTTCACATATGTTATTCTAATGTTTTGGTTCTTACTCTCACTTGGGACACTTTTACACAACTGTAAATAATTTAGCGTTATATATGAAACTTTTTACTACAATTCAATTTTTCAATACAACTCATTGAACAACTATATTGGTGTATTCGTAATTCTTTCTCTTTGACATCTCACGCAACCCCTGTTCTAAAAGACGTATTTTACGTTCTTTTTGAATTCATTATCTAATATCCATTCCACAGGAACCGCTGTTCTTCTTAAAATATTTCAATATCCTGGTTCCGTTGTGAGTAGGGTCCTCTTGTTTTTTCTTTTTTGACTGTAGATTGTGGCTGTACAATGTCACATGATGCTGGTTACGAATGTCTGACTGTAGATTGTGGTTTATCGAAGAGGGTGTACCGAGTCTGGAGTATATTGTGGGTGGGGGTAACTCACAGCACACCCCCCCTCCATACAAACTTAGCTACACAAATAACAATGTTTCTTCCAGCCCCATGCATCACACCCACCCAGGTTTGTGTTTCGGGAACAAAGGTGTGAATATTTTTAACACCTGTCTCTGTGCTGTTCACAGCCCTCCAATGTCTATTGAGTCAGTAATATTTGGGTGAGAGCAGATACATACAACAAAAAGCCACAGTGTGTGTGTGTGATGTATGCACTGGCGCTCTTATCGATATATCCTTTAAAAAACTAGAAATGTGGCCGTATTATTATAATTATGGATCATTTAAAAAGCTATCTAAAAATGCAAAACACCACATCGGCCCCACCCCACGCACACAGAATACACACCAAGGTGACGTGGGGACTGTTCCAACGACAGAGACACAAACCCAACAGGCTGAAGGCACACTAGTTTGTACATTTGACCACAAACCCCGAATTACCATTTCAGGGTTTTTACATTTTAGACAGTTATGTGATATGTTTATTTGGGCGCCGATAGTATGAAAGTTGTTTGTTTTTCCAAACAAGAAAAATTATTTATTTTTTTAAACAGAAAGTGAAACCCTGCAAAGACTGTTCTGCTGTCTGTATACACAGCACATACGATATTTCAGTGTGTACTTTCAGTAATCATGCCAGGCACTACAAACAGCATATTTCGACTACAGAGGTCGAGAGTTTTGAACTGCTGTCTGCAGGGTTCAGGGGCCCCAGCAGTCACTGGGGGTCAGACCTTCTTTACATGTCATGCACAAGACACTTCAAAGGGCGTGACGAAGAGCCGGCATCATGTATGATGTCTGTGGTTCATCACAATTACGTCACACGCTCAATAACATGAAACCACCATGGAATTTTGGCTTTGAAACCGCTGCTTTTATGAGAAAATAAATCTACCCACACGTCGCACTCCCTCTCTTTGTAAATAAGCACGGGTGTGTACGTACATATATGTGCATTACATGATTATAAACATTCCTTCTTAGGCACAGGCATACATCTGCATGAGTACTGATGTGCGCCATTGAGGAGGTAGCTAGGAAGATAAAGATGAAGAGTTGCGGGCAATAGGGCAAATAGGATGATTAATAATGGGATAAGGCAATGGGGATACTGGTGTAAGCTTGAGTGCCCGCGTGAGTGGCATTGAGAGATGAGGGCTTTGGTCTTGAGCACACAGCAGAATGTACACTGTTATGCGCCATGCATGCTTTGAGGTGGAGGCATTAATACTGCACATTCACAATAATACTTGTCAGTCTTATTTATCTATGACTTCTCAATCCTAACAGGATCATATACTTTATTCTTCCTATAACGACCAGATTGTGTGTGGCTCTGTGTGTGTGTGTGTGTGGCTCTGTGTGTGTGTGTGTGTGGGTCTGTGTGTGTTGCTCTGTGTGTGTGTGTGGCTAGGTGTGTGTGTGGCTTTGTGTGTGTGTGTGTATGTGTGGCTCTGTGTGTGTGGATCTGTGTGTGTGTGTGTGGCTCTGTGTGTGTGTGTGGCTGTGTGTGTGTGTTTAACTCTGTGTGTGGCTGTGTGTGTGTGTGGGGGGGGGTCTGTGTGTGGCTCTGTGTGTGTGTGGCTGTGTGTGTGTGTGTGTTTTTGAAACATAAGTAAAACATGTTGTTATTTGCAATGTCAATAGCTCAAACTCGCGTAAATACGCAACCTATTGCATTGCAAATCCAAAAGGTCTCGCATTTGCGAGAGATTAAGCTATTGGCATTGTAAATGACAATGCCATTTATTTATCTGTTTTCAAAACCAACACATAAGTAAAAATGTTGTCATTTACAATGCCAATAGCTCTAACTTTTGCAAAGGTGAGACCGTTGCATTGTAAATGCTTGTTACTTTTAGGTCTCGGTACGATTCATTCCCCGAGACGCGGCATTGTGGGAATTAAGTTTCTGTCCTCTATGCACCCGTTTCTAATAGCGTATCCCTGAAGTTTCCTGAACCACATGGTGAGTGCGGGGGCTGTCTAATGTTAAATACTTGTGTTGATCTACTTATGAGACCCGCTTGAGACTGTCATTTGCTTTCTTGTTTTACAGTTGTCACTCATGGACATCTGCTAATTATCTAATTGAATCCTTCAGGGATCACTCGCATGTTGAGGTAGGTCCCTTGCATATTTGGCATTAACCTGCTTACTAGATTTCCGCCCCCCTGTGGTCGATATGTGTTCTTTGATGGCTATTTTGAGCCACTTGTATTTCTCTTTTAATCACAGATTGAGGCATTGAAGGCTTCATTATACTTACCATTGATTGAGAGGGAAGGGTGGACAGTGAAGCAACGCCTTCTGACAAACACAGTGCGCCTGCCTCGCTGTGAGGTTAGTACTTCCCTATACCAATTGGCGTTGCAAATGTTTTTAATGGGATCCACTAGAACTAATTAAGTGTTTCATTTTTAGGTTGCCCTATATAAGTCACACCCCTCCTTACGGTCCTGATGAAGACCTGCAAGCAAGGATCCAATTTACCTCATGCAACAGTCGGGTCGAAACGTCAACAATATTAATCATCCCAGCCTTGATTGACTATTTATACCCTTGTGGGTGTGGGTGTGATCAAGTCACCACCCGTTTTGGACAGAGGCAAAAATAGGCATTTATACATTCCTCAGACAGGCTCCTCGGTGAATTGGAATTCCTCTTCGCCATGGCTATTTAACTATGTTTATTTTGAGAATCGTTATTAATTCCTTTTTTACTTTCCTTTCTGATCACTGCGCACATGAGCACTTATACAAACACTTTTCTTTTCACTCTTTTTGGAGCAACCACTATCTAATAAACTCTAGGAGTTTTGCAAATATATCATGAATGAATTTGTGAAACATAAAATTTGATCGGACTGTTTGACTCAGTAGTAAGTGTGATTTGTTCATTAACTTTATTTTTTGCTCACCTACATTGCAAATTAAATATTGCATCTTTCTGATATGTCGCAAGCAGACACTCTGCACAAACACTCTCAGATATATTGGTGGTGCCTTTATACTGAATACAGAATCTAGAGAAGTTATTGGAATGCGTTTTGACATGTTTAGGTGCCTGAACTTAGCCCTTGAAGGTATTCTAAAAGTTTACGTGAGCCAGATTGACACCGCTTATGCACTCTCTAAATTCACAAAAACAAAGAACAATATAAAATAAATACTTTGACTAAGTCTAGCCATCATAATAAAGGCCTGTGCTAGAAGGCTACTTCTACGGTTTCTGTGACTGAATCACCTCCCTTCCTCACTTAAAACAAAGGGTCGGTAACTGAGAAGGCAGCACTGACCAGACCATGTTCTCTATACCTTGATTGAAACTGCCTTCATCTCTGTGTCTGACATAGTACGCAATTCAAAAATCATTTGATGGGTGGCATCAGTTTTGATGGCTGTCCACCAAACTTTACCAAATGTTTGGTTTTTCAAAAGCAAACTCCTAAAATGATAGTCTGTACTGAACAACAAATACCTATTGACCGTCCACACCCAGGATGTTTTTTTCCCTGAGTGTGGGGTGTCATTATTTGTGTTTCTTCTGTCCCTCACCGCCAGGCTTTACATGGTGGTGTAATACCCTTCCTCTGACAGCTCCACTCTGTCAGATCGTACGAGGAACCTTGCCGTCAACAGCAGTCTTTGATTTGTAAGAGAGAGTGCAGGTGACCGAATCTCTGCTCAGAAGCCTGCGTCCAGAGCAAATAAATGTTGGTGTGCCGAATACCAAGGAGAATAGTCTTATATCCATCTCATGCCTCTTTAATCCACCACCAGACCCTCCCTGCCCCTTTATATCACTCCAGCAGGTTCTTACTGTCTCTGTGACGGTTTTGCCATCTTTCTCTTGCTCCATCTTTCCAAACTGTGTGTTTTTTTCTCTCTTCGCTCAGAAGACGCCTGAGGCTGAACAATAAGTGCCGGTCCCCTAAATGAAGTACCTGTGGACCTCACCGGCAAACACCAGCTCAAATTATTCACTGGTCAACAGAGCCAACGGGGTCTCTGCTGACGGAGAGCTGACAGTCTGCCCGACTCTAAATGAGGCGCATTAACCAAGGGCTTGGCACGTCTGTGATGGAGTACCTTGTCTGATAAGTTCTAAATGTGGCCTTTAGTGATTAAAATAAATAAATAAATAAATAAATTATATATATTTTTTTATATATATATATATATTTATTTTTATTGACAAAGCTTTTTTAAGCGAAACGCGTCTGTTAAGGGTGACGGGGTTACAATAAAATGTACAAAATCGTAGACCTGTGTGCTGGCCTATTTTCAGCCTTACTGGAGTGAAAGTGTTCGAATATATATATATATATATATATATTTTTTCCAAAAAGGTTGCCCTTGTGAAGAAGTCGCACATGGGGGGGTGTAACGCACACGCTTAGCCGGCAGCAGCAGTCACAGACAGCCTCCAACCCTCCTCTCTGAGTTAGCCAAACGCGTTTCGAGCAATGTGTTGCTCTTGATCACTGGCAATTAATCACCACACGGAGCCAGCGGACTTTCGACGGGATCTCATTTTAATGTAATTGACAGTCCCGCCCATGTGGGCGTGAGCAAACACAGCCTGATGGTCCTTGTAGTTTGTGCTTGTTGTTGCTGGAACTGTAGATCCCTGTTAAAACCTGGGTAGGTGCCGTTTCACTCCATGTTGCAGGATTTAAATATTCCCAAGTGGGTGCGGTGAAAAAGTCTCGTAATGTCACCCCAGTGGGTGGGAGGGAGTGAAGACTCGCTGTAGTGCTCCCAATGTGATCCGGCAGGCAGGCCCCCTCCATTCCAATTAGTGCCCCAGTTGTGGAGCACCGTGGATCCGCCTTCTCAGCGGCGGGACCTCTCCGCGACTGAGCCAGCCGCATAAACTTTTTCCAAAAAGGTTGCCCTTGTGAAGAAGTCGCACATGGGGGGGTGTAACGCACACGCTTAGCCGGCAGCAGCAGTCACAGACAGCCTCCAACCCTCCTCTCTGAGTTAGCCAAACGCGTTTCGAGCAATGTGTTGCTCTTGATCACTGGCAATTAATCACCACACGGAGCCAGCGGACTTTCGACGGGATCTCATTTTAATGTAATTGACAGTCCCGCCCATGTGGGCGTGAGCAAACACAGCCTGATGGTCCTTGTAGTTTGTGCTTGTTGTTGCTGGAACTGTAGATCCCTGTTAAAACCTGGGTAGGTGCCGTTTCACTCCATGTTGCAGGATTTAAATATTCCCAAGTGGGTGCGGTGAAAAAGTCTCGTAATGTCACCCCAGTGGGTGGGAGGGAGTGAAGACTCGCTGTAGTGCTCCCAATGTGATCCGGCAGGCAGGCCCCCTCCATTCCAATTAGTGCCCCAGTTGTGGAGCACCGTGGATCCGCCTTCTCAGCGGCGGGACCTCTCCGCGACTGAGCCAGCCGCATAAACTTTTTCCAAAAAGGTTGCCCTTGTGAAGAAGTCGCACATGGGGGGGTGTAACGCACACGCTTAGCCGGCAGCAGCAGTCACAGACAGCCTCCAACCCTCCTCTCTGAGTTAGCCAAACGCGTTTCGAGCAATGTGTTGCTCTTGATCACTGGCAATTAATCACCACACGGAGCCAGCGGACTTTCGACGGGATCTCATTTTAATGTAATTGACAGTCCCGCCCATGTGGGCGTGAGCAAACACAGCCTGATGGTCCTTGTAGTTTGTGCTTGTTGTTGCTGGAACTGTAGATCCCTGTTAAAACCTGGGTAGGTGCCGTTTCACTCCATGTTGCAGGATTTAAATATTCCCAAGTGGGTGCGGTGAAAAAGTCTCGTAATGTCACCCCAGTGGGTGGGAGGGAGTGAAGACTCGCTGTAGTGCTCCCAATGTGATCCGGCAGGCAGGCCCCCTCCATTCCAATTAGTGCCCCAGTTGTGGAGCACCGTGGATCCGCCTTCTCAGCGGCGGGACCTCTCCGCGACTGAGCCAGCCGCATAAACTTTTTCCAAAAAGGTTGCCCTTGTGAAGAAGTCGCACATGGGGGGGTGTAACGCACACGCTTAGCCGGCAGCAGCAGTCACAGACAGCCTCCAACCCTCCTCTCTGAGTTAGCCAAACGCGTTTCGAGCAATGTGTTGCTCTTGATCACTGGCAATTAATCACCACACGGAGCCAGCGGACTTTCGACGGGATCTCATTTTAATGTAATTGACAGTCCCGCCCATGTGGGCGTGAGCAAACACAGCCTGATGGTCCTTGTAGTTTGTGCTTGTTGTTGCTGGAACTGTAGATCCCTGTTAAAACCTGGGTAGGTGCCGTTTCACTCCATGTTGCAGGATTTAAATATTCCCAAGTGGGTGCGGTGAAAAAGTCTCGTAATGTCACCCCAGTGGGTGGGAGGGAGTGAAGACTCGCTGTAGTGCTCCCAATGTGATCCGGCAGGCAGGCCCCCTCCATTCCAATTAGTGCCCCAGTTGTGGAGCACCGTGGATCCGCCTTCTCAGCGGCGGGACCTCTCCGCGACTGAGCCAGCCGCATAAACTTTTTCCAAAAAGGTTGCCCTTGTGAAGAAGTCGCACATGGGGGGGTGTAACGCACACGCTTAGCCGGCAGCAGCAGTCACAGACAGCCTCCAACCCTCCTCTCTGAGTTAGCCAAACGCGTTTCGAGCAATGTGTTGCTCTTGATCACTGGCAATTAATCACCACACGGAGCCAGCGGACTTTCGACGGGATCTCATTTTAATGTAATTGACAGTCCCGCCCATGTGGGCGTGAGCAAACACAGCCTGATGGTCCTTGTAGTTTGTGCTTGTTGTTGCTGGAACTGTAGATCCCTGTTAAAACCTGGGTAGGTGCCGTTTCACTCCATGTTGCAGGATTTAAATATTCCCAAGTGGGTGCGGTGAAAAAGTCTCGTAATGTCACCCCAGTGGGTGGGAGGGAGTGAAGACTCGCTGTAGTGCTCCCAATGTGATCCGGCAGGCAGGCCCCCTCCATTCCAATTAGTGCCCCAGTTGTGGAGCACCGTGGATCCGCCTTCTCAGCGGCGGGACCTCTCCGCGACTGAGCCAGCCGCATAAACTTTTTCCAAAAAGGTTGCCCTTGTGAAGAAGTCGCACATGGGGGGGTGTAACGCACACGCTTAGCCGGCAGCAGCAGTCACAGACAGCCTCCAACCCTCCTCTCTGAGTTAGCCAAACGCGTTTCGAGCAATGTGTTGCTCTTGATCACTGGCAATTAATCACCACACGGAGCCAGCGGACTTTCGACGGGATCTCATTTTAATGTAATTGACAGTCCCGCCCATGTGGGCGTGAGCAAACACAGCCTGATGGTCCTTGTAGTTTGTGCTTGTTGTTGCTGGAACTGTAGATCCCTGTTAAAACCTGGGTAGGTGCCGTTTCACTCCATGTTGCAGGATTTAAATATTCCCAAGTGGGTGCGGTGAAAAAGTCTCGTAATGTCACCCCAGTGGGTGGGAGGGAGTGAAGACTCGCTGTAGTGCTCCCAATGTGATCCGGCAGGCAGGCCCCCTCCATTCCAATTAGTGCCCCAGTTGTGGAGCACCGTGGATCCGCCTTCTCAGCGGCGGGACCTCTCCGCGACTGAGCCAGCCGCATAAACTTTTTCCAAAAAGGTTGCCCTTGTGAAGAAGTCGCACATGGGGGGGTGTAACGCACACGCTTAGCCGGCAGCAGCAGTCACAGACAGCCTCCAACCCTCCTCTCTGAGTTAGCCAAACGCGTTTCGAGCAATGTGTTGCTCTTGATCACTGGCAATTAATCACCACACGGAGCCAGCGGACTTTCGACGGGATCTCATTTTAATGTAATTGACAGTCCCGCCCATGTGGGCGTGAGCAAACACAGCCTGATGGTCCTTGTAGTTTGTGCTTGTTGTTGCTGGAACTGTAGATCCCTGTTAAAACCTGGGTAGGTGCCGTTTCACTCCATGTTGCAGGATTTAAATATTCCCAAGTGGGTGCGGTGAAAAAGACTGCTGCTGCCGGCTAAGCGTGTGCGTTACACCCCCCCATGTGCGACTTCTTCACAAGGGCAACCTTTTTGGAAAAAATATATATATATATATATATATATATATATATATATATATATATATATATATATATATATATATATATATATATATATATATATATATATATATATATATATATATATATATATATATATATATATATATATATGTGGCAGAAGGACGTCTGACAGCTAGCTCAGCTTGAATAGACGAGGCGAACCCAAAACTGGTGCAAAATTATTTATTGTGCTCACACCATACCGCCATTACGCGTTTCAGCCTGAAGAGGCCTTGATCACATGATATATATATTTGATTTATTTACTCCTCTGTCCAAAAATCGAGCAGACTGTGTGGAATCTGATAGGTTTGGTTATTCTCAAAGCACAGTGTCATGACGTTACGGTGGGCTAAATGCATCTGAGCGGACGGAGAACTAGAGAATGTGATTATAAAGACAGCGAAAGAGGCTAGATATGAAACAGAACTTAACACTGAAGTGGCCAGGCTCCGTCCACCCACGCTCACATCAGAAGATGTATGCTGACGGGTTCTCAATTGTGCCAGAAAGCCTCAGGGGCCTTCGCACATTTAACAGATTCAGCCCAGTGCTGATGATTCTCGAGAAGAGCCATCTCGGGGTGATGTACAAAGACGTTCATTTCACAGAGAAATGGAGGTTGGATGCAAGAACGCCGGCACTGCATCATTATAAAGACCGGATGTGACACAAGAGAAAAGACAAAGCATTTCCGTTTCTGAAATATTGACCAAGTCCAATCAGAATAATGCATAATAGCTGCACAGGGAATGACCGTTCAGTACATTCAAGCACCAGAGCCAATGTGAATATACAGATTACAACTGGACAGCAACTCTGGATTTTTACATTACATATACAATTCTTGTTTGTCTCTTGATTCCTTTTTTTGTTTATGTGTTTGAAATTTTCTGACTAGGTAACTGCAACTTATTTACGAAGAGTCGATCACTTGAAAAGGAACTTACCTTTAATGCGAGATAATGGAATCTACTTGCAAAGGGTGATAACAGCAAGGAATTTATGATGTTACAACGCAAACAATTACAATGCATGCCTTTACAAAGCAGTTTTTACATTGCAACTACCATCACAACGCATGATTTTAAAACGCATGCCATTACAACACATTTTAAGAAACTACCATTACAACGCATACCATCACAACACATACAATTACAACACATACCATTACAATGCATAATACTTTTGTGGCAACAGTGGGGTAAGTGCTAGATAGTGTAGTGGCAAAAATTACTATTCCCACTTGTAGGAAGGTGGATATCTGACTATGGTTACCCCCAACTTTTTGCCTAGTGTTTTGCTGGTTTTCGACATAGTTGGCCTGGGATCCTGCTATCCAGGACCCCAGGCTTCCCGCTCTCTTTGTTAAAATGGACTCCATGTACCTTAGGTACATATCTAATTGGTATTGGGTCACTCTTGTAAGTCCTTGTACAGTGTACCATAGGTACCCAGGGCATAAGTGCACCCAAGGCCTACCAGGGGCTGCAGCATGTATTATGCCACCCCTGGCTGGCCATCCAAAACTGACACAACTGGCTGGTAACACAGCTAGGGCAAAGTGGTGTAATCACCTTTTGCTTTAGATATAGTATACCTATATCTAACCCTAAAATGGACACATATAATCTATAAGTCACTCCTATGGCAGGCCTTAACAATCCTGGAGGCAGAGTGCTTGGAATTATGTGAGATTGTGCTCTAGCATGAGCTGAGCCTGTCTGCAGCTTTCGGAACCAAGTCCTTTAGCTGTTTCTATGATAACGCTATACCATATACTTTTAAGTGCATTACAATACTCGTGGTTATTGCTAACTTTGGCATAGCATTATCAAAACATGTCGAGTAAGGTGTCATACGAATTGGAATACTACCCTCTCGCCAATTCTGGTGAGGGGGTATCGCATTACACCCTTTTAGAGGGACACGACATGTATGTAACTGTGAACCCCGGTTAAAGTTAACTCGAGCCTCAGCATCACAAAATGGATGCTGCCACCACAGACACAAGTCTGACCTCCTGCTGCTGTGAGTCCTTCCAGCGAGGGAGGCCTGGACAAAGGGTTTCCTGCCTTGGGAGGTGCTAGCACCAACCCAGACAGGATTTTGTGTATTAGGTAGGACAGGCTGAAAGGAATGAGACATGCCTGGGGCACACAAGGTGTCCCTGTGCATACCCCGGTTCAAACCAGTTGCTGGGGCACTCCAGCCCCAGCTCTTGCGCAAAACCTAACAGAGGGTAAGGGGTGTAACCACCCCCCTTCCTGGTCCCACCCATAGGAGGGACCTAGTCGCAGTACAGCCCCCTTTAGGAGAATAAAGGCAGGAGCTGGTCCCATTCCAAATTAGATTAATCTTGATTTGAAACTAAAAAGAAGAAACTCTGGACTTCGACGTTCTGCTCCACAGAAGACTGAAGAAATCTCCCTTGTGGCCAAGGAGTGACCACCCTGCACAAGCAGGCACCATCAAGCGTCCTAGCCATTCACTTTGTCGTCTTCCCTGGTGGATCCAGACTTCAGAGGCCGACGAGACCTGGACTTCGAGACCTCTCCGACCTCTACCTACATCTGCAGCACAGCTGAGATCCGTGGGTGCGACGAGACACGTGGGACCGGCCATCTTGAAGAAACTGCACTTTGCTTCCAGCACGACTTCAGAGGCATCCTCGAGAAAGTGCTTTGGGGTTGAAAAGCCCCAGCCCCGAGCAGCTCCTGCACAGAAGACCAGCCCTCCAGCATCCACGAGATCTGCGTGGGGCCCTTTTGCTTGATTGCTGCTCGACGCGTTGTCTGGTCACTTGCCGGCTGGCTAGTGGCCTCCTAGACGACGATCCACGACATCTACACCGCTGGTCTGGTTGCTCCAGACTGGCCCTTGCTTTCCTGTAAAGGAGAAGCACCCCGGACTCTCCTGCTCCGCACCAGACGCCTTTTCCACTCACCGCGTGGGTTGCCTTTGCCAAGGCCTGTTGACTCCGAACCGGATCCGACACCGCCAACAGCGAGAGCCTGCATGGGACAGCTCGTGCCTCCATCCTGGTCATGAAAGACACCTCCTGGTCCACGTGGCTGCAGAGTCAAGCGCCGCTCTTCACCTGATCGCGACAACAGCATCTGGTTCCTTCCTGGTTCCACTCCAGTCACTGGCTAGTGACTGAGAACATTGTCCCCTCTGCTTTCAGGTCTTCATCTTCCTCGATCCACCCTTGTATCGCTCCGGACATCTTCCTCCTGGTCGCCTGCAGCATCTTTTCTTCAAGGCCCTATTGACTTCAACGTAGAAACCGACACACTTTCACACCTATGCACCCGCAGCCCGTGGGTGAGGTAACGAAAGCATTTCGGTGCTCAAGGGTAGATTGACTCTCCTAGTGTCCAGGTGTCCAGTCGTTTCAGTCCTAACTAGCCGGAACTGTCTAATACTTACCTTTTCGTAATTTGTAGTGTCCATTGACTTTGTTACGCATCTCGCTTATGAGTTCACACTCTGCACACGCGTCCCGTGGGCCTCCTGCCCCTTACCTAAGGTTAGGGTAGTGTAGTCCAAGCGAACCTACAGCCTCTGGACAGCTCCATTCCTCCTATCGATTTGCTTATACCATTTACTTAGTATATGGTTTGTCGTGCCCCTAGGGCACCATTGTAATTTGTGCAACTTAACGTATTTTACTTAAGAGTCTTGTCATGTGCTTAGCCCTTTGATCTCATAAAGAGTTCAGAGGTGTTTTGTTAGTAATAAATATATTGTTTATTTTCATAACAACCTGTGTGGGGTCCTTTCATTTGGTATTCAAGGGGTTATATGTGGTAAAACAGCTGGCTTCACATGCCAAAAGAGTTTAGCCTAAGACTGCTTTGTCCATGCTACCATTAGGATAGCTGGTCTATAAGGTTGACTTACAACCAATCACCATAAGGGTTGTTTGGACTGATACAAGGTGATCACTAGAACTAGTGAGCATCATATATCAGGCCAACTTCTCACACCACTCCATTGAGTGCAATAGTACAGTAAGTGTTGGATAGTGTAAGGGTAAAAATGACTATTCCCACTCCAGTGAAAGCAGCAGTAGGGTAAATGTTAGATAGTGTAGGGGTAAAAATACTGTCCCCATGTACTCCAAAACCCATACCAACCCTAAAACTAAAAAATCCCCATTACTTACCTTATAATGCGTTTTAATGACATGGGTTGTAATAGTATTCGTTGTAATGGCATGCGTTGTAGTGACATGCGTTGTAATGGCATGCGTTGTATTGGCATGCGATGTAAAGGTAGCTGCGTTGTAACAGCTGTGTTGTAAAGGTAATGCGTTGTAATGGTTGTTTCCCAACAGGAAGTCCAGACATTAGGTAAATGTGGTGTTCCAGTGTTTTATGATTCTGATCTGAATGGGAAGGTTTCAGTGCATGTCTTAACATTTTGCAATAATATCACTGTGATATATTAGAGTGTAAAGCGCCCGGCCCTATCTCATTTTTGTTCAGTGGCGGCTCCGCCTCTAAGGTGAAGGAGCATCACCCCACTGCTTTTTTGCGTTGAAAGACAGAGAAAATAAAATGATAATAACTCGCGTTTTTATAATTTCATTTTCTCCTACTTCCGCACACAGCTTTGCATGAGGGGAGGGGTGTGAAGTGGTAGCACCCTCAAAAAGTGCACAATGACTGCTTGGACGGCCCCTTGGGCCGCCCAAAACAGGCTTGCGCACTTCGCATATTCTCCATGCAGGCTGCATTACAGTCTACGTGGAGAACCTACCCAGGCCTACAGTGAGTGTCTGAGGCCGAAAAACAGCGCTCAGACCAATCACAACGCTACTAAGGCAGGGTTGTGATTGGCTGACTGGCAGCCTGGGTGTGCTTACTGTGGTAGAACTACGAAGGAAGCGTAGGAGAGATGGGCGAGGAAGAGGCAAAAAGGTAAGTTTTTATTTTTAATGTAATTTTTGTGTAGTCACTTCCCCTGTGTCCTCCCCCTTCCAGCGTCCTCCCTCCTACATCACACGTCTTACCCTCCCTCCCACCCCCATCCCCCTACCTCTGATCGGTGTCGGCAGCACCTGTTTTTGTTAGGTATCGTTACTAGAGCAAAACGATTTTTTTCAGGCCACGGTAAGCCGAAATCGCCCCATCTAGGCAGCATACACCATCTCTCTCTGATTCCCATTGGCTCCTTTCTCTGAAACCGGCAGAAGGAATGGAGCACGCCTGCCCTTATCATCAACTCATGGTCACACCTTATTCTGTTCAGTTACTGGGGGGTGTACATTACCGTAGGCACACTTCACACTCACGAGCACTCACCACAGCCGCTCTCACGGATATCCACTTCCTGGACCCTTCCCGTGATGGCTCAAGTCCAGTTTCTGAGACCTGGGGTATCTATGATCCGAAAGCGGTCTTCTTGGGGTTTTGAAGTGGGTATCTTCCCTCCTTGGGACAACATTTAGGACCTCCCTTGGTTGAACCAAAGCTCACTTCATGCAAAGGAGGAGCATATAGACCCAAGAAAGCCCATCAACAATGTAGACAATTTCATTAAATTAAAGCAGGTATATTTGTTGTTCTATTATTTATTTCATCTAAAGAAACACGTTATACAGGCACGTCATAAAGAAAAGGTAACAAAGAAAATCTTTCTCGTAATGTGTCCTGTTTTAATCAGTTATACCAACAG
Organism: Lissotriton vulgaris; assembly: GCF_964263255.1. Lineage (NCBI taxonomy): Eukaryota > Metazoa > Chordata > Amphibia > Caudata > Salamandridae > Lissotriton > Lissotriton vulgaris. The sequence continues at coordinate 1,354,874,374 of NC_141694.1, forward strand.
TATAATTTTACTATTACTCCCCAGGACTTTAATATATTGAAAGACAATAGAAGAAAAATAAAAATATAAAGTGAAACGTAAAACATCCTGTTGAGCTCCCTCAGGGGATCGGAATCATCAGATGTGGTGATAGCATCTTCATAAATGATGAACATTTACGCCCGTGAGAAGTAAGTCAATATACAAGGGTATGAAAGAGGCAATCAACTTCATAGCTATATGCGTGAGGTAGGAAAGGTGAGGGAAAGCCAGAGCAGTGTTCCAGATGCTGCGTTCTATATCTTTCACATAGGCTGTTCTGATTTATTGCATGGAGTTATTATGACCTAGGGAGCTATTATCAATTATAGTGACCTGAATTTGCCTCACAATATTTCAGAATCAGAGGTGCTCCATCTCTTCCTAGTATCAAATACAGCCATTAAAATGATTCAGGGACAGCGTTATCTGATCCAGCTCCAATTTGTTTGGGAAATAGTCAGTATACATCACCTTGCAATGGCTCTTTTCGAAAATCATAAAGGGCAGACCTTTACTTTTTACCTTTATGAAAGCAATCCATCCTCAGTAGCTGAGGTACAGGAGCCTACAGTATAACATGCATTGGCAAAGCCAATAGATCTCTCTTTCGTGTGCCAAATAATAAAATATTGGGATTCGTGAATGTTGTTCATATGCGTTGCATGCACCAATGTTGTCTATCACATCAACGCCTGCCCTAACAATTTTGCCAGAGTTGGGAAAAAATGTAGTGAAAAAGTGATTGTTTTCTGTATTGAATACATGTCTGGGCTAAAGAATTGAATATATCACAAACAGCACGAGGGCTGAAATGTAAAATAGTCCTTCATGCATTCTAATATAATCACTTCCTGGACAGGAGAATAATACATCAAATAGCCAATAGCAGATGATGAGACACTTAGAATTTTCAGTTGGAGACAAAGCCCACTCTATTTATGAGAACTGGTAATAAATAACATGTCTTGCAGTCTGTTGCGCTGTCAAGCTAGACCTATTGATAGTAGTCAAATGTTTGTTGGTATCATTGCCATTGTTGATGTATATTAGTAATATTATTAGAAAGAGAGACATTCTTAGAAGTTAGATACATGGGCGCATATTATCAAGCACGGGGTTAACATTATTGCCGCTTTAGCGGCAGAAAACTGCAGCTAAACGGCGATAATGGGCTTGATAATATGCCGTAGAGAATTCCCATAGAAGCCTATGTTCACACAAGAACATGGGCTTCTATGGGAATTCACAAGGGCGTATTATCAAGCCTATTATCGCCGCTTTAGTGACAGTTTTCTGTCGCTAAAGCAGCGATAATGTTAACGCCGTTTCTTGATAATATGCCCCCAAGTTCTTTAGAATGACTATCGGCGTGATTGACTAGATTCATGATCACCCAATAAATGTGAGAGAAGTTGATTGCTAGTTTTTGTATGATGAAGAACGGCAAACACAATGAGGGCATCTTAAAGGGACTCTCACTCTTTCTCCATGCACACTTGCAATACCTAATGTTGCACTTTGTCACCAGTTTCCTGGCTAGGGTACTGCCTGTGTGGGGGTGCGTCTGAGAGCCAGTGCACAAGATGGCCACACCCCGGTGAGGCTCGTACAACTAGAAGCAACAATCATGAAAATATCCTCCCTCATTCCCTTCTCATTTGGCGTATTCACATACCCGGGTGCCGTGGCATTTCTGGAGAAAACGACTGGACATTCTGTCCGTGTGACCGGGCAACCCTCGGGGAGCCTCTGCTCTTGGTCCTGGTGGCCCCACGACATGCACAGCCACGTCCCTGCCACCGGGCCAGTGGTGCAGAGGTGCGCATGCTGAGTAGCTCCCCGGCGGCTGCATCTATTGAAAACGAAGGAATGGAGTGCCAGTGGTGAGAGTTGCGCCATGTGGGCCCGTGGACACTTCCCTGAGAAGTGAGCCACTGATTGGACTTCTTGTGCTTCTCAGTGAGCCACTGTTAGACCTAGGGGTTTCCTAGCCAACACGTGGATAGCCTGGCACAGAGGGGAAGACTAATTCCAAAGGCTTAATGTGTGAAGCTTGCGTAAATCCTCTCAGGAACTCAGCGCCCATCCATTCCAAAAACGACACTACACCTCGTTAGGAAAATAAGGTTCGTACTTTATAAAAATAGACTCTGTTCTCTTTTGTTTGATAGTTCTTTTTGTTACATTAGTACATCACCTTTTTTTACGTTAGTTTCAGCACCTCATATACTTTTACATCAGGTTTCACCAATAGTTCACATTACATTACATTAATCACATAACTTTTCTCCTCCTGAAAAGAAAGAAATTCATAGATACACAGTTTCCTGCGACTTTCTTAGAGGAAAAGATATCCCAGCGCAATTGAAAACTTCACAGAACCACTTCACCTTTTTCAGGGTTAAAACGGTACCTTAATACCCAGTTCTCAGGGTTAACACTGGCTAGATATTACAGTTTTCATGGTTTCCCTCTTCAACTCTCAATACTGGCTGGTTTCATTCACACCGCTGACTAAACAGAGAGAGATAAACAGGTTCAATATCACTGTCCCATCAATGCGACAGTTGTTTACTATGAATAAACCCTTCTTGACAAGTTTAGCTTATCGCCGCTGATCTTCTCCGAACCCCACTAAGTTTCCACAACCACTGGCTGTCCCCCCCCCTTCAGTAAGGACACTCGCTAGTGGCCGAAATGCACGGACACTTTATTAGTGGACTCTGGAGGTGTTACGGCAGTCTAAACACCTCTTGAATGATCTCCACCTCCCCCAGGCTCAGTCAATGAGAAGGGAATGGCTGCCTCTTCGTTGCACAGTCTACGCCCTGGTTGCCGCTGGTCGTTCGCTCCCTCCCACCGCTCAACCCTCAGCTTACTTCTTTTTGTTGAGCGCTGGTAGTCCAGCTAAGCGTCCGCTCTGGTCACGCTACCAAGAGGATGTCGTTTCCCCTGCTCCGATACCTCAGTCAGCTGGCCTTCGGGCGCTCCTCACAGCGCTTCCACGTCTCCTCCCTTGACGACGCATGCCGGGGAAACTCCGCCCAGGTCCGGCCTCTCCGTCAGCTCTCCTCCCCTCGGAAGTTGACAGCCGCGGGGATCTTCGGCACCGCGCTCACCTCCGGCGGATGTTGCAGACAGCGATGGGGAACCTCCGGCCTCCTCCGATGACCCGACCACTCCGGATCCTCCAGTCAGTGCGGGCAACTCCTCACACATGGTAGGATTTCGGCGGATCGCCGAACTCTTCGTTCTTTTATTGGTTTCACAGGGTCGTGACTGATCTTCCTCCAGTCCAACGTTACGTTGTTAATGGGGTCAGTGTCTCGGCGTCTCTCCAGACGTGTTTCCTTCTAACACCTCACGTCTTAGGCAGGTTGTTAATTATTTGGGATTTCACTTTAGGTTCTTCAAGTTCCTTCAGGTGAGACGACCCAGGGCTTGGTCAACAGGCAGGGGTAACGTCAGGACCGAACAGCTGCCCCGTGGGTCAATCGTGTTCACAGTACTGCGCCACCTCCTCACACTCCTGCCTCACTCCTAGACGCTCCCTCTTCGACAGATGTTCCGTCCACTCTAAAATGGCCGTTGATGAGTGGTCCTATTTATAGACTGGCCCCTGGTCAGCAGAACACACTGGAGGGTTCCAGAACCTTCTACATACAGCCCAATGGGTCAGTATTGCTGAGATGACCGTTATGTCCGTTGGTGGACTCCATTTTAGGTTTCTTGGATTTCACTAAATTTTCATGAGGAGGACTAGGCCTCAGAGGGAAGGCGAAACGTCCTACTCAAGGAACACCTAGCCCCTCAGTCAACGCTGACAACAAAAATCCGGGTGGACATAAAATAAAAAAATAGTAACACTCAGAGGCCAAAGGGGACAAGATAAATCATAATTGTGAGGGGACTCACAGAAGCAGACAGGTCTAACAGCCAGTATTATTTAATTTGGCCTCTTCGGCCGTGGCATCATTGTAGCTGTGGGTAGGGGAAGCTATAAGGCGGCCACAGTTCCGGGGGACCTTAAGGGGCATTCTGTGGGGAGGGGGGGTCTTAGGAAATTGGTGGACCTCCCAAGGTGCTTAATCACAGCCAGAAGATCCAAGCCACTAATGAGTGCTGTAGGCCCCTTTCCTGGCCTACCCTTCTGACATAACTGCACAGTGCCTGTAGAGGGAGAGACTGCTTCTGGCCCTGCATGTTGGTTAGGCCATTGGCGGACAGGGCGGCGGGCCCTGAGGTGGCAGCTGACCTTAGCCTCTGTTTGTAGTGCTCTGCCTTGGGACACCGGAGGATGGCCAGTCTGCTTGAGCCCTTAAAAAGGATCATTTGGTTAAGGTGAGGAGGAATCCCCGTAGAACACAGGATGCATGCTGCCTACCATTACTGAATTGGGGTCATGTAGCCCTCTGCCCTTATTATACCATTCAAAGGGGTCCTCAGTAGTACCATTTTCTGAGGTCAAACACAACAAAGCGGCAAAAGGAAGTTTATAGACCTGCAGGTTGTCTCTCCTATTTCGATAACTATAATTGATAAACACCTGGGTCCTAGGCAAAAAAAGAAAAACCAGAGAGAGACAATGAAAGACAACCTAACTGGAATGGGTTGTTGGACCTGGCCCGTTTTACAGGGTTATCCCAAAACATTTTGCCTTCATCCTGCGTTGTTTTCTGACCTGTTTCTGTTGGCTAATTTACCTGTGAGTCCCTTTACAATGGTATTCTATATACCCTATAAATGAAATACTACTCTTGGGCCTGCAGCACTGCTTGCGTTACCCGCAGAAGTAGCATTTTCAAACATGTCTCAGGCCTCTGCCATTACAAGGCCTGCATGTGCAGTTTACTGCCACAGTGATTTTGTATTTAAAGTGCTTGCCAAGTCTGAAACTTCCCTTTTACTAGGTATAGATCACCCCTAAGTAAGCCCTAGGTAGCCCTATGGGCAGGGTGCCATGCAGGCAAAAGGCAGGACATGTGCCTTTGTTGTGTGGTATGTCCTGGCAATGACAAACAGCCTATCTGGTTTCCCACTGCTGTGGGGCTGCTCCCCTCATAGGTTTGCATTGGGAATTCCCTGATATGTGTTTCAGTGGTAATTGCTAATCTGGACGCAGTAGCGTTGCCATGTTTGGTATGTTTAGAATAGTGGTGTCAAATCCTGCTTATTGGTGAAAGTGGATTTTATATTACTATTTTAGAAATACCACTTTTACAAGTACACATTTATGTGTGCTTATAGCTCTTTGTGCTTTGCAGCCTGACTCCAATCAACATCTGGTTTAGTCTGGCAGGGGCTTGTTTGGGGAATTCACTCTAGACAGTTACAATGGGAGTTGAGGTGTGTCCTGCATATCATGATGAGTCTTCCTGGGCTAGAATGGTGCGAGGAGTTCTCACCTGCACCTGAATTGGGGTGTGCCTGTCTTTCACAATGATGTCTCCCCCTCTCTGTAGTTTGTCTGGAGCCAGGGCTGGGGATTGAATGGAGGTGTTGTGCACTTCTAAAGTTTGCATTGAAGTAACCTCCACATCAGAGACATTATGAGTATACGTACTGGGGCTCTGAACCCATGATTTTAGACACTGCATGGGACTTGTAACCAGACACTGCTAGCTCTACATTCTGCACATTGCCAGGAGAAACTGTTGTGCTGCCAGAACAAACCACCACTTGGAATTTGCTCTGTTGTGCTGACCTGCTAAAAGGATTGCCTCTGTACCTACAAAGGACCCTATGTGCTGGACTGATGCCTGCACTCCTGCTTTGGTGCCCCCAGTGATCACCCATGGCTTGGTGGCCGGCCCTGTGCTTTTGAAAACTTAGCGCCTGTGGAGCATGTTATTTCTTTGGTTTATGGCCCTCAAATAAAGCATGCTGAGCGTTGCACTTTCTCCCAGAGAGTGACTCTTAACATTATTGGCACCGTTCTGGGGGATGCAAACGTTCCTTGTGGGGAAACCATTGTGCTGGGTTCAGCACGCTACTGTGGATTTAAATGCAGATATTCTGCTGGGTGGTCCTGCTTGGCTGGGGAATCATTCTTTATTGCTCCTCCTGATTTATGCCCAGTGCGGATTAAAGCACTCCCTCGTGTCTGCTGAGGTAGTGGCATCAGGATTTCCTAGTCCAGGAGTTGTGGCCCCGGGAAAGGTAATCTTTGTCACCTGCAGTACCAGCGTCATGAGCAGAGGGTGGTGTGCTTAAGCGCGGCTCCCTCATTCTCTATATGAAGGCCGCTTATTGAGTAGATGCAGCACCCTCAACGGAAAGAAGACATCGGGTTGGAGTGCCCACATTGCCCAGCAACACCGATGTCACAGGTGGGTGGGGCACAGCCTTCGTGGAAGGCTGGAGTGAAGCGAGCGGAGCCTATGGAGACTTCACTCCGTGTCAAGCCATCTAAGGAAAGCTCCATCCAGCGCTGCAGCCCTGAAGGAGCTTGTTGGGTTGAGGCTGGTTGGTGGGTGACGTGCCGCATTTGTCATCTTGTCCTTAGGAGGCCTGTGTGGAGTTACAGATTATCGCCGCATTGGTGTCAGCAGCGATTTCCCATGCGCCGGACTGAGTGAAGTCTCCCACCACCATGGGAATTGTGTGTGCCCTCCCCCTCATCATCTAAGATACAGTTGGGGGGAGCACTTGTTCTTTGGTGGCCATTGTGGGGTGAGCCAGTGACGGGCCCCTGCTTAGGAACTGGCCGCATGTTGGGGAAACGGCCACATTCACTGTATGTACCCTAGCAGGAGCACAGTTTCCTCTGCACTCTACTGGGGCTAAAGAAAGTTACCGTATTACCCATAATGACCCACCTTCTGAATTATGTGCCCTGATTTATGATGTATGTTGTGTTATGCCTTGCAATGATAGTATAATGAGTATTATTTCGCAACCTGCATAATATGTCCATAATTAGGTTTGTATGCTGTGTGCAACATACAAGTATTTACTTTAGTGCAATAACTATGATGATTATGGCAAATGCCTAGTTAGCAAAGTGTTTAATGGTGTTTGTGGTTTTGGGCTACTTGTTATATACAATATATGAGATATTTTTAAATCATCCTGTGTGGAGTCTCTTTTGTGGTGTATTTATTGTGTCCTGTATGTGTGTGTTTGTGTGGGTGTGGGTGTGTGTTGCGCAAATGCTTTACACATTGCCTCTGGGGCAAGCCTGATTGCTCGTGCCAAGCTACCAAAGGGGTGAACAAGGGTTTTCTTGGGTGTGTAACTCCCTTACCCTAACTAGTGTGGTGGGTTCTGCCTGGCTTAGCTGCATGCCCTAGCCAACCAGAAACCCCATTTCTAACAGGGATATTCCTCTTTAAGGACGAATTCCCTCACACACTGAAGGCAGCATGCTTCATCATTGTGAATCTCCTCACACTGTGACAGCTGATCATGGTGCAGGTAACTACTCCTTCACTGAGTAGGAGATGCTCTGTGGGTGTTTTAAGAGAGATGTTAGGTACCCTATAATGAGCTAGAGGGTGGTGAAGTACGCAGAGAATGCAGATAGTGATATTGTGATTACAAATGGCTCCAAGATGTGCAAATAACTTGATTTGTGCACGCCTAGATCATGATTGAAACAAAGGACATTGCAGGTGTCAATTAACCCTGTTTGGATGTGTTACAAAAAGAGGTGAACATGTTTCTGTCATTTCACCCTCTGAAGAGGTGTATTGGCATTCATCAGGACCTGTGGAGAAAAGTGCTTCTGCTAAAAGAAAGTGCTCATATAAGGAAATACAAGACTAAACAGTGGTCCACTATCGAATTCGGAGAGGATCAACTGTCGATCAACCTGCAATTGTTGGGTGTGGTGCCTAAATTTTGGGACCCTGGCATGGGGCTTAGGGTGCACTCTGACCTTCGTAGAGGACCTCTGATAGCCTCTGTCCTCTGCCAGGTACAAGGACCAGTTGCCATGATAACAGAGGGAGTGAGACACCCAAGATAATACCCATTTTGTGCTGAACACTGTTTATATTAGGCAGCCTTGTGCAATGCGGATGGCAGGCAATCTAAACTTCACTCACTTTAACATCAAAAGGAATGCACGAGAAACCGCTTTTGAATCTGAGGGCAGCCAGCCATTTACAAGCTGTGGGGGCACCAAAGAGCCTGATGATATGAAGTCCCCACTACTCACCATGCAGAGCAGTTTAGCCCTCATTGAATCTAAGATGGACTTTCCTGGCACTAGAATGGACATTATCACCCGTAAGAAGAAAAGCATGACAGCCGACCACATGAGGCTAAGCATCACATATCTAAGGTGGAGGATGCTGAATCCTCCCACAGCAAAGCTCTCTTAAATATGAGAAAAGTGTTGAAAGTGATTGCGGTAAAGAATGAGGACTTGGAGTCATGCTCCCAGCTGAATAACATTTGCATTTTGGGGTCCCTGAGTCCACAAACACAGGCAGGCTGGAGGACTATGTGAAGCGAGTGCTCACATTGATCTTTGGTTCGAATTCCTTCCCCAGCATGCAGGTAATAGAGCAGGCCCATCTCTCTCTAGAGGGATATCCTCCCGAGTGCGCCAGCACACCTTATAATAGCGAGACTTAAACAGTCGAGATCAGGATGCATGGCCAGAGGACATCGGGATCTAACTTTTAAAGGTAATCTCACAAGTCCCTGATTTCCCGTCGAGAGTGAAGGAAGGCAGACATAAGTTTTTGCCAATTTATCAAAAACTTCAACATACTAATATCCCCTATGCCATGCTCTATCCAGTGTGACTGCAGATAACCATCAACTGCAAGCAGGGCATCTTCACCTCACCTCAGCTGGCCTCGGACTTCCTACACCAGTGCCAGGCCGGGTGAAAAGGGGGGAGGCCGATCTAATGCATTCTCTAGATCCTCCTCCCTGCTGACTAAAACCCGGACTGATTGTGCTGAGTGAACCTCGGTATTGGCAAAAGGCAGACATTTTTTGAGGTATTACTACTAGCCTGACTAGGTAGAGATTCATTTACTCCTCCATGGGGTCGCTGACAAGGCTGCTGGGCTATGAGGGACTAGGTGTTCTTTTTGCCTACTGAGCCCTCCAATTGTCATGGAGGACCTTGACAACTCCCTGGGCGTGCCCCAAAGGCTACCCCTTGGATCTGTAATTTGATACACCATTATTCAAAAGATTGCTTTAGAGGGTAGGTCCCTGCCTTTCTTTACTACAGAGGCATATATATCCCGGGGGGGGGGGGGGTAGGATGGGTGAATTGAGGCATTTGGGAAAGTTTACATTTCATGTTGATGGAGTTGTATGGCTCAGTGAATGCTCAGGAACAGGACAGACCTTACCACCTTCCTGTTAAACATACCCACTGTGTCCCTAAAACATACTGACCATGGGTGAGACATCTGCTTGCAGTACAGGTCGACCATAAACCTCTTACCCCTGGATAACATGGAATGTGCATGGGCTGAACAACCCCCACAAGTGTAGGCATATCTTAGTACACCGAGACAGGCACAAAGTTAGTATTGCCCTGTTGCAGGAAACCTTTGTGGCAAAATGGGCACCCTTCTAAATGTTCTTCAAATACTCTTGATATGCCAGGGGGTGGCCATGCTCGTTGAACAAGGAGTACCTTTCTGTCTATTTGGCTCGCATTATGAAGATTAGAGTAGATAGGTTATTGCCTGGGTCACACTTGCAACCAAACCGATTGCCATTAATTGTTATGGGTCTAATACGGACAGTCCTGACTACTTTGCCAAGCTGTGGGGTCAAATCTTGCCCACTGGTCCTGCATTACTACTGTGGGAGAACTTCAACTGTACCCAGTGTGAGCGTCTGGACAGATCTCATACTGCAGTTTGCACAGAGGGGTATCTTCACGGCATCTTCAGAGAGCGTGAACTTATTGATAGCTGGTGAATGCGCCACCCCCAGACTAGGGAAGGAGCGTTCTATTGAGGGGTACATAGCGGATGGTCAAGGCTGGACTTTTGGCTAATATCTTAGGGGCAGGACCTGGGTGAGCCAGGTCACTCATCCGGTTTGAAAATGTCCCCCATTCTATGGTCCTGCTGGAGCTCAGCCTCCTCACCAGGACCCCCTTAGATCTCTGCTGGTGGCAATTTCCAACCACCCGGCTAGACTGCTTCTTCACAGAAAAACTCGAGCAGGAAATCCTTTATTTTTTCATTCGTAATGAAGGCTCAGTGGACTCCATTGGTGTAGTTTGGGAAGCATTCAAGGTCACTGTTTGAGGGATGTGTATAGCCAAAAGTGGGGGAGTGGTCCTCTCCCTGTGCGACTGGCTCTACCAATTAGAGAGCGAATTGAAAATACTGAAGGCACAACAAGAGTTGGATATGGGCTCATCCATTGCTGTCCAAATCAGGAAGAAGTTGTCAGAATTTAATAACACAGCTGCAAGAGAATGAGGGTTTTATTGTAATACCTTTCCTCTGCCAGGAAACACACACAGGCCCTAGTGGATGGGGCAGAGGGGAGTCTGAACAGGTTGAGAGGCCTCACTGGGTGGCCAGGTCAGTTGTTGTGGCCCTTAGTCCATTTCCCCTTACCCCGTGGGGTGGCCCAGAAGCTTTCCCTGACCACTTCCCCTGGTAAGGCTTTATATTCAATCCATTGTGAGCGGGGGAGGAAAGGTAGTATGCAGAAGCCTCTCTGAGAGTCAAGGTGTCTCGTTTTTCAGAGGGTGACAAGCCTTTTTTGCTGGAAAGATCATGTAGTCAAAATTTGCACAGAGGGCTAATGTGCCTTTTGCAAAGCACAACGTTTAACATGCACATCACAGGCCCTTTTTTGTTACTTGCAGTTAATAAGTTACTAACTATCCTTTAACTGTAGCAGTGAGTTATGTAGCAACACCAGGGAGCTGCATGTAAACTGTAAGACATAGGAAGACGTAGAAATAGATCCAAATTTAGGTCGAGCCTAGAGTCAGCACGCATGCGCTGCTCGGCGAGACATTCTGTATCTCCTCTAGGGGCATTGATAACACCTCTGGTTTCCCATTGGTTTCTTTGTGTGCATATAGAAATTCCCTTCCTTTCAGTGGCTAATTTTCAGGTTTGTCCCGCCTTTCTGTGCGTGGTTCCCATCCCTGGCGACTGGCCCTGTAACTGAAGTATTGCTCGTCTGTTTTATTTCATCATGCTTTGTTGCACTTCTTCTGTTTCCTTGATCTGAACACCTCTTCCTGCACGTCTGTGCGCTTCCTTTCATCAGGGCGGCACCTCAATTCATCTTTCACCATGGTGGCCGCCTCAGGAGGACCCGGGCCCACTGGTTCCATTTTAATCTAATTGATTTCTTGTGCAACCTAGGTTTAAAGTCATTTACTGCAACGGAGATAACACAGAATGGATGTGTACAATTTTTATAGTTTAGCTCTAGGATGTTTGTAAATCTCGAATAAGTAGAAACTTTATGAATTTTAATACATTTACCTGATCCTTTTGTTGGCGAGCAGTATAGAATGGACAAATCTAGAAGAAACATGAATTTATTTCTATTCAGCTACATTTACGTATACTTTAGTGAAGTGTACCATATGTTTTAAATGTGGGAGTCTCACCTCTAAATGAATATTACCATTTAAGATCATTTGCCGTCAGCCTTCCCAGGCAATAATGTATCTACGTAATTTAATAAGATGCTCCCACATATCTGAATGGAATCCCTTACTCTTGTTTGCTCTACTCTCTCTTGCTGTAAAGGGTTGAAGGGCAGCTACTAGATCAAGGAGGGAAGATTACTACTTGGAAATGCCCTTGAAGTGAGGGGAAATTAAAGCAGGTGCCCTGAAAGGAGCTTTGCACATATTTAAAAGAAGATCAGTTCTTTACAGCTTTTCAACTTCAGGTACTCTCTTGTGATACCTTTAAATTTTCAAGGTCTTATCGTATAGGCCACCTCCCTAATGTAATTTTCTGTTGAGCGAGGCATCATTTAAAGTATATACTCCCCATTATTTAAATTAATTTTTGTTTAGGAACTATACCGTCCAACAACTCTGATATGCCGCTTATTGCAAGACTGCTGCAGATTATTTATGTAGTTCGGCATCCTTTAAGTTTCATATTGTATATGGGTCTTTCTTTGTTCATTCGTGTCTGAGTTTTAAAACGAGCCAAAGATTCTGAAAAAAGCATTATGAACTACTTTTCGCCAAAATGGATATCAACCTGTATTATCCACAGAATTCTTGAAATTACTTTCTAATAATTGCACTTTTAGCTTAGTCATTATTTATTCTCATCTTTTCGCCTTGTCACAAATTGTGTAAATTGTATGTTTACTTATTAGCAAGATGTTGATGTCCTATTCTTTGATTTTGTTCGAAACATATTTTTCCATTTTTCTCATAATAATTTGTACATATAGACACACGCACGTACACAGAAAAATATAAATGGTTTTCACAGACTTGCAATAAATTTGTCTTCCCTGGGACTCAGTGGAGATCAGGTTACTCCTCTGACAGCAACTGCTTTAGAATGACTTTATCTGAAGGAAATGTACAAACAGCGAGTCTCCCTCTGATGCTTTAAGTGCTACCTTTGTTACAGTAGTTGTCATTAGCATGCTACTCTGATTCCAAAAATGTACCTTTTTCATATCGTGTCTAATGTTTTGCTTACATACATAACCATGAACCAGCAATTACTGTTGCTCTTTGCATAACATTTACACTGTGCCTTATTGTTAATAAAATCATTACAAATATTAATTTAGAAAATGCATCAAAACATAATTGCATTTACATCGATCCCTGATTCTAACTGCCTTGTGGCATGAATTCCAAATTTTAATAACATTTTATCTAAATTGCCATTCCCAGTCATAATTCTTGATTCATGTTCTGGCCGCAAAGTTGAACATAATGTCATTCAAAGGCCCTAATTACGAGTGGTTGAGCAAGAGAGTAGCCAGAAAAGTAAAAGGCCTCTCACTTGGATCCAATACTCTGATGGCACCAAGCCAGTGATGCAAGTGAGCCTAAACCTCTCTAGAAGAGCTCCTTTTGCTCGTCCATCCAAGCATCTTTCGATTCGTCTTTTCACCCTTCCATCTACACATTGATACCCACAATTTAATCTTTACATTCCGTCATCCATTCATTCTTTCATCCATCATTCAATCTTTCACCATGCCATCCATCCATTGCTCATTTCATCCATCCATCCGTTCACACATCAATAGTCTATGCTTGCAGCCATCCATACATTCATTCACCAATACATCCATCATTTGAAATAGCTATCCATCCATAAAGCCTTTCATCCACCAATTGATCCTTTTTCCCATTCATCCATCCATACATTCATTCTCCCGGATTTCCAATTACTTTTCCATCCAGCCTTACTCACAGATTTCCATTTACTATGCCATCTATCCCTCCTCTAAGATTTGCATCTACTCTGCCATCTTTTCACCCACACATCCTTCCATCCTCTCAGATTTCCATTTAGTCTCCTATTTTTTCACCCTCTGATCCGTCATCCATCCCCGCTGATTTCCATTTACTCTGTCATCATCTCACCCACCCATCCATTGTCTCATATTTCTGTTTACTCTACGGTACGTTGACTCGCCCATCCATCCATCCTTTCAGATTTCCACTTACTATGCCATGCATTCAGCCATCCATGCATCCATCCATCCATCCTCTCAGATTTCAACTTACTTTGCAATACATCCATACTCTCAGATTTCCATTTACTCTGCCATTCTTCTTTCAGCCATATCCATCCATCCATCCTCTCAGATTTCAACTTACTTTGCAATACATCCATACTCTCAGATTTCCATTTACTCTGCCATTCTTCCACCCATATCCATCCATTCATCCTCTCAGATTACTATTTAGTCAGCCATTCATCCAGCATCTGAGTTACCCATTCATTCTACCGTCCTTTCACCCACTCATCCACCCATCCTCTTAGATTTCCATTTACTCTGCCATATTTTCACCCAAAAACCCATCCTTACTCTCAATGGTTCATTTGCTTTGCCATGCATTCACCCACATAATCCATCCATCCATCCACCCACCCACCTATCCATCCATCTATCCATCCATCCTCTAATAGTTCCATTCCGTTTGCCATCCTTTTTGTCCATCCATCTACCCATCCCACACTCTCATCCTCTAACCCACTCATCCACCCATATTTTTCCCCCTCTTCCCCATTCTTTCACCCACTCATCCTTTCAGTACTTCATTCATCGATCCTTTTTCTCACCCATACCCACTCCCATGCATTCATACTTTCGCCCACGCACACATCCACCCTTTTGCCCTCACATCTATCCAGCTTTCAAGTTTCCCTTCTTAGAGCGAAGTGGATATATACAATCACCTATGTCCCTGTGACCTTGTTGATATACTATCTAAGACATGGCAAGTCTGGGATCAACATTACCAGTGGCCATTTCCAACATTTTAAAATTGCTTTGCTGTTTTGTGGAATGCCTGGCAGAAACATTACTTATGCCAGTCATTATTAAAATATTACCAGGCAGCTGAAGACTGCTGGAGGCAACTTTTCTACAAGTAACATTGGCAGTACATTTCAGACATATTAAACCGCTCCAGAGATCCCATTACCAGACATTTTTCTCTTTCGGGAACCCTTCAGGATGGTTAAACATGATAGGATAGGTATCTACAGGGACAAGAGCCCAGAACTAGTACAGTGGTCCTGCTCTGCCATCAGCACAATTTTTCCTTCGTATCCAGCTGGATTCTTTATTTTTTACAGAGCTTGTAGGATCACTAAGACATAGAGACCCCTGAAACTATAGAGCTGACACATCTCAGGAAATATCCTGTGAGTATGAGAATTGAGACAACCTCCATTGATCTTCTCTTCATGTACTCTCATGGTAGTTGTAAAACACTTTTTTGCATGTTCACCTCTCAAGTTTTGCATTGATGTTGCTGGTGTATGGACTTTTTGAGGGGTTGCCGTTTAGTACCCTATGTAGGTGCTCTGACCCATAAAAACATGTAGAACTGGATAATTCCTAATTGGCATATTTAACTTATACATAAGTCCCTCGTATATGGTGGCCAGTGTACACTGGGACTATAAGTTAAATGCCACTAGACAGCAGCACTTATTGTGTCACTAATAAAGTAACAATGCAAACTATGTCTTCAGGCTTGCCCCTGTAGGGTGAGTGTGCAGTTTTAAAGCTGCAAAATGGACCTGGAAAAATAAACCCTTTTCCAGGCCTAAACTTTCCTTTTCGATACCTATATGTCACCCCTAAGACAGGCCCTACACATCCATAAGACAGGGTGCACGGTATCTAAAAAGTAGAACATGCACACTTACGCTGTACATGTCCTGGCATTGAAGAATCTCCAAAGTTGTTTTTCACTGTGGCAAGGTTGACCCTCCATTAGAAAAGTACCTGGTTACATTAGAACACCTCATAATGTTTAAATTGAGTCTGGAAATAGTTAGAACCGGGATTCCAGGACTCAAATTAACAGGATTCTGAAATGAATTGCTATTTTTAATATGTCTCTTTTCTGCCTAAAGCCTAGAGTAGCTCTTTCAGATATAACCCCCGCTGTCACTTGGAAACATGCTGGGAGGTGTGAGTTGCTCTCAGGAAAGGCAGCAAAAAAGCTTTGGCAGGGGGAGGTGTGACCTCCTCCTGACAGGATGGCATGTGGAATGCAGCCACCAGCTGTACAATCTGCAAAGAGGAAGCCTTTGTCACAGGTAGATGTAGCTCACACCTAGGCCTGCCCCTCCTTTTGTTTAAGTAGCAAAAGTAGCACCAATCCCAGTTGGGGGAAAACCTGCCCCAGAACTGGTTTTGCAGGAGAAGTTCCCCTAGACACACCACAGGGGTGTGCCCAGAGCTCTGCCATGTTGGATTTTGGCAAAGCAAGACTCTGGAATTAGTTATAGTCAACCCCCAGGAAACAATATCAAACTGGGCAGGGTTTCCCCTTGGAACGTTTTCCCTATTGATTAGGCAGTCCCTGAAACCCAAATGTTAGTGCCAGATATTAAAGTGACCCACTTGGACACCTTCTTTAAACCACTGCTGGGCCTGAGGAAGACAGAAGAAGGACTGCACCGGCTGAATCTTGACTTTGGAAAGCGGGATACACCTACTGTAACCTGCAGAGAGAAACCACGATGAGTGGACATGCTCCCACTTCAACCCAGAACAGAAGAGTGGACTTGAATTGCTAGTTGGCTAGTCTCCTACTAAGCTATAGCATCACAAAAAGCTGAAGGAACCCACATTCCAGAATAGCCCAGCTGAGCAGTTCCACCCGGACCCTGCTGGTGGCTTCCCCTGGGGTGTGTCCTGATCCACAAGCGGTGTCCCAAAGGTCTTGGGGCCCTTGGATAAGTATCTGAGTGTACTCTTAACGCTTAACCCTAAAGTCTGGGAATTTGAAACTTTTCCAAGGATTTATGGCAAAAGAATCAGAGACTCCGGCATTTCATCACCATTCAGACTTTATGTGATGGTTTCTCCTACTAAAAGAACTTTGACTTCCAAAAACGTTTCTACATTCAAAGGTAGAAATATTCATGGGAGAAGACACTAAAAATATCCGGTTGGCGAGGGACCTACCTTGGGTGTGAACTTTGGATTTCTCCCGCTTGAAGCTTTCCCGACAAAAGTCAGGGGCTTCCCGGGACTTCGTCCGATGGCTATTCGTTCTTGGGTAACCCATTACGCCACAGCCTGCTGCCTAACCCGTCTGAGGATCTTCGACTTCCAAAAGGGTTTCTAATTAGAAGGTTAAACCTTCCACTTGACAAAACCTGGTCCCTATATCAGCCTTAACTTTTGACTTTGACCCGGTCTAGCACTACCAGATTCCCTTGGTTAACGCTTTGCACTTTTTTGCCCTAGAAACGTCTAAAACTTTGAAAATACATATCTCTAGTTCCCTATATCTGGTTCCTTCATTTGTGTTGTTTTGGTGTTTATTTGCTCATTAAATATTTTTATGCATTGGAGTGGAATTTTTTTTTTTTTTTTAAGTTTTCATTTTTCTTCACCAAAATAAGCACAGTTCAACTTACACAGAGTACATTTTAAAAATTACAGCAATTTGCTTAATTTCTAATATATAAGTTCCATCTTTGGGATATGCCATACAGAAAATAAATTCAACCAAATTAAATTAGCATATTAAGCAATAAAGGAATCTAGAACAAATCATAAAGAAGAAAACAGAGAATAAAGAGCAATTAATTAACTAAGGTCCCCACACTCTACCCAACCCCCCCCCCCCTAATCAACCTTTCTTTGCTTCTCTTTCCATTTACTTAATGGCTCCCATATTCTTCTCCCCAAGCATCTTCCTCTCCTCCCTTTCCGAGCATAGATATTTTCCTCTATATTGTAAGCGTACAGCGTATTTTGGGGGATTTTTATCTAGCCGAGCCCTGGCTATTGTCAATCTGTAAACTGCCATTATTACAAACAAAAATTCTGTATACTGATCCTGCTCCCGTTTAGCCACTCCTAACATAATCCAAGATGGTGTGAGAGAGATCACAATACCCAAGGACCTTGCTAAAAACCCCTCTATCTCTTTGATCAATGGTTGTAGCTGGGGACATGTTGCAAAGATGTGTATACTATCTGCTTCCAACTCACCCCATTTTGCTATCCTTGCAGGCGTAAAATAAAGAAAATATAATGTTTTATAATGCTGGGACTGCAGAGGGGCTGCGCTTAATATTGTGCATCCTAAATTTAGAGAATCAAGAAACAGATTGCTTTCAACTCCCAATTTGTCAGCCCATTTCATGCTAAATTTCTCTAGATCATCCTGCTTTTCTTTCAGCAGAGTTGCATAAAAGGACCTAATTGTACAGTCCCCCATCAACTTTATTTTCTCCATTATTTCTATTTTATTAAAGCCTGCTGGACCTCCCACTTTGTTTTAAAAAACTTCTAATCTGCAAGTACTTGAAAAAACCCCTGTTGTCTATATCATATGTATCTCGTAAATCTGAGAATTGCTTAAAACCATCCTGAGCAAACAAATCTCCTATTTGCGTAATCCCACTTACTGCCCACTCTGCCATTGTTTGATCAGTGAATATTTCCGCTGGGAGTGATCTGTTATTAATCAGGGAGACATATCTATTATACCTCCCCATCTTGACTTTCTTTAAAAAAGCATTCCATACCGTAACTGCCGCCATAACAGTTTTGAACCTGGTTCTCTTGAAGTAGCTAAAATCTGTACATTTTAGAAAACAATTATAAGCATTTGCCCCTAGTACAACAGCATAAACCTCAGTAGACATATTTTGCATTCTTACATCCTCAATATTCCCCCCAATTAGACCTTGTATATATTTCAAAACAGTAGCCATATAATATAAACGAAAATCTGGTGCACCCCATCCCCCTTTTTCCCTAGGAAGTGTCATAAATCTTTAGGCCCTCCGGGTCTTACCGTGTGCCCAGATGAACCTGTTACATAAGGCCTCTATACCATTGAACCAGCTGGCTTCAAACAACAGAGGTATAGCCCTAAAAAAGTACAAAAATTTAGGTAAAATCATCATCTTGATGATATTTGTACAGCCTACCAGCGATAGGTGTAAATTGTTCATTTTTTCCAGATCCTTTTTAGCTTGAGCAATCAAAGGGTCCATGTTGCTTTTAACGATCTTATCTACTTCTGCTGTAATTAACACCCCTAATTAAGTTGCCGCTCCCACCACTCTGTCATCGTTACATATTACCCACTGGTTTTTTACAATCTGAGTTTTAGCATTGTTCAAACTATATCCTGAAAACTGTCCGAATCGCACAGCTTCATCTTCAATTGCTCTAATAGCGACTGTAGGTTTTGCAGTCAGAATGGCCACATCGTCGGCATATGCTAACGTTTTAAATCTACAACCATTTAGAACTAACGGTGGAATCTGAACATTGCTTTCCAACTTTCGTATGTAGGGATCAAGATATAAAGCGAAAAGCAGAGGAGAAGAGGGACACCCCTGCCTTGTTCCTCTCTGGATATTAACTGCAGATGATTGTCCTCTGTTAACCCTTATTTTGGCCGTCAGGTTTATATATAAGGTCTGCAGGGCCTTTATATATCCTGCCCCTATACCGTTCCATCTCAAAACTTCCCACAAGTACCTCCAGGAGACCCTGTCAAATGCTTTCTCGGCATCCAGAAACAGAGCAGCCATAGGATCTTCTAAAGTGTTTGCTGCATCAAATGCCGTGATTACTTGTCTGGTATGTTGAGTTGTCCCCTTACCCGGTATAAAACCATGCTGAGAAGGAGTTACCAATGTTTCAATTACCCTAGATAACCTTTTCGCCAGAATTTTGGAAAACACCTTGACATCTGCATTCATTAAAGTAATGGGGCGATAGGACCCCGGGACATCTGTGGGTTTACCCTTCTTCGGTATTACAATAATGTTTGCACTGCCCCACGATTCTGGAACAGACTCACCCTTTTGTGCTAACAGCATTACATTAAACATTTCTTTTAAGAGAGATGGTTGAAAGATTTTGTAAAATTCTACCGGTATCTGATCCGGACCAGCTTCTTTCCCAGATGGTAAGTCCCTCATAGCCTCAATCAGTTCATCCAACTGCAGTATCTCTTCCAACCCCTTTCTGTCCTCCTCTGGTAGCACTGAGGGCTCTATCTCACTTAGGTAAGTCCTTATATCCTCCTCCCTTTCCTGACCATCTAAGGTGTAAAGTTCCGTGTAAAATTGTTTAAAAACCTCTCTAATCTGTTCAGCTTCCTTAACCCTAACTCCCTGAGTATTTTTAATCTCCTTAATATCAGCAAACCCATCCCTTTGTCTGGCTCGCACAGTCAATATGTGACCCACTCGTTCACTAAGTTCATATACCTTTTCTTTATTTGCTATGTACCTCTCAACTGTTTTTTTCGCCATCTCATCCATAGCTTCAGCTTTAAGAGCAACTATTTTCAATAATATCTGATCGATTGGAGAGTGTGTATGTATAGCTGAAATAAGTGCTTCCTCTGCTTCCATGATTAATTTATTAGCTTGTTCAATTTTTGCCTTCAACTTTCTTTGAGTCTTGATAACATAACTCAGGGTTTCCCCTCTTAAACCGGCTTTAAAAGCGTCCCACACTATCCCTGGTGATGATGTACCCCTGTTTATCTCAAAGTATTCCTTGATCCAATTACTCATTCTTTCCCTATAGCACTGATCATGCAGTAGTGTTCTATCAAAGGTCCACTGTCTTAGCTCTTTATTTCTCCTTTGCCCAACTATTGCGGTTAAAACTAATGGACTATGATCTGAGATAATCCTTGGTTCCCTATCTATCTTTACTCTATCCATCAGACCTCTTGTAATTAAAAAATAATCTAACCTAACCATTATCTGATGAGGGGCTGAGAAAAAGGTGCTCCCATCTAGATTTGGGTGACATTTTAACCACGGATCTTCCAACGAGTTATTCATTACCATATCTGCTAAGGCTCTATAAGTCCTCTTTTTCCTCCCTGAGTATTTCCTACCAGGATCTAAAAAGCTACTGTCTGCATCGTGTATATTCAAATCACCGCAGAGTATGATGGGTTCTGGCCATTGCGCTAGTTCTATGTCTAAATATTGGAAAATATCAGGATCATCTCCTGTGGATCCGTAAACCGAGACAACCGTAATAGTTTCCCCCCTGAACATTAGTTCTGCTATAACCCATCTACCCCACTGATCCTCCTTCTTCCTCTTAACCTGCGTATCATGTCTCCTACCCAGAATAGCCACCCCTCTCGTCTTTGTATTTTGGTTAGTTTTCGCTAGTACGTTAAAACCAAGCTGGTCTAGTAAATAAGCCTTAGTACCTTCAATGTGTGTTTCCTGTAGGCACACCAAGTCGGGATTTAATGATTTTAACAGGGCAGCAGTTTTAAGCCTTTTATTTAGCTCATTTAATCCACAGATGTTTATCGAGATTATCCTACAAGTCATTATAGTTCATACTTTTTCCTACTTTCTGTATATACCTGTATATACCTGTGCCGGCAATATTCAATAAGCTTCATTGTTTCCTTACCTACAGTTTTTATTACAACACTATTATGTAACTTGTCCACCAAATCTTCCTTTACTCTCCTACGTGTACTGTGCTTGCAACCAAGTGCATGTCTTTCCCCCCCCCCCCACCTCCCCCCTTCCCCCTCTGCCTCCCTCCCCTTTGGATCCCACCCCCCCTTGCTACAGGCAAATAGGTCAATCCTGACCTATGTGTAGCCCCTGTAGTCTGCAGAGTCGCTACTCTCTCCTATCCTGATCCTTCATCTGTCAAATATATCTATGTGTATTTTTATTTGCTATTACCACTTACGGGGTTTTTGGTGGGCTGTTTGTTGGGGTTTTCGGCGGGGTTCTGCCTCTACTCTCCTTTCTTTTGTCTAACTCTGTGATCTCTGCAAGATACTCCCCCGCTTTTATCTCAGACGTGAACATCTTGGTGTACCCCTTCTTAATAACTTTCAGTCTTGCCGGGAACAATAAATAAGCTTCTGCACCTTGTTTTTGGAAGGGTACTATCATATGCCTTAACTTCCACCTTCTTTCCACGGTAACGTGGCAGAAATCTGGTCTGGCAAAGAAAGTGTTTCCGTCAGCTGTCTTTCTAGAATCAGGTCTGGCTTTATCAATTATTTCTTGCCTTGCTAAAAAGTTCCCTAGAAAGACCAGCATTGCTCTTGGTAGTGCATTCTCTTGCCCCCCACATTTTTCCTTGCGAACAGAGGATTTCTGTGGGCCCTTTGCACTTCTAGTTCCCATTGCCATTTTGATTCTGGGAAGACTTCTTTTAATACTTTGACCACATATCCTCTAGGATCTTGTCCCTCCCGCCCTTCCTCAAGTCCCAAAATTCTTACGTTGTTCCGCCTTTGGCGGTTTTCAAAATCTTCTAGCTTCCATTGTAGGTCTTCCACTACCTTTTCTTGTTCCATTTTAAAAGTCTTCCAATCTGTTACCTCATCTTCCACTCTGCTAGTCCTTTCTTCAACTTGAGTTACTCTCACCTCAACCTCTTCCTGCTTTCTGTTTACTCTTCTGAGAGAAGCTTGAAGTTTTTTTGTGTCTCTTTTTGCTCTTCGGCTTTCTGCTCTAGCCTCGGACTGCATCTGCTTCAGAGTTCCAAACAACATTTCCAAAGTTACATTTTGAGATTTTGACCTCCCATCATTTTCTCCCTCATTCTGATCATTTTCCTGGTAGGTCTCTGACGTAGCCGAGTAGTCCCACGACAGTTTCTTATTCATACTGCTGGACCCTCTTCCGTCTCTTCTGACTCCAACTTTCTTTTTCTTCTTGGTCGCTAGATCCCTGGAGTCCTTACTTGTGGCTGAGCCTGAGGACTGATCTGTACTGCTCCCCTCTTCCTCATTTTCGGGTTCACTAATGTCTGTTGTATCAGAGCCCTCATTGACTGAAAAAAATTCAGGGGAACCTCCCCTCATGGCTCTGTCTTCTCTGTCACCCTTACCATTGTCTCGGTCATACTCAAGCTCTTGTTGATCTCCCAGGCTCTGTGTGCTCCCCCAACTCGGGTCGGGGTGTTGCAAAGTTTTATTGTTTAAACCTATCTCGACATTTAGCAGCGCGTCTAACATTTGAATGTTATTGTGCCTCTCCAGCTGCTCTAGCGCGTTACCTTTTGAGTCGGCTTTCTCTGTTCCCCCCTCGCTCACCTTCTCAGCAACAGTGCTCTGCCACGCTTGCTCCCTGCTATCTCCCGCAGCATTCAATGGTTGCCCAGCAACCGGGTCCTCGACGCTTGCGTCCTGGCGGTCTGCTGTTTCTCCGGCGCCCGCGTTCAGCCCAGCTGAAAGCCGCGGAGCTCCTGTTTCAATCTGCTTTGCCATTGGAAGTCCGCTCGCTGCCCCAGATTGCCGAGGGTCGGCCGTCTACACCTGAACCAGCGGGGGTGCTTTGGAGGTAAAGGTCGACTGCCGCATCTGCTCCTTTGCTGTCACCATTTGTACGCGATGGGTTTTCCCTTCTGGGTCCAGTGTTAACTCCCTTACAGCCTTGCTCGCTGCTAAGCGGGTCTCTGGTTTTGCTTCGATATTCTTTTCTTGTCTTTCCGTTTTCCTGAGCAGGGCACTCTTAGTGGGTTGGTTAAGATGCTCCGTTTTTGTTTTTTGGCAATAGTGGCTGGTACTTTTGGGATTGCTCCTTCTCTTGCTGCTGAGCCTTTGATCGGCCCAGATGATACTGATTTGTCTTTTTCCTTATCTTTGTCCTTATCCAGCTTACTTTTTTGCGACATTTTACGGGGTACTTTAGCACCGTTACTTAAATTTCTCCAGCAGTTAAACAAAGTTGCCCCCGGATTAGTTGAAAATCTCCTTAGTAAGCCTGGCCTGAATACTCCTGCCGTGATGCGAGATAACAATCCGGCTAGGACTCACATCCCCGTATTCACGAGTCTATTCACATCCTAGGATAGGAGAGAGGAGAATAAGCGACTTTCCTCTACAGAGCTACGGCGGCCATCTTGCCCCTCTCTGGTAGCTCGCACTTCTGATTTCGGAGTGGAATTTTTGTTCTGTTGTGTGTGCTACTTTTTAACTTTTTTGATTCTGATAAATGCTTTACACACTTTTCCTAAATTAAGGTAGTCTGCTATGTGCTGTAGCCCCCAATTGTTAAGCTCAGATTTAAATAATTGAGATTTATCTGGACCAAGTGAAAAATAGTGCCATTCTTATTTGAAGAGTACAACCATCCACTTCAACTAATAATCCACTTTCTCACAATAAATAGTCTCAAAATATACATACATACATACATACACTGTGTTTTTTGTGCCCCTAATGAGTAAACTTGACATTATAATGCCCACTGTGTTTGCTTTGCTTTATACTTGTAGGTACTTGTAGATATTTGTATGCTTTCAGGTCTTGAACCTTGATCAATCAAATTGATACAGTCACCTATATTGTCTAAAAGGGAACATAACCTAATTGTGTTACATTGTTTATGTAATGTCAAACACTAGCTGTTTGAGGACGCTGTTTTTCGATATTCATATTCCATGTCTTTATGTTTGCAATATTTTCCCCAAAAACATGTGCATTCTATTTCCTCATTACTATTTGAACTGTATATGTATTTAATATGTGAGATATTATTATTCATGCTGTGTAACACATCATCTTTTCTGGAAATTCATCATTTGTGCCACTGTGATAGTTGCATTGCACTGTACCCAGACCCATCCACACACCTCCCTTGAGTTATGCAGTGGCTCCTCATCCAAGTCTACCTAGAGGGGCAAACAGGATTAGGCAAGGCAGACTTTCTGATACAACTTTGGTAAGCGCTTGATGTTGGGGACGTTGAGCTTTCTCTCTTCAAGAGCACCCAGGGTCCTCTGTATCTGTCTACTATGGAGAACCCAACCTGTGGTCATGGAATTCCTGTCTGGTGTGAATGATGTATTGTTCATTTAGCTGGTCATGGGTTCTTTACATTGAAACAGGTCCATGTCAATGAAGGAAAACACCACCATCATCAAAATCCTTTAGTGGGACAGACCTTCATTTTTCATATGGCTGACTGCCATTTTAATGACAAAATCCCACCCCTAAATTATTCTTAGGTCCATACGGATGTCCAGAGACTTTGATGGTTTTCTCTAGCACCATCAACTACAATAGGCCTAGTTTAGAGAACATTATCTCAGATGTTATGCTTCCCTTCAAAGTAAGACTGCTGCACAGAACCTTGCACAATTTGCTGCTCATTAACCTTCTCCCACCAGCACTGATGCAAAATGTGTTGTCTTAATATTTGTCTAGTTGACTAGCTGGAAGCACCTAGTCCTCTGGCCAACTCCATTTTCCAGATTTCTCAAGAAACTCTCTATGCCCTGCTATCAGAGTTGTTTAGGAGCTCATCTGAACCTACATCATTTTGAAGAACAAAAAACTATAACATCATCTTAAGGTCCACAAGTTAATGAAGTTCCATTGTGCTGAACTTAAAAAAGAAAATCAGAAAAACTTGGGGACATTAAAAAAACACCAAAAAAGGTACAAAAATAAAGCAGCACAAGTAGCACAATGAAAAAAGAGGGACAATTGGCAGGTGAACAGTACTAAAGTAAACGTGGGGTAGCGGTAGAGGTACTAAGAAATAGGACAGGTAGTAGGATATAGGTAGGTATAGAGGTACTTGAATGCTGGGGTACAGGTAGAGGTAGTAAGTAAAAGTCATGGAAACAGGTACTGGGATATAAGTAGGAGCAGAGGTAATAAGGTAAAGAGAAGGATGGAAGTTAAGGTACTGGCAGTCGAAAAGGGCTTTGATATAGGCAGTGTCAGAAGTACTAATGTATCGGTGGTGATAGAGATATTAGGGTTTAGGGTGGGTTAAATGTACTAGGGTATAGTCAGGGTTAAAAGTCAGAGGTATGGGAAGGGGTAAAGAAAAAAAGCTAATTAAGTGAAAAGGAAGAAGGGGCCATAGGAAGAGTGGATTTAGTATTAAAGAGCAGAGACTTCAAAGAAAACATCTAAGAACAGTTCTTGCTTTCATTGCTGTCATAGACAGGGCATCCATGGTCAGTCACTCCACTAAAACTAAGCTCTAGTAGGCACCACCTTCTCAGGGCTGACTGGGCAGGTTCACTATATTAATGTCAACAATCATGCACTCACTCTTTTTCCCGGGCCCAGGACCTAAAAAATCTACAGCCATCATATTTCCGCATGTACACATATTGTCTCCCAGTATACCTTAGATAACAGATTCAATAATTTCCAGAACACTTTGCCATTTTTTTACCATTCAAGCTTTACTGCCGTGATTATAAAGTCTTTCTGCCACATGAGGAAGATGTTTTCATAACTAGCTCAACAATTTTGACTGAGTTCTCACTCCATATTTTTTATATGAGGGTATTTTGAGCGCATGTCAACATACGTATGTCAACGTACATAGATATGTATGTCAACAAGGCTGCACTCATTTACTTATTCACTTTGTTATTCATCACGAACATGGCAGCCATATCAGTCCTCTCTTAAAAAGGTATGTTACTCCGGGCAGCAAAGCTCCTGACATTTTTAAAATGTTGGAGCTGTTCACTGCCAACCCATTTAATTATGCCTTACCCCCTGGTGGAGACAAAGCAGCATTGTGAACTCAATGCACAACAGTGCATGATTATGTCAACCATTGCTATTTTATGATGCATCTACCTGCTCCTGTTATTTTACAGGGACATTTTTCAAGTGGGTGCCAGGGGCACGCCCTGGACTGCCAGCAGCTAACAAAATACAGTTCTCAAATAAATGGATGGCTCAAAACCTGCAGTATCTTGTGACCTCAGACTTGGACAATGTGAGAAATTGAGTTATTGGCTGAGGGGGTGAAACCCTACTCAAGAAACAGCCACAATCATTGACAGGGTGAACCACAATAAGTCACTAAAATAACCCGTGCTTAACCCTCTGGTAGCTTGGCAGAATTGCAGTCATACTTAACTTAGGGGCAATGTGTAAAGTATTTATGCAGCACTTAAACAGTAGAACTGGTGTTATGCAATTTTAAAGATTTAGAAAGCAGTAGAACCAAAGGGTGCAAAGAGCCAACTGAGGGTATCTGGTTGTGCTGGACCAGGACAAAGTCACAAGTTCAGGCTGACTACGAGAGAGTGCAAGCTTGTCACAGGACCAAAGTTGGCACCCTGAGGATTGCATCTTATGTCCTTGGTACGCGGTCTACTCGCTGTTGCTTTACGAAGTTCAGCCTCATCTGGTGTCGATTCTGATGAGCTGTGAGGCAAGGCCCTTTTGGGGCTTTGTGTCTCTTGGTATCGGTTACAATGAAGCTTTCAGCTGTATGGCAAGGTTTTGCAGGCTTCAAGTCACTTTGCGCTATATTTGGGGAAACCTTGAGTTAAGCGAGATGATCTCTCTGATGTCAGTCAATGATCCAGGACCTGGGGAGGCACTATATGGACCTTTGATCGGGAATTCACTCCAATAGAGGCCAGCAGGGTAAGGCAGGTCCTGTCAAGTCTAGGCAGGTAAAGTGCAGCAGGTCAGCTGGGCAGTGTCAGGGTGGCCTCTGGCGCTTGTTGTATCCCTGTGGCTCAGAACAGGAGGTCAGACAGCTGACCCTTGGAGTCACTCAGCCTGGGCTGAAGGGACTAGGTAAGGTCTTCCTTCTCAGACAGCAGGGCAGGCCTCAGGCAGCAGAGCAGTCTTCTGGCAGCTGGGTAGTTCTTCTTCTATTGTATCCAAAGATCAAGGAGTGTACTGAAGAGTGGGTTTGAGGGTCCAGTATTTATACTTGGTGCTAGCTTTGAAATGTGAAAACATTAGGACATCCCCCACATCTGGTTCTGGAATTTCCTTTGTCCCCTTGACCTAGCTTCAAGGGGTCTGGAGTGCCACTGGACTAGTGTGACATTCTTTGTGAGAGTGCTGGGGCAGGCACTTTGAAGTGTAAGTATGGTAGGTGAAAGTTCCACCTCTCACATCTACTAAGGATGGCCCATCCTGCCTGCACCCATCCCTCCTTGGTGATACCATCTGGGAGGAATACACAAAGTTCAACTGCCATCTACACCTAGTCATTTGTTTCAATATCTTTTATTGCAGTTTTTATATGAGATTACAGAACAAAGCAGTATTTCTTTACAGGATAAGCTTGTATTTTCCCTTTGCCTTCCTTTGTACATGATACGTCAGCCCGCAGGACGCTGGTGCATGCCCTCGTCACATCGCGCCTGGACTACGGCAATCTGCTGTACCTGGGAGCCACCAATAAGGCGATTAACCGCCTCCAGGTGTTGCAGAATGCAGCAGCTCGCCTGATTCGGAAATTCCCCAAGAGATCTGCTTCCAAAGCAGCCCTTCAGACCCTTCACTGGCTCCCAGTAAGGAGCAGGGTTGAGTTTAAGGCCCTTTGTACATGCCAGTGCATCCTGACTGGGAAGGCACCAGCACCGCTTCAGAGTTTGATCACCCGATACGCGCCCACGCGCGCCTTGCGCTCCTCCTATGGAGGCCTACTAAAGGTCCCCAGGATAAAAAAGGCTTGCATGGGAGGTAGATCTTTCAGATACCTGGTGGCGAAAAGCTGGAATGCCTTACCTCTGGACCTTCGCCTGGAGCCATCTGAACTTGGCTTCAGGAAGAAGCTAAAAACCCACCTTTACACACAGTAAACCGAGCAGACCCTGCGGCACAACTTTGCTGATTCCACTTGCCATAGCTCGGGGACACGCCATCTGAGCATAACCAGGCGCTTTACAAAATTCCCTTAATAATAATAATAATAAAGAAAATTAAAGAAGAAAAAAAATGGGAATCATTGATGCACAAATATGTATACTCGATAACAGTTCGCTAAGATAACAGTGTCTACCATACAATTCCTGCAGAACAAAAGTTCGGTTTTGGGCACCTTTTCCAGAGAAATGAAAATTCCAGGAATAATGGAGGTCTATTGAAAACAAATAGGATTACATTCAACAAACCGATTAAGTTACATACCAGTTGGTCTGTGCCATCTCATTATGGGGGAACTGTATGCAAGAAAGGGTCGGGACAGAAGAAAGTGTTGCATTATGCCCGGTTAGGTATGTTACTCGTCAATGTCCCCATTTCTAAGGTGCGTCTCCCCTCCCGTTCCCAGAAGGAGCGCACTCATCTCTTGGGATTACAATGTCAGTATGCTCAGGTCTGCGCCCGCAATCGTTAGGGTAGGCCCAGAAGGATCTGCACGTCTTTCGATATTCAATACCTTATGTGTGGTGAATCAAACGTAGAACGTTAACTTGTGAAATAGGAACTGAAAACACAAGGAAAAGAAACAAGGCAAATAGGAAATAAAATGGGCTAGGATGGGCACGTATGGTGTTCTGTCTTCGATGTGAGTCGTTAGGGGTGAGGAGTAATTGGGTTGGGGGGGGCTAGCCAGAGAGGAGAAAGGGTTCTGCAAATTTCTAGTCCCGATGAGGGCAGGGGAGGGAAACGCGTGGTATCGGGGGGGAGGAAGGAGGGGGGAGAGGGGAGGAAAGGGAAAATGGGGGGGCCCGCACAGGGGGCGGGTCAGAGGGGTCAGTTATGCTCCCTGCTCCAGTGCCGCAAAGGTCGGATTATATCAGGTCGCAGCAGGTGTGCTCACCATGCATGCCACGACAGGGCACGCCCTCCCGCTGGGGTGTAGGTGCAGGAACACTATATGGAACAGTTACCTAAGCAGGTGCCATCGTCAAAGTAGAGTGTGTCTAAGTAATACCTAAGTAATACCTCCATGCAGGCACAACCGGTGAAAAGCAGCCAAGGTGTCATCCCAGGCCTGGGCAATGGGGTACCCCCAGAGCCCTGCCGTTTCCTCCCTGTGTAAAGCTACACTCTCCGCCATCGCCCAATTGTCAAAGGAGTGACGCCAGTGTATTGCCAGAGGGGGCTCGCTATTTTTCCAGCGCTTAGTGATAAGCCTTTTCGCTGTAATTAAACCAAGATCCCAAAATCTGGCCGGGACTTTCGTCTGTTTCGTCCGTTTGTAGAGGCCCAATAGACATGCCTCCCACGTATGCTGTAAGCCACCTCCCGCCCCTGCTGCCAGGGAGGTCTATACCGCCTTCCAATAGTCTTGTAGGTGAGAGCAAGACCAGAGCAGATGTAGAAAATCGGCATTCAACAGTCCGCATCTGGGGCATGCCGTTGTGGTCAGACCAAAATACCGGTTTATCTTGTCTGGGGACAAATATGCACAATGTATAATATAATATTGAATAATTTGGAAACGGGAATTGCGCAGGACATTGAGTGCTCCAGCTAGCACCGCCGCCCACTCTTTGTCAGACCATGCCCGTCCCCTGTCCACAGTTCACTTATCTCGTAAGCGTTGGGAGGAAAACTGTGGGTTTATGTGGGCCTGCGCAAGCCAGTGCACCACGTGAGACAAGTTCAAGTTCAAGTTCAGGGATTTGTATAGCGCACTGCTCACCCAGAGGGTCTCAAGGCGCTTGGGGAGGGGGGGTTCAGTTTTTGTCGAATAGCCAGGTTTTGAGTTCTTTTCTGAAGGAGATATGGGTCAGCAATTCTTCTGTGAGGTCGCCCCAGGCCCACTTCAGCGTGCGTATGAGTGCCGCATGCGCCAGGAACTGTCCCACCGGCAGTCCCGTGTCCGCAGCCAGCCCCTCAAATGAGATTAAGGCACCCTCCGCAAACAGGTCCCCCAGTGTATCCAGCTCAGCCAGTGTCCAGCTGCTCAATGCCGCTTCCGCGAGTGCGCCGCCCTCCCAGAGAGTCCCCAGCAATGGCAGGTTCGGAGCATACAGCTTTGTGGAGCTCGTAAGCTTCAAGCTTCTAATATAGCACTTCCGTGCCACCGCTAAGTGTAGTTGCTCTGGGCAGCGGATTTTAGCTAACAGGTGAAAAAGGGCATGCACCTGGGTTGTTGTCATGACCGTGGTGTCCGTGGCTGTGTCTCCCAGGTTTTTGCTGCTTAACCAGTAGGTCACCCACTGTAGCTGTGCGGCTAAGTAGTAAAGTTCCTGTTTGGGGACGGCCAGACCCCCACCCTCCGTTGGCGCATAGAGCGTCTTCAGCGCAACCCTGGGCCCTCCCGCGTTCCATATCAGTTTTCTAACCAACGTCTCTAAGTCGCGGAATATTCGGGTAGGGACGTAGACCGGAAGGTTAGCATAGAAGTACAGCAGTTTGGGCAACACTATTATTTTCGTCAGGGTGATTCGGCTCCGGACATTGAGTGGGAGTGAGTTCCAGAAGGTTACCTGCGCCCTGAGGGAGGAAATTGCCCTTATTAAATTGCCTTCTAAGACATCAGTGGGGTCTCGGTACATGTATATGCCCAGATAGCGAAAAGTTGTTGTATACCAAACAAGTCGTTCATCTCGAGATCCGTCTAATGTTATACGACGTGCTGCGAGTCGGCACAAAACCGTTTTGGTCAGTATGAACAAGGGTAGGCACCAAGGGCGCCAAGCGCTGAGCCAACGCGGATGCCAAGATCTCATAATCTGTGTTAAGGAGGGCCAGCGGCCTATACGAGCCCATGTTGGTCTTGTCACTACCTGGCTTCAGGAGTGATATCAAGGTCGCCTCGTTTAGGGTGGGAGGGAGAGTAGAGTCAGTGATTGCCGCCCCAAACACACAATCAGTAGTTCAGGAATTAGTATAATAGAGTAGGCTTTATAGAACTCCGCAGGTAGCCCGTCAGGTCCCAGGGATTTACAGTTGGAAAGGGAAAAGATGACTGTGCGGAGTTCCTCCGGTGTGAGCGGCGCTCCTAGTTCATCGCGCTGCGCGTCGTTTATCTCTGGCAAAGGTAGGGTCGATAAATATGTAGTGATGTCAGCTGTAGGAACCCGTAAGCGAGAATGATAGAGACCCTCGTAATGTGTTGTGAAGGCTTCGTGAATTGCCCTCTGCGTGTATACAGTATCACCTTGAACTGTGCAGATGGACGTCACAGGGGCAGTCTGGTGGTCTCGTCTGATCAACCACGATAGCAATTTACCCGGCTTGTCCCCAAAGTGATGGGTGCGCGCCAAGTGGGCAGCATAATTCAGGTTCTTCAGCCTATCGAGTAAATGTGTATGTTGCTCCCTAGCTACTAGTAATGTCCCATCGTCCCCCACTACCGCCTCACGCTCCCCCTCCAGCAGTTCAGATGGATTGGTGTCAGTACAACGCGGATTTTTACAACGCATTCCGTTACAACGGAATTTTTACAACGCAGGATCCATTACATCGGATGCCATTACAACGCATGGCATTACATAGCAGATGCTATTACAACGCATACCATTACATCGTAAGTATAGGTAAGTATACCTTTTTTTAAAAAATTTTATTAAGTTAATTTAATTAATTTTATTTAATTAATTTTATTAAAATACATTTTGAAATAGCCATTAATTTAATTTAATAAAATAATATCTTTTTAATAAATGTAATTTTAATAAAAAAAGGAAATAATTTAATTTAATTAAAATAATGAAATTAATTTAATGTACATATTTTTATAATTGAAAATAAATTAAATTAATTGAAATAATTTATTTAATTTAATTAATTTAATTTAAAAATGTAATTAATGTAATAAAATTAATTTAATTTATTAAATATATTTTAATTAATTTAAAAATGGTAAATATAATTTAATTATCCCAAAACCCAAACCCTACCCTAAAACCCAAAAACACCCCTGTACCCCAAAACCCAAACCCTACCCTAAAACCTAAAAACACCCCTGTACCCCAAAACCCAAACCCTGCCCTAAAACCTAAAAACACCCCTGTACCCCAAAACCCAAACCCTGCCCTAAAACCTAAAAACACCCCTGTACCCCAAAAGCCAAACCCTACCTAAAACCTAAAAACACCCCTGTACCCCAAAACCCAAACCCTACCCTAAAACCTAAAAACACCCCTGTACCCCAAAACCCAAACCCTACCCTAAAACCTAAAAACACCCCTGTACCCCAAAACCCAAACCCTACCCTAAAACCTAAAAACACCCCTGTACCCCCAAACCCAAACCCTGCCCTAAAACCTAAAAACACCCCTGTACCCCAAAACCCAAACCCTGCCCTAAAACCTAAAAACACCCCTGTACCCCAAAACCCAAACCCTGCCCTAAAACCTAAAAACACCCCTGTACCCCAAAACCCAAACCCTGCCCTA
This sequence comes from Lissotriton vulgaris, assembly GCF_964263255.1. NCBI lineage: Eukaryota > Metazoa > Chordata > Amphibia > Caudata > Salamandridae > Lissotriton > Lissotriton vulgaris. The sequence goes on from NC_141694.1 coordinate 1,354,907,107, forward strand.
AAACCTAAAAACACCCCTGTACCCCAAAACACAAACCCTGCCCAAAAACCTAAAAACACCCCTGTACCCCAAAACGCAAACCCTTCCCTAAAACTTAAAAACACCCATGTACCCCAAAATTACTTAAATTAATATATTTAATTTATAATATTTAAAAACATAAATAAATATTTTTATTTATAATTAATAATAATTAAATCAATTATATAATATTAAATAAAATAAAAAAAATTATATACTTACCATTACTTACGATGTAATGGTATGCGTTGTAATACCATCTGCTATGTAATGCCATGCGTTGTAATGGCATCCGATGTAATGGATCCTGCGTTGTAATAGCTGCGTTGTAACAGCATTACGACGTAAAAGTTGCGTTGTAAGTGTTACATACCGTTCAGATTCAACACGTGTTAGTTCTCCTTCTATTTGTTTTCGCATACCCGCTTGTCTACCCAAACAGTGACCTCTTGTGACAACTTTGAATGCGTCCCACTGTAACGGTGGAGTAGAGGCAGTGTGGTTGTTTTCCTCAAAATATTGCAGGAGGCGTGTCGACAGTGCATCCCTAAATGGGACATCTAGTAGCCTGTCAGGCTGGAGTCTCCAGGTGGGTACAGGTGGGTGTGGTCTCTCCCAAGCTAAGTCCAAGATGTGGGGGTTATGGTCAGAATGGGTACGGCCTAAATAGTGAGTGTCCGTAACATGAGGAAGTAGGTCGCTTGTCAGCATATATCTGTCTAACCTGACGTGCAATGTATGGGCGCCTGAATAATAAGAGTACTCCCTTGTATCTGGATTGCGGCCTCGCCAGGCGTCGTGAAAATCCCATTGTGTCGCCCAGTCCGTGAGTGCCTTCATAGCCCCGTGCGCAGGCGCACTGGTCAGGGGGGGAATGATCGGTCTAGGTTAGTGTCCAAAACACAGTTGTAATCACCTCCTAGCAGCATTGGAACACCATGCCAGGGCGGCAGCACCGACGATAGTCATGTGAAAAATGGCCCTGCTCAGTATTGGGGGTGTAAATGGAAGCAAGAACAACAAGCTGTCCATCTAATTTGCCATGTAGTACTACATATCTGCCTTCTGCGTCTATCATGCAGTGGGAGAGTGCAAAGGGGATCCCCTGATGCACCCAGACTAGCGCCCCCCACGCATAGGCCGAAAACCCAGTAGCATACAGCTGCCCTCTCCATCTGCGGTGTAATGTTTGCGTCTCCGGGCCAGTCTGGTGGGTCTCTTGTAATAATGCTATATGTAAGCTGTGTCCTCTGAGATATGAGTATATTTGGTAACGGCGGGATGGTGTATGCAATCCACGCACGTTCCACGTGCAGAATTTAATCACAGCCAAAGTACGTCCGATCTACCGTCACTTCTCCCGCCCACCCCCTATCAGTGGCCAGTATGGCCTCTTGGCGAATTAAACACCCACATAACTCAACAAAAGACCTTCACACACATATGCCATATTTGAGGAGAATATAGGGTAGAAAAAAAGGGTTAAACAACACTAAAAGCAAAGCAATCAAGAATACAATGCCAAAAGGACAACAGCAGAACATGTTATCGTCCAAACGCTCTAACGAGCTGAAGAAACCGTAAGTTCAGGGGGGTCGCTGAGCGCTTGGCTCGACTGTTACAGGTGCACTGTCTGATCAGGTGGAGGGTGTTTTCCCCACACAGGCATTTCATGCAGTTCGGCCTCACTTCAGCAAGCGCTCTTCCAACGTGGAGTCTCAGGTCCCCCACATCTAGCGTGTCGCAGACGGACAGTTCCCCTGGGAAATCCCCAGCATTTCACTCACCTCCGGAGGCCAGGCCACCCCCGCGATGTCGTTCCGCAGCCAACTAGCAAAGCCGGCATGTGTGCTCTGTCTTGACTCGCCAAGCAGCAGTCGTAGTGTCGTGTCGGCTGTATCTGAGTACCCCCCATGATTTGGGGGGGTGTCACTAGTACCCCTGTGACACCACGTGGGAACAGGAACCAGGGTGGCTATAAGAGTCTTTTGCCACAGACAGGGGGGGGGGTCAAATATTCTAGAACAACTTCAGTGAATAAGGTCAGCAGTCTGTGGGGTGACATTTGGCAGTTCCATTGATACCTGCGAGTCTGGTAGATCATAAATGTGTTTGTCATCACTCGGGAGTTCAAGGCGGCTGGCCTCCAGAGTGGGGTCCGCTTCCAAAGAGCCGCTGATCTCCGCCACCATCCGGAGAGCTTCCTGTTGCTCAGTGTGTATGAGTGCGGCCGGGGGGCCTATTTCCGTCTCTGTGCGTGTCCGTCTTGTCGGCGAGGATCTTTGTCGGCGGGGACATCGAAGTCCCCGAGAACGCCGCATGGTCGATGTCGATGGCATCGCATGGGGGTCCGTGTCGATACCTGAGTCCAACCAGGCCTCAACCGCCTCAGGAGTGTCGAAAAAAAGAGTTTTGTCGCAAGCCACCACACGTAGACGGGCCGGGAAAAGTAGGGAGTATTTCAGAGTTAGTTGGTGGAGCCGCTGCTTCACTGCCAAGAAGGAGTGTCTCTGGCGTTGCACCTGGATGGTGTAATCAGGGAATAGCATAATCTTGGCGTTTTCAACCCGGATGCCCAGCAGCTTCCCGGTCTCCCCCAGAATGGCATCGCGGTCACAATAGTTCAGGACGCGGATAAGCATGGGTCTTGGGTTAGAACCTGTCGGGGGGCCGGGCTGGGACTCGGTGGGCCCCCTCCACCACAAAGTGTTGAGAGAGGGTTCCCTCAGGGAGTAGATCCGTGAGCCAATGTTCCATGTGTATCTCTGGCTCCCTACCTTCCCATTGTTCGGGCAGTCCTATAATGCGGACGTTGTTTCTCCTCGCCCTTCCTTCCGCATCCTCCGCGCGATCCTCCAAAAATTCCACTCGATTGAGGAGGTCCTGGACATGTCTGTCTATCTGTGTGACCTTGGGCGTGATGTCAGTCATGGTGGCTTCAAGGACAGATGTGTGCTCCGATAGTTTCCTGTTGTCTGCTCGCAGGTGTGTGAGGTCTATGAGAACACTGTCGATCTTCGTTTCTAAGGAGGTGCGGGTGAGTTGCATTGACTCCTCCAGTCACTCCATCGCTGCCAGCATCGTGTCCAATTACTGTCTGATCCTGCTCAGCCTGTTTCGCCATCCTCCCCTTCAGCTGCGCGCCGCTGTCACCGGCTCTCATCTTGGGTCCCCCAGACATGGGCAGCACTATGTAGTCCAGCGCGCAGATCCGCCCTGGGGAGTCCTCACAGGCCCTCGGAGAGGGCGAGGCCCGCTGTGTGACCCAGAGATCCGCTCCGGGGGGGGGGGCGCAGAACAGCAACTCCGCCAGGTCGTGCAGGTGATCCAGTCGTGCCCCAAAGCTAAGAACTACAACTGGGTGGGAATAGGGTGGGGCGTGATGTGTCTCCTCTATGTTCGGCCAACACCCGCCGGCGCACCCAGGTATCAAGTATACCCCCGGATGTGGGGGCTCGTTGCAGGATCCTCACACCTCTGGTTACCCTCAGTTGGCTTTCCGGTCCAGCCGAACACTGGAAGGGTTCAGGTCACTCTCGCTAGCACCTCATGTCCAGCGACAACTATTGTCCGCCTCTCCTGCATCCCATGCAGTCTCTACAGCTTTCTCCGCGGAAGGTGGCCCCCTCACCAGCTAAACCTAGTCATGTGCCCCAGCATACAGTCTGCAGGCACCAATTTGTTAGGACAAGAAATGCCCGCTTTCTAAAAGTGCAATTTTCAGAATTGTGACTTTAAATTCGACTTTACCATTAAAGAGTGTTTTAAATTGGAATTATTTGGAGATCAAACTTGACATTCCTACCAACTTCCTATCAAAAGTAATCACTTATTAAGTTTAATGAAGCAACAAAATGTTCTCCTATATGGAAAGGTAGGCTTTGCGGTGGTAAAAAACAAATGTCATCGTTTTTTCACTACTAGGACATGTAAAACTTAAAAATACATGTCCGAATTTTTAATTACAGTGCACCCTACCTTACGGGCAGTGTAGCACAGACCCTAGGTGTGACTTATATGTATTAGGTGTTTTCCGTCAATTCAAAATGGCAGTTTGAAACAGTACACAAGGTGTCAATAGCAGGCCTGAGACATGTTTAACCCCTCCCCTGCTGATGACGGAACCGCTCCGTCATCAGCCGCGGTCGCGCTGTGCTGATGACGGAGCGGTTCCGTCACGGCCCGCTCGGCACGCCTGCGCGGCGCGGATTCCGCGCCGGCGCTGAGCGTTCTATTGAGCGGGCGGGGCCGTGACGGAACCGCTCCGTCATGAGCACAGCGCAACCGACGCTAGTGACGGAGCGGTTCCATCACCAGCATGCGACCGCCGCTCGGCTGCCCTCCCCCCTTAGCACTGCGGCGGAATAGCCGCCGCAGTGAAGGGGTTAAAGGGCCGCTTAAGTAGGTGTCACAATAAGTGCTACAGGCCAAAAGAAGCATTCAATTTACAGGCTATGGTAACACTTTACTAGAGACTTAGAAGTAAATTAAATGTGTCATTTGAGTGTAAGCCAATTTCACCACGTTTAAAGGAGAGCACACAAGCACTTTAGCACTGGTTAGCAGAAGTAAAGTGCGCAAATTCCTAAAAGCCAACAAAACACGGGTTCAGAAATTAGGAGGGTTAGGGCATTAAAGTTTGAGAATGACCCTGCAGAGAGGCCCAAATCCAACAGACAACATGGCGTAAACAAAATCAGGGCATAGACATAGGCACACAGCACATGTACAGCACTTGCTTGGACTTTCTTGGATGCTGTTTGGATGTTGTCAAGGCATTTTATCCTTTATAATCTGAGGTAAGCAAATAGAAACTTGTCCTGAAGCCCAAATTCACCAAATCTCTCGCAGGATGTACCACTAGGTGGTGGGTAGGCCTTATATTCATAGTTAAATTCATACTCTTCATGGTTATGATGAAATGTACAGTAAGATTGCAGAGTTTAAAAAAATGGGGTCTTCAGTTAAATAAACCACATGTACATGAAGACAGCATCATCAAACAAACTATTAAATGTGGCATTCCTGCATCTTCTTTGAAGACTCATAAATCAAATACAGTCAGCACACAGCTGTATCCAAATGAATACTACATCTTCCATTCTACATCTGTGTAAGGAAAGCACGTATGCTGTTCATTAGTGGATTGGGAGATTGAAGTGGCAATCATTGACCTGGCAATCATTTTTTAGAAGTCCTTTCTCGTTTATGAGCATCCCATGTTTAGGTGTGTGCTTTGACAACAGTTGTCAAACAGACCTCTTGTCTCTAATACACGTACACTGGGCTTTGGGTCTACCTCCTTTAACCACTAACAGCCTCTTTCAGCCAATGAGAAGCGACTTAGTCATTCCTCTCTTGCGTCAGGCCTTTTGGGTTTCTCTCTCACCTAATGCTTGTGGCTATTTTAGTGTATCTTTCCACCTAACAAAGAGTGCCTGTATTAAACTGCATGAGGGGCTATTTTACTACTACAACTCCCCCCGTCAGCTCCTAAAAGCTCATGGCCCCTTGTGTCTGTGCTAGAAGCGTTTGGCTTTCATGTGTTTCCATGAGGTACCTAGCACATTAAACCCAGACCTCTTGGTTCTTCCAATGCTTGTTTCTCGCCAATGCTTGTTTCTCTCGAAGCTGAGCTCTCAGCTTTAACCTGACATTTCTCACGTGGCTAATAAGTGTAATGCACTCTAGTATATCAGCCCCAGGCAACAATGCAGGATTAGCAGGTTTTGTGTTTGGCAACATGACAAATTCCTCCCGAGGGGCAACTGAGAATGTTACTTGGGGACTTTAATCTGCTTATGTACTCCCCGCCAGGTCTGCTGACACAGTGTCACTGCTGGGACACATTTTAGATATGATTTTTATTAAGCATATTACTGTATCTCAGGTTAGCCATGGACTCTGTCCAACCATTTGGGATTACTTTTCTCTATTAACACAATGGCCTAAAAGTCTGGGGCTGGCAAGCTACACAAATACTGCTTTAAAAGAAATTAAAAGGCCATTACTGCTTAGAAGCTGCTTACTACATCCGGATACTTGAGAAATGTCCCACGAGGGGGGATAAGACACTCTTGCTGGAGACTGGTGCTGAGATCTGCAAGGAAAGTAAAATAGCCTCCCAAAAAAATGATACGTTCTAACGACTACCTGTAAAAACACGTACATCGTGGTAAATAACATCAAAGCAAAAACAAACGTAATGTCAACCAATACTTTGAAAGTCAGTAAACACATTAAACAGGAGAGCTCAATACATTCAGGGCCCTATTTATGAGAAACTAACGCAACATGGGGCCACAAGTCATTATGCTGCGCCGCGTTCGTATCGAAGCACAGGAATGCGACATATTTACAACAATATGCCGTATCTCTGTGCTTTTCCCTGCGCTGGCGCACAAACGTCTGCCATGCACCGGTGCAGGCACCCTTGCTCCATGGTGCAAGAATGCCTGCGTTGTGGGGAGATTGTTTCTGTGTAGGAAGTGACACCTACCTTCCTTCACAAAACAATCAATTGAGGCGATTTCCTCTTCCAGCGCGTGCTATAGAATGCAGCACGCATTGAAAAAGGAGAAATGAAAGCATTATGGCTGAGATACCCGCCACCCCCTCTCAACACAAATCCCCAAGGATGGGAAACCGGAAACAATTCTGAAGTTTTTGGAAGTCGGGAGGGAGTGACCCTCCCGGCCGTATTTATTAAAATATGAAACAAAATTAAAACAAAATTAACAGTTTCATATTATGTACAATTTCATAACCACATTGCGATGTTTGGCTAACCTTAACATATTCTCTAATACAAAGGTCCTCCTAGCCGAACTAACATCCTACAAAACATTTACTTGAAATTTTGAAATTGTACATCCTAACGTTTAAGGGCCAACGGCAAGGTCGTAACCGGTGTCAAGATCCCTAACCCAGAAATATCCCTCTCACTTGTGAGGGGCGGCACAGAGGCGTACCTCAAGTGCAACTTACCAATTTCCCTTGACTTGACGGGGGCCCCAATAAAACTCGACGCCACTTAAAGGTCGTACGAGGACTCGTGTGAGGTATCTAGAAGGTAGCGTAGACCCCCCCCCCAAACCCCACACAACTTACCACATCTGCCGTCGCAGACGTCCTGGCCCCGGGAAATTCCCCAGGAGGGGGCTGTAACCCCTCCTACCCAGGAAGGGGTCTTGACCGCCTTTCCTTTCCTTTCGGCGACCCATCCTTAGAAGGGACCGCCTCCCCGTTGAGGGGCCAATGGCCACCTCCCCCGCGCGCTCCCATCCGTAATGGGTGACGCCCACTCATAGGGATCTTCCAATTAGTGCTCACCGATCATGACCTTACCGCCCGACCAAAATAAATACGACAATGCTAACTAAATTACAAATGACTAATTCTAAAAGACAGTAGCAACAACAACTTTATTAAATGCATGCTTACTCAGGGACACTAAAGCAGAATTACTTCATTTGCAAAACATAATACCAATCGACCATTCTTTATTGCATACTCAAAGTCATCACGATAATACGACAACCTGTAAACGAAAAATTCCGAATTAACATCAAACTTTATCCAAAAACAATCGCTGTCTTCAGGGGCTGGTGGGTGGGTCAAAATTGGCTCTTCATTCCGTCTCGAGCTCACGTGCAGCGAGGAGGTGCAGCTTCAGAGCACAGGAACAAGAGGATGCCTTCTGGTCTTACTTCTCCTTTTATCCGTCTTCAGGGCGGGCGTAAACCCGCCCCTGCCTGCCCAAGGGCGTGGCCAGCCGCGTTCGTGTCTAGGCCAACCCACTCTAGGGCGGGAAAAGGCGCGCCCCGGCTACGCCGCTTCGGGCATACCAGCCGAGACTCGCCTCCCGCCCAAGAAGGCTTCCCGGGGGGATCGTGGTACTCTGCCATACGTTCGGGGGGACCGAATGGTCGCCCCTTTCCATATGGCTGAGATACCCGCCACCCCCTCTCAACACAAATCCCCAAGGATGGGAAACCGGAAACAATTCTGAAGTTTTTGGAAGTCGGGAGGGAGTGACCCTCCCGGCCGTATTTATTAAAATATGAAACAAAATTAAAACAAAATTAACAGTTTCATATTATGTACAATTTCATAACCACATTGCGATGTTTGGCTAACCTTAACATATTCTCTAATACAAAGGTCCTCCTAGCCGAACTAACATCCTACAAAACATTTACTTGAAATTTTGAAATTGTACATCCTAACGTTTAAGGGCCAACGGCAAGGTCGTAACCGGTGTCAAGATCCCTAACCCAGAAATATCCCCCTCACTTGTGAGGGGCGGCACAGAGGCGTACCTCAAGTGCAACTTACCAATTTCCCTTGACTTGACGGGGGCCCCAATAAAACTCGACGCCACTTAAAGGTCGTACGAGGACTCGTGTGAGGTATCTAGAAGGTAGCGTAGACCCCCCCCCAAACCCCACACAACTTACCACATCTGCCGTCGCAGACGTCCTGGCCCCGGGAAATTCCCCAGGAGGGGGCTGTAACCCCTCCTACCCAGGAAGGGGTCTTGACCGCCTTTCCTTTCCTTTCGGCGACCCATCCTTAGAAGGGACCGCCTCCCCGTTGAGGGGCCAATGGCCACCTCCCCCGCGCGCTCCCATCCGTAATGGGTGACGCCCACTCATAGGGATCTTCCAATTAGTGCTCACCGATCATGACCTTACCGCCACAGGACCGGATAGTTGACCGGCTATCCGGACCCCCCACAACACTCCTACCTAAAGGTCATGTTTTAACGTTTTTAACCAAGCTATGAAGTCTCCTATGAGTAACTCATTCCCCACCCGAGACAGATGCACACCATCACTCAAATACATACTGTCCCCATTAATACAACCATGCGAAATAGAATGCAGTGTACTGGAACGGAACAACCTACTCACTTTGTTATTAATTTTCCTTACAGAATGATTCAAAGCTGACACAGAAAACGCCCCCCGCCACACTTTCCGTGGGATCATATGGGACCACGCAATCGTGCACCCTGGAACTCTCCTTGCTAACCAACTTACAGTGGAAAGCATTGCCTCAAGGAGTAGTCGTCTACCAGTGGTGACCAAATCATTGCCCCCAAGATGTACTATGACTACAGACGGCGGTGACCTCATCCGCCCTAGCAAACCCTCGAAAAACGATTGAAACTGGTCAATACAGAGACCGCCCCTCCCGTAGAAGGACACACTGTACCCGTATTCCCCAGCCACGTGAATCATGTCACCTGTCTTGAATACGTCCGCGGCACGCCTCACGTATGAGTGCCCACGACCCACACCTCCCTTTTCACAGCCGGTGATGTCTGACCGCTGGCCCGGTGTTGGGTCGACTGCATAGTCCGCCCCGCCTCGTAGGCTTGCGTAACTGAAAACCAAACAAACAAGAAGCATGAGTACATCATTACAGCTTCACAACATGTGCAAACGCACATACCTCTTATAACAATTGGAGGACCAACGCCCCACCCGTTTAACTTGTTCCACATTCAGACCCCTGGCTGTAGCCTCTGTAGCAGCCCCTATCCGAAAGGAATGGGTCCCAAACTCGCCCGGGTTCAAGCCCGCAGCTGTAATCGACATTGCAAGCACCCGCTGAAACTGAAACCTTGTCAGTGGGGTGGCGTCAGCGTGTCTCAACAAAGTCCCCCCCCATGATGCCACCCTTCGTGTTAAATAATCCTCTAAACACTTCACCGGGCACATGGAGGACCCGGGAATCCTGCGTATGATTATGCAGTCACCCATCCCACTCTGATCGGTCTTGGACCTCACAAACGAGACAGTCATTGTCTCCCCTCTGATCTGTACGTGTTCTGCGCACAGCCCTCCCGTCACATCCTGCTTGTTCCTCGCCACTAATTCGCTTACCCGCATAGCCCCATGAAATGCCAGCGTAAAAGCGGCCCGGAATAACACTGTCTCAAACTGAGATGAACAAGTTGCAGGGAGTCTGGATAATAACTGGGCCAACCTATCCAAACCTATCGGGCGCCTTTCGTCTACTCTGCGACCCTCAAGGCGTTGCCACCCACGTAGCGCTTTTTGTACAACGAAAGACGCTGTCGGGTCCTGGATCCCATGAGCCCTAGCAACAAAGGAAATGGCCGCCCGATGCCTCTGGGCCGTGGCCACCGATTTCCCAGCCAGATGTAAAGACATCAGAAAGTTCACTACCCATTCCTCCTGACCCCAAAGCTCCTCTCTAGCAGTCCCCAAGAAGGCAAAATAGGACCGGAACGCCCCTTCATATGCCTTCCTCGTCCTGGGTGCTAAACTCTCTCCCACGAGGTTACGAAGTTCGGGGCACCGAGAGACCAGAGAGCTTCGGGAAAGGGTGCCGGCTCTGGGTCCGCTGTGGGAAGAAAACCCCAGAAGGCCTGCATACGAAAACGAGAAAGGGCATCAGCCGCCTGGTTCATTACCCCAGGGACATGTCTTGCTTTGAATAGCACATTCAATTGCATACACAGTAATACGATTTCCTTGAGCAGCCTCAAAATCCATTTGCATCGTGCTGCCTGGCTATTGATACACTCAACCACGGTCATATTGTCAGACCAGAATACCACAGAGTGATCTCTGAACCCTTCAGGCCATGTTCTCAGGGCCACCAAAATGGGGAAAAGTTCCAGGAAAGCAATGTTACTTGTCAATCCACTGTCATGCCACCATGCCGGCCACTTTTGTGCAGACCAACGAGTGCCAAAAATGGCACCAAAACCTATGCTCCCAGCCGAATCTGTCCACAGCCCCAGCTCTTCAGAGGACACGGCCGGTTTGCTCCAGACGACTCGACCATTGAAATCCGCCAGAAATGCCAACCAAATGCGCATGTCCTGGCGGACCTCTGCCGAGAGCCTTGTGCGATGATGGCCCTCTTTCAGGCCGACCATGGCTTGAGCGATCGAGCGGGAAAAGGGGCGGGCCATTGGTATAACTCTCAGGGCAAAATTCAACTGTCCCACTAACTGCTGTAATTGATGCAGCTTAACCTTAGATTCACTTATACACATTTGCAGGGATGACCTGAACCTTAACACTTTGTCCCCTGGTAAACGGAAACAACCTTCTCCGGAGTCCAACTCGATCCCCAGAAACTCGAGGCAAGTCGAAGGACCAACAGTCTTACCTGGTGCCAATGGCACACCAAACTGATTCATTAAGACACAAAATGCAGACAAAGCCTGCCCACATTCCGGATCCCCGGCTGCCCCCAAGAACAAAAAATCATCGAGATAATGCATCACATGTTGGAAACCCGTCTTCTTTGTGAAGACCCATTGTAGGAAACTACTGAATTTCTCGAAATAGGCACAAGATATTGAGCACCCCATTGGCATACACCTATCCATGTAATAAAGACCCTGAAACATGAAACCTAGGAGACGCTGATCGTCTAGGTGTACCGGGAGCAACCGGAACGCTGACTCGATATCAGATTTTGCCATCAGCGCACCGGGCCCCAGGCGATTCAAAATGGCTACGGCCTCATCGAAGGATGCGTACCGCACCGAACACACTTCCGGGTCTATCGCTTCGTTTACGGAAGCACCACTCGGGGCTGATAAATTATGTATCAGCCGAAACTCCCCCGGGTCCTTCTTGGGGACCACCCCTAAAGGAGAACAAACAAAGTTAGCCACCGGGGGTACACTAAACGGACCGGCGACTCGACCTCGAGTAACCTCCTTCCGGATCTTTTCCTGTACCACGGTCGTATGCTGCAAGACCGATATCTGATTTTTACATTTCTCTATTCCTTGAAAGTCCCCCACTGGGATGCGGAAACCATATGCAAAACCGTTTCGTAAAACCCCAGCGGAAGTACGATCCGGGTATTCACTGAGCCAGGGAATCATTGCCAAGGTATCAATCGGGGTAGGTAAAGGCGCCCCTCGGACTATGTTAGACCTGTTTGGCGCTTCCCCTACCCCCGTTATCACCCGTTTTGGCTCTGCACGTGGACTCAGGATGGGATGATTGCCCACACCCACTACATTCGTGTCTAAATTTGCACGACCCCTGGGGCCTAGTACATTTACCTCTGTTAAAGTTCCAACAGACCCCCCTTTTACCTGTATTGCCGGTAGGCCTCGAGTGACTGTCGGTACCCGTACCTGATCGAAAGGGCGTCCCCGCATATTGGCGGGAGGGTTCGCCAACGCTACTCCCTACCAATGGCAATTTCAACATACCAGTATCCTCCATTTTGGACCAGGACACAGAATCATAACAATCCCAAGTTAAATTCTTATCGTGTTCCTTTGCCTTTCTGAACAGATTATCATAGCAGAACCAATGATTACCCTCGTGTGATACAGAGTATCCCATGATCCGTGACTGATAAATCGGCAATTCGGGTAACAATTCGGGCCTTCGTTCCCCCAAGATCGATGTAAATATCCCCCACGCTTTGCCCCAATTGCCAATGTTTTCATTTACCTTAAAGGCGGCCATCTTTGCGCGCCAAACACTCGGATGCATGAGGTCTTTCTGGCCCTTAACATGCTCCATCTCATAATGATCAGTAAGCAACGAGAAGATGTTTACATACTCCCCTGCCCATATTTTTTCCTTAATAGCTACAGGGACATGCTGACCCAACTTTTCCCTTCGAGAGGGTGCTGACTCATCCCTCGCAATCGGCAATGGCCGCTTACCTGAACCGGACACTGTCTCTGCGACCGAACCAGTCCCCTGTGACTTCTCTACTGCCGCAGCCGGCGTGGATACCTTCGCTGCTTCCCGAGTTTCACGCAGTTGCTTCATCAAGACCTGCGCGTCGGCAGCCGTGGCGCCCTCGCTACCTTTACCCAACCACGCTGCTAATTGTGCTGCCAGTTCGGGCGGCATATCTTCCCCGGACACGGGAGTGACCACTACGGGAATCGGGTTCCCTTCTTCCGGCACGGGGGTGGGTGCTTCGAGCGGGGTACTGGGACCCACGATGTCTCCCCCAGTTGCTCCCCTCCTGGGCCTCTTGCCTTTTCCTCCCGGGGCTGCTCCCGCCAAAGGACGTTTCGGCCCCCCTTCCTCGTTTTTATCCATTCGCCTCTTTAGGTCGGTCATCTCTTTCATGAGAACGCGCAGCATCTGGTCGGTAGTCATTCGCTTTCCCGCCTTCTTCGGCATTCTCCGACAGAGTATCTGAAAAACAAACAAGAACGATTACAACGCTCAAAATTGGCTCTTCGTTCCGTCTCGAGCTCACGTGCAGCGAGGAGGTGCAGCTTCAGAGCACAGGAACAAGAGGATGCCTTCTGGTCTTACTTCTCCTTTTATCCGTCTTCAGGGCGGGCGTAAACCCGCCCCTGCCTGCCCAAGGGCGTGGCCAGCCGCGTTCGTGTCTAGGCCAACCCACTCTAGGGCGGGAAAAGGCGCGCCCCGGCTACGCCGCTTCGGGCATACCAGCCGAGACTCGCCTCCCGCCCAAGATGGCTTCCCGGGGGGATCGTGGTACTCTGCCATACGTTCGGGGGGACCGAATGGTCGCCCCTTTCCATTCTCCTAGTTGCGCCTCGCTACGCCACCCCTGACGCATTTCCAGGTTTACGATTGCTCGTAAGTCTGGAAATGCATCAGTGGACATGGGTGTTGCATGGGAACAGCCACAATAACACCCATGTCACGCCCCTAACACACAAAGTGCTGCGTGAAAAGGGATAATATTTACAAGCACACATAAAGCCACGCAGGGTGGCTTTGCTTGTGCTGGGTAAATATCACGCAGCAGGTTGCGCCGCCGGTGCATCACACAACATGACGCACCGGCGGCGCAAAGGGCTTGTAAATAAGCCCCTCAAATTTAAACGTCTTTCACATATACCATTACCATTTTACAATACCTTAAACATCTGATGGAACCAATAAGCGGATTCTGTGTTTCAAAAAAGCGTATTGTTCATGGTACTCACTCAAGACAGGCCAGTTTTGAAGCGAAAAGAAAATGTGATGGGGGTTTCCATTGCAAAGGTGTTCAGGAATCTACTAGCCGCTTTCTGGATCTAGGCTTGGTCACAGCAAAACGCCTGATCCCCAAACGTTGGAAGTCACCAGTGACCCCACATGTAAAGGTATGGCGCCACCATTACTTAATTGGGCCAAGGCGGAAGGTGTGGCCTTACAAAGCGAGGACGTCTCGCGACTTCGCAAATTTCCATTAGCTGATAGTTGGGGGGCTATTGTGGCGGACCTTCAGGGTTTGGAAACACAACCTGGGGTTTCTGGGGAAAGGGAGGGAGACTACTGGGTCGCACGTTACAGCATGGCCATGTATTCATACATGTGGATTGGTGACCCACAATACCAGGTCAGCAAGTCAATACTTTAGCATTCATCACCTCAGCAGAGCAGATACGTCCTGTAGCAGCTCCTCGCAGCAGCAGGTCACAGGCAGTTTCACCTACCCGACCTTATATTAATTTGTCCTCCTTTGGTGGAACCCTCCTCTCATTGTTCAAACGTGTGACATGCCACGCAGTGACCAACCGTGATAAACCTAACGCAAGGACGTGCCTAGCTATGTTTGTTGTTGATGTGTACTATCCATTGTATACTTTTGGTTTTTTACATGCATATAACACTGAACATCTACTGATGCACTAATGTCACTGTCAATAGCTGACTAGAGTAATTAATGCTTGTGCTGATCTAGTAATTATGTGACTGTGTAATGCAAAATGGCAATAAAAAGGTTAAAAAAAAGGTGTTCAGGAACCTGCCCCAAACGTGACTGAAAGCGGAAATCACTGAAATCTTTTAATCAGTATTTTTTGTTTAATTTGTTCTTTAAAAGTGTTTTTTTCAAATACAGCCTTTAACTTCTACGGGGTTAATTCCCTTACCAAGTAGCAAATGCGATTGCTGTGTTGGGTCATTAGCTTAAACAGCAGTTTTATTTTAAGCTCAGTGATCTGTTAAAATGTATTTTCACATAGCAACATTTAACTCTTGTCTTTTATTTTATTTCAAGGTCCTTTTGACAAACATATTAACTATGTTATTTGGTAATTTACTTTTTAGTGTGGGTCCCATTAAGAAATAACACACTATTACTTCAGACTGTTTTCAAACAACATAGCTAAGCGCTTTTAAAAGTAAACTATTAGGAGACGTTGTTGTTTACAAAGGTGTCATTTACACACTATTCTTTACCTCTTGCAGACAATGGTAAGTAATTGATCCCATATACCTAGTATGGGCAGATCGCTAAAATCTAATATTAAGGGGGCATATTATCAAGGGGTTTATCTCCGCTTTTTTGGCCTTAAAAACCAAGAAAGCGGAGATAGAATTATCTCCCTATTACCTAGCTGTCGCTAACACCAGTTAGCGACAGCTAGTAGGAGATAGCGACCATCTTGGGCCCCGCTTTGCATGTCAGTGAAATTTATCACTAATGTCATGCAAAGTGGGCGTGCCAAGATGTTAGCGACTGGAAACAGTCGCTAACATCGCTATCTCCTATTACCAACTTTTGGAGATATTCGCGCTAAGCGCAAATATCTCCAAAAGCTAACACCTGCCCTGAGCAGTTCTTAGCCATGTTATCCAATGGGAGGTGGATAACATGGCTAAGAGCATTAGCTCGGTAATGCATGAATATCGCTGACTTTTCAGCGATATTCATGCATTTCGGCTCATTTTTATCGCTTAGGAGATAAACCTTGATAATAGCAAGGCTCCTAAGCGTTACAAATCGCCGCAGCTCGGCGATAAAAATATTGCCGCTAAGCCAACATAGCGATAATTATCGCTAGTTGTTGGTAATATGTCCCAAGTTTCTTAAAAAACATTGCAATAAGTTACAGGGAAAATAGTAAAAAAAAGTACTGGTATAGAAGAATACCAGAACAATAATTCCGCCATAATAAAACCAGCTCCAAAGAGACTAAAGCTAAAGGCTTTTTTAGTACACTCATGAGGTTATGAAAATGTGCCACCCAGCACTTACAAATATTTGAAGATACCTTTTACCTTTTAAAACACAATGTGCCAGAAAGAGTATCATAGTGGCTGTTGAGCTGGACTCTGGCCAAATCCATCACTATTCTCTGCGTGCTTCAATTATAATGCAGGCATCGAAATATGGTCGGATCATGTATCCTCACTTTCCTCAGGGTTTAGTTTTGATAATTGTCATGGTGTAAGAAAGCACATTACTTTTTACCCGTGTACAGCCTGATGTTAATGCAATATACAGGCCCGATATAGAGTTTGTCGGATGGATACGCCGTCACAAAGGAGACGGATATCCTGTTTGCCTTATTAAAAGGGCATTGCCGTTTGCCAAACACTAAATCAGGCCCAAAGCCTGTTAATGCTAACCCCTATGCATTCCAAGGAAATAGAACTCAGACTTAACATACGCATTTATCCCTGTGTCATCCGCGGCAAATTTAGCAATTCTCAACATTCTGGAGTTTTTCCCATGTTCCCGATTTTGTCTATGACATACAACTGAGACAGCCACCATGCAAGTCATTGATGACCTGCATGGCCTAGGTGATACAGGTGCAATAAAATAGCAAATTACTAATTTAGAGTCCTACAGAAATATGCCTTGTAGGATACACCATCTACCTCTGAATACAAGCTATAACCTGGTGCTTTTGTTATATCCCTATATGTCATATAAATATTAAAATCAACCATATCTAACTCTCCAGTCCAAACTCTCCTCCTCTTTTTTTCACTCCATGAAGTCTACCCTCCCTTTTTTCCCTTCTGCATTAATCAAAAGTAGTTTTCACTGGAAGGAGGTGGTTGTTCATTGCGTAAGGGGCAAAAATAACCTTCTAAGGGTGGAGTAGAGATATGCAAAAAAATAAGTAAATAAATATTATGACAATGACATGCAGATTTTAAGTAAGGCAGAAGATCCAAGGATTAGCATACTTCATTTCACTCTGAATGCATTACAGTTAACTGCAACTGAATGGATGCAAAACAGAGATTCTTTTTTTTGCCATTTTCAGCAGACCAATGTCCTTAAAAGATCTGTCAAAAATATTTCAACAAGAGATTTTGTCTGCCTACAAAGTAATGAATTTTGATTAAGCTATGTCTCTGGCTTCACACATTGATAATGGAGTGAAGAATGCTAGGGATCTGCTTTCAGGGGTGGAAAGAGCTATTCACATGATCCACAATGCTGTGCGCGCATCTAACTTATGGTCTGCATTACACCCAGAATGACTACTATACTAACACCCTTCATCTGAGCATTGCAAGAAAGCATATATGAATAGTGCCGACAAATGCAGGCCGCTGTCTGTCTAGGGGTCTAAGTAAACAGGGTCTCTTGTCAGATTGCACTGGTTCCCAGTTGAGGGCAGAGTGGAATGTCTTTAAGGACCAGCACATATTTATCTGTAGGGCAAGATTACATTTCACAAATGAACTTGCATTTTAAGATAAGACTTTAAGAACCTATGGTCTCACTTCACATCCTATCTATGCAGGATTACATTTCCCAAATGAACTTGAATTTTAGGATGTGGCATTAAGAACCTATGGTCTCAGTTCACATCCTATCTTTAAACAGGTTTGCAATCTGGAAGATTGAAAACCTAAACGTAAATACACACACTTACCTGTCAACATGTTGGCCCTCTTGATTTTCCCTACTCAGTATTCTGTACAAAAACCTTGCTACAGCAGATACCTTGTACATCTGGTGACACAGATGTGGAATTTCTACCCCGCATAACTATGAGTAGAATCGTTCTACACTGTCTATCTACACTGCTTTGAGAGGAATGTTCAGAATAATCTGGTGTTATTTGTGTCTTCCAGATGGCCAGCATTAAACAGAAAGGGTAATAGAGGTAACCATTATATAAAGCATGCTATATATTTCTGATATCACTTCACTTCTCTTTACTACTTCCTCTTGACAATTGCAAGAAATCAGAATAAGAACTGTATAAAAGAAACCATATTTTGTTTAAATGTTGTTTACCTGGAAGAGGAGAATCTGTCTGATGTTAAAGCATTTTGGAGATCATTTCACAAATATAACTGCAACATATGGGGATGCAAATGCCCAACCCAGAGGAGGGAAGGATTAGCATATTGATTGGGAGGGTAAAGACTGAAATTTCTGAGAAAACCTTTAACTATGTAATCCATATGCTAATCCTGATCATCTGATACGACCCAACCAGAAGGTTGACTGCAACAGGATCCTGCTGTACTCAGTTGCTTTGGGAGATGTGATTTCTCCTGGCTCAGAAGTGTTTGGATTTTTTTCATAATTTTAATGAAAGTCTAACTAAACTTTAAGAAGTGAGTTTTATTCTTATATTGCACTTTCCATAGAATAACGAAGCCAGTGGATGACTTCTTCAGTAAGGCAATACCTGGTGGCAGCCGTGGGTGCCTCTAATAGGTGGTGTCAGATTGCATTTAGAAGTATGAACTATTGGCACATTTTCACAGAATGAGGTGTCTAAGTTCACTCCTCCTGCAACTATTGCAATAGCCCTTAATATGAATACGGCAAACCATTGTTCTAGGTGTTTAATTTAAACATATACTTGAAGATCTGTCTAGCAAGGACTCATGCACTTTAAATAAATAGAAGCCGAACAGAAAGGGAGATATTTGGAGCTGTAGGTTTTAATCTGTTTGAACGAAGCCAACAACTTCAAGGGTCATTTTGATTCCAAGCATGGTGACAGAAAAAAAAACTAAAATACTGGTACTGAAAATGTCTGCAAACGCTGACAAGAGAGTAGAGGTTGGTATTAGCGGGGTAACAAAAAAGTTGTTAAAAGTGTAATATGCCTGGATGGGGGTTCACACACACTCCTTTGGCTATCCTCCTGAGGGTTTTGGATGACTCTGGGGGTGCCTGTACTGACAGAGCATTTCTAGGCACAGCTACTATAGCAGCTAAATGGAAAACGCCCACACCTCCTACTGTGGCACAGGGTCTGGATTGGTGTGCGATGCAGGAGAAACCTGTATATGAGGCAAGAGGTTACCCGACCAAACACGAACGAGTATAAGGTAAAATAGCTGTGTCAACTGGGTGGATGGAAGTGGCACAGTGATTTTTATGCCTCCCTATTGTCACTTTTTCAACTGTAACTGTCACCAATATATAATAGATGCTGCCTACTTGTCACGTGTGACATCCGATTTTGTGGTGTTCCCTATCAAATTCTGAGTTTGTTGTACTATGGTTAATAAAATCAATAAAGTTGGTATGCACAGGAACCAGGGTTGGACTGAGACAGAATACAGATCTGTGCAGCAAAGTAAAAGTTGAGAGGCGGTAACCCATCTTCTAATGGCATGCCTCATAAGTTGAGTGACAACCTCCTTGCTTCCCTCTTTATTGGACTGAAGAACTTAAACACACCAAGATCACTGCTATTCTAAATTAACCCTTGTCAGGCCCAAACAATGTTTCAACTTACTGCCCTATCTCAGACTTATTTTGTATTGTAATAGCACCTGAAACAGTAGTCATTCATCTTCCTGCAATCAAATGCCCTTCTCAGTGACTTTCATTCAGGGACCAGATGCCTCAAGGGTACAGTCTCAACACTGCTAAATATCAAGTAAGACCTACACAGTAATCAGGACCATGCCATGCTGTATGCCTTTATTTTATTAGAAATCTCATTTGTGTTTCAACACCATCAACCACAGGGTGCTTCTCAAGCAGACTGTCCCATTTGGCGGGCATCAGCATTATGCCATTTATTGTGTTTTTGTAAAGCACAGAAAAACACTTTGCAGCAGCCTCACAGTGACTTGGATCAGATGCACAGAAGACTGAAAATAGATTAGGATCTGGATAATAACTTAATAACTACACATATCTTGAGTGGTATTATCAATTGAAGGAATTCATCAACACTGTATGCAGATAGAAATGTGATAAATACTTGTTTTAAAAGATGAGATGCTGACGTAATGTAGATAAATTTTGGTATTTATTGTAGTCAAAAGGGCAACGGCCTGTGAGGAGACCCGGCACCTCCAGCAACTGCCTGTCCTCTTCCCCTGTGTTTCCGCAACCTAGAGCCCAGTGGCGAGGACGCTTGGAATGCGTGTGAAGTTGCAAGGAGTAAGATGTAACAACTTGGTGAAGAGTCTGTAAGACAAATGAGTTTTCAGAAATCTACATTTGAGAAAGATTGAGTCAATGTGTAAAGATAGTGATAGACAGGTTTCCAGAGTGGAGCCTAGCACATCGGAGGCCATTCCTCTGAATTTCTTGTAACAACTCGGAGGGGTGAACAGTAAGTTACGCGTGGAAGATATAAAACACCTGGTGGAGTTATTAGAGTACTAACAACTTTGACAGGTAATTTGGAGAGTGACCATGCTTGACTTTCTAAGGCAATGGAAGGCCTTTACAGAGACCTAGTGGAGGGCCTTCTTTATAGGGATGATATATATACATTTATTCTTTGCAGCTTTATATAGCGCAAACTCGGCCCAAAGGTATCAGAGAACTTTACATGAGCACCAGATGCATTAGAGACGGACACATTCTTTTTTAGTCCTGGTGAGATTAAGGGATTATCCCAGAATCAAGGGATATTTGGGCCTCCCGCCAGACTCAAATCTAGTTCCCCAGCTTCAAAGTCGGCCGCTTGATCCGTTTAGCCACATCCTCTTCTCCATGGTCATATTTTTCTAGGCCAGATAGGAGATAAGCAGGATAGCGCTTGACTCTTTGGAGTTTGGATATTCCTTTGTTAGTGAGTCCACTGTCGATGCTATTGCAATATTGAAGGTAAGATAATTTATAGAAGATGGTTGATAAAGAGCTGCAAAACATTTCTCTTCCCCTAAACATTAGATAGTATTTTTATAACTGTTTAAACACTTTGGCTCTGCAAGGAAGAAAATAGATAACAAACATGTAGGCATTTGTCTGCCTGGCTTGGTAAGTCCTCCTCTACTGTGTCAGCAAACAGATACAGCACTGCAAGACAGAACCGGCCAGACGGTCAACACGACTGCCTCATACCTATACAGAATTCGCCCTGCACAGGCAGACGACCATGATCCATTAGCCCAACGTTGCTCAGATGCATTGCACTAGACAGAGGGATCTTCACAGAGCCATATCTACTCAAACATTGTTCTGCTGCTCTGTTCCGTGATGAGGTTCGACACGGCTTCTGTTTGCACGCACTTTATTGTAAAAAATGGAATACAAGAGTAACTGTTCAAGGGAAGGAGTGCAGCCACTCAACCAAATCAAAATTGCATCGCAACTCATCGCCTCAGAGCTTGCACCCCAAGGACTTAAGATTAAACTTTCTAAAGGAGACGTCATAGCGGAGACTGCTAAACAACACAACCTCAAGTGGAATGATTCAAATGCAATTATGAACAATATTGATGAATGAAAGAAGGGACAAATGAACTATATTACTCGAACAGTTCGTTTTTTTGTTAAAGTTTTCCAAAGAAGGGGCACTGGTCTAATGGGGAATTTTATGTTTCACATTTTGGTAATATGTTGTTTTCGGATTTTGATGACTTAAAAGGGATGTTTCATTTAATAGCAGCACATTTTCTTCAATAGAAAAAGGGCACTATGGGAGATGAAGTTCATTGACATAGGGTATGTCCAAACTACGAGTGGGGGTGGCGGCTTGTAGCTAGACCGCTCACAGGTGTGTGATCTTTTCCCTTTAAATAACGGTACGAGCGTGAGAGCAATTTTACTACAATGAAGTGAAGTGAGGTCCTGCTGCCGTTCGCAGCGTTTAAAAAGGTAAATTTTGAGAGAAGGGTGATCCGGAGCTTAACGGGAATTGTCGAGCAGGGAGTGAGCTATATTGTACCACACAGACAGAGCCATATGCCGATTGACCTTTTGGGAAAGAGGAGGTTTCGAAAACAGAGGGAAGGGCACGGGTGAGGGGAGAGTTAAAGTCATTAGTTTTAGTTACGAATAATGTCGAGTGGTTAGCTTAACTGTTTCTTTATCTCATTTTCAGTTAAACCCCTGACGAATAATTTTACAATTCGAAATGCATTGGGAGCACTTTGATGTCATTTTAACGCTGTTGAAAAATGTTTGTCTTCACATGCCCTCGTAAAAGCCCATAACGGCAACGTGTGGTACTTGAAAATGATGAATAAATAATTCAATGTACAAACATGATGTCTCCGCAGTGACGTAATTAAGGAAGATACACGATTCAAGATTTTGGATAAATGTTTATAACCAGGTTACAAAGAAGTAATTATCAAGGAAGAGTCTTACTAAGGAATGATTTCCCAAATCGCAGTGCTACAGACGGGCGCAGGAGAGTAGTGCCCTATTTGAAACGTTCTTAACTTAGCCGTGATGAGGTTCGACGCAG
This sequence comes from Lissotriton vulgaris, assembly GCF_964263255.1. Classification (NCBI taxonomy): domain Eukaryota; kingdom Metazoa; phylum Chordata; class Amphibia; order Caudata; family Salamandridae; genus Lissotriton; species Lissotriton vulgaris. The sequence continues at coordinate 1,354,929,500 of NC_141694.1, forward strand.
CTTCTGTTTGCACGCACTTTATTGTAAAAAATGGAATACAAGAGTAACTGTTCAAGGGAAGGAGTGCAGCCACTCAACCAAATCAAAACTGTTCCCTAGCTCTGACACACAAACAGGCTCTCTAGTACCGCACACCCAGATTTTCACCATTGTTCTAGCAAAGGTTTTGTACAGTAAGGGTACACTTCCAGTGCAAAATACTACGCACAGATAAAGTTCAGAATGTTTCACAAATTGAATTTGTGATGTGTAATACAGCACTCATGCAATGTTTAAAAAGTTGGAGGAATTAAAAGTTTCCAATAACTGAATCCCTGCCTTGAAGAGGCATTATTTTTTGCTGAAGCAAGTCAGCAAATTTTAGTAGATAGGGCTTTGTGTCAAAAACCATTGGTTGTAGCATTGGAACCCTCATGTACCACTCAGAGGATGCTCCCTTGAGGCAAAGTAGTACAAAGGAGCACAAATTACTATTTGTGTTAGTCTGTAGGCTAATATCTTCTTTGCCACTACAAAATAAATAGTTTATCATACCTTTTCACCAGTTGCATCAGTTTTTGTAATTTTGTACCAGCGCAAGACCTTCAACCCGTTGACTGCAGCGCAAATTCCGCTGCGGTGCGGGCGAAATAATGAGCGGGCAGGGTTCGAATGGCCCCTGGCCATCCTCCGCACACACCCACTGTGAAGTCAGATGGCCGGGGGCTGTCCAACGCATGGAACGGGTTAATAGTCTTCCTCTGCAATGTGGCTGTTTCCCTTTTTAGCTATAATAGATTAATGTCTGGATTAAGTGGATTATCTGAGTGGAACAACAGACAAACACAAAATGGAGTAGATCTTAATAAAATACGGGCAATTAGAAGAAACACACATGTCTTCTTAAGCTATAGTTTTAGAAGATGTAAGTGTTCCCAGAACAAATTTATCATCATTATGACACCTACTGAAATTTAAATTCTGTTGCAAACTGGGACTTGCGCCTAACTCATGATTTAAACTTTCATGGTAACCCATGAGCTTTTTCCCCATATGATATCCACCAGGTTTAACGGCCTGGATGAATTTCTGCAGGAAAAACATTTTCACTTTTAGTATTAACCACTATTACAAGGACCACAGCGTTTGTTTTTGGCGGTGAACTTTCACATGAGAAAAGTTTCCCTTGTTATAGGGTTGGCAGATTGATCTTGGAGTTATTGGATCATATATCGTAGATATCACTTATTTTGAGAGTACATAATATCTTCTGTTAAGAAATTGGAATTTTAAGGTATGGTAAGTTTGGAATGATTACAGTGATCTGAAGTTATCAGTTATTGATATTTACGTATTTGGAATGACAATTTTTTTTGCAAAAAAGAGGTCAGGAAGATTGAACATCATCAGCCCTGAAGAATTGATGGTGTGGCAAAGCACATGTTGGCTGTTTCAATTGTTGATGTACAAATAGAATAAAACCATACATTGAATGGAAGCAAATAGTTCGTCTTTGCAAGTTTGTCCTCGGATCATACTTCTGTGGGTTCACATTACTTAACTCCACATACATGCGACTATTAAGGAATTTTTAAGGTATGTGGATGTGGAGTTCAGAATAGTAAATCCTCAATATTTTGGTCATAATATTTTGGTAGCAAAGTGTTCATGTAGTCAATATTTCGATATGCAAACTTTAAATATATGTCTAAAAGTAAGTGATAATGCTGGCACTACTGCAAAGATCATGGAACAAAGTGAACATACTGAATGTAACAAAGGAAGGCCATTGGAATATGATAACATTGCCTAGTGTATGTAATGACATGAAACAGGACTAACTTTCAATCAAGATATGTTGTGGGCAAAGAAGGCAGGAATTGGTGTTAAGAGGTTGATTTTGAAAATCAACGCCTTTTTAAAAAACCTAGTAAGTGAACAGTGGATGTTTGAAATGGAAAACAATTAACCAACATGGAATGAGTTAAGTTCAAAGCTGGAGAAAAAGGAATATTTTTTAATGCTATACGAAATATCCACCTGCAGATATACAAAGAACCTAATTATATAGTTCAGTGTCTTAGATTTTCACTAGTTGCACACCTAAATGCAGCTTCTTCCCACCTCTTACTCCCGCCTTCGACTCCAACACTATAACATCTCTACCCAAGGTTTCACCATCAGATACCAGCGTACGCTGTTATTGGTTCTTGTTGCTAACTCTTATGCTTGTACACTGACTCCCTAACCAATGTATTGGTGACTTACTTTTTACAGGTACGCCTGTCTGAGTCCTACTCTGTTTCTGTCTGACAGTCCCTCTTGCAGCGCCTTGACGCCTCTGGGCTAAAATTATTGTGCTTTAGAAAGTTAATATTCATTCATTCATTCATACTTGTAGCACTTCACTAAAAAAAACAAATCAAATAAAAAAAAATATGACTTTCAACTATATAGAGAACAGATACAGTCTGTATGTTTGAATTACTATCCGCCTTCGATCTTAATAAAGGCGAAAGGAGAACCTGTGAAAGGAGGGAATGCTGGTGGAACACGTATTAATTTTTTTAGCTACTGGTAAATGCAGATATACATAGTCTCTGGTTGTTCTAATATTTTCTTCCACGTTAAATATGCATTGCTGAATTTGAGCACAGGTCTAGGTAATTCATGCATCCTTTATAGTACACATTCCACATCCACTGGCAAGGTATACAAATGCAAACACTTACCCCTTCTGCTTTTTCTTCTGTATTTGCCAGCATCTCCTGAAGAGCCCGCACTGATAATGACTGCTCCAGCACAAAGGTGCAGATGGAGAGGTCAGGAGGGACATTCTATTGAAGAAAGCAAATGAAATCATTTTAATGGAAAGATATGTTTTTGCTGTAAACCACACACAGTCATTGATTGAAGCATCTCTCCTGTCTATGCTCATGCAACTGAAGTAAGATGACACAAATCGCAATGCGTTATTTAATATTTATGAAGCCTGCAGCCCACAAAGAGGATGCAGGCAACCACAGACCTTGCTCCAGTACGTATGGCTTGGTATTTATATAGCGCAAACCTATCTGTGAAGCAACAGAGCACTGTATATTACATGTTGCCCATCCGCGCTGGTATCAACCCATAGCATTTTACAGGTGTCAACTACTAATAAGCATTGGCAAAGCCAATATGTCTCACCTATGCAATATCTTTGGGCTTTGTCAATGTTTTTTTAGACATGTTGAACAGAAGCGCAGTCCGCGCTGCTGTGTAATATGTTAAAAAAAAGCAGGGGGAGCAACATGAGGGAGGCATGGGGATCAGGGAGAGAGCATCAGATGGGGACAGCAACACGGAGAAGGGATGGGGGTATGGGAACAAAGAAATTGTTCCTCAATCCCCGCACAAGCAGCTGATGGACCCTGATTAAGTTAAATGAATCTGTCATTGACCCATGCTCCACAGAAAGAACTGGAAGTGACTCAGCATGCATCGGCCATTTAGGAGGCAGCAAAGAAGAGTAGTACTGAAGTCAACAAATGGTCAGTAGTAGGCAGGCTTCAAGCCCTTTACTGTAAACAATAACATCTAGCAAGCAAGAGAGCAAGTAGTGCATGCACTGTCACAGGCTTGACCGAAAAAGTTCACACACAGACGCACACGCACACACACACACACACACACACACACTCACCAAGTCTTTTATTTACTTTTCTATATGCCCTCTCTCTGCCCTCCAACGATCAGAGAGGGGCAGAAAATAGGCAGGGCACCAAAATAAAAGTGGCCCCATTTGTGAATCAGATCGCAACAAAAATCTACCACATATGCATATTGGGGCAGCTAAACAGGTGTTTTGCAATGTATGAAAGACTGTATGCATAACAGCGTGTCTTTACAAGTTTAAAACTCCCCTGATTTTTCCAATGAGTGCCGTTTTTTTAGGCATCTAATTCCCGAGCGGGGGCAATTTTTATTTGGTACATGAGCCTATTTTATGTCCCAATCGGAGACCCTGTCCCTGATCCTGGGTCTTGTTTGGCCCACAAGAAGAATGAATGGGTCATGTATATGAATTGATCTGAGTGAACGAAATCAACAAAGGGTTTCAAAAATCGGTTGTTTTAACCCCTTGGGTGCGGCCGCGATTCTGCGCCTGTGCGGCGTTTTTTGAAGTGGGCGGGTTCATGACAGTCCCCAGCCGTCATCAGCACACGCCCACCGTGATGCATGACAGCTGGGGGCCGTCATCAGCATCGAAGGGGTTAAGCCTTGGTTGTGTCTAATATTGACATGATTAAGAACCGAATGTTGCATTGGATTTTATTAATGTTGTATCTATTGGACATAACAGTGTGCTCAGATTATGGGGACAGACCCTGCCCAGTGCCAACAAGGACCAGCTGCATGTTGTTCCCATTGTGTACTGGGAGCATGGGACTGGTCAAAGGGCATCAGTGCATAGGGGCCATGCGCTCCGTGCCTAATATATATAGCGCTATATGCACTCATTTTGGTAATAAGGCCAGTGTGAAGAGTACGAGTGTTGAATTTTTGCTGATATAGTATCATTACTGACAAGCGGAAATCAATGATTTTTTTTAGGTTTTGGTACAGAACTATAATGTCCTTTCAGAACACTTTTCAAAACCCATATTTTACAGGACTTATGTCATAAATTATTTGTTTTATATAATCCGCTGAAATCGCATCATCTCTGTGAATTGTGTGTTTACAACAACAGCAGGGCAGACAACTGTATGTCATTTTATGTTATGTTCCTGGATATTAAATTACTTGGCCTTTTGGCACCTTGTGCGACATCAGCTTGTGTGCATGTGCCCGTATGTGTGTTTTCTGACTGCCTGTGTGAGTTGTGCATGCATGTACACGTCTGAGTATTGTCTGTATGCATGTGGGTGCATGCATGTGTGTTTTCTGTTAGTATTCGTAAGCATACCACATATCACATAATCACATCTCACACTATGTCGCCCCTAGTACAAGGTAAGTAAGCACCCAAACAAGCCAGACCTGCTGGCCTGACCAATGCTGGGTTTTTTGTTTATTTTTGCTGATTCTGGACAGTATTGGATACAAAGCATAGCCAAAGTCAGTCTTTTATAGCCAATGGGGAGATCATACTGACACACAGGTTCTTTTAACATTAGTTTATTTATTTTCATTGTTTATAAGGAGGCAGAATGTTTATGGTACATGTAAACCACAAGGGATATAGAGCAATGTAAAATATTGTGCTGGACAGCGTCGATGAAGTGGCATTATGTCTTTGGTGTACATTCTACTTCAATCCTTAGTGTGGAGTTGTCATGGACAGTGATGATTCTATCAAGGTTACTGTTGTGATTAAGATGGTGATAGATGACAGGATACTACTATTTGATTACATGTAGATTTATTGTAGGACACAGCTGAGTACAAAACCTCGCCAGCTGTCCAGACCATCAACTTACACAGATAAAACACTCTGGTACCGATTAGAACACTCACAGTTATTCTGGGAAGCTGAGAAGGTGAAGGGCTAATGACTTCTGTCAGCCATATTACAAGAAGAATCAATATACAACAGTTACCTCACTGCAGAACACAGTGAATGTACTTGAATTCAATGCAGGGACTTGGTGCCAGTTCTCGAAGTGCACATGGTCAGTTGCAGCATATGAGAGTCTTAACTTCTACCCAACAGTAAGTAGCTTATTTGATCTATAAATGAGCAGTTAGGGTGGTCTGGAGACATTGCACCTCTACATGCCTCCATGCATGTTATATCTGAATGTGGGCAGGGATATTGTTTGAAAGTGGTCCAATGTTAGACATCAGTTGGTGGTGTGATGGGACTTTTGTAGTTATGCAGTTACTTTCTCCCTGAGTAGTAGGTTTATCAATAAATGCACCTTCCATAGTCACCAGTATTATTGATAGGATCTATACTCTCAACTTTAACGACACTTGAAGATGGAGTAATCATGCGTACCATTGAGAAGAAGCTCAATTCCTACTTGTGACTCTGGCTTACAAATTTAGGTAGCCATAGTGGAGAAGTGTGGCTCAAGTGGTTGGAGCAGCAGACCCTGATGCAGAGGTCTGGCCTGGACCAGGGTTCAATTCCCCGCCTCGGCGGGTCTTGGGCTCAAATTTCCCCGGACCTGACAATTCTCGCCTCGGTGCCTATTCCAATCATGGAATCCCACTATGTAAATCTGGGCAATAGCTTGCTTAATCTCCACAACGGCCCCTCGCAGCGGGATGACTGGCTTTCACCTTGGGGATGACCAGTAATGGGTTATCTTGCAGGGGAATACCAGGTCGGGTTCCCTAAGCAAGCGCTGGGACGCTTTCGGGCAGCCATGTGCTCTACAAATCAAATTTCATTCATTCATTTCATTTCATTCATAGTTGATTCTTCATACTGACAGAATTAGCGAATTGTAAATTCACTACTCAACAAAGCACAGTTTAACCACCATCAGAACACAGATCTAACTTGGGCTACTGAAGCATCTGCCACTTATTCTTACCAATTTCTCTTTTCTATCTTATTTTCTATCTTGAAAGTTCAGAGAATATGTATGTATTGTGTGTTATTGTATTTAGCATATGTGTAGCATGTTTGCTAATGCTGGTGGGGTGCCAAAGCACTGAACAGTCATCCTTGGCCTTGCCACAAAACAACTCTGCTCTGCAGAGCTGCACCTAAGGATTTGCTGCCCTAGGTGAAAATTTCTAGGTAGGCCCCATCACATCTCCCCCTTTCCCTGGTGCCCTCTCAAACACACACACACACACATACACACACACACACACACGTGCATGTGCACAAACACACACACAACATACAATATCAAAACATCAAATCTACACACTAAGAGCCACAAAGCTCTGTAGTTAGGGAGCTAGAGTGCTGTAACATGGATGGCAACCTGGAAGAGTGCAAAGGGATGGAGGAAGGCCTGGTAGAGTGGAAAGACATGGAGGGCGGCCTGATCCAGTGCAAAAAGGGATGTGACTCAATCTACTCAAAAGCCAAGACTGCTGCTGCCTTCTTTCCAACACCTGGATGAACTTCAGATCTCTCGTCTTCATTGACAACCGCATGTACCATCCGAGGGTCTTTTATTATTGGGAGAGATAAGAGCAGCAGATAAAACATCTGAACGCTGCGTGAAGCAACCCGAGTTAACACGTACTTGTTTAGGGATGGAGCCATACATGACTTTTGTACCAAGTAGCTTTGACAGAATGCTTTTTTAACTAGATTTAGATTGGGTATTGTCCACAGATTATTGTCTATCCCTAAATTGAATGATTGGTCACGAATGTTGTTGCCCAGCCCCTGTGACTCGCAATCTACCTAGTCCACAATTCATGTAATTTTTTGTGTATGTGTCACTAAGGAAAGTCTGGATGCTGCCAAGGTTTTAGACAGTGTCGGCCAGCGTTAATTCGACTCCAGTTTTTGGAGATTGAACATATTGCCTGTAGAATAGCTCTGTATCTGAAGAAAGTGCTTAGGAAAACGATGATATTTGAGGATTGTTAACAGTTGGGTTTTTATTGAGGACGGTGGTTTTAAATGTATAATGTTTGCTAGTCTATCTGAAGTTTGTGAAAAATGTCTGTTTTTAATTTTTTGCTATTTGTAATGTTTATAGTTTATAATGAATTTTAACTGTGTGTTTTATGTGCTTTTATGATTGTCCTACGAACAGTCGAATAAAGCTTTCCTTGACTTGACAACCGCATGCACCAACATTAAAAGTAATCACATTCAGCTTCATAACAGTAAGATGCCACGCTGCAACATGGGAGCCCTCAACAAATCATATTCTGGAGCCCCAGAAAGCACCACCGGTCAAAAGGGAGTTTCGATACCCAGATTCCACGGCCGTGGGATACACTCTTCATGCCCATCCTTAGAAAGTCTCTTTCTATCAAAATAATTAAAGGACTACTTTTTCTGACCAACCTGTGTGTTCAATCCTTGAGTTTAAAAGGCACATTTGGAAATTACTCTTTAATTCATCCACCACGAGCTCCAGAGCCATGTAAGTCAACTTTGACTGCTAACATACGCCTTCTGGATTTGGACTTTAAAAAGAAAAATCCTTCCATGCAATAGGCGATCATTTGGAGGTTTTAATGCTCTCTGTGGTTGGGAGGAAGGGATACTTTACAAGGTGGCAAAACATTGTTGACATTTGCTGTCTTGTTCTGCTCTGAATCCCTGTCAGCTCCAATCTCTGTACAGTCATTTGTTGTAGAGCTCAGGCAGGGGAGACCATTTTAGCAGGGACTATAGGATCTGAGTGAATCCACTGAAGAGTAAACTGAGAAACAATGGAGCAAGCTGCAGTGTTCACGATTATTTGGTAAAGTAAAGATTTGACACCCTTATAGGGTGTCGAATCTTTAAAGAAGGTTCCCAGGGAGGGCGTTCATTCGTGGATATGCATGTCTATTTTTGTAGGATGCGTCCTCACGGAATTATGCCAGGGTGACTTGAAAAGATCCACCTATTTATTCATTTATTTATTTATTTATTTATTAATGTGTGGTCCTGCCTGTATACATATGAGGCCACTTACTATCCTGATTAGTCCTAGATTGCAAATCTAGAAATGCTAAGCCATAAACTGCTATAACGCTCTACAGTGCAGCATGTGCCGCTACGTGAGAGTTACCCACAAATCCACAGGACAGAATGCATGGTTGGCAGAAGATATCAGAGTGAGCATAAATAGAGCGCAAGACAAGCACTTAGAGCCACCAGAATGACCAAATAACTGTCCTTGGAGAACGGCACCGAGGCTCAGAGCTGGGACAACTTTCCAGTTTGAAGAGTAAAAGGAAGCTTAGCACAAGGCAAGGTCATTGAAACTTTTTTGGGGAAGTGCTCTCTTTCTTAAATGTCTGGGGAGTACCATATAAGCTGCCACACGGAGGAAATTGCTCGCTGCTAGCAAAAGGGGAAAGAGATCACTACCTCTGAGTACAGAAGCCTATTGGTCTCTTGAGGTATTGTCAGGGAGCAATGCAGAGTTGAAAGAGAAAAAGATCTTCAAGATGATAAAAATATAGGGGCTTATTTACAAGTCCCTTGCGCCGCTGGTGCGTCACTTTTAATATGGGAAAAAGTGACGTACCAGTGGTGCGTGTAAATAAGCACTATAGTTTTGAAAGAGTAACTTATGTGCCTCCAACAGGGGAAATATTAGATGTGACAATACAATCCTGCTGGAATACACTAGTTTTCCTTGGTGGGCATTGACACCACCTTCTGGCATTCATTTGTAATGATCACTGCAGCCAAGAAGGTAGGCATTCATGATCTCTTTTTAGGTCTCTCCTACATACAGCCTTTATTTGTCTGTTGTTGAAGAACATTTAGAGGCAATACCAATACTTACAGCTAGGTATGGGATAGCCTATTGCTGATCACTGGTTGACTAATCCCAGTTGCTTCTCAGTCAATGGCTTTCCTTCCTCTTTTTGTGTTTGTCCATCCCATGGAGGAAAGCTTATTTATCATTCTTTGGACTGCATGTCTTGTAACCTTCCACTGCTCACATTCAGGGAAGTACGTTATTCTTTTCCTATTTGCATTCTAAGTGAGTGTGTATATGTTATTGCTCTCTCTCTCTCTAGTGTACTACTTCCCACCTCTGATCACCGTCCCCATGCAGTCTGTGTTGTTTACTTCTCGTCATCCCTAGCTCTTTCTTTGCTTTCCCCACACCTTATTGCCAAGCTTTTTGGGGGCTTTTTAATGTTTCAGCTTTTCTTCCCCCATCTCAGTCTCCTCTTTTGCTTTATCACTCTCCCTATCACCTACACAATTGCTCCCTTGGCCCTCCTGTCACAGACATTTTGTGTTTTTTAAGTTTGCTCCCCAGGTACCCCCTCTCCGTGTGATGATTTCAGCCCCCATCAGCTTCGCCATTGCCCACCAGCCCCTTCTATTGGAATTAAAAAAAATAAATTTAAAGGACTTAGGGCCATATGTATCAAGGCAAAATGGGTTCGCAAACGCCGAAATTTGCAGAATTCCGGCGTTTGCGAACCCATTTTTGCTAAATGATATGTATGAAACATTTTTGTTGCAAAATAAGGAATCGCTAAATTTGCCATTCCTTATTTTGCGATTGCATTTAAGGAATTGCAAATTTTGTGATTCCTTAAATGCAATGTATGATGGAAAAAAACATTCCAAAATGCCATTAAGGAATTGCAAATTACCACCAACTTCTAGTTGGTGGTAAGTTGCGAATTCTTTCAAAAAAGCATTATTTTAAAAAATCAAAAGGTGCCATGTGACGCTCATACATGCCCTTAGGGCATGTATGTGTGCCATATGCGCACACATGTCATTTTCAGGGGTGCAGCAGGGTGTTCTTGAAACACCCCTGCACCCTTGAAAATATTCACAATTTGCAATTAGCAAATTGCGATTCGCAATTTCCCCTTCATTCCTATGGGCCTCCTGGCCCATAGAAATGAATGGGAAATTATTCCTTAATTGCGATTAGCAATTTGCTAATCGCAATTATGGAATTCGAAGGAACCGCTAAAAAGGAAGCGATTTTCTACATACATACCATTTTGCGATTTCTAAATAGCGATTCCTTAAAAATCACTATTTAGGAATCGCAAAACGGAATGTTGATACATATGGCCCTTAGTAGCTGCTTTTTTCTGCCAGGCGACACATTTTCCAATTTAGGATTGTGTGCACATTTATATATTTATTTTGATTTATTACTTCCAGATGTGAGTCCGCCATCTTGGAAAGGTGAATAAAATCTCAAAATGGCAGCTGTGCATTGCTTATGTGAGTACATGCTTTGATGTACGTGCACCTGTACAACATCACACCAGGTCCCCTTAATGTCATGACGCATATGAGTGCATGCATGATAAAAAAACATTTTTTTTAAATGTTAGCGGTGCTAAACAACATCATCAAAAAGCATTGGAAAAGACAAAACATCTGCATTGGAAGGCGAAAGTTGAGACCTATTGGCTTTCCCAATGCTTCTTTTAGAATGTGAAATGCAATCAGAAATGATGACTTCTATCTTTTTCTGCAATAACTGATTCATAACATTAATGTCCATATCATTTAGTATCCCTCTGAGGTATTTATTTATTATTTGTCCTTTTCGGTAACAGACACAGCCCAAAAGAATTAGAACGCCTAACAATAATGACTAATGTATAAGTGAGCATAGAAGAACATCAATTCAATTGAACATGGGATCAGTGCAAATAAGGTCATAGTCAACAAATGTACGATGAAGCTGCGGAAGGGGAATGAAACATTCTCACAGGGCGAAAAGACAGTTTACAAAACAACAATGTACAGCTGAGAGGCAAACAAAAACTGTGCAATACAATAGGGAGCAATGAGCGAGGAAGTCAAAGTAAACAAATTTACAGCAAGAACAGTAGGGGCATAATAAATAAAACATGAGAAAATATAAAATAAAATGTGCAGAAGGAGAAATCTGTAGAGAGAACATATCAGCAACGAGGATGAAGTGACAAATATTGAAAATAGAGAAAAGCTGCAATCAGATTAAAAAATACTAGTGTATTGCAAAGAGCATTTAGCTGTCATGCTTAGGAAGCAGAATAACTTTTTTATATGTAGGTGATGAGTGGAAACAAGCAATTAGGCCCACAGTGCTTGTGCAAAGCAAATGCTAAACTGGAGTAAGTGGCCACTGTGCTGGGGAGGAGCAATCTAAGAGGAGGAAGACTACATGGTTGTAGTAAAATTGAGATGGAGAATAATGCAGGAAGGATAATCAGGATCAAGGAAGACAAGAATAGTAAGATAAGTAAACATGAGAAGTGGAACATTAGATCACAGAGAGTAAAGTGGAGAGCCATTTAAAGAGTGGAGAGCAGAAGGCAGTGGTCAAAACTAAGCAATTAACAGGGTAAAGTATGGAAATATCATTCAAAAAGAGCAAATGTAAGCTTCTTCAATATAACGAGAGATTGGAGTGCAGACATCAAGAGGGAGATCCAAACTCTAGTGGTGGATCCACAGTAAGATTGACCTACAGCTCATTACTTTTAAAATTTTTGTAGCCCAGTAGGAGTGAATCCAGCCTTCATCGCCTCCAAAGATCTACTTTTTCATAGGTAGAGAGGCGTGCTTGCATATGCAACTTTGTAAGCAATACAGGCTGTTCTGGTGATTGATCACATTTTGATGAAAGTCATTGGCAAATTTGAACGATGGGCGCCATGTGATCTAGTCTCCTGGTGACAAATGGAGCTGCACTCTGCGGTTTTGGTAGGAATGTAAAGAGTAGTTACCATAGTTCAGCCACAAGAAACAAGTGATTTTAATGTGGTCTTGAGTAAGCCTGGGCGTAGTTCGCGTAGCCGCACTCCGCGAGCTACGCGAAGATGCACTTGCACTCCGCGAACTACGCATAGCTCCGCGAGCATGCGTAGTAGCTTGCTTGACCCGTTCGCAAGCCATTTTTCGTCTTCGGGAGCGCCGTGGAACTCTGGAACCTGCTCGACACCACATCTCCAGACGTAGCCTTCCTCACGGAAACATGGATGAATGCCTACTCAGCGCCCGACATTGCCGTCGCCATCCCGGATGGATACAAGATCACCCGGAGAGACCGCGTCAACGAGACAGGAGGAGGCATCGCCATCATCCACAAGAACACCATCGGCATCACGACCAACTCAGACGACAGCCTCACAGCCGCTTAACATTTTCACTTCCAGATACACACCGACCCCAAGACCACTTTCAGAGGCACCCTCATCTACAGACCCCCAGGACCTCGCACACAATTCAGCGAAGACATTGCAGACTTCATCAGCCCGCACGCCCTCGCCGACTACATCCTCCTAGGGGACCTCAACTTCCACAACAACGACAACACCACCACCACCCTGCTGGACAACCTCGCCAACCTCGGACTCATGCAACTGGTGAACACCCCCACCCACTACGCCGGACACACGCTTGACCCAGTCTTCTCCTCCAGCAAGTACATCTCCTTCAGCCACTCCACCAGGCTCCACTGGACAGACCACAGCTGCGTCCACTTCAGCTTCAGAAAGACCACGACTCACCACCACCCGCAACAGGTTCCCCGCAGGAACTGGAACAAGATCACCACCGACCAGCTCACCACTGCACTGAGCCAGAACCTGCCCGCCAGCTCAACGGACCCCAACCAAGCAGCCAACAACCTCACACAGTGGATCACCAATTGCGCGCGCCCAACCAGCCTCGACCACTCGCAGTCCGGCTTCCGCACCAACCACAGCACCGAGACCGCCCTCATCGCAGCCACTGATGACATCCGAGCCCTGCTCGACAACTGGGAAACAGCGGCCCTCATCCTCCTGGACCTCTCCGCAGCATTCGATACGGTCTGCCACCGCACCCTAGTGCAGCGCCTCAGCAACATCGGAATCCAAGAGAAGGCACTGGAGTGGATCATCTCGTTCCTCACGGGAAGAACCCAGAGAGTCCGCCTCCCCCCGTACAGATCCAAGGCCACCGAAGTCATATGCGGCGTACCACAAGGATCATCACTCAGCCCCACCCTCTTCAACGTCTACATGAGCCCCCTCGCAGCCATCGTACGCCAACCCAACCTCAACATCATCTCCTACGCCGATGACACCCAGCTGGTCCTCTCCCTCACCAACTACCCAGGAACCGCCAGAACCAACCTACACGAAGGGATGAAAGACGTAGTCGAGTGGATGAAGAACAGCCGCCTGAAACTGAACTCAGACAAGACAGAAGTCCTCATCCTTGGATCATCACCCTCCGCCTGGGACGACTCCTGGTGGCCCCCTGCCCTGGGCAGCGCACCCAAACCAACGGACCACGCACGCAACCTGGGCTTCATCCTGGACTCCTCCCTCTCGATGACCAGACAAGTCAACGCCGTCTCATCATCATGCTTCAACATCCAACGCATGCTCCGAAAGATCTTCCCATGGCTCGCCACCGAAACCAGGAAGACGGTCACACAGGCACTCTTCACCAGCCGACTGGACTACGGAAACACCCTCTATACCGGAACCACAGCCAAACTCCAGAAAAGACTCTAACACATCCAGAACGCCTCCGCACGACTCATCTTGGACATCCCCCGACACAGCCACATCTCCGGACACCTGAGAGACCTTCACTGGCTCCCCGTCAGCAAGAGAATCACGTTCCAACTCCTCAGCCACGCACACAAGGCCCTCCACGACCTGGGCCCCAGGTACCTCAACAACCGCCTGACCTTCTACACTCCCACCCGCCAGCTACGATCGACCAGCCACGCCCTCGCCGCCGTGCCACGCATCCGAAGATCCACCATGGGAGGAAGATCCTTCTCCTACCTGGCAGCCAAGACTTGGAACTCCCTCCCCATCCACCTCCGCCTGACCCAAGACCACCTCTGCTTCAGGAAGCAACTCAAGACATGGCTGTTCGAGCAGTAGCGGACCCCCCTCCCCCAAGTGCCTTGAGACGCTCTGGGTGAGTAGCGCGCTATACAAATATCCTGATTGATTGATTGATTGATTGCCTGCATGCTCGGGATGTGTAGCGCGCGAAGTTACCCATGAGGTTTGCCCTGCCCGCTCGCGTCCCCTTATTTCCGGTCACTACTAACGTGTTCGCGAGTTATTCTGTGCCAGATTGCAGTTTCTGCGTGTTCGGCAACTCGATCTTACCGACAAGCATCCTCGCGCACGCGAAAATGCTATTGAGCGCGCGAGAACTACGCTACGCAGCAGTTTGCGGAGTATTCAACAACTTCGCGTTCTCCGCGGGGCGCGGAGTTGCCGAAACTCCGCAAACTCCGCGAACGGAGCGTAGTTCTTCGCCCAGGGTTAGTCTTGAGGTCCTAATTTGGACTGGATTGTCTAATTCCCCACAACAGTCTCACTTGAAAGCATGCACTCTTGGCTTCATTAATGAAGGTGTAGTAGGTATCATGTGATGTATGTATCATATTGTTTAAGGATTTGGAGCAATCAATGACCACTGGGTCACAGTCCAGGACCTTGTAGAAGTCAATAAAAGAATTGTCCACTATTCATGATTTATATGGTGTGTTTGAATATAGTGTGAGATTTTATCAAGTGAAGCGATCTTGCGGTTTAACTGAGTATTGTCGGCATACATGTGTAATACAACTACCTAGCTCTTCAGGATGACACCAAGAAGAATATGAAAAGAATAAAGAGGACTGTGAACTAAATGGAGCACAAGAACACTGTGTGCCATGTTTTGCAGTAACTTAACCATGACTAGAGACTTTGTTTTGAATTCAGATCTTCTTAGATTATCAAATATAATGCAAACCACATAAGTACTATAACTTTAATGCCCAATGACACACTTTTAGAATACTGATGAGAGTAGGATGATTGATGATGTCTAAGCCAAGAGACCAATCCAGACATTCAAGGAGGCATTCACCTTCAGCATCAAGAATAATTACTGCATCAACAACAAACTATAGCAAGGCTGTCCCCATAAAACAGCCAGATCTGACACTCAATTGAAATTCCTCGAACGCACAACTTTTAGTGACGTTTGCAACCAAAGAAGAACCAGAGAAACACAAGAAATTATTCAGATCCCTAACATCACGAGGGAGCTTCTTCAAAAAAGAATATGATGATTCTAACTTTGAGGCAATCTGGGAGGACAACTTGCATGAGAGACAGAAATTGATTGAGGTTCATTTTAGCTATAATTTTCATGTGTTCACTGTGTGAGATTTCTTTAAACTGCAGCCAAGATTCTTTAGTTTTGCAGATCACAATGTAGTCTTTTTTCAGTGAGGAATCAAAGTGCTCGAGAGTTTAGTCGCTTTGAACTTCTCATCTCAGCAAAACACTCAGCATTTCTTTTACATTTGACTGCAGAATACTTGAATGCAAGTGCAGGTGGATAATCATCTGCCAATTTTATGAATTTGATAAGTTGTGTAGGTTGATTGCTCGCAGTGTTCATATAGACTTTAAATGTGAAGATTACACATTCAACCGGCCTTTTGGAAAGTCTTCTGGCTTCCCTCACATTATCAAGACAGGGAGGTGCTAGCAAATGTCTACAAGCCTTCTCAATAGCTAATAAATGATTGTAAATCTTTATGCAGTTCAACCATTCAGAAGTTCATTAATACACTCATGACATTAAGTAATGGTGATGCTGATATCCTGATTCGGAATAACAGAAAAAAAGATTGCTTGTGGCCCTCTGTGCCAGAGGCTGATATGCACATTTTTGTAGTTACAAAAGCAAGTTATCTCCTTGTTGGTTGACCAAAGATTTTGATATAAGTTAATATCAATGAGAAGGTTTTCTGGAGATGGTCTAATCAGTCAAACTGTTCTTCAATATTGAGAAAATGATTTAAGAGACATTTGGGCCATCCTTTAGTTTGTAGCAGGCAAACTGCTAGACCACCAGAGGCTTTAACCTCTGCTTCCCTGGCAGATGACTGCCCAGCAGATTTAGAGATACCCCTTTTTCTGGGAGGTATTTCTAAGCCTTCAGAACAACCACCACTGCAGCAGTGGCTCTGAAGGCTGAAGAGTTTGCTGAGAAGCCTCCAGGCACATTGTTGCTCCGACTTTGCAATATTTTTTGTCTTTCAAGACAAAACTCCACAGGTGGATGTTTCTTGTTTCTTGAAATACAAAAAGTAATGGATCTGAAAATGTTGTTTGTGTGGGGGACACTGAGTAGAACCACCATGCCTCACATAGCAGTGCTGGGAAGAGAAATGTAGTTACCGCTGCCCTGCTAAATAAAGGGCCGGATGACCATCACTTTGACCTGGCAGCCCAGTGGTGGATGGGCATCCGTTTAAGGGTGTTGGTTCTGCACAGTTAGCTGAGCTTCCACCAATGGAAACCCTGCACTGTCCCTACAGGTTAAATGGTTCCAGGAAACCTTGCGTTTGGTATGTGGGTAAGATGCCAAATTATGGTGGTTCATCCACTGCTTCAACCTTCAAATCAGGGCCTGAGCCTAGTCTACAGCCTCTAACGTGAGTGGGATTACGGTACTGTTATATACGTTCATTGTTGATTAAGAAGGAGGAAACAGATTAACTATAATGTGACTATTGTCAGCCAGTGTGATTAAGGTCACTGTTGCAAAGTCATCCTGTGCCCTGTACAGCCCCCAACGTTTTGCTGACTGATGATGGTGGTAATTGATTTTAACTGACTCTGAACTCTGCCTAACCAGGCCCAGGGCCAATGCTAAGCTGAAAGGAACAAATTAGAATACAGATTAAACACCTAACATACACTGGGGTACACTACCCCCTGTAATTGGCATGACCTACCCCATAAGCCCCTAGGAAATAATAGGGCAGGGGATTGAAACTGCCTAGAAGTCCCCTGTACCCGGGGGCATGGCAGTTTAGAGGCCAGCAGTGTTTTCTGCACTTGCATATGAGCACTGCAGAAGCCTGAGGTCAGTTTAAAAACAGCCCTGGGTGCCAGGAAAAATCTATATCGATAGTAAAGTTGAGTATAATCAGAGTCATTATTGTTGCACACCCCAAATAATATCATCTCTCTGGATAACTTAACATCAACACTCGTTATTTGATACAAAAAGTGTTCAACAGATACAAAATAAGGTCCTAACACCGTGCAATCAGCAAAAATATGTACAATATCTTCTGCCTCAGCTTGACATCTAAAACTTTTCCCATCAAGAGAGTCTCCCAAACGCATCATTTTAACCGGTGTGTAATACAAATTAAACAAAGTTTTATAATGTTGGGCACGTAAATTAGCTGTCAAAATAACTTTACTAGCCATATAGATTGATTCTTGAACAAACAATCCGGGTTTACCGAGTCTAGTAGACCATTTCATGTCTTCGGCTACAATATCATCATGCTGTTTTGCCAATAGGCTGTCCTAAGAAGTCCCAATCCTGGCCCTTTTAGTCAAAGCTTCGATAAATTCATTAGGAACCATAGATAGGGCACTACATTGCTTGAAAATAGTCTTGTACTTGTAGGTATTTAAAAAAATTGTTCCTGGAAATTCCATACAATTCAGTGAGCTCTACAAATGATACCATAACCCCGGCATTGTAGAGGTCTCCCAAACAACCAATCTCTTTATCGCGCAATGTCCGCATCTTTACATCCCAGAATATTGAAGGGAGTAATTCTGTAGAGTCTAGAGGAGTGTAGTAACTAATACGACCAAGGGATATCATTTTACGTATCCATTTCCAATCTTTAAATGCTGCCAAAACAGTTTTAAATCTTGTTCTTTTAAAATAGCGTGGTTCGAAAAATTGATTTTATTTGAGCCAGGACTGTTTTAAAAAGTAAATTGTGCCAAAACTCGACTTTGGTGGTAGGGGCACTTAAAAATAGATAGCCTACAATGTTTTGGCAAATTAGGGCCCCCCAGGGTCTCCCCTAGGTATCCCAGGGGTGGGGTGTCAGTTATATATAAGGTACACCATTATAAAATGAGTTTTTATACGCCTGTGTAAAGTGAAATTTCACATTTCACTCCCCAGATTTTGGTAAAGTGCTGCTCAAATTCGACTTTGATGCTAGGAGCACAGTAAAAGGAGAATCTGCAATATTTCTACAGATTCAGAACCCCTAAAGTCTCCCCTAGTTGCACATGGGGTGGTTCCTGTAGACATAAGGCAAGTACTTATAAATTATGTTTTTGTAAGTTCTGGTGCTGGAAAAATGGCCCAAGTCATTTTTCCCATTGCACGTCCCTTGTAACATTGGTTAACATGGTAGGAAGTTATTGATTAATAATTATGATAGGAGAGGGCTAGACTGGCCATTCAAAGACTTCCCAGAATTGTAGTAGTAAATCCAACAATATAATATTGTTGAATTTCCCCAAAAGTGCACATACAAGAAGTTATAAGACTTTCTTGTTTGTAAGCCTAAATTCAGCCTTCCAGTGGTCTGCCCTGATTGGTCAGAGTTAAGTGGATTAGCCAGGCTGCTTTGAAGAGGTGACAAAGAGCCCCTGGGTCTACTAGCTCTGCTGGGAGGGCAGTGTGCTGGTCCATAGGAATGCCATGCCAGGGGGTGGAGTCGTAAACCGTGCTCTTCAAAGGCAGAGGGGAGGCCTGGGTGTCAGTTACACTTTTACACTTTTGACCCAGAGTCAGGGCTAGGATTAAGGAAGGTATTTGCAGATGGTAGTGGGAGAGTCTAGGGAAATAAGCCATCCCTGGGGGTGTGTTTATCCAGGTCTTGACTCTCTGCTGGAAAATCAGCCATTATGGATTTGGAAGATGTGATGTACTCCGGGACAAATTAATGCCACACTCTACAGGATGTGGTCATCGCTTAGAGGAGTTATCCTGCTCTCATTAGTCAGGAGTGACCTGCTGCTTGACCCTGAGAATTTTGAATCAGTATCTGAGAGGGACAGAGTCCTCCAGATCTGCTGCTTGAAACTGAATGAGGCAAGAAGTGCCCTGCTGAGAAGATTTTGCTGTACATAGAATTCTAAGGCCTGACCTCTGAAGACTGCACCATCTGAAACTACAGCCCTGTGGATTATCTTGCTGGAAAAGAACTAAAGAGTGGACTCCCTGAAAGCTACAGGTTAAAAGAGCTCAACTGGAACATCACCAACTAAATCTACATCTTAGAGACCCATCAGTGGATTTGTAAGGGTTTTGTATCAGTGGATTGTGAGAACTGAAGTTCTCAACTTTCAAGGACTATCTTGGAGCTTCCAGACCCTTGGAGTAAGTTTGAGACACTTTAGGACCCCTTGAGGAACTTCAGGAAGAAGTTCAAGAAGTTTGGAGAACTTTGGACCAACTTTAGAAAAAAGCTCCACAGAGGGACCAACTCAACCTTGCCAGCCAGGCCGCCTGCCTTCAACCACGAGCCACCAAAGCCACCCAGGTTTGTCCTGCTAAAAGCTCCATAGGTCCAACTTCAAGAGATTGACCAGGACTAGAGAATATCTGAAGCCGGCGAACTCTCACCGGATCCAGCTACATGAAGAGCAATGAGAGACCCCACGAGAAAAAGCTCCAGAAAAGTTTCTATGTCCGCTTATAGAAAAGTCGAGCAGGAACAACCGCGAGAGCCAAGCCGCCTGCCTTCCATCGCGTGTGGGTCTGGATTCCTGGGTGTCCCGCTGAAGCAAACTTGAAATATTTTCTAAGTCTGCTCCAGGGAAGTTCATCGGGACCTCATCACAAGTCAAACCAACAAACCCTCACCGAATCCGGACTGGCTGGGAGCTTCAAGGGTCCTCGTGAGAAAAAGCTCCAGAAAACTTTCTAAGTGTGAAGGTAGAAACTGAGACGGCGCCTGCCGGGGGCTGTAGCTGCCCGGCCTGAAACTTTGACTTTGCCCCGGTCTTTCGTAAACAGGTATTTCAATATGGTGCGATAATCTTCTAAGTGCTATATTTTATTAAATCTTTGAAAATTCATCTCTCAGGTTCTCTACATTGGATTAACCCTCTTTCGAACAGTCACCTAGAAAGATATTAGGAAAAAGGATTAGTTTATTCCTCAAGTGTTTTGTGTCTTGCTCAATACAAGTTGTATTGTCAATGATAGATCATATTTACTCTGATCAAGAGAGCATTTGAGGATATAATTTCCAAGAGCAAACACTGAGAGGTGGAGTGAGTGTCAACAGGTAGCTGTTTGCATTAACTATAATGCTTCTGGAAAACTGCAACTCTTCCACCAGATCTACTCTCACAATCACAACAAATAATAAGGTGTCATTGAGTTTAGTTTTGGTCAAGGCTGAGAGATCAAGGTCAAGATAAGCAATCATATCTGCAAACCTCAGTCTGTATTTCACAGCTGATCTACAATTGCAGAGAAGGCACTAAAGGAAGGAGCTGACACTTTTCTTGACTGCTGTAATGGTGGATTCAAGCAGAATCGGAAGAAGGCTATTGTTGACAATAGAGGGGGAGAATCAGTAATGAGATCTTAAGGCAGGAAAGTTCAGAGTTGGAGGAGGGAAGGATATTAGCAGGCATCAATGAACTCAAGAATGTAATTGCTGGAAAGATGCATGCTCATTTTGAGGGGTAAGGGTATCTCGGACCTTACAATGCTAAAGAAATAGTGCTTAGATAGGGTCTGAGGTTGACTCCCAAAACTTTCTCAGGATCCTAGAGGTTTGTGTTAAGGTGAGAAATTGAAAGACTGCTCAAGTGCAAGACATTGTTGTAATTAAATACAATATAAGAGAAATGATTCATCTTATTTATTATGAGATCTACTTCATGCAAAAAGTGTTGTAAGATGGGGAAAACAGAAGTGCCATCTTCAATCAGGCATGTTTGCATAGTGGCAAACGAAGACTAACCAGACTTTGCATTGATGGCCTGGGAAAGTCAGAAGTGCCACAAAGTGGCCTTTGGATTTTTGATACTGTAATGAGAAATTACAGCTCATATTAATGATGCTGCATAGGAAATTTCAGACATTCAAATTTTGAAACATTTTACACTGTGGCTGATGGGATGAACAATGTCTACATTATAACAATCATCTTCATCTGTAAGCAACGTCTTTTAAGTGCTCTTATTAATCGTTTGTGAGTTATGAAATATTAGAACATTGGAATATTGGGAGCTCCATTGAAAACAATGGAGTGCTCTGGGCTTATAAAGGCTGGTATAAGCCTAGAGCTCCAACATTCCAATGTTTCTTTGTTCACAGCTCTGGCTGTGAACAAAGGCTACAGGGAACCTGAGGGGATTCCAATCCCCTCACTACCAAAAGGCTTTGTTTTTTTTGTTAGAACATTCTGTCCTCTAGTGACAGAATGTTCTAATAGCCTTATAGCCCTTCGTAGATGGGCTATACCGCAATTAAAGTCCCTCTCCCTTGTTAAAGGCCCTCGCCTTCGGCTCGGGGCCTTTAACGCTGGAGAGGGCCTTTAATAGCTGGTATAGCCCTCTACGGCGGGCTATAAGGCTATAAACAGGAATGGCGTAGTCACTGAGTTATAATTGACCTTTGCTAAGATAGAGAAAAAAAATGAATAAACACTGCTAAGATGCATGTAGTAGGAGACTGAATTACATGGAAAGACATGAAAAAGACACAAGAGTAGGACTGAGAGAAGAAGGTAGACCTGAATATCTTAGGATAAAGGACAGAAAATAAGTAGATGACAGAATATGGTCATGTCAAGAAGGAAAGAAGGCAGAGAAAGGATTGTTGAGATGCAAAGAAGAAGTGTGAATATGAGGTGTGGAAGTAGAAAATAGAGCGGTAGAGAGAAAGAGACATAGGGTCTTATTTCGAATTTGGTGGCTGGTCCACTGTTATGCCAAGGTAGCGAAGTGATATACCCCTCGCGCTGGGAACAGACTAGCCACCAGACTCAATACTCCCATATAGACTGAGATCTCTCTACCTTCAGAAGAGCCTTCACAGAAGCACAACAAATGTACTTTCCACTGCATCATGTTTAAGGTAACCACTCAGCAATTTGTTTCGCTTTTAAAAATACATTTAAAACATTTTTGTTTCTGAAAAACAATAAAGATCTGCTCTAGACATGCTGGGGTAATTTATTTGGCTTTCCCTGGAGGTCCTAAACATGAAAAAGGTATGCCACAACATCTGCATATAAAATGGTGGATGGTCCGAGGTACAGTGATCACAAACCAACATCCAACAGGCCATCGATCTTACGTTTTCCTGATGTAGCCAGTGTTGGCTTCGCCATTGTAAGCATGGTGGTTCCCACGATTCTAAGCAGAGCACAAGAACCGCAAGTTTGACGGGTGCGGCCTTCACTACTTTTTTGACAGAGGACCCTGTCCCCCCAAGCTCTAAATTAGGGCATCCATCTTGTTAATTTCATTGTAAATGGAAACCGTGGCATTGGGTTAAATGGGCGCAAAAAGAGACATCATTATCTTGAAGGCATTAATGAGTATCAAATTACAGAAAAAAGTTATGTATTATCAAAATATTTTAGTCTAAAGTCTCGTATTTTCAAAGAACAAGAGACAATTAGTTTTCAGACTACAGTTTGGGCAGTGAAAGTCATATAAAGCCTTATTTGTTCCCCTCTTCAGTATTTTCCATAGTCAGCTAGGATTGGGGTAAATATGCACTAATGATATTCTGGTGAATGCTCACTACTGTTGGAGACACTTTGCAAAGCAATTAAGGAATAGTCTCACTTTTTAGGTGAAGTGGACCTTCCATCTCTACTAGTATATTTAAAACAATGACTGGAAAAGCCAATAGGCCCTACTTTTATTTAAACAAGCAGATCCAAAGCAAATAGGTCTGGCTTGCAACGGAAAATGCAAGCCAGGCCTACTGGTTTTGGTCATTCTTGTTCATGCTCTGACTTAATATTTACCCTTTTCAAACTCTACACGGTTCAAAAACACAATAAATAAAATACACAAGAAAGCCCTGAGCCGCATGTAGTATTCCCATATGCTTGGAATTTTGAAATCAGCACTTTTTTGTTGCAGGCTGCAGTTCCTTAGGCTGTTACTAGTGATTTCTTGAGTCAGACACAAGTCCTTGCTGCAGCAAGCTGCGGTACCATAGACCACCACTAGAGCTACCTTGAGTCAAACACAAGACCTGCACTACGCTACAGTACCCCAGCCATTAATACAGGCCTCCCGAGTCAGACACAATTCCTGGCTGTAAGTCGTCTGCTGTACCTTATGCTACTACCAGCTGTCACAGGGATATCCACCATTGCCCCTTTCATCTCAGGATACTTGAGAATTATCAACAGAGCAGATGCCTTTGAATGTCTCCTTTTGTAGAAAATGCAAATAAGCAATGGCAAAAACTTGATCAATCTTTTGTTTTCAAGATGCCATCTCACGGGGGTGTAGAATCAGCACACACATTTGCAAACTCACTGCCATAAGTGTTGTGATTTTTGCTTGCTTTCTGGCTACTAAAAATATGGGAATGCTGGATGATGGTTGTTACAGTTAATATCAGTGTAACTACTGCATATTCTGTAAGAAGCCCCTCTAATATTGCTAGGTATTACCATCCACATGTATATGTATAAATGCCTCTTTTGAACATCTGAAACAATCCTTTAGTTGTTCTGGAAGGAATTGTGTACAAGATGCACAAGCAGAGAAGCAACCAGTGTGTATGGGCAAGAAGGGTAATTAAGTGAGGACGGACGGGATGCCGTGGACCTGGTAGGAGTGAGGGAATGTGAATAAGGGGATAAAGCACAGAGACGTAGAGAGGGAACATCAGGGCGATTGAAAAAAGAAAGTGGAAGCAATGGAGGGAGGAAGGGAGGCCGATGGAGAGAGGAGATTAAAGTGACAGAGCGATACAAGGTTTCGAGCTACGTCTTGTAGGCCATCCTTAACCCCTTCACTGCGGTGGCTATTCCGCCGCAGTGCTAAGGGGGCGGGGCGGCCGCGCGGCGGCCGCGTGCTGGTGACGGAACCGCGGTTGGGCTGTGCTCATGACGGAGCGGTTCCGTCATGGCCCCGCCCGCTCATTAGAACGCCCAGCACAGGCGCGGAATCCGCACCGCGCAGGCGTGGCGGCCGGGCCATGACGGAACCGCTCCGTCATCAGCACAGCGCCACCGCAGCTGATGACGGAGCGGTTCCCTCATCAGCATAGAAAGGGTTAAATTCTCATGGGAACAGAAATTGGACAATGTTATCTTCTCTGAAATGCCCTAGCATGATGGACAGCCCATCCAAGGAGTGGCAAACCATAGAAAACACATTAGAGCTGGTACCTAAAGGGGTCTGCCCAAAGCCCCTCTCTCAATATACGTGTTCTCAGTGTACTTCTAGAAATATTTATGAAATGAGGGGGGATATCTGCAAGGGCATTGTGCCACAGGAACATCACGTTTAACAATGTTTCTGTGGTGCAATGCCCTGCTCCATGTTTACAAAGTGGGGTTAAGCCACTTTTTGTGGCTTAACGTCGCTTTGTAATTATGTTACCCTTTCACGCAGGTATCTGTGTGAAAGAGGTGTGAAGTGGATGTTGCTGTGGGCGTGCTTCTTGACACTGTCCCAGATTTACAAGGCGGTGTAAATCTGAGGCTGTTCCAAAAACTAACGCCAGGCAAGAGCAGGCGTTAGAATGGCAAAACGAGGAGAAATACTTTTATTTCTCCTCGTTTTTACTTTTATATGTGTGCTGCATTCAGAGCAAAACGCCATGATTTGTTTATGTGCTGTAAGGTGTCCTTTCCTGCACATAATCATTAAATAATGATGATTTGCTACTTCTACGAGGGCTACAGGATGCAGCACATATAGACGTATTAAATTGCTGTTATTGATTGTTTATGTGCAGGAAGGGCCTTCTTGAACATAAACAATCATTCCCTGTAACACAAGCACCCTTTCACTATGGCGCATGGGGGCCGGCATTGGCGCTTGGCAGCTAATTTGAGCGCCAGCACTAGTGAAAACAAAGTGATGCGCCGTATTGTAGTACATACGGCGCATCCCTGCGTTATGAAAATTTTGGAGCGCGGCGCTGCCAGATTTGCTGCAGCTTCATGCACCGACATTTCAATGTACATATGCCCAGAGGATTTGGTAGAGACGAAAAAATTGATTGTTTTTTGTGTGTCTGTCTTCTATTCCCTTCACACGTGGTTTACTTATCCTTAAATAATTTAAAAACATTAAATGAAGAGCATTTCTACTTCCACTCCACAATGATTAGTGTTAATGAAGCAGCCACGGCCAAAGCCATGAGTTCTGCTCAGGAAAATCCAAACCCTTGGATTGCTTATCTTCTGATTTAAAATTCAAGTGCTCTTTTATTCACATATTCATATCGCAGTCGAGTTTTCGTGAATTGCAGCGAAAAGGGACATCATGTTTTTGATCTGCAACACAGACATGTACAGGGTGGCTTCCCAGTTGGGCGATGGCGCTGCAAATCTGGGTGGCCTTTGTGGAGGACATAGGATAAGACATAGGATAAGAGGCAGCCGGGGTCAGAGACAGGTCATCTATTATCAGTCCTCTCTTGCAGCCTTAGCAGAGGCTGGGATCACAGACATTGTCAAAACACACTCTAGTGGTCTGACTTTATCTTCTAAGAGGCATGACACCCTTCATTGTACAAATCCTTGCCAGAGAAATTACAGTTTGATTTGTACACCTATTGACAATATACACAGGGGGACTGTAGAACACTAATGAAAAGACTAATCAGCATGAGTGCATAAAACAACCTCTAGTGTGCTTCAATTGATGAACATTTAGACCGGTCAGTTTACCCCCAACTTTACCTATCATAGAAAAATACCAACTCTAGTTTTTGCGGAAGAGAGTTGAAGGGTTAATATATGAAAGAGGGAAAATAAACCATTTTGGATTTTTACGTTTTGATTACTGACAAATATGCATGTGTTTAAAGACGATAACATAAGTAAGCATGGTAAAAAGAAGAAAATATGTGTTGTCGTCTTGTTTAATGTATGTGTTACTGATAAAGTGCAGTGTGGTGTAGCGATAATGCTTGCCTGAAAGTATTTGGAAGGCCGTCAAAGATTTAACTGAACAAACGGAAGCAAGTATTTGTGATACAAGATTGGAAAGCAAGCAAGTTTTGTCCACTGGGAGAATATCACTGAATATGTTTCATAAGATATAATGGAACAGGTTCTCCCCCGAGTATTGATGCGTGCGTAGACCTGCACACACCCACAAAAGACCTGTACTATCGGGCGGAGTAGCCTGTTTTCTTTTGTAATGGTGGCATGGCAGTAGGGGTTCGCATAGGGCGTGCTGCGGGGCAGCGGGGTAGGGGAGGGGCAGGGCGGGGGGTAGTAAACTCGGACATACGACGGAACGGAGGATAGTAATGATTACTATCCCCCGTTCCGTCGTATGTCCAAGTTTACGACACCCCACCCTGCTCATCCCCCGCCCATCCCCGCCGCCCTGCAGCACGCCCTATGCCAGCCGCCACTGCATGGGAGACACCTGAGTCCTGCGCAAACTGCACCAACCCGCTAATAACCACAGGGAGACTGTTTTTTTAGGAGCTCTGGGTCAAAGGTAACCATTGATTAGTGGTGGCCACTGTCATTGCCACAGTGGCACGCAAGTCTCATCATGAGTATTTTTGTGAGAGTATTGTTGCTATTTCTGGTCTCTTGTGTAGTACACATCTGGCCTACATGATGCGTGGGCAACCTTGACTTTGAGATGGTTCAGGATGGCAATGCTGATGAGCAAGGGATCAGTCCAGGAGACTGTTAGGTCGTTAAAAAATTGGTTTAGTACCTGTGAGATGTTGGATTTATGTGTGCAGCCTGGCCCAGCCTTCAGTCCAGCCTGCACTCATCCCAGCTCTTTCCATAGTCCGTAACCCATCCATATCTGGAGCCCTTCTATGAGCCATGTGTGAGAAGTTAGCCTGGTATATGATGTCCACTATTCTAGTGGGCACCTTGCACCAGTCTAAACGACCCTTATGATGGTGGTTGTAAAGTCAACCTTATAGATCAGCTATCCTAGTGGTAGCCTGAACCAGCAGTCTTCAGGCTAAAACTTCAGAGAGCATGTGAAGCAAGCTGTTTTAACAATTATAATCCCTTGAATACCAAATGAAAGGACACCACAAAAGGTATATACAAAATATATATGTATTTATTACTAACACAACACCTCTGAACTCTTTATGAGGTCAGAGATCGAGATACATTACAAGTTACTCATTCAGCATATTTTAAGTTGCACAAATACAATTCTGCCCTAGGGGCCTCACGAACCAAATACTAAGTAAGTAGTATAAGAACCACTTCGGGAATGGTGAATAGGCCTAGAGCCTAGGGAATCGCAGGGGCTACACTGGACAACCAAAGGATTGGAAGTAGGAGGCCCAAGGGAGACACGTGCAGTGTCTAAACACAGTCGCGGGGTACCATAGAGTTATAATGGGAACGTAAAAGTTACAAAGTAGTAGATTAAGGACACTTCCGGATGGACTACGGTAAAACCCTTTTAAACTAGGACACTTTGAGAGTCAACACCCACGGGAGCACCGGAGTACTCGAGTTACCTCAGCCAGGGAAGCCGGGTGCATAGGTGTTCTTTCGTGTCGGGTTTCGTCGCTGTTTCCTATGGAGAGCTGCAAGAAAGTGCTGCAGGCGACCAGGAGAAAAGTGTCCGGGTGGATCCAAAGGTGTGATCGGAGTAGTGAAGAACCTGAAAGCAGAGGGGACAGAGTCTGGGTCACTAGCCAGTGACCAGGAAGAAACCAGGAAGGAACCAGGCGATGTTGAGCTGAATCAGGTGAAGAAGGTGAAGCTTGTCTCTGCAGCCACGAGGACCAGGAGGTGTCGACAACAACCAGAAGCTGGAATCGAGCTGTCCCACAAAGGATCTTGTCGACTGCGGTGTCGGTATCCGGATTGGACCCAACAAGCCTTGGCAAACGCAATCCACGCGGGATGAGAAGATTGGCTTCAGGTCAGACCAGCACGGTCTGGGGAGCTTCTCCTTTGCATGGAAGCTGGAGCAAGCCCGGAGCAACCAGGCAAGCAGTGTATTTTTAAAAGGAAGTCTTTGGAGGGGTCACTAGTCAACGGGCTAGCAACCGGGAAGATGTGTTGAGCTGAAATGCAAGCGCAGGCCCCACGCGGCACTCGTGGAGTGTGGAGGGCTGAGCTTCGGTGCAAATGTTGCTCGGGTTTGGGGCTTCTCAAACCCCAATGCACAACCTCAAGGATACCTCAGAAGCTGCACGGTTAGCAAAGAGCAGGTAGTTAAGATGTCTGGTCCCATGTCTCTCGTGTCAGCCACGGGTCTCAGCTTTGCTGTGGATGTGGATCGGAGTTAGAGAAGTCTGGAAGTCCAGTTCTTGAGTCGCTGAGTCTTCGACAAAGCAGAATGGCAATTTACTGGTGTTGCCTGTTTGCACAGGGTGGTCACTCCTTGACCACAAGGGAGATGTCTTCAATCTTCTAGTCAGAATAGAACGTCGAATGTCCAAGAGTTTCATTTCAGAGTTTCAGTCCAGGATAATCTAATGTCTCTAGACACAGCTTCTATCTTTATACTAAACTAAGGGGCTGGATTACCTGCTAGGTCCCTCCTATGGGTGGAACCTGAGAAGGGGGTGGTTACACACCCCTTTCCCTCTGTCCAGTATCGTGCCAGAGCTGGAGCTGGAGTGCCCCAGCAACTGGTTTGAACCAGGCTATGCATGGAGCACCTAGTGTGCCCCAGGCAGTGTCTGGAAAAGCATATTTCCATTGAACCCACCCTGCCCCCAATACACTACAGGCTGTCTGGGGAGGTGCCAGCACCTCCCTCGACAGGAAACCTATTGTCCAGGCCTCCCTTGCCGGAATTTCATCCAGCTGCAGGAGGTCAGACTCGTGTCTGTGGCAGCAGCATCCATTTTGTGATGCTGAGGCTCTGTTTAACTTTAACCGGGTAAAGCAGTAACTACATGTCTTCTCCCTCCAGAACTGGCGGGGGGGGGGGTAGTATTCCAAAGTGTTTAACACCTTACACGGCATGTTTTGATAAAGCCAAACCAAAGTTAGCATTAACTGCGAGGATTATAATGCACTTAAGAGTATATGGTATGGCTATATCATAGAACAGCTATAAGGACATGGTTCCGAAAGCTGCAGAGGGCTCAGCTCATGCTAGAGCACCCTCTCACATAAAACCAAGCACTCTGCCTCCAGGATTGTTAAGGCCTGCCATAGGAGTGACTTATAGGTATTTATGTGTCTATATATAAGGGTAGATATAGGTATACTATATCTAAGCAAGGGGTGATTACACCACCTTGCCCAAGCTGAGTGATCGGCCTGTGGTGTCAGTTTGGATGGCCAGCCAGGGGTGGCATAATACATGCTGCAGCCCCTGGCAGGACTTGGATGCACCTATGCCCTGGCTACCTATGGTGCACTATACAAGGACTGAAAAAGGTGACCCAATTCCCAATTAGGTATGTACCTAAAGTACATGGTATCAATTTAGAGAGAGAACAGCTGGGCTGTGGGTCTGATTAGCAGGCCCACAGCCACACTGAAGTAAAAAACCCAGAGTATCACAGCAAAAAGTGGGGGTGACCATAGGAAGCAGACCTACACCATGTTCACTACAAACTCCAGCCCAACCCAGCCCAACCACTGCCCAACCACTGCCCATCAATAACACCAGCTTATCAGAGCCAAGCCCTCTGACCACCTCTGCACTGAGCTACGCCCAACCCGGGTCAATCTCTGGTTGATTCATGTCAACTGAATCTTTGAGATCATTCCAATAATCAAAATATTTTTGTTTACTCTTCGAGGCACAGGTTTCATTTGGCTTCCTCAGGGCTATTTTCAGCCAATGTATTTTTGTTCACCAAATATGTATATGTCCTCTCGCTCTAGTAAACCATAACACCATCTGTAACTTAAAATGAATGAAGGTTAGAGGCGGCAGACCCGTAAGCAGAGAACGGCCCAGGACCAGGGTTCAATCCCCGACGCGGCAGGGTCGTGGACCAGGGTCAAACGGACTCGATAATTCTCGCCTCGGTGCCTACTCTAACCAGGGAACACACTCGGCAACTCTGGGCATTAAGCTTGCCTCATCTCTACAACGGCCCCCCACAGGCGCCGGGGATGCCTGGTTTCACCTTGGAGATACCCAGAAAGGGACCATCTCACAGGGAAAACCAGGACGGGTTCCCCAGCGGTCTTCAGCGCCAGGATACTCCTTGGAGTCACAGTGCGCTTTACAAGTACATCCACATTTACATTATTTACATTTACTTCTGGTAGAAAATTCAAACAGGAAGCCGGGCACAGGACATCAAATGCTTGGACAACATCCACTCACAAATAGCATGAGTCAATAAGGCACCTATAACTGGATGCAGCATAGATTAAGAGAGCCCCATCCATATTTATGGTAAACATCTCTGGGGCCTGTCCTCACTAACAGCAAAAGGATTCAAGGTGCAATATCTTACATGGACCTTATACCCTCTCAAATAAATGGCTGTCAAGCAGTTCAATTTCTAAGTGCCAATACAACTTAAGGCCCCTCCTCTCACAAATGAAACATCACGAAGAGCATTTAAAATCCCTGGTCATGGCTTAGTTTAACACCTGCAATTGGACCTACAACAGCCCTTCCAAAATATCACAGGAGGATAAAACAATTGCAAAAACGACTACAGCATATATGATTATACTAAACCTGCCTTTTTAGAACTCCTTTAGTGATATTGGAATTCAGGATTATATGCAAATTATTCCATACTACTCACAAAAGCAAATCAGCAGAATCATTAAGTAGATCATCCCCATTCTACATCAATCAGGAACTTCAGCTTTGCTAATGCAGCAAGTATGGAGCGACAGAAGTTCACACAGCAACGCCCTGATAGCAGCTTGATTGCAGCACATGGTAGGTGACCTTGAGTAAACCTCAACTTGCTCCACAAAGTACAACCTAACTACCAGATCTAACTACCAGCTCTCCCTACAAGATCATCAGGAAAATGCTGACAAGCTCTGAAGTGATGCCTGTGATTGAGACTGAATGGCGATGCTAGATTTCAGCTACTGCTGATAAACAATGCAGAAACTGTACTCACCATGATGGCCACATCATACCACCACCAGAGTAACCACCAACTAACCTTTCCAGTATTTGAGTACTTGCCTCTCTTCCCTCATCCAATATGGAGCTGAAAGTGTCCCATCAAGACTACCACATTACTCATTCATATCCTACTTACAATAATAATCATAATTTGGTTTAATTTATTCAATGTACCCTTGTAAGAGAAGCAGAGCGCTCTGAGGGTGCTGCAAGATCAGAATGTAACATGTCCCTCTAAGGACTCCGTAGCCTACATGACATTATAAGGGCCCCTCTCAAAGTTTGCATGGGGGTGCTCATCATTTAACATGATGCTGCCGTCCAAGCTGACATGTTGGCACTCTACAAAATATATTAAATAAATGAATATCCAACGCGATTACATTGCCATTGTGCCGTGTGACTACTGTGACCTACCGTTCCTTTTCGCGCAGGCTAGTGACGTCATGAAATGTATGCATTAATCTACGTAACAGGAAGGGCCTGCATGGGACAATTCCAAGCGTACAATGTTGTGTCTCACACGCTACTGTCGACTTTGTGTTATGTTTTTTTAAAACAGTCATTGATGTCTCTTCTGCTATTGCTTGTGCTTTTAAGTTCTATGTGATGAGGAGTCGCAGTCGGCATTAATTGCGGTTTGAGGGCAGGGGGTTGCGCGGGGAGGGAGGGGGGTAAGGGTTGATTTAAAAGTAAATTAAAACTTACCTGTCCTCTATCCGTTTCCCGCGTTTTCTCAATGCCTATTCCTGCTCTCCTGCCTCTGATAGGAACAGGAAGCAGGCAGCCTCCCTCCCCTACCCTAAGCCAATCACAATGCTAAAATGGCAGCATTGTGATTGGTGGGGACGCAGCCGAGCCAGGGGCTTACGTGGCGGCCATTTTCTCCACGTAGGCTGTATTGCAGCCTGCATTGAGAAAGGGCAGAGTGTGCATGACTGGTTTGGGCAGCCCCTGAGGGCCGACCAAACAGTCATTGCGCCCTCAGGAGTGGGAACACCACTCTTCCCCTGCTCGCAGAGCAGCCCCGCCCACCCGCAACCAAACCCTTCTGCTTACTCGCAGCATGAGAAGCAGAAACATAAAATGGTAGTTATTACCATTTTATGTTTCTGCTTTTCGCATTGCAAGAAAGCAGTGGGGTGACGCTCCTCCGCCCTAGAAGAGGAGCCGCTCCTGGTGATGAGTAAAGCAGAGTGCGCCAAATTGAAGTTTTATACTGCATTAGTGTCAGGGGTGCTGTTTTGCCCTGGTTCAGACAGGAAAAATGCCCCCCTTCCCTCCGTCCACTAGATAGATTGAAAAAGACGGCCATAATTTGAGGACTGTGAGCCCCCATAACCCTAAAAAAAAACTTGGGCCCTAGAACTACTGCACCACACGGTTTTCATGGCTTAAAATACATTTATTGTGGTGTTGTGTGCTTGCCATTCCGTGCATGCTTTGGACAGTGGCACATTTTACAAATGAACACATCAATAATTAATGAAGTTACAGGTACAATTCCCTTTATTATTCACCCCAGGCATAGCAATCATAGGGGATGATTAGTTTTCTGATTGAAACGGGTGGCGAGTCAGTCTACAGGAAAACCATGCCTGGATCCTATGTTCTGACCTACTTGTAAGAATTTTTTACACTCGAAAGTTGGTCACAAGTTGTGGCTGCCTGCAACAATACCAGGCTTAAAACTATGAATTGGTCTTATATCATACCCAGCTTTTCTAAAGGTACCGGTAACTAGACTGAGAAAAGAGCATTACCAATGGGGCTATGCCAAACAAGAATAGTCCGGCGGCAGTGGCATTTTTTCGGTCTGTGCTAATTTGCACTGAGGTGCTATTTAGCACTATCCTTCATATTAGTAACTTGTGTGCTGTATTGTTTAATGTACTGTATTGTAATTGCATTTATATAGCATTGAATACCCCAGAGGTGGCACCGGAGTGCATTTGCGTACAGAAAGCAACCTACTCTAGGAGAACACTAACAACTGAAGAGTGGGCCATGTGTACAACCGCAAGATTTTGCCAGTTCCTAATGGCAACTTTTTTGCAAGTCATAATTAGGAAGTCGCAAATCGCGATGTACCAATGTGTCTCAGACAAATATATGACGTTACAACACAAACATTTACAGCGCATGCTTTTACAACACAGTTTTTACATCGTAGCTACCATTACATCGCATGATTTTACAACGCAAGTCATTATAACGCGTTTTTTAAAACTACCATTACAAAGCATTCCATTACAACGTATACCATTACAAAGCATACCATTACAACGCATAATACTTTTAGGGTAAGAGTAGAGTAAGTGTTGGATAGTGTAGGGGTAACATTTATTATTCCCACTCCAGTGAGTGCAACAGTAGAGAAAGTGTTAGATAGCGCTGTTGTAAACATTACTATTCCCATCTACCCCAAAACCCATACCCACCCTAAAACAGAAAAACACCATTAGTTACCTTATAATGCGTTGTAATGGCATGCATTGGGTGGTATGCATTGTAATGGCATGTGTTGTAGTGACATGCTTTGTAATGCATGCGTTGTAATGGCATGTGATGTAATGGCAGCTGTGTTGTAACAACTGCGTTTTAAAAGCAGTGTGATGTAATGACTGCGCTGTATTTTATGTTTCCCGTCTCAGACACAGTTAGCAATTCCTAATGGGGTCGTAATTGACCTACCTCATTAATATTCATGAGGTAGGTCGCAATTTGTGACACATTGGGAATCGCTAAAAAGACAGGGATGGTAGCCTGTTGGGGACAGAAGACCACCATGCCTGTGTTTGCTTTTAAATTAAGCTACTTTTCTTTTTTTTAAAGCAGCCCTTTTTAAAATGAGATGCATTTCAAAACGAAAAATGAAACTTTCAGTTTCATCAGTGGTCCATGGGACTGTTTTTGCTACTATTCACAAATGGGAACTAGTCCCATGGGGACCCCTTCCGATCTGCGACTGGTTTACCATCTACTTGAAGTAGGCAGTAAACTACGAGCGTTTCGCAACTGCATTCCCGTCACAAAAACATTCATATAACCCCCTGCGACTCGCTATTAGGAAGGGACGCCCTTGACACACCCTTTCCTAATATTGACTCGCAAACCCTATTTTGAGAGTCGGTAATAGTTTAAAGACTCACAAAATAGGGTTAGTACATGGCAAAAGGTCCTTTAGCGTTTGAAAAACAGCCCGATTTTCTTTAATGTGGCCCAGTGTGTCTGTTATATGGACTATATAGTCTAAGTGATGAAGCGGCAACTTTATACTTGGGGATACCCAGAAGCAATGTGGTTACTGGCCACTGGAACTATAATTTGGGTATTGTCAGCGTAGGATATCCTAGAACCAGCATTATGCAAATTCAAAGATTTCAGGTAACTGTAGTGCCTAAAAGCATTAAGCGTCACTCGCTGGTATCTTGTTGTGCGAGACCGGGTGAAAGTTGCAAATTTAGGTCAACCGCGATTAAGTGCAGGGTAGATACAGGGACCAGTCAGTCCTACTAAAAAAGTTACCTTCTAAAGTCCAGCAGGAAGAGTTCCATTCACGGTGGAAGAGACCATGAAGAGCAGGGAGAGCATCACTAATGTTTGTCGCTGTAGCACGAAGAGTAGGTGCATCATGGATGGTCGTCACTATAGCGCAATGATCCTGTCTGACATCGCAAATAGTTTTTGCTGGGAGATTCATGTTGCTGGTCGTCGCTGGCGGTTGCTGTAGCGTGAAGAGTTGGATTCACCGGGGCTTCACATTGGTGGTTGGCACGGGCGGCAAGATCTTGGTGTGAATGGGCCTGTTAGCCGTTGCAAAGAACCCAAAACTGCAATATTTCTCTTTTTCTTCAAGGATGAGCTCTACTGATCTCACGCCAAGCGTCCAGGACCTGGGCTGCACCTCTTGGGGATCAGGAACGTACTCCAGCAAAGGCTAGCAGGGCTCAGGCATGTCCAGTTGCAGGTCTAGGCAGGTCCTGTTACAGGAGGTCAGTTAGGGAGTTGCAGAGAGATTGTTGTTTCCCTGTTGCTCAGAACAGCTAAAGGAATAGTATCAGTAATGATCGCAAAAGGCTAAAAAAAGCGCTGTTTCTAGACATTTTCTAAATACTAGTCCTGACTTAATTTGCCTTATGTCCTGTGGAAGAGTGTTCCAGAGCTTGGGTATCAAGAAAGCAAAGTAATGTCCTCCACTACTAGCTTTATTGATCCTAGGGACTATAAACAGATGCTGTATGGTGGACGGCAGCGTTCTGGTGGGGTTGCAAGGAGTGAGTATTCTTTGAATCAGTTTGAGACCTTATTTTGATCTGTGGGCAATGCACAGTGCCTTAAAGAGAATCCTTTTAAGCATGGGCAACCATTACAGGCTGGCTAGGGCTGCAGTTGCAGAGTGGCATTTAGGAAATTTTAACACTAAGCATGCTGCAGCGTTCTGAATGACCTGGAGTCTTTTTATTACCAATTTGGGACTACCCAGGTACAACGAGTTGCCATAATCAGGTCTTGAAGTGATAGATCCTATACTACGATCCCGCTTCAAGGCTCAGATAGCCATCTAAGCATCTTTCTCAAGGTCCTAAGCATGCCGAAGTAAGTTTTCGCCACCTTTTTGGCTTGAGTTGCTTTTGAAAGCTTGTTGTCAAGCCAAAAGCCCAGATTTTTGACTTTGGACTTGGAGGTGGTTTGATTGCCAACAGAATCCAGCCAATAAAATTCCATCTACCTGGAGGGGTTGTTTCTCACTACCATCACCTCAGTTTTCTCACCATTTGGTTTCAAATACTTGCCGCCATCCAGATTATTGGCTGTATGGAACCTCTCTCTTTGTATTATTTTCAGTAAAGGAAGGTTTAGACTTGACCAGTGTCACTTTGCATGCCCTGCATTTCAGGTCCCCGTTGCATGGATTTATGGTGTGATAGCACATCCTACCTGCAGATTCAGTTGCCGAATATATGGTCCTTTCGATGTTTGAATGGGCAGGGGTCCTGGCCTCTGGTCCCAGACGGTCCAGAGGCACATGCTGGAAGCACCGCAGTAGGGCAGAAGTTCTATTTTAATGTTGATGTTCTTCAGGCTGGAGCTCCAGCATATATGTCCAGTCCTTGGGCCACTGGCCACAGTCCATTGCCAAGCAGAACCAGTGCATCACACGAGTTAAAAAATCAAAGAAATCAGGCTGGGACAAAGCTTCCCACTTTTTTGGTAAAAGCATCCTTTGTCCTGTTCCTATGCAGCTTGCCACTTCCTATGTGCCGATCGCCTTGCACAATCTCCATCGGCCTGACCTGGAAGCTAACTTTGTTTATTGCACTCAGACAGGAACAGATACCAAGGACACAAAGAGAATGAAGACTTGGGTGATTGGCTGCTCTTTTGTCCTCTTTGAAAAGCAGTCATCTTCCATCTTGCACACTCAAGAAATTCAATGTTTGTGACCTGCAAAGGTAACTCTAATAACAGCTGCACCGAAGGTGGCAGTTAACATTTGAAATTAAGAAAATCCTCTTATTTCATTAGCAAATAAATTGATAGGCCCCATTTGCTCAAGGTCACAGGACTTAATTTAGAAAAGTAGGCAGATAGTCTCGGGATGAACCCAGTGCATCATAAATGGCAATCAATGCTGCCTTAAGACAGTACCTGGCCAAAAGTAGTGCTTAATTTGAGCCGGTGATTTCCGGTGCTCGGCACTGGCACTTAATTGTCACCACCCGGACTTATGACAGTCTGCCATGGGGTGGCGCTGTATATCAAATTTGAGGACAACAACAGTTGCTTATTCGTTCAATATACAGTAGAAGTGACTAATACCTGCCGCCCGAGCCATTCTTATAGCATTGGGGGCCTGGAATAGTCAGAATTCTCACACTTGTAGGAGTGCGATGGTTAGTAGTTGTGTTTGTGCTGACATTGGCAGCACTGGCAGGGGCAATCGGTGTCACAAGCTGCAGTGGCCTCCTGACTAGGTCCATGGCACTTTTTTTTTTTTTTTTACAAATTAAGCACTGGACAAAAATGTAAAGGGGTGGGTGTCCGGCATTGTACCAGATCTGCAGTTTGAGGATTCACTTCGGATTAGAGGCCCCAAGAATGTCAAATTGGAAATAAATGCGGAGAATTATTAAACAAATGAAACAATGCTGGGACTGGGACTGAACAGCTCTCTGGTGGTCAATGGCTTTCATTCTTACAATAAGCAAAACGAAGACAGAAGACAAAGGTGAGAAGGCAAAATGCATTGGCAAAGCTACTATGTTTTTGCTTGAAGAAGCCAAGCAATTGGCTTTGCAAATGCTTTTTGCCACTAGCACATGAATGCTTAGATGTTTGTATGGCTGTCAATTTTTTTAAGCCTTTTTTTTATTAAAAACCCATTCCATTAAGGCCACCGATGTGCATTTTCAACTACCAGCCCTCCATAAAAAAAATTATAAATGCATTCTTTTTAAATGCATCACGGGAAGCAGGACTGGAAGTGTGGCAGGGAGTATCAGGGTCAGAGGGCAAATGAAGCAAGCAGCCCCACCGCACTTTGAAGATGCAGGGCTCTCATAAAAAAATATTGAGTATGCAGAGAGGCACAGTGAGCAGGGAGGTGCGCAAAAAGACAGTTGGGAGGGGAGGAAGCATGGAAACAGATGCATTTCCATGGAGAGTTCAAAACAAAATAATAAAAAAAGTCTAGAGTGGAAGGATACAGCTCGCCTTGCATTTTGAGAGTGAAATAGAAGAAAAGCCCTTGAATCAAGAGCAGAATACACAGATAGACAACAAAGCCATGTCATTATGAACAAGGGCCTGCCACAAAGTCAACTCGAAATACATGTGTATGAAACAAAAGGTGTTGCCAACAGACAGATAAAGCTAAACTATTAAGAAATTTGAAAACAAAAGGAGCATAATGCTGACAGGGAAGTAAGAAGCAATCATCCAGAGAACTCAAAATGGCAAAGAATGCCAATGCGAGTTAAATTGATGTAAATGATAAAATGGATTCAAAATGGGAACAAAATATGTAGTCATCACTTTTTGGAAACAGGAGATTAGGGGTCGGAGAAGCCAGTGTTTACATGTTGTGTGGGGGTGATGGGAGTAGGCAAATAGTGAAGCCTCACATTGTTTTCAACTTTTTCTGCGATTTTCTTTTAGCTCTCTTGCAGAACACTGGATTGCATGCTGTCATGTGCTGGTTGCAGTTGCATGATGGACACTTACAGAAGTGAGCATGTAAAACAGCATAGTTTGTCAATAGCAGAGCAACCACACATTAATGCCTCGAGGCGGTATTTTTATTTTAACTCCTCCCATGCTCGTGACGGAACCGTTCCGTCACGAGCCTCGGGAGGGCTGTGCTGGTGACGGAACGGTTCCGTCACGGCCCGCTCGCCGCGCTTGCGCTGACGTTTTAAAGAGCGGGCGAGGCCGTGACGGAACCGTTCCGTCACAAGCACAGCTCACCAGCGGGCCGTGACGGATCGGTTCCGTCACGAGCACGGGAGTGCCACGCGGGCCCGCCTCCCCCTTAGCGCTGCGGCGGAATAGCCGCACCAGCGAAGGGGTTAAACTGCGTACCTCCTCCCTTGTGATATTAATAGGTAAGTGAAATAGGTTCAATCCGTTTCATGTGCTAAAAAGCTAAATTATAATTCAAGAGGTTTTGAGTTTGAAAAAATACTTTACAATATGAAATTGCAGTACATTACATTTCTGTAGAACGTGTAATATTGCTATTGTGCAGTGTTGACTCAACAAACAATTGGTCTGATTGACAAAAGCATTTATGAGTATGGGAAAGTAGTACCAGATTACTCCTCTAGGCACGCTTACATGCCTCAGCCCCAAAACAACCACCTCCCTATAAGTAAAAATGCAAAGATGGAACTGTCCTTTCTATTTGAACTAACTTGCCCTGGCTATTCCATGAACATTCCTATTTTATTCCAATTTTAGATGTTGAGTGCAATCCACAAAGGCATGTAAGAGTATGTAAAAGAGTACTACAGGAGTGCTTTGTTACGCACTGCTAAATGCCTTTGTAACTAGGCCACTGATAATTGCTTACAGTGGCAGGGCCGTACTGACCGTAGCAGGCACTGGGCATTTCCCCGGTGAGCTGCAAATGTGGGGTCCAATATTAGACCCGGGGGGGGGGGGGGGGAGGAGGTTGGGGAGGGGTTTTTATCGGGCCGGATTAACCCCCCCCCCCCCCCGTAACAAAAGCAGCTGCAGTGTTTTCAATGTGCACCCACCCACCCCTCCTTCGGCGACCTGTCCAAATCAATTGCCAGGGCCGGTTTGCGTTCCCAGTCCAGTCCTGTACAGTGGTGTGTAAGTATCTATTAATTTGAAAAGGTGCCCGCTTTAAAGGGCTACTAAACTATAGGTTCTAGCTTCATTACGATAAAATAAGATATTATAATGATTATGTCTGCCAGAAGCATCCTTAAAGGGACATTGATTTTCCTTTGTTTATATCTTTGCATTTATTCCAATACATATTACAGAAATGAGGCCCTAGAGGGCCCATCCATCTCACTTATACACAGCCATCTGCATAAACCTACATACAAATTGCTTTTAAATTACCAGCCTTAAAATATTATTTTAGGAGTTTCATGAGATGCATGGCGGGGGCGTGATAGATAAGCTGCTGTGATGTTATTTTGCTGAACTCAGTAAAAGTCGTCTGGCAGCCTGCACCGTGTCCCTCAGGAAAATGAAACAAAATCATTAATTCCAGCCCAAAATATGATGAATTTGGCATTGGATGTAAAATCAAGTATTCCACTCTCATCAATCCATATGAAGGAATTGTAAACATGCTAAGAGGAAGGTCATTTATCTTTTCTATCAAAGCCACTTAACCCTATTCACAAAGGAAGTTGTAGCTCTGCACCTTTAGTTTTCCATGCTAGGGGCAGCTCCTCCTATAAGGCGGAGGAGCGTCACCCCACTGCCTTGTAGCAGTTAAAAAATGAAAAAATTTAATGATAGTAACGTAATATTGTTATCATTTTATTTTGTCCTCCTGCCCCGGCAGCTTTGCGTGAGAGGGCGAGGCAGGATAGGGCTGCATGGGAGGAGTGGTAGAATCCTCCTAAGTGTGCAAAGACTGTTTGTTCAGCCCTCTTGGGCCGCTCAAAACAGTCATGCCCACTTTCCCTATTCGCAATACAGGCTGGATTACATCCTGCATTGAGAACAGGCCCCCAGTCCCTGGCTGAGAGTAGAACCACAGCACTCTGACCAATCACAACGCTGCTCTGCGCTGGGTCAAGACAGATTTGCATATGGCTGGGTCAAAACTGGAATGGCAAGGTGAGCAAAAACTATGGATTTAGGCACAGATCTCTGTACAGGGGTGAATGTATTACATTGTTCTGCATTATGTCAATCAATTTTTCTTTTTGCATTTGTCACCCCGAGTGGGACAGGTATGTCCAGACGTGAGTCCCTTGCTCTCCATGCCACTGGAGTCAAGCTATCCTGGCTGATATGAGGTGAAAGCCCGAAACCGGCCCAATGATGCTTGTTTCCAGTCCAGAGAAGACCTTGCCTGGCAGTTTGGGCTGGACTGTTCCTATTGGGGGCAGGCTCAAGACTGATTTGCATATGGCTCGGTCCAAACTGGAATGGCATGATGAGCAAAACAAACATATATTAAGGCCCAGATCTCTGTACTGGGGTGAATGTATGACATTGTTCTGCATTCTGTCCATCAATTGTTCTTTTTTCTAGTGTACACTGCAACACATGTATCCTAATTTTTTCAACAAAATCCCTTATCAAACAAAGTACATTTCTATTCTAAGAATTGAACTTTTGAACTTTTTGCACACTTTCATGCATGCAGATTCTTCACAAATGAATATGAAAAGACGTAAGGCAAAAGATGAATTTGCCACTTTAAAAAACATTAGACTGGAGTATTGGCAAGTACAGGGGTGTGTTTTGCGCTCTCCTTCAACCACTGATTATGTAGGTCGTCCATTTTCTATTATATGGGCTTATTTTACCTCTGCCTATTAGTGTTATTATGAAAGGTAGGCCAGTCTTTGAGAAACCACCATAGGAACTCGCATTTGGGGGTCAATTTTGTTCATGTAAGCACAACTTAAGTGCTCACTAAAAACAATTGTTAGGGTAAACTCACATTATTTGTTCATAAAAAAGGAATGAAGGATTTTTGCCATGCAAATGGAGTCAAAACAGAAATTCCACCAAAATGGTGGAATAACCACATTGGCAAATCTTGGGTTAAAGAAGGGTTTGCAGGTATTCCTGGGGTTGTCCATCTGCTAAAGTCGGCAAACACCTACAAACCTGTTAGCTTATTGAAATGTTGCCAGTGATTTGCAGGTACTTTCCCAACACGGAAATGTAATCATATTTCCTCCTAGCCAGGGCAAGATTAAGAGCATTTCCAATATAAAAATAAATACAAGGACATAACTCCTACAATTGAGGGGGATCTTTTGTCTTTCCAGATTTACACTTTGAAATATATAAACATTTGTAATGTTTGAGATGATTCCAAATTTTCTTGGTTCCCACAGCCAACATATCTTTCATGTAACAAAAGGCTTCTTCGGGACTTAAGAGGAGTAACTCTGAGATGATTTCAAGGGTTTTGATTTCGCATTGCTCCCCATAGTGAAATGAAATGAAATGAAATGAAAATGGGATTTATAAAGCGCTACAGTTGCCCTGAGGCGTCCAGGCGCTGAAACTAAAACAGAAGATGCCCTCATGAGGTTACTAATTACTGAAACAAAAAGGTTTTGAGCTGTTTCCGGAAACTAGTTAAGTTGGAGTTATCTTGCATCTGCAGAGGAAGGGTGTTCCACAATTTAGACACATTTGAGATCTTCACAATTACATATTTGAGATCTTCACAATTACTTCTGAGAATGTGGTAAGTCCCAAACGATAGGTGTATCCTAATAATTTTCATAGACCATATCCAAGGTTAAGCAATAAGAAAAGTCCGATTTCTAAGTAGTTTTAAAGTTCTAGTTCTAATGTGCATAACGACATACCAGGACGACGCAGGGCTATCCCCGACCAAGAATCAAATGAAAGATACAAATGTGCATTTGCAGGGGAATCCTATTACCTGTGTGTGGAGGTCTCTGATATGGAGAGCTCCATACAGCGGGAATAGGATCCTGGTGGAAATATCACATGACCTTCCAGAAATATACCTGGAAATGACCACTGGTGCAGCGTTCCAGGTGTAAATCAGTGAACGTTTATGAATTTCAGAAAGTCGTAAAATGATGTCCAGGCAGAGGCAAAAACCCTCCATCTACTTTGTCAATCATGCCTATTGACTTTAACAGATTTTCTTGATAAAGCCGCAAAGCTTTTGTTGATTCCAAACTAGCAGCCCCACTGAATTGAGGTTTATTGCAGGAAGTAAAACGTATCCTCAAACTCTGATTTATGGATGGTGATAAACTCATTTAGAAACCTATAAATACAACAACTCATTTAGAAACATATAAATACAACTGACTATTCTATACTAACAGGTTTTCCAATAAACAGTGCCTTGTTTTTTAACACATTATAATTATACTTCACTTGCATACTTAATTAGACATGTGTGCCATTTCTGTAGTTGAATTCACACCTGTGTTTTGTTTATTAAAATGGTAGAGAAAACAGTGCATACTTTATGTTTATTGCATCAACATGTGAATAATTTTATGAAACATAGCTAAACGATTGAGTTAACAATGCAATGCAAATAATTATATTGTGTTATAAAATAATCTAGTTTTGAAAAAAACTTCTAAAGTATTATTGTAATCGGGATTGACAGTTTTAGGTTAAAGATGCGGTTTTTAAGGTGTAAAGCATGCTCTTTTTTCTATTCCAACAGTACGCAGTTCTGTGCCTGATTACCACAGTCCATATATAGTAGCTAGCCGTCAGATTAAACTCTTGGCCAACATCATTTATTGCTATAATCCATTTTGGAAGGAAATAGTTTCATTTTATAGTGGTGGGACATGGAAGTACGCTATGATCAGACAAGAACATCGGGACAGCCCTTACTTTAGAGAGTATAAGTGAGGCTAGGGTTAGGGAAAAGTAGAGGGATAAAAATCGGCAGTAAACTGCAGATGGATTGTTGCCGTATAATCTCACTCTGATGTACATTTTGCCAGGTGCTGTGTTGACAAGGGTTAACATG
This sequence comes from Lissotriton vulgaris, assembly GCF_964263255.1. Lineage (NCBI taxonomy): Eukaryota > Metazoa > Chordata > Amphibia > Caudata > Salamandridae > Lissotriton > Lissotriton vulgaris. Next base: position 1,354,973,343 of record NC_141694.1, read on the forward strand.
TTACCACTGCCCTTCTAAAGGCTTCAGCAGAATTTACCCAAATATTATATGCTCAAACCTAAGGGTTAAATAAGGCAACAATTTGGACAGCACTAAACTGTTGGTGCTCTCTCCTCATATAAGCTCAACACTAAATTGCACAACTGTAGTCTCAAACATATGTGTGTAAAAACATGTGAAAAGTTACCTCTCTCCACCAACGTAATACTACAAGTAAAGTGTGACTGGGGGAGACATCCCTTAAGGATTAGAACCCTCACTCACCCAAGGGTGATAAGCTTCATCATATGGGTCCTCCTTACCAGTGTAAAAAACCTAGTCAACACTGGGAGCTACCACTCCGGTGTTTAAGGAAGGAGCTCAGAGATGTTTTTAGGAAGTAAGGATGGTAATCCCATATGTGAGGGAGTTGGTGTAGTGAGGTATACAGCGCTGTGTGAAGGATAAGTGAGTGAAATTAAAACTATCTAAGTGGATACACTATATAACTTTATTGATGTGTTCCGCTTGACAGGGTTAAAAAGGAAACAGCACAGTGGTATGGATATAGAACCACTGTCACTTAATGGTCAACATGTTTCAGCCTATTGATCCAAACCATAGTATCATCGGCTTTCTTCAGGACCAGATCAGAATGTGAAACTGCTGCTGCAAAAATGTGTGACAACAAAGTAAATCTAATAAAATAAAGTTTTTTAGTACTACACCGGTATTCCTGCTTTTTATTTGTTGATCAGGTCATACCCAGGTATCTAGAATAAAAAAAACAAGTAGCAAAAAGAAGGAAAAAGAGAGACACGCATACACATTGTTTAGTTAACATATGTTTTGTACAACAAACTGAGTGGGTTCGTCACTAGTTTACTAGTATAATTATGCTTACACCTAGTAAGGACTTACCCTCAATAGTAGGACAATCCTGCCTCACCTCTACCTGGCTGGCTGCTCTGGGAGGAGGCCCCGCGCTACAGGGAGAGAATGTAGGGAGAAAATGTAGGTGTCTGAAAGAGTACACCATAAACTTCCAGAATCTAAGTACTACAACACAAACAGGGTTACAAAACCACTCTCAGGTACACTTAGTACTGCCCCATGATGTATAAAAGAATTGAATCCATTTATAGTTCAATGCTGAGGAAAGTATACCAAACTGACTAAGGCAGAGAACCCATATAGAGAGTGTTCCATACCATTAAAAACCTTTAAAAAGGTTACACCAGAGCTCAGGAAGTAATTAAAGCCTCAAAAAGTCTTACCTGTCCGTCGGTACCTCGTTGCTCAGTAGAGCTCGCCCCGGGAGGTACCGATCGGCAGGAAGACTCGTTCTATAAATAGCGCACTGCTAATAGACGGCAGCTGTGTGCAAGAGGTCCTGTCGTCTAAAGCCGACTTCAACAGTGCCTGAAAGGATACTGAGCATACGTCGGGATGAGTGGTAAAGTCCCGCGCATGTGTGTTCAAGCAAACTGACTCCGTTGCTTTTTTTACCAACTGCGCATGCGACGGGGAGCACAACTTTAAGCCCGCACATGCCCAGTCAATCGAAACACGAAGAAGGTGTTAGATCTAATGTTGCTCCGAAGGTCGGACATAATGTGCATGGTTAGTCGCCTGAACCGGTCTGGGGAAAATATAAACAGAGGTGTACACCGTAAAGAGCATGAAAGAGAGACCCTCTGTGAAATCACTATTCAGAGAGAAAGACACATATTCCGAGGGAACAGTGGCCCTCATACCACTTGCATTGAGGGTTAATACACATAGGGCCATGTGTAGAGTGCTCTAGTGTGTATACTGATCGATTTTGAATTTAAGGTGGATTTGTATTGAATCAGTGAGATGGAGGACGATATTAATCCCAATTGTCTATCTCACGTAGGACATAACTAGGGAATCACATACCTCTGAAATTTGTGTAGTGTCTAAAATGCTGTGAGCTACAGAACATAGTAACGGCCACATAGTTTGGAGGCATTTAGGTACCATTAAAGGTAAATCTGTATATATATACAGTTATGGGTAACATTAAAGGTAAGTATGTGGGGGGGAGGAGCCAAGCTCGACATCGTGATGGCCGCACGGAAGCTCGGCTCCGCCGGTAAGCGTGGGCGGAAAATCCATTTCGCTCGCGGATTTTGCGCATTTTCGGTAAATTCGCAATCCGCGAGATTCGCGAATCTCCCGCAAAATCCCCAAATCCGCGAGCAGCGGATTTTATGGCTTGCTCGCACTGTTCGCGTGAGTTCGCGGCTTCCCAGTACAACTTCGCGCCCCGCGAATAAGCGCAAAATTGCAGAAATACGATCTTAGCAAAACTGAAACTACTTACCAGGTTCAAAAGTTCAGGCTCATCATTAGTAGCCATTTCCTGTAGTGCTTCCTGAGGGGCCCCTCCAGAGTTCAGTTGCCAGTTGCAACTATTATGTGACCCTGCTCTGAACCTCAGAATAGTTACACATATGCCACAAAGGTCCTGAATTACAGCTAAGGGAGACAAGCAGGAGCCAGGCTGGAAGTTCAAATCCATTAACCAGCCCCTAATTCATTATTGTCAGTTGGGGCAGGGCAGGTGTTGTAACTAATTTTGCAACAATGAAAGCACTTAGCAAGTGCAAAAGATCACTAATCAGGAAGCACTAAGGAAGCAGGTGCCAGCTAAAAAAATATTCTGTGACACATTAATCAGCCCCAAATTGTCAGTCAGTCAGTCAGTCAAACAAAACTTTATTTGATTTGTTAAAACTTTAAAAGTACATTCCACATTCCGTGATAAGAGAAAGAACAACAGCAAAACATGGTAATATTCAGCAGGAAAAAGAGCAGCAGCATAACAAGATAATATTAAAACCACAATTACACCTCAAGATACTTGAAAATTAACTTCTCTTGTTCCTTTTAAAACGGAGTATTATAACATTTATTTGTTAAAATCGCTAAAATTTCCTATATATACCTTCGTCAGAATGCAGTTTTTACTACTATTGTCCCTTAGTGTCTCTACCTTTATTCAGGGATAAGGGCTACACTATACATGTTCTTCTGCGCATTTGAGGAACGACCTAACTTTGTTCATATATTTCCCCAACGCGCAGGCTATATCTAAAGTCTCCATTTCCACCAAAAGAGTGGCAGCTTGCATTCTGTGCGTAATCTTATATTTTTTAAAAATCGGACATAAAAACTCCTTTCGAAAGTCTAAAAATCTCGTACAATCTAATAAAATATGTAACATATCACAGGAGGTTCCTAAAGTGCAAGTGCATTTCCCATTACTTCCTATCATTAAATTTCGAACCCCGTTATTTGCATAGCATGGGTTTATGCCAATTCGCATTTTCAGGACTTCTCGCCTCAGACTATGACTAGGTAACCGGTCCACGTAAGGGAAGTATTGACTGCTCTCCCAAGCCACTTTCATGTGTGCTACCGAGGTCTTTTGAGCAAGGTATTCCCGGTCATAACTACGGGACATATTGACCCCCTGAGTCTTTAATTCTTTTTTCCCAAATATTATGGGGTCTTGCGGCAAACATACCTTCAAATCTAGCACCCCATAAGCCTTGCTTATTGAGGCTCTTACCTCTTTTGCCCAAGGGAGCTCACTATTGATAATTTCCTCCTTAGCCCATTGGGAGATTTTAGCAATTTCCCCTACTCCCAACCGCTGCCAGAAGCGTACAAGGCTCATACAAACTGTAATAGCCCAGGAGGTTATTCCCAGCTCCAGTCGTGCTGCCTGCACCATAGAGGATTTTGGCAGAGCGAATAAGCTTTTTAATATATTTCCCTCTTCACTATCCCAGGAGGTCTTACCACTGAGATAAATAACCTCGGCTCCATACAGAAATTGTGGGGGAACCATTGCTTGATAAGCTTTTAAGACCGGTCTATCTGACCTTTCACCATAGGTGTTATTAAAGCTTTTTAGGCCTTTGACCGACGCCAGTGCCCTTATTTTTAATGCTTGCAAGTGTGTATGCCATTTCAGGTTACCTGAGAACCACATTCCCAAATATCTATAGTTGGTCACCCTCTCAAGCAAGGTTGTGCCAAGATACCACGAGAACTTCACTTTCCTTCTCCCAAAACATACTATTTTGGTTTTGTCCATATTTACCACTAGTTTTTTACTCGTACAGTAATCTTTAAACCTATTGAGTTTTCTCTGGAGGCCTATCTCCGTTTGATCCATTATTACTAGGTCATCGGCATAAAGGAGGCACGATATGTGCCTTCCTCCCAACTTTGGGTTCGCCCCTCTGACAGCTCTTAATACTTGGGGTAAGTCAGCTAAAAACAGGGCGAACAGCAGGGGGGCTAGAACGCACCCCTGTCTTAGGCCATTTCCAATAGGGATTCTCCTGGTCAGTCCTCCATCCGTGTCCAATATTATCTGTGCCCAATTTTCTGTATGTAATGCTTGGACAAGGGCCAGCAGGTCATCCTGTAATTCATACCCTATTAGTGTTGACCACAGCTGATCCCTGTCCACAAGATCAAAGGCTGCACGGAAGTCAACGAAACAGCAGGATAGATTACTCCTCTGATCAATTGACTTCCGTGTGATGGACCACAGAGCAAAGCAATGGTCAATCGTTGAGTGGCCTTCTTTGAACCCCCCCTGCTCTGGGGGTATTATCTGTTTGTCTTCCACCCACTCCTTTAGAATCCCTAGGATTACCTTAGAAAATACCTTTTCGCCTATATCCAAGAGGTTTATTAAGCGGTAATTTTTAGGGGTGTTTACATCACCTTTTTTATGGATTGGCCTAACAATAGCCCCTTTCCAGTTTGCAGGGAATTCACCTGAATTTAGGATCCATAAAAACATATTTGAAAGGAACTCTGCCCACCATTCTATGTTTGTTTTTATTATGACAGCTGGCAGGTTGTCAGGGCCGGCTGCCCGTGTTAGGTTTAGTCTAGATATTATGGTTCTAATTTGATCTGGGAGAAAATGAGTTTTTAATTCTTCACTTATTCCTGGCCAGGCATTTACCATTATTCCCTCCCTCATTGGCCATTTCCCGTAAATTTCCTCTAGATAGGCCAGCCACTTGTCCTCTGGCACTGCGCACTGCATGGTCCCTTGTGCTTTCCCCATACAGTCCTGTATTAGCCTCCAAAAGCCTTTCACATTTTTGTCTTCAATTGTCACGAGTAAATTATCCCAACATTTGTCCTTAAAACACCTTTTTTTATCTCTAATAACTGACTTATATTTTAGCTTCATTTTTTTAAGTTCTGATACCACTTCCTCACTATAGTTACCTCTGAGTCGTCTTTCTTGTTTCCTAATTCCGGCCTTTAATTTCCGGCATTCGGCATCAAACCAGTGTTTGTTATTATTAGGGTATAATGTTGCATTATTTACTGGTTTTTGGTTATTGCACTTTAACTTAATCCGGAGGCATTCCACCAATTGCCTTATTATGCCCTCGTACCAGGCTATACTTCCTTCTGGTACAAGGTTACCCAAATTCACAGTTAGCTGATATGCACTTAGTTTCTGTATATATTCCTCGGTAATTCGTGTTGTTAACCGCTTGGGATATTCTACATCTACTGATAACACTTTTTGTCTTTGCGGGCGGCTATTTACCTGAAGTTCAACCTGCAGTGGATAGTGATCACTACCCTCCACCCCCAAAATTTCGAACTGTTTGATAAGGTGGAAATGCCAGGCCTGTATGAATACATAGTCTATGGGGCACATTTGTTGCCCTACCTTAAAGGTACGCTTCGCAGGCCTGTCTGCTTCCTTTCTACCGTTGGTACATACAAATCCCATAACCCCCAACAGTTGCCCGAGCTTATCATCTTTACTTGAGGTTTCACAGCTGGGGAATTGTGCCTGCTCTATTTTATATGCATCCAACAGGTCCTTCAACCAAGAATCCATTGATTTAGGATTCAATTTATGGTTGAAGTCTCCCAATATTACGAGCACATCCTTTGGAAACCGGTTACACACCCCATCTAGGTCAGTTTTTAAGTGTTCCAAGTCTGCCTTATATTCATTTACTTTCCCTTTCTGAATATATACATTTATAATGCATAGGCTTTCACCCCCCAACATGTTGTTTGTTGTTCGCACTCTATTGCCCTGTGCCCAGTTACACTGTAGTTCCAGGGGTTCAATGTCCTTGGCAATCCTTGTAGAAATCAGCGTCATCAAACCCCCTGAAGGTCTACCCACCGTGTTCTTTTTAGCGGCTTTTACATAATGAGTGAAACCTACCGTAGCTGGGATTTCGCCACACAGCCAAGTTTCCTGGAGACAAACAATATCGTTTTTCTTCAAGATATTTTTAAAATCTTCCTGTATCGCTATTCTATTGTACCCATTTATGTTCCAGGTCATTATTGATAGGCTGTGCGGCGCTCCTGCTTCCTAGTCGATCTCACTCATAAAACCATCTTCCTCACTACTCATATATGCCAGCTCTCTGTATCTGTTCCCAGCAAGTACTTCTTCCATATCCCACCTTTGGTCATTGGGTCTTATCGTGATTTCTAGGGCGTCGTTGGTACCTCTCCCCAGATTGATCATTTTTATTTGTCTGTCCCCTAGAGCTGCGTGATTTCTAAGGAAAGGAGTCCCTAACTTATCCGAGAATACATCCTTCCTTTTTAGTATTCTAATGCCTTCCCTTAGCATCTCGGACTCTGCCTTTTCTATAGCATCCTTTATTAGGGCTGAGTGGAGTAAAACCTTAGTTATTTCCTCCCCCTTACTGTTTACTGTGAACCCCACTTCTTTTAGATCTTCAGTGCTAACATATCTTAGACTGGGGCACTTTCCAAATGAGGATAGTAGCTGGGAGCGATTCAAGGGGTTTAATTTCTTAGTTCTTTTTCCCCCTTTCGCCGGTCCTATTGACTCTACAAATATCCAAGTGTCAGTGGGTAATACTGTCTGTTGATGTTGGCGATTCCCTCCTATTGTTACTCCCCTTAGGTGCCTACTAGCTTCTTCTCCTCCCCCTTTTTTGACCCCTTTCCAGTTACTTGGGTGGGGTCCCTCCGCACTTGGGGACATCTCCCTCTCCCGCTCTACTCTTACACTCTTTTTCACCCCTGGGGGATTTCTCCTATTAACCTTTTTGTTCTCTCCCATATCCCTCCTCATTCTCCCCTTACGTTGTACCTCATGTCGGCTGCTATTTGCCCCTTTCTCTACGAAATCTAACTTTTTAGGTCCTTGCCTTGCAATCTTATTTATTGACTTATATATTGGAGTTTCCCCCCCCCCTGTGATCCTGGTACGTTTTTGGGTAGCAGCTGGGTCGGGCCTTAATCCCTTTCCTTCTCCTTGGTATATTAGAACTTCTATATCTCTCATCCCCATACCTCTTTATAAGCATGGGGCGGTAGGATACATATTCTGTTGGTTCATTCTCTGGGGGGCTAGTCACCTCTTCCACTTCTTCCCCCCTATCCGCTTTATTATCCTCCTTTGTTTCTACAGGTCTTACAATTGAGGGCATCAAGTTTTTAATCTGTGCTAAATCCCCATTTATGCCCTTAAATTGATCACCATGTCTTTTCAGAATATCATTATTTAGTACTGTAACCTCCAGAATGCCCTGCAGAGTCTTCTGGAGCATTAGCATTACTTCGAGCATGGATTGGCCGTTAGAACCCGTCACCTCCAGGCTACATAAGGATATGCCGGATACATCTAATCCAACTGTTTTTGGGGGTCCTAGACTCTCATGATCCTTTTGACAGGGAGCCTCCCCAGTAATGTTCCCTTCTCCCAAGGAGTCACTACCGACTACTCGTTCTTCGTTCACCATATCTGCACCTAAGTCCTGGGTGCAAATCGACTGAAACATCCTTGGGGAAGATGATAGACGCGGTTCCATTGGTATCTCAGCTATATTAAAGTCAGTCTGATTCAAGGCCTCTGTACTTGATGCGGCCGGATCCTCGATAGATTGCGTGGTCTCAATTTCAATTGTGTCTTTTTCTGCTCTCTCTTTCCCCATGAAATGTTTACCAATAAAATCCTTGATGGTTTTTGATACCACTGACCCCCCTTTTGCGCCTGTTGACCTGGCAGATGCCGGCGCTGGCTGCGGGGTTGTGCTTGAGGAAGGGGTTGCTCTGATGGATATTGTTCTGCCAGCAATTGGTGTTACCATCTCATTATTTACCATCTCATTATTTACGTCAGCCAAACCTTTGGGTGAGCCGGTCGCGTCCACTGTTCCCGATTTATTTGCAGTTTTTTTACTATTTCTTACCACTCTGCGTGGTTTAGTTTTCCCTAGGACCATTGTTTTTCCTGTGTTCTTACTTTGCGTTCTTCTTCTCAGTTTCCCGCAAGTTACGGAGGGGTTTCCTTCACCTTAGGGCTTTCACCACTTATTTGGTGTACAGCAATCCCCCACTCCGCATAAGCTTCCCCTGGATAATTATTATTTATATATCTGTATATTTATAAGGGGAAGTACAATGTTAACTTCACTTACCTCTGTTTCTATGAGCCAGCACTCTTTCCTCCTCTTCCCCACTTAGGCTCCTATTGGTTGTTCCATAGTGTTGCCAATTTGCAGCAGCCGCAGCTTTATATTAAATCATATGCTCCTCTCTGCTCCACTCTCAGTTCTGGTCCAGACGTTGACCCTTCTTGATGGAGGCACCCAATTACTTTCCTGGATACTGTTCTGGGCACTCTCCTGGGGTCACCACAACTTATACGCGGCTCCTCCCGCTGACCTGGGCCACACACAGCCTCTAGACGGCCGCTGGAGTTACAGCGCTGTGCTCCCTCGGCCCCTCGGCCCCTCGGCAATCACCTTTCACAGCTCCAAAACTTGCCGCCTCCCGAGGGGTCCGACAGTCTGCCAGGGCTCCAGCTGTGCCCCAAATGAAACCAGCACTACTCCTGCACCGACTGCGGCGACGATGGCGGTCACAGCAGCGGCCGAAAATCGGCCGGTAAGCGCGCCCGCAGCAACCCGGAATCGGAAGTCCTGGAGCGCCACCTGGTGGTGATCGAAAGTGAGGACGGGAGGCTCTGCAGCACGAGTGCGTAGGATCGGCTCAGAAACAGAGGCAACCGGGAGAAGATGCCCCAAATTAATTCAGGTCACTTGAGGCAGGGAAGGTGTGCTTGCTTTGCCACAATAATGTACACTGACTGGACAACCAGAGGGTGCTGTGATGAAACAGAGGGTGGCATGGGTGGGCCAGAGGGTGGCATGAGTAGTCAGAGAGTGGCAGTGGTGACAGAGAGTGGCAGTGATGAAGAAGAGTGTCCCAAACAGGCTGGACACGTAGAAACAACAAGTTCGCGAAACTTGCGACCCGACAGGTAAGTTCGCGTTTTGCGAAATTGTACAAAACCCTTGCGAACTGGCAGAAACCCGCGCGAACACAAAAAAAAAAAATTCGCGAGAATTCGCGGATTTTGCGGATTGCGAGTTCGCAAATCCGCAAAATTCGCGAACGCGAGATTCAAAAAATTCGCCCATGCTTATCCGCCGGCCTCCCTGCCCAAACTCGACTATCCTGGCACACATCCTGCCCAAAAAGAATAACAATTTATATGCGAAGCTTTGCAGTCACTCACCATCCATCCTGGTGGATCTGGCGCTCAGTGGATCCGCAGCGGCGTCCTCCCGGAAAGTGCGGCCTCTTCGGGGTGGAGACCGGGGCCTCGCCTTCTGCGAGTTGCCGGCGAGACGGTGTCGGCGGCGGCCTCGGGTGGAGGTTTGAGGCCGGCCGGAAGATGCCGATGTGCGAAGAGCCCGGAGGCAAATGAAAGCGCCTGGGACTACCGCCCGGTGTTCCAGAGGTGGTGTGCGGCAAGCTGTGCGCGGGGGACGCCGTGCTGGTGGCTCCCCCCTTTGCTGCCTTCCGACCATTCCAGACTCCATCGTTCGGTGGCGGAGGGTGTTTTCAGCGGAGAGGTGGCGCCGGCGGGTCCCCCCCTTTTGGTGGTCATTATTTCAGCACCGTTGGTGTTGTTTGTGCGCTTAAGGGGGATCCCGTTGGGGCCCTGCAGGTGAGCCCACCCCTGGAGTCGGTCTCGAAGAGACGACACAACAGTTGCAAAATGGCGGCTGATGCCATGTCCTGTGGAACGCTCCGGGATGTCGATTCCTTGCCTTTGTGTTCCGCTTGGGCCTGTTCTGGTGAGCGCGACCAGGACAACCGATTGTTTCGGGGATCGGATCGCTACTTGAACCTCTATCTACTTTTGTGGATTCGTTCCTCCGACCAATGGTATCACAAATGCCCACTTTCATCCAAGATACCAAGCATCTCCTTACTGAGATTCAAGAGCTATCATTTGATGTGGAACAAGATTGACTGGTGTCTTTTGACGTGGAATCTCTTTATACATGTATCCCACAAGAACAGACTCTAACTACTATCAAATCAATGCTGGAAAACCTTGTTTGGGAAAGCATTACACCAATAGACTTTGTGATGTTCTGTGCCAGGAAGGTGCTCAAAGAAAACCTTTTTAAGTTTGAAGACCAGCTGTACCTACAAATATCTGGTACTTGTATGGGGAGTGTTTGTGCCCCTAGTCTGGCCAATTTATATGTCCACAAAGTTGAACAGCAGACCATACTAACACCCAGCAACCTGTTCTTCAATCATCTTTGTACCTGGAAAAGGTACATAGACAACATCTTTCTCATCTGGCGAGGCAATGAAGAGTCCCTTAAACTATTCCATGAATGGCTAAATCAGCAGGATGACTTTCTAAGATTCACTTTGGAATGTTCTAGATCTAGTCTTCCATTTTTGGATTTACTGATCAAACCGTGCAATGGTGTCCTAGTGACAAAACTGTATAGGAAACCTACCACATGCAATTCTCTTTTACCCTTCCAAAGTTACCATCCAAGAGCCCTCCGTGAAAACTTGCCGTTCGGGCAGTTCTTACGTATAAGACGTAACTGTACCGAACTGACAGAATATGAGAAGCATGCTAGGGCATTGTCACTTGATCTCAAAGAAAAGAAATACCCCACACATTTGATTCGAAACTCCAAGAAAAGAGCAGCTAATAATAATAGAGAAGCGCTATTAGAGAGGAGCTCTACCAAAGAAACAAACGAGAGAATCACGTTTGTGAACACCTTCTCTAGTTTTTCCAACTCAGTAAAGAATAGCATTAACAAACATTGGGGTATCTTAAACTTAGCTAACAACACCCTCTCACGTCCGTTGTTTGCATACAAACGCAGCCCTAATCTTCGTGACAAATTGGTCCATACTCGACCATACAGTATTAAGCCCACTCAGCCACAGACCACATTGTGGAATCTACCCCAGGTAGTTGACCATTTCCCGTGTGGTACCTGCTCAGTGTGCCCCCAAACGGAGAGAACTCTTGAAATTGACATAGGTACACCACGCCCCTGGAAAATATTGAAACACACAAATTGTAATAGTGATCGTTTGATCTACTTGGTATGGTGTCCCTGCTCACCCCGCTATGTGGGTATGACTACGAGAAGAATCAAGATCCGCATCCAAGAGCACAAAAGCACTATTAGATGCGGAAAACGGTCAACTAAATTGACCAATCATTTCATTGACAAAGGACATCAGGACACTGATTTACATTGGGTGGTTTTGGAAAAACCGTGGATACCTCCACATTTGACAGACCCAACAAAATTTCTGTTCCGTAGAGAACAACAGTGGGTGTATAAACTGAAAAATGACACCCTAGGTCTTAATGATGACATACCCTGGGTGTCGATATGATGACCTACTGAATGGCTGTATTAGCGATCATTAGCTACATTACTGGGTAGACAATTCTGAGAGTAAGAAATACATATACACATACTTACCTTTAATGTTACCCATAATTGTATATATATACAGATTTACCTTTAATGGTACCTACATGCCTCCAAACTATGTGGTCAATACTATGTTCTGTAGCTCACAGCATTTTAGACACTACACAAATTTCAGAGGTATGTGATTCCCTAGTTATGTCCTACGTGAGATAGACAATTGGGAATAATATCGTCCTCCATCTCACTGGTTCAATACAAATCCACCTTAAATTCAAAATCGATCAGTATACACAATAGAGCACTTTACACATGGCCCTATGTGTATTAACCCTCAATGCAAGTGGTATGAGGGCCACTGTTCCCTCAGAATATGTGTCTTTCTCTCTGAATAGTGATTTCACCGAGGGTCTCTCTTTCATGCTCTTTACGGTGTACACCTCTGTTTATAATTTCCCCAGACCGGTTCAGGCGACTAAGCATGCACATTATGTCCGACCTTCGGAGCAACGTTAGATCTAACACCTTCTTCGTGTTTCGATTGACTGGGCATGCGCAGGCTTATAGTTGTGCTCCGCGTCGCACGCGCAGTTGGTAAAAAAAGCATCGGAGTCCGTTTGCTTGAACACACATGCGTGGGACTTTACCACTCGTCCCGACGTATGCTCAGTATCCTTTCAGGCACTGTTGAAGTCGGCTTTAGACGACAGGACCTCTTGCACACAGCTGCCGTCTATTAGCAGTGCGCTATTTATAGAACGAGTCTTCCTGCCGATCGGTACCTCCCGGGGCGAGCTCTACTGAGCAACGAGGTACCGACGGACAGGTAAGACTTTTTGAGGCTTTAATTACTTCCTGAGCTCTGGTGTAACCTTTTTAAGGGTTTTTAATGGTATGGAACACTCTCTGTATGGGTTCTCTGCCTTAGTCAGTTTGGTATACTTTCCTCAGCATTGAACTATAAATGGATTCAATTCTTTTATACATCATGGGGCAGTACTAAGTGTACCTGAGAGTGGTTTTGTAACCTTGTTTGTGTTGTAGTACTTAGATTCTGGAAGTTTATGGTGTACTCTTTCAGACACCTACATTTTCTCCCTACATTCTCTCCCTGTAGCGCGGGGCCTCGTCCCTGAGCAGCCAGCCAGGTAGAGGTGAGGCAGGATTTTCCTACTATTGAGGGTAAGTCCTTACTAGGTGTAAGCATAATTATACTAGTAAACTAGCGACGAACCCACTCAGTTTGTTGTACAAAGCATATGTTAACTAAACAATTTGTATGTGTGTCTCTCTTTTTCCTTCTTTTTGCTACTTGTTTTTTTATTCTAGATACCTGGGTATGACCTGATCAACAAATAAAAAGCAGGAATACCGGTGTAGTACAAAAAAACGTACTTTATTTTATTAGATTTACTTTGTTGTCACGCATTTTTGCAGCAGCAGTTTCACATTCTGATCTGGTCCTGAAGAAAGCCGATGATACTATGGTTTGGATCAATAGGCTGAAACATGTTGACCATTAAGTGACAGTGGTTCTATATCTATACCACTGTGCTGTTTCCTTTTTAACCCTGTCAAGTGGAACACATCAATAAAGGTATATAGTGTATCCACTTAGATAGTTTTAATTTCACTCACTTATCCTTCACACAGCGCTGTATACCTCACTACACCAACTCCCTCACATATGGGATTACCATCCTTACTTCCTAAAAACATCTCTCAGCTCCTTCCTTAAACACCGGAGTAGTAGCTCCCAGTGTTGACTAGGTTTTCTACACTGGTAAGGAGGACCCATATGATGAAGCATGTCACCCTTGGGTGAGTGAGGGTTCTTATCCTTAAGGGATACGCTCGGCTGGTGGCAGCAGCCCGGCCCTCGAGGAACCTCGGACTTGCTTTCTTAGTCATCTCAGTTACCTGGCAGCATTTGTTAGCGCTGTAGCGCGACTTTTAGCGCTAGTGCGCTCGTATTTTAAAAATTGCATAAAAATTGTTATTCTGTTTATTTTAACTTGCACTCACTGTCTGGACACTATTTTCTGCTGTTACCCGCCCTGGTCCATCGCGGCTGGTGCCGTTTGTGTGGAGGGTGAGGCGAGCCGCCATCTTGGGTGGAGCTGGACCGGATTCAGCGGTCTAGTTCTCCCGGGAGGCAGGCCTTAAAACACTTCCTTGCCCTGGGCTACTCGAGTACGCTCGGCTGGTGGCAGCAGCCCGGCCCTCGAGGAACCTCGGACTTGCTTTCTTAGTCATCTCAGTTACCTGGCAGCATTTGTTAGCGCTGTAGCGCGACTTTTAGCGCTAGTGCGCTCGTATTTTAAAAATTGCATAAAAATTGTTATTCTGTTTATTTTAACTTGCACTCACTGTCTGGACACTATTTTCTGCTGTTACCCGCCCTGGTCCATCGCGGCTGGTGCCGTTTGTGTGGAGGGTGAGGCGAGCCGCCATCTTGGGTGGAGCTGGACCGGATTCAGCGGTCTAGTTCTCCCGGGAGGCAGGCCTTAAAACACTTCCTTGCCCTGGGCTACTCGAGTACGCTCGGCTGGTGGCAGCAGCCCGGCCCTCGAGGAACCTCGGACTTGCTTTCTTAGTCATCTCAGTTACCTGGCAGCATTTGTTAGCGCTGTAGCGCGACTTTTAGCGCTAGTGCGCTCGTATTTTAAAAATTGCATAAAAATTGTTATTCTGTTTATTTTAACTTGCACTCACTGTCTGGACACTATTTTCTGCTGTTACCCGCCCTGGTCCATCGCGGCTGGTGCCGTTTGTGTGGAGGGTGAGGCGAGCCGCCATCTTGGGTGGAGCTGGACCGGATTCAGCGGTCTAGTTCTCCCGGGAGGCAGGCCTTAAAACACTTCCTTGCCCTGGGCTACTCGAGTACGCTCGGCTGGTGGCAGCAGCCCGGCCCTCGAGGAACCTCGGACTTGCTTTCTTAGTCATCTCAGTTACCTGGCAGCATTTGTTAGCGCTGTAGCGCGACTTTTAGCGCTAGTGCGCTCGTATTTTAAAAATTGCATAAAAATTGTTATTCTGTTTATTTTAACTTGCACTCACTGTCTGGACACTATTTTCTGCTGTTACCCGCCCTGGTCCATCGCGGCTGGTGCCGTTTGTGTGGAGGGTGAGGCGAGCCGCCATCTTGGGTGGAGCTGGACCGGATTCAGCGGTCTAGTTCTCCCGGGAGGCAGGCCTTATAAACAATGTGCATACAGGAGCGCAGCGGACGAGCGCAGCGGGCGCGACGAATGCGCGCCGAAGTCGCGCATAAGTCAAGCCCGTCTGCGCCCGTCCGCGGCAGTTCGGGGCCTGGGGCCACAACCCCTGGACCAAACATCATTTACTCCTCCTCTACCTTGCTGTCACTTAGACCCCCAGATAGTGCTGGCTCCGCCCCGCCCGCCCATACCTTAAAACGTGCGGCCACATACGGCATTCTGAAGCCCGAATACATCCATGCCAAAATTCCCAAACACTGCTCTACTCTGCCCGCTACTACTACTCATAACTCTGCGACAACGCTTAAATGCCTATACTTAAATACTAGGTCTATGGTCAAACACCATCTCGACATCTTCCTTCTGCTTCAGACCGACCAGCCAGACTTCTTATTTCTTTCTGAAACCTGGCTCAATGAAGGTTCCCTGCCTGACATCCTAGCCGCTGTCCCCTCAAATTATTACATCCTGCACGCTGACAGACCCGCCGGCAAAAGAGGCGGAGGTGTTGCTGCGATTATTCGCAGCTCTCATCAAGTCTCCTCCTTACCATCTTTAGACCTGACAGGATGTGATAACCTGCTTTTTAAATTGAACACTGATCTAGGTTCTTTACTTTTGATCCTTCTATACCGTCCCCCTCAAACTGCGCTTACGTTTATTACATCTTTTTCTGAACAGCTTGCATCCCTGACCATCTCCCACGACAAAATTGCACTACTAGGAGACTTCAATCTATGGCTGGACTCCACTGAGTCTGATCCTCAGGCAGCCAGTCTTAAAGAAATGTTATTGGATATGAACCTTATTCAACACATTCATCTTCCCACCCACAACAAAGGGCACAGCTTAGACCAAATCTGGTCCCAAAACATTCCTCTTGCTATCAACTCCATCATGCCCTGCATCTGGTCGGACCATTATCTGATCAACTTCACCATCACCATAGTAAGCAGTAGAAAGCCCCAACCTCAGTCAGGAGGTAAAACTAGATTGTGGAAGAATGTCAACATCCCCACCTTTATTGAATCCTTATCTTCCTCCCCTCCCTCATCCGACCAGGACATTGATAAAATGGAAGAAGCTTTCTCAGGCTGGTTACTTCAGGCAGCTGACGATCATGCCCCCTGCACTAACTTTTCTCGCTCCCGCCCCAATGACGCACATAAGTGGTTCACACCTGCTCTGAAAAACTCTAAGCTTAAGGTCCGTCAACTGGAGCGAAAATGGCGCACCGCCTATTCAGAGCAAGACAAGGATAATTACCGTAAAGCTCGCAGGGACTACCACAAGCTCATCCTAAAACACAAAACCGAACATTTCTCTGAAAAAATACTCAAAGCGAACAATAAATCCAGAGAACTATTCAATATAGTGGAAAATCTTACTACAAGTGACAGAACCTCCCTTTCGATAACCCCCACTCAGGAACTCTGCAACTCTCTCAACTCTTTCTTTTTTGACAAAATCTGCACCATCAAACAGAGCATCTCCACTACTCAGCCATCCCTTCTGTTTCCCGATGTCTTTCACAATCCTGCTACCTTGGTTTCATACCCTCCTATTGATAATGACACTCTATCCAAGCTTCTTACCAAAGTTAAATCAGGATCCCCTGACGACATCTGCCCCCCCTTCATTCTGAAAGAAGTGGGCACCCTCATCCCTGAGGGTATACTTCCCCTGCTGAATGGATCGCTTACCCAAGGGAAAGTTCCAAGTAACTTTAAAAAAGCCCTACTCATTCCCCTTTTAAAAAAGATAGGAGCCAACCCATCAGATCCACTTAACTATAGGCCCATTTCTCTGTTGCCTTACTGCGCCAAACTTTTGGAATCCTATGTCTGTGACTGCATCTCCGCTTTCCTGGAGAAATCTGAGTATCTTGCACCCAACCAGGCCGGCTTCCGCCCTTGCCACTCAACCGAAGCAGTCATTCTTTCGGTGCAAAATTCTTTGAGACGGAACGCGGACGAGGGGATCCACCAGGCTTTGGTGTTACTGGATCTTTCCGCTGCGTTCGACACGGTCGACTACACCATCTTGGTCGACCGTGTCGAGCAGGCTGGCCTCAGAGGCCCGGCTCTGAGTTGGGTCCGCTCGTTTATTTCTGGCCGAACTCAATCGGTCAGACTGGGTACCTTTACGGCCCCTACCATATCCACCAACTGCGGAGTGCCTCAAGGCTCATCGCTGTCCCCCTTACTTTTTAATTTATACCTGCGTCCTCTTCTGTTCTCTCTTAGAAATGCCAATGTAACCATCTTTAACTACGCTGATGATTTGCAGCTCATCTTCCCCCTTAACACCAAGGACTCAGTGGTAGAATTTCAGAACACCATGTCCCACATTCTGAGTTGGATGAGCTGCAATCATTTAAAACTCAACCCAGGAAAGACCGAATTGGTCTTGCCTGGACAGAGTATACATAGTTGGAACCCTAGCTTTTGGCCCTCCTGTATGGGTGCCCCTCCGATTAAATCATCATCGGTAAAAAGTTTGGGCATCCATATCAGTGAAGATCTTTCCTTGAAGAAACAGGTGGGGTCAGTCGTTTCTGCCAGTTTTTTTCAGCTGAAAAAAATTAAAAAAATTGCACGCTTTTTTTCCTTTTCCGCCCTTACTCAGATTGTCATCTCTTTGGTTTTATCCAGACTGGATTTTTCCAACAGTCTTTACCTTGGGCTCCCAAAGGGAGAGCTCAAACGCCTCCAGCTGGTTCAGAACCAAGCAGCCAGACTTCTTCTGAACATCCCCAGAAGGCAATCAGTTAGATCTGGCCTGAAACAATTACACTGGCTGCCGGTGGAACAACGTGTGGCCTTCAAGACGGGCTGCATTTTATTTAAATCCCTGCAAGATACTGGCCCCCAATTCGTCAGGAACCTATTCCATAAATACAATCCTTCCCGACACCTCCGGTCCACCCATAAATCTCTGCTGACTGTGCCGTCGTACAAGAGGAAACGTCTCGGAGGCAGCTGCTTTGACCATCTTGCAGCTGCCTTCTGGAACTCCCTCCCCCTTCACCTTAAACTAAGTGACAACCTCCTCAGTTTTAGACACCTTCTGAAGACCTGGCTCTTTTCTCAGGCACACCCTTGAGCTGGCATGCTCTATCAAATGGCTGACGCGTCCTGTTCCCTCCTATAGCGCCATGAAGCCTCCGGGCGTACGAGCGCTCAATAAATACCTGTTAACATTAACATTAACATTAACATGTCTCCCCCAGTCACACTTTGCTTGTAGTATTACGTTGGTTGAGAGAGGTAACTTTTCACATGTTTTCACACACATATGTTTGAGACTACAGTTGTGCAATTTAGTGTTGAGCTTATATTAGGGAACGCACATTGAGTGGTCTATAAAATATCCCTGCAGACCCCCAATCTACGGTAGTTTTTCACGCTCTCTCCTCATACCCATACCTACTGGTTGTAAAATTCAGTCGATAACTTTATTTCGGTCTCATGGACCATAAAAGCACATTGTAAAATACATACATATGACAACAATAGAGTTAATAAATAACATGAAACAATACAAAAACAATCTTACATTTAACATTACATTTTCAAATATTTAATTAAGGGATGCACTCTAATCCAATACCCTATTTAATTTAAAGTAAAACACCTAATATTTCAATTGAATCCCATTTGATAAGGATTCTCAAAGTTTCAATTTGGCAAATGTTTATACAACAAACGAGTATTCATTTCGATTAATAAGCAATAGCCACACCAATGTCAATAATATAATATCCACCAGTACAAAAAGTGCTAAAGTCAGTCAAAATAAATATTATTTTGTTGGCTTTAAATGTGTCAGATGAGAACTCTATGGATCTTTATTACATTTAACTCAATTGAAATATTAGGCTCAATATTATTTTAAAAGGAGCTGGAGTTGTTCTACTTCCAAATGATTAAATATTTTAACAAACCAGCAGCCTAAAATGAAGGATATGACTTGGTATTTTTACATTTACAGAATTTTTTTACAAGGTCGACACAAATCCCTCCTCGCTGGCCCCCCTGATTTCGCACTCACTCCCCTCAAAGTGCTTGGACAGAGCTGTGGAGCTTGGAAGAATAATTTGATTTAAGACAACCTGGTACTAGACAAATTGTATTTTTTTGTTGACATTAACTTTGAAAGCCAGGCAGGGATCAATGCAAAAGTAAAATGATTGTGCGTTGTTGGAGAGAGTGGGGATGAAACTGTTGCGTTGCATGTCGCCAGCTTGCTATTTTATGCGTTAACAATAAACAAGTCTGGTTTTGCAGGTTGCGTTTTAGGCAGGAGAATTAAAGTCAGGATTGAATGGAATCTAGGCAATGGTGATATGACAGCTGCAGTTGACACCACCCTAAGGTACAGTTTCATGTCATTGCCATATTGGTAGAGGGAGAGACATGATAGGTAAGGTGCATAGTAGGTCAATGGAGAGGCTGAATATCTATGCAGTAAGGGAGTCTTGTGAGACCTCCTACTTCACTGGAAGGATGAATTTGGACTCATCTATTTTTCCATTTGTGACCAAGGATGTCAAGCATTTGAATTGGAATACACCCACAGACATGGGAAAGACATCAAGTAGTAGTTGGAGTCAACAGTATCAAAGACTGCATACGATTGAGAAGGACTAGGAGGGTGGTCAGGCCTCGAAAAATCAGAAAACATTTATCAGGCCTGCAGGTCAAGTGACCTGAATAATCTACTCTAATGCTCCTGACCCTTCAACTAGTCTCAAAATGAGACCCTCACCATGCTCTCTTTGTCTACCTGTCATTTATTAACCATCCTCTCCTCTTGTTAGATTCCCACAAACAGGAACGATCCAGTGGCCAGATTCACAAATAGTTTAAACTGGGTTTCACAAAATGTCTTTTGTTGGATTTACTTCCAGTGCAAAATGTATTTTCTGCGGGAAATTTGCCTGAGAGTAATGCAAAGCACCGCAAAGCGCCTTTTTTGCATTACTCTGGGTCAAGTGGACGTTCCATGGGTGGTACATGGGCGTTCTCATGCAAGCACCCATGGTTTCTGGCACAAAACCCTGACTACTAACAATAGCAGACTGGGGTTTGCAACAAAAATGAACGCCACTTTGAAGCAGGTACTGAAATGGACAAATGCTTTTATTTCTTCGAATTGTTCCCGCTTTGCAAGTGTGCTGCACTGTACAGCACACATCCATAGTTTTAAAGTTAGTCTAAGCACAGCATTTTGGACTGGAAGAGTAACCTTTGAGTAAAAACCTATGCTAGGCTCACGCAGACACCTATGCACTATGATGCAAATGCGTGTGCGTGGCACTCAGCAGCCTGATTGTGTGCCATTGCTAGGGCGAGAACAGAATAGGGTCATATCTCTGTAAATATGGTGCTTTTTTGCTCTCCCCTTGTTAGGCAACGCAATAACTTTGGTTGTTGTACTGCGTTGTGCAGGAGTTTGGTAAACTTGGGTCCAAGTATTTTCAGCACTCCAGGCAAAAAGGAAAAAAAAGGCCATGATCTGGCCTTTTTTCAGTAATTTGACACCACCACTAAGTGGCACACTTAGATTGCACCCTCACCTCACCTTATAGAGGTACCAGCCCGGACCTTAAGGATCTATGCTTGTGGCTACTGCTTGAGGCAAGAGCAGCTTTGGTCAAGTCATTTGAGGGCTCTCACCCATCCATTGCCAAGGACTAGGCTTCAAGATAAGCAGTGGACAGAAGAAGAATACCAAGATGTGTTATGAACAAGAAAGTCTTCCTCTAAATCTCCCAGCCATGTGGCTGGAAACAGCTGTTCAAGGGTAGAAGCATGGATCTGCTAAATGGGGTCTTGGGAGAAGGCACGGTTTTCCCTCCAGATCAAGGTAGTGAATAGACCATATTTAAATTCAGAATTTTGCATTTTCGTTTGACGCGGATTTGAAAAAGTTGTAAAAAAAATGTGGCTTGATTAGAAAAATAAATTCGTCAAATGATATTTTTCAAAGATAACAACGTCAATGCTTTAAATGTTCAAAGGGAGAAGGCATAACGTAGAGAAACAGCGAGATATGAAGAGGGGGTAGGGGTCAGAAAATGAAAAGCAAACGCTGTGCAGCATACCTAATGAAGAGGTATGATCATTATGGGTGATTCGATATTAATGTCCCAGGAAAAACACATTAGCCACCCAACGAGCCCTCTGAATACAGTTCAATGAGCCATATAGCACATAAATCATCTACAGTGAGAGAGAGCGAGAGAGAACAAATTAAATTATGATAGCTTCACTATCAACAGATATTATAATAAAATGAAATCTATTGTGACAACCAAGCAACTTATTAACGCGCACCCCAATGTTCTTTAATATTGCAATATTCACTTCCTGAGCCTATATATGCTTGCAAATTTGTAAAATTCGCCCATCCTAGTGTCTCACAAGGGATTTAAGGTCCCAAAAGCAGCACTATGCGCTCTAAAATACAGACTACCATTTTCGAAACCATAGACACAACAAAAGGGATTCCTTTCTGTAATTTATCTCATTACATAGATATAACTGTTTTCTCTACATGCGGTAGAATGCCAAAGTCACAAATGCCGAAGACATGGAAATCTCACACATAAAAAGGGAAAACATAGTCGCTCTGCTCTAGTGCATCGATGAATACCACTGAAGTCTATCAGTCAAGACCGCTCCACTCACCCTCCTGTTTCCCTCATGACATACTGCATAATCGCCTCCAGTTCTCAGCTCCACCACTCCAGTGACTTGCGCAAAGTGGTTCAACCAGCAAAATTCTACATGCATCAGCAACAGAAGGAAAGACACTTCCCCAGCCCTTCGGGTCCCTGCCTGCTGGGTTCACACAGGGTCTGGGTATGCAAACTGCCAATGGAGGCACACTCCGGCAGATGGGCAGGTCGTGGATGGCTCTGTTACTCATCAAAAACTACTTTGTTCTCCACTGGTAACATTTGTGATCACTCACTGGAGCTAAATTTCTGTCTCAGTGGCATTGGGTATGCGTGTGGTGATCCAGGACCACGCCAGTGTCCTGAAGTTTTGGGATCTCAGCTCGTGAGGTGTTTACCAGCAAACCTCTAGACACCATCTTTGATTTTCCACCAAATTACAAATCATATCATAGCGTATTGGTGTTCTACTTAAGTGCCATACAAATGGTGCAAATAACCCCTTTTCTCGCAGTAGCACCAAGATGCTCCTCCTCCATTCTTCTTTTGCTCCTAATATGAGAAGATGCTATCATCCTGGTCAGTAATTATGTAGTAAAAGGTCATTGTTCTTGAAATAAAATGAATTAATTCATACTAATACCATGAAATTAATGTCTAACTGCTAATGTGTTGCTGCCTACAACATTTGGGATAATCGATAAAGCTGTTTATCTGTATGTATACTTTATTTGTGCAATTAATCAAAACCATTACAAAACGCATCATATTTTATTGAAGGAGGATTAGTCTCAGATAAGTTCTACGAGCTGGCTGGAGGGCTGGACAGCAAAGTAGAATGTGGGCCAAGGATTCTCGTTAGTAATTGCAGAAGCGACACTCCCTAATACTTGGCCTTGAGTTCGTAGTTGGATATAGTTCTTTTAAAGGAAGAGGGTGTAATCGGGTAGCTAAGATCCTATGTAGGGCTGGCCTCCCCACAGCCTGCCTAAGGTGGGGTTTCTGGCTGGACTGTGTGTGTGGGAGGCTTTGGGTCTCATGAAAGCCTCTTGCTGCCAGGGATTCCATATCCAAGGTGCGAGAGCGTAGCCGCAATTGCTTTTTTAATGTTGCCTTGATGATAGCATAGTTGGTTAAACTGGGGTCCCAATTCTCTGTGGCAAGCTGCCGAAGATCTTTAGCTAAGGCAAGACAGGCAGACCATGGATTACTGGTTTGTAGGAAAATAGATTTTAAAACCGCCTTCATAGAGTTTATGGGGCCGCCGTTGTTAAGAAAAAGTATTTTGAGAGAGTCTCCAGCTCCTCTAGTATTTGTTGATTGAGGTCAAATTCTAGACGAATTAAGGTGTTCCTGGTGCAAGCTGGTAGACGGAATATCTTTTTGTAGGCGGTGCAATGTATTTTTTCCAGGTCTTGCGCAAATTTCCCTGGAAATGCCTGTTGAGCGTGATTGAGGGGCGGTAAAAGTTTAGCCCTCAGGACTCTTTGTATGGCCATTGTGGTAGGGCTATCCAGAGTCGCATGTAATTTGCAAAGGGCATAGGTAACCATTTTCCCCTTCTGCTGCAGTTTGTGGAGATGCGCCTGTGGGCGTCCCGATTCGCTGATCCGAACCCCGAGGTAGTTGTAGGATTTGACACTGACCAGAGTCAGCGTGCCCAATCGCCATTTTGCCACCTTTTTTTTCGGGTAATGGCCAAAAATTACTATTTTGGACTTCGTTAAATTAGCGACCAGCTTGTTCTGAGCGTTGTATACCGAAGGGCCGTAAGAGCTTTTTGAAGCCCTATTTTGGTGTGGTCGAAAAGAACCAGATCATCGGTGTACTGCAGCATCTGTATCTTTGTGAGGCCAATCCTGGGCGTGGCTAGTGAGGCTCCATGCAGTTCCTGGCCCATATCCGCAGTATACAAATTAAAGAGCATCGGGGCCAGGACTGTCTATCTGTTGCATAGAGGAAATACAAAGCAAAGCAAATAGGTCCATCCCTGCATAACATATTGAATACTCAACAAATATGACATGAGCCTCTGGTAGTGAAGGATGACCTTGAATGCAAACTTAATGTCCATAAGATCATCTATAAAAAAAAGTAACAAGTAGCTGAAAAGACAAAATCTAACTATCTATCTATCTATCTATCTATCTATCTATCTATCTATCTATCTATCTATCTATCTAACTATCTATCTATCTGTCTGTCCTGTGTGTCTGTCTGTCTGTATATCTATCTGTATATCTATCTATCTGCCTGTCTGTCTATCTGTTTTTCATCCACCCATCACTCCACACAACCTACCTATACTACCCATAAGTCCATCTGCATGTTCCTTTATTAGACACAATTCAATATATTTGTAAATATGAATATTGTATCTGAATAACGTAATAATGTATTCAAAACCCAGGGTCTGGGTGACAGAAGATGGGGAGGCTATTTTTGTGTGTTGAATTCGACCAGGTTTTAGTTGCAAAAACGTCTTGTGGTATAATTCCAACACATTTTAATATTTTTTTTCTTCAACGGGGTGCAATGCATTCTCTGTACACGCATGTACGTGTCCCAAGCAAGACTTCATGTCCCCAGCCAATATGTAAAATGTACTACATGTATTGTGTAATAGGATGTCCGTGACTTTTTTTAACATACAAGTGAACCACACTGATAGGTTCTGCTTTCTTATTACGGACAACTACTACTCACTGGTAGAAAATTCTCAGCAAGGCACGCGTTCTCTTCTTCGCACATCTCCGGATTGTTATGCTATTTCTTGTGGCTTCCGCGCCTTTTCCAGGTGTAATTCACACGGAAGCAGAATTATACATATAATTTATGCATTTGAAAGAGAGATAAGTGTGCATACGTTATGCAATGTTGAATACATTATACATGCATACATGTGCATTTAGATGTATCCAGGCAAGTGTTAAGGAAGTGGTCAGGAAAATACAATGCCATTTAAGTAACCACTAATAAAATGGTAGCTTTGGGAATATTCACAAACAAGTAGAAAAAGCATTTTGCCCAGAAATCTCTAATAAGACGCAAGTGGCGCAAAAAGAGTGGGTAAAAGCACCAGTCTCCACAGCTTTACAAGATTTATGTCCAAAAGGGACTCGTGTATGCTAAAAATATATAAAGTACTCCGATAAAGCTATACTTAAATGTATAAATAGAATTTCCGGCTTTCCCTAACTAATGCATGTGTGACAGTTCCTTTACATCCAATATACCTCATATTATTAGAAGCCTAGGCTCATGAAAATCACGACTCTTGTGACTCCAGAGCATTTTGATAGTGATGCACTGACGTTCAAATTTCCCCTTCATGGCATGCACTTCTGCTGCCCGTCACCGCTCAGTTATCAATCCATGAAATATAGTACCGCCCCATATCAGTATGAAACAGATAACAGAAGCTGTATTATCTTTAGGAATGCTGCAGTAGAGAGTGTGTGTGTCTGTGTGTGTAGGAGTGTCTGCCATTGATGTTGCGGTACAAAAGGGGGTGGTGATGGACGGAGCATCTGAACCAATCAAACACTCACACCCAGTCAACAGATCTGGGTTTAATCCATCACCGTTCTTTAGCCCACTCTGCCACCCCAGTGGATGTTGCGGTTTGTTTAAATGATTCTGCCAGTGTTGTTACTGTGTGTGTGTGTGTTAGAGAATGTGCCAGTACTGTTAGTGTGTGTTTGTGTGTGAAAGATAGAAAGTCTTTGTGTATTTGTGCAAGAAAACCTGCCAGTGAAACTAATGTGGGAGGTAGAACCTGCCAGTGTGTGTGTGTGTGTGTGGGGGGTGTGCATAAGTCTGCCAGTGATATTAGCGCGTGAGATATATACAAACTTGTTCACCACTAATCCTTTATGGGTTCCGGAGTAGCGTTAACACCCAATCAGGGGTAACAAGCGCTATATAAATGCAAACCTTTTTCACTCTTCTATCCCTCCGCTATCCTTCTGAATCCAAATAACTGAGTAACCTATCCACCACTCAAATTACTTTCCTGTTTCACTATACTAACTCAATACTAACCTTTTTGGTCCTGGAGTAGCGTGCTACTCGTCGAAAAAGCGCTTCAATGTCTCGTCAGGGGTAGTAAGCGCTATATAAATGCAATTGCAATACAATACAATATATAATATTAAAAGAGAGAGTCAGAGCGATAGAGAGAAAATCTTATAGTGCTATAAGTGTGCATGTTTTTGTGCAAGTCTGTGTAAAAAAAAGTCTGCCTGCGAAAGAGTATGTGTGTGTGCTTATGTTTGTGGGTGTTTTCCAATTTCCCTTTCATGGCATGCACTTCTGCTGACCTTCACTGCTCAGTTAGCCAATCCTTGCATTAGTACCTCCCCATACCAGTATGAAACAGATAACAGAAGTTGTGTTATCTTTAAGGATGCTGCATTCAGTGTGTATGTGTGCCTGTGCGTGTGTGTACAAAACAGAACCTGCCAATGCTATAAATGTGCGTGTGTGTGCTGTGTGTAGGAGTGACTGCCAGTAGTGGCGCTGTTTGTTTTAATGAACGTGCCAGTGTTGCCAGTGTGTGTGTTACAAGATTTTCCAGTACTGTTATTGTGTGTGAGAGAGAAACAATCTGCTAGTCTGTATAAACATGTATTAGAAAATCTGCTGGTGAAACTAATGTATGAGACCTAACCTACCAGTGGTATTAGTGTGTAAGACTGCCTGCGAAATTAGCGTGTCAGATATATATATATATATATATATATATATATATATATATATATATATATATATATATATATATATATATATATATATATATATATATATATATATATATATATATATATATTCCATTATGAACCAGCAGATCTCTAAGAGTTGGTCCTCTCTTATAGGTTATGCTGGGGCGTTTAGGTAAATTGTCTCCTATTATGGGATCAGAAGTTAGAAGATTCCAATTTTTGACTAAACTTTTTTGTATTTGTTTAGAGTTCCCATTGTAAGTAAGAATTACTCTGGTGATGTTGGCCTTTCCTTCCCCCTCATTACTTTTGGTCATGAGTAAGTCTTTTCTCTCAATCTAAGACACCTTTTTGCTAGCTTTCTTAATCACCCATAGAGGATATCCTCGATGGAGGAATCTCTGTGTCATTAGTTTTTCTTCTGCCAAATAATCTTTGTGGTTGCTGCTTATGAAGGAATAAATCTATCGACTTGGAAATCCTGTGGTGTGTTGTGTGGTCCTTCACCCGAGTGCTCGTGAGGAACGCCGTTACTTTTGGAATATTGATTTCCGGCTGCTCCGCCGGTTCGAGCCACACTCATGAAGGCGAAGGGTTGCAGTAGGAGCTTTGTTGTGCGCGAATATATATATATATATATATATATATATATATATATATATATATATATATATATATATATATATATATATATACATATATATTTTAAGAGGGAGCTAGAGAGAAAAAGAGATAATCTTTTAGTGCTGTGTTTGTGTAAGTCTGTGCAAGAAATCCTGCCAGTGAAAGAGTGTGTGTGGGTGCGTGTGTGTGTGCGTTTTTATTTGTGTGTGTGTGTATATGTTTATAACAGAATGACTGTGCTATTCGTGGTTGTCATTTATAATTCCCTTGGGACGCAGGTAATCACTCAGGATGACACAAAATCATTACAAGGGATTTGATTAGCAGGACTCATGATCATCAATTTCCAGCACGTCCCCGATACAGCAGAATCATATTTTGCAGCCAGCACAGCGGATGACCTTTATCTGGGCACGGCTTCACTATACATAATGTTTATGTTACTCTGAGACACATACCGCACAGTTCTTCAAGGCAGCGCCATTGAAAAGCTGCAAGTACCGCGAGAGCTCTGCTTGCAAACCGTTTTGTTATTTAGTGCCTCATTAATAAAAGCCCCAGGGCACGTCGTCCGTCTTTGCGTTTGTCTTCACCAGCCACAGTGTAAGTGATACCGCCATGATGATTTCGGTGAGCACAGCAACTAAAGATTAACCCTGGGTCCTCCTTCCCTCAGCCAAACTGACAGTAAATCAGCAGAAACATCATTTCTCCAAAATCAATGGAAGAGCGTAAGTGACTTCGCGTCCTTTTTATCCTGCTGGGGAGTTAGAGGTCCCTTGCGCAATACTGATGCACCGATACTCAGTCTGTTTCATGTTCAGGGTGCTAGTGTCGCATCTCTGAGGTGCTGCACGTTGATTGCAGTAGGTTTCTCACCCGCAGAGGACTCAAAAATGCAGGAAATAGAGCTTCAACCAAAGTGTGACTCCTGTCAACAAGGAACAGTTACCATCCCTATTATGAGAGCATCCATGAATTAGGGTCTCCCTTTCAGAGCCGGACTGGGCGTAGAGGGCACCGGGCATTTTCCCGGTGGGACGGAAGGGTGGGGGAGGCTGGTTTTGAGAGGTGGGGGGCAGGTTTGTTACAGGAGGAAGCAATATTGGCCCTCTGTGACAGAATCAGTAACAGTGCTGCTTCTCGCTAGTGTACACCCTCTCCACACCCCGATCCCCCCCACACACCCCACCCCGCCACCGGCCTGGACAAGCAGAATTGCCAGGGCGGGTTTGTGTTCCCAGTTCGGCCCTGCTAGGATAGTGCAGAGGAAAAAAAATGTGCTGCCTCACTGCCACAAATATAGTGAGGCAGTATGGGGACCTTTTTGTGTTCACAGATCAATCCTGTGGAGTGATTGGCCTCTGAATACAAACAGCTTTGTACCTCCCTCACCTCACCTGAGTTGCCTACAGTTTAGATCTGTGACACTGGTGCCAAGTTGCTGTTTGATGGGCGGTAGGGGGGGTTGTTAGTGTGGGCCAGGGGTTGCTAGTGTGTGGCAGAGGGTGAGAGGCAGATGGGAGCGCAAGGGGGATTATGGGCTGTACAAAACAGCAAATACCGATGCATGGTGATGTAGTGATGGGATTTGGCCTTTGTCCTTCTACCCTATATAGGTTGCCCAGTGGTTCAGTATGGTAAATAAGCACAGTATAGCGCAAATAAAACCCGTTCTATTTCCTCAGTGTAGGATGTGTATGCTCAGTGTAATATTTTATTAGGATTTAAGCCTATTTCGAAATTTTTTGGGGGGTCAAAGCACACACGCTGGGCACTGGATATCAGTGCCCCACTGCTAAAGTTCAAGATTATCAGCTGGTCAGTCCCAATGAAAAACTAGGACGACTACTCAAAAAGGGGTCACTTTGCAACACGCCCCAGTGGTGTACCCTGAGAAATGAGTAGCTCCTTCCCTTGTTTTCAGTCAAAACTGGTTCTTGGGGTAGCTTCCCTCCTACTTGGTTTGGAGCCAGCCTGGCTGGGGGAACAAAAGCTTGCGTCCTCAGTTCTCACCTGACATTTATTTGTGAAAACGCAGACCCTTTACACATTAATCAAGCTCCTGGGTCCACCCTAATTGGTCTCCCTGTAAGGGAAAGAAAAACACCTCCCTGCACCCAGGCTATGGCTTGTGCTCTGGGAGCAGTTTCCACATCTCATTAATCAAGCACTGGCTGGGCAGCTGCTGTCAGGCTTTGCAAATTACCACAGTGAGCTTCAGAAAGGAAAAAGAGATCTTTAAAGAAGTTACCTTCCTAATTACTAATTGAAAATTTGTAATTAAACTGTATTTTTAATAAATATTACACATAGTGGATGAATCACTTTTCTTGCTGGTCCCAAACCAGAGATGGCAGAATTAATATTTTAATATTTACTCTAGTTTTCTCACAGGACATCTACATCTTTGGATAGTGAAAATAGCTTTTGGGGGCTTGTAAATGCCAGGAAATGGTAACATTACATTTCTACATGCCCGACTTTTAAATAGCATGCAGCCTACCTTGTGGGCTGCAAGGTATATAAGGGGGTGACCTATTATTATTTAAAGGCAAGGTTTTTCCCCTGTCAAAGGGTTATTTTGACAGGTCTGGCTACAGGTTGAGAGTGCAGCAATCAGGCTGTAATGGTAGGCCTGAAGCTGCGTTTTTCTGTGTCACACTAGTGGTTTGCATAATAAGGGCTGGGAAGGACAGGTGACATTTAACTTTCTATGCCCTGGGTGTAGTTTCTAGACCATATACTCTGCTGATTTTATCTGAGAGTTAAATATGCCAGTCTGGCATTAGCCAATGTTTCCTATTTAAAAGTGATAAACTAAGCACTGGATAGCAGTCTACAAACTAGTAACACAATTCTGCATAAAATTAGGGTGACCACACAAAAGAGATAATTTTTCCCACAAAGCAAGAAAAAAGATGAGAGCAGTGCACATCCAATAGTTTTAGGTAATATAACGAAAGTAAAAATAAAAGGTTACAATATTGTGACCAAAGCAATTTGTGAGATAATGGTTTGGGGAGTTCAATATTTGAGCCACAGACAAACCACCTTGAAAACTCCTCAAATAAGCAGGTAGTCTAATGGAGACTTCTAGTGGAGTTAATAATCCTTGTAACAACACAGAAGAGGTGTGGAGTGAATGGGCCCTCAGTTGTGATTGTGCCACAAAATTGTAAAGCATTTGACGCAGCAGAATGGTAGTTACAGTCATGCAATCTATAGAGGGGAAGAAGAAAGCACAAACTGTGGCTAAGTAGGTAAAGGGATGAGGAAGGGTGGACAGATTCTACTTTCTTCAAAGCCAGTATAGTTATAATAGTAAATGAAGCAAAGGGACATCCTAGTATCTGAGATGGGTGGCATATCCTGGGGTGAGGTTCACAGATTAACCTACAGGCAGTCCCTTAGGTCCACAAACCGTGCCTTAATGAGTCAGTCGATGTGCGTTTGTGATGTTTTGATGCCAAATGGGGGGATGTTATTGTATGTTTATTTTGCACAAAATGACAAAAAATAAAGTTAAAAAAAAAAAACCTACAGGCAGTCCGGGCCCTTACCTGGTCCTTATCAGGCCGTTAGCCTAAAACAGCACCTTGACTTGGGTGTTTTAGTGAGGATTTTCAGGAGGGACCAGAAATTAAAGGAAGACAGAGAGATGAGTGGTCTAAAGCACCCTGTTAGTGGGTGGCCTGAACCCTACTTGAAACTAGCCGTATTATTCAAGTAGTGTCTATGTAGCTGTGAGGTAAGGTGTTGGACTGCAAAGCAACTCGTAACATACTATCTCAGAATTGAGTGGTGGACTTACAGCAGAACCTAAGATGGCACTCTTGGGGATAATGTCAAATTGAGATGAAGGATGGGCATGAAAGAAACTGGTCACAGTAGGCTTAGAGATTGCTCTAGGAGAGATAGCTTGAATGTAGAGAGCTTCGGCTGCTCCAGCCATTGCTGCTTTGATCAGAATAAAAGGTATCTGTGCAGCAGCAGAAGAAAAGATATACATGGGGCGTGGATGCCCTAAACAATATTTAAAAATATATACGTTGTATGGTGGGACAAGCTCTAGCAGTTTACATTTTAACGGTCCCACATATGAAAGCTTGCCACTGCAGGATGTCAATGGATAATTGCATTATGAGTGATTCAGAAGAAGTACCCCAATGGACAATGTTTGGGTTGAGCTGCAATACTTTAGCTTGTTACATTGTTAATGAAGTAAAGGTTTTAACACCTTGGCTGCTAGGTGTTTTCCCCTCCTGTGCTGCAGGCACCCACTTTCCCATTGTTCATGACGAGCTCAGCTCGTCATCAGCACAGCTCAACCGTGCATCATGACGAGCTGAGCTCGTCATCAGCATCGAAAGGGTTAAGCAACAAAATTAAGAAAAATATTTTTTTTAAAGAAATTGAGTCTATGTACCAATCTATAGCAAGGTCTAGAGCAGGGACTTGCTGGACTGGAAGAAAAAACCTAGAAAGTGGTGGAGCACTTAACTGCAGCATGTCTCCAAGAACCTTAGAGGAGGCTTTGGTCATCAGGTGATGTGGCTCAATTTTCCAAATCAGAAGGATGCCAGATTTTATGACGGCTGCCTACTGTATAGTTCAGGCAGCAGAGATAACTATAGCAGATACTTACTGGGTGGTAGGAACAGTATCAGTAGTGATTACTTTGATAAATATCAGAATAAAAACGAACACAAATCACCAAAGAAATGTTTTAACAAGCAAAAGTATTTCTGCAAAGGACCACATGATTGCAGCACTCAAAACACTGTATATTTTATTTGAACAAAAGATATTCTAAGGACACCTCTATACAGTCAGATTTAGAAACAAACAATGTTTATTTATGAAAAGGATAAACAATTCACCCCTGCACAATCTCCATGGTATACCATAAGGCCAACCTCTGTGACACCTTGAATTAGCTGAATGCCAGGCTTTGGAGTCATTAGGGAACTAATAAAACTAAAAACCTGGAGCCCTTCGTATTAGTAAGACACAGCAACCACCAATGACGCTGAGACGTATGACTGAACATTGCATGCTATATGTATTAGAAGGATTTTTTGTAGTTTGACTTTTGAAATTAGATATTTGCAAAACATTTACTATCACCCTTTAGCAAACATGAGAAGAATGTGCATCACCTTCTCGATGACTAGCAAGTTACAAGTTAAATGTATGTAAATGTAATGCGATTTATATAGCGCACGTATCACCCGAAGGCATCAAGGCGCTTGCCTTGGGAACCCGTCCTGGTATTCCCCTGTGAGATAACCCCAGCAGGGTATCCACAAGGTGAAAGCCAGGCATCCCGCCGCGAGGGGCTGTAGTGGAGATTAAGCAAGCTATTACCCAGAGTTGCAGAGTGTGAACCCGTGAGTCAAGTAGGCACCGGAACGAGAATTATCTAGTCCGTGGAATTTTTGAGCCCAAGACCCGCCAAGGTGGGGAATTGAACCCTGGTCCAGGACCGATCTGAGCTTCTGGGTCTGCCGCCTCTAACCCCTGAGCCACACTTCTCCACCAACCCTTAATGCTAAAATCTTTAATTTGAAGCATTCACCCAGGTAGATATGAGCAAGCTTTGGATGATCCTGTATTCAGAAGCATGAGTTGTAACTGGATTCTGAGGAGACTTGACTTACTTGTGTTTCATAGGAGGGGGTTACTGGTGCTTCTTTTAGTCGAGAACTGAAAAGAATTGGCTCCATACTTTAGACATGAGCTCAGATATCAGTGGGAATTTTAAAAAGTCCCCAGTTTCAGCTACATAAATACTAAGTCAACCAAAACTTGAGCCATCAAATCAAATCAGCTGATACAGTTTGCAGATATATAGATGTATGATGTGTGGGAGAAATGCAGGCTCCCGAATCACTTTATAGGGAGCAAATTGCAACATTGAAACTTCAATAGAATGAGAAAAGATTTTAGAATTTGCTACATTTGCTGGCTTGGTATTAAAATCTGAAAACAACAGTGAGGAGAAGGATTGTTAGTAAGAAATCTAGTGATGACTTTAGATGTTTGTGAATGCCATGTATGAAACGAGGTCTATGCGTTAATGACAGAATTCTGGGATTTCAACTAAAGCTCTTAATATTGTTCATTTTGTGAGTGAAACATCTTGTGAATTTTAGCTGTCACCCTAATAACCTCAGGATTATGGTGCCAATATAGATCTTTGCCAATCCCAATTCCTGCTTAATCCAGTGGAACCCAGAATGTAGCCTATCATATGCAGAATGGTATTTTCTAATGTAGAGGTCTTGTGTCCGTTGGTTGACGTTATCAAATGGACTTGTTAAAAAACCTTAGGGGTGATGGGAGCACACTGCTTCACCTCCCAGCACAGTTCATTAGCATTATGGTAAATGCAGTTCATTTTAAAAGCTTACTTGAGTTTTTGCTGAAGTGTTTCAACAAAGTTGGTGCAGGTTAGTGCTGTCAATCCCTAGACACATGTGTTTCTAGATATCATCCTTCATCAGTAGAGATAAAAAACTAAATGTATCTGGGGTTGCTGAGCAAGCTGCCACAATCCTTTCAGGTCACATTACCTCTCACGGGCGCACATGTGCATCTCCAAAAGCTCGTCAACCCAATGGCTCAAGGGATCCTTTTCAAACAGTAAAATGCATCGGGGCAAACTGAGTGCTGGGATATGAGGCAGTGTGCGCCCACCCTCCTCCTGTTTGAAAAGGTTTCCTTGAGCCAATGAGCTGACGAGCCCTGGTTGATGCACCTGCACCCAGCAAGTGGTACAAAGACCTGAGAAGACTTTGGGCAGCATTTCCAGCAACTATCCTGAAACATGTGTCTAGAGATACACAGCACTGGCTGCACCAACAAGAGTGAAAAACTAAAGCCTGCCACCGAATTGTCATCATGAACTGCATTTACTAGGATGCATCGGGGCAAATTGAGTGCCTGGATGTGAGGTAGTGTGCGCCCACCCTCCACTTGTTAACGTACCTTGTCGAACACAAGCCACACTTCTCAAACAACAACTAGATCCCTAAATTAGTTAAAAACAACTAAAACATTAATAAAAAATTGGGGGGAAGATTTACTAAGATTTTGCGCCATGTTTGCGTGACAAAAGTGCCACAATTTGTTGCAAAATCTTTTTTCCCTACTTACTTTCTAGCGCAAAATTTGTTTTGCACTGGAAATAATGGAAAAGTATCATGATGCAGCGCATATCACGGCTTCGCATTACTTTGCGCCAAGGGTGGAGCGTGTGCGTTCTCATGCAACCCCCCAAGGTTTCTCACGCTAAACCCAATTTACTAAATAAAGTAGATTAGGTTTACTGTGTGACACCTGTGCCCTTTTCGTGTAGGCGCAAGGAAGGAGAAATGCTTTCCTTTCTCCTTCCTTTTCCTACTTTGCATTGTGTGTGGGCATTGTGTTTTGTAAATTTTTTGTAAACCTTCCCCTTGGAGTTTTAACAGGTTTGCCTAACCCTGGGTGTTTTAAACTGGCACACCCAGTGGTGTGTCAATGTAACCTGCTGGTACTTTTTAGTTAATGAGAATAGCTAATTATAATTCTTGATTGTTCACTTTCTGCATGATGAAAAATGATGTTCAATGTAGCATTTCACAGTCTTTGTGGAGCACTGACAGCAGTGAATATGCTAAGTAGCAGCAGAGACATGCTGATGAAATGCACATATTGAGCTGTGTCACGCTTCATATCCTGAAAATAATTTGAACTGAAAAACAGTGGTACACGCGCAGTTATAATTCGTAACAAAAATAAAAAGAAATATGGAATACCAAAACGATGTC
The DNA here is from genome assembly GCF_964263255.1 of Lissotriton vulgaris. Classification (NCBI taxonomy): domain Eukaryota; kingdom Metazoa; phylum Chordata; class Amphibia; order Caudata; family Salamandridae; genus Lissotriton; species Lissotriton vulgaris. Next base: position 1,355,008,191 of record NC_141694.1, read on the forward strand.
GCATTGCAGGTTCAAATCAATTTAGATGGTTAGAAAAGATAAACTTAATGTCAGAAAACAGGCACATTTTTCGTAGGACCTAGTTGACCATGCTTTAAATGTTATAGGGGCATATTATCAAGACAGGCGATAAAATTATCGCCGCTTTATCGGCAGAAAACTGCAGATAAAGCGGCGATAATGGGCTTGATAATATGCTCTATGGAATTCCAATCGAAGCACATGTTAGATGTCTTCACATCTAACATGGCTTCAATTGGAGTTTTCTGCCGATAAAGCGGCGATAATTTTATCGCCTGTCTTGATAATATACCCCGTAGTCCTTTGAGTGTTTCCCAAAGAATTTAAATTTTGTAGGATCAGTAACATTGGAGAAGAATGCTTTATTTCATACGAAAGCTAAAGATGTGCAACCACTACTTTTTAAATGAGGTTGTCCATATTTTCTTGCATTTACAAATCACTTAGGGCCCGATGTAGGAGCCCTAATACCGGTCGGAAACGGCCGAATTCGACCGTTTCCGACCGGTATTACAGTTTTCTTATGTAGGGGGCTACATAAGTACAGAATCGGTAATTTTACCGATTCTGTACATTTACCGATTCGGTAAAATACCGAATCGGTAAATATGCAGAATCGGTAAATAGAGATGTAGGTGGCACTCTGAAGAGTGCCACATGCCTTCAGGAGTCGGTATTTTACCACGCAATCCAATTGGGTGTTAAAATACCGAATCCAGGTGTGCATGCACATCTATGCATGCACACCTGTGCCATGTGACACACAGACATGCCCTTAGGGCATGTATGTGTGCCACATGGCACACAAGACTGTAATTCAAGTCAAGTCAAGTCAAAGATTTATATAGCGCGCTACATACCCGGAGGGTCTCAAGGCGCTTGAAGAAGGGTGGGGAATTACTTGTCGAATATCCAGGTTTTAAGTTGCTTTCTGAATGCTAGGTGGTTCTGAGTGAGACGAAGGTGAGTGGGGAGTGAGTTCCAGGGTTTAGCTGCGAGGTAGGAGAAGGATCTACCTCCCATGGTGGTTTTATTGATGCGAGGTACGGTAGCAAGCGCTTGGTTGGAGGATCGTAGTTGGCGGGAGGGGGTGTAGAAGGAAAGTCGTGTGTTGAGGCATTCGGGTCCAAGTTCGTAAAGTGCTTTGTGTGCGTGGGTTAGGAGGCGGAAAGTAATCCTCTTATTGACGGGGAGCTAGTGGAGGTTTTTCAGGTGATTAGAGATGTGGTCTTTACGTGGGATGTCTAGTATGAGTCTGGCTGATGCGTTCTGGATGCGTTGGAGTTTATTCTGGAGTTTTGTAGTGATACCGGCGTATAGGGTGTTTCCGTAGTCCAGGCGGCTGGTGACCAGTGCATGGGTGACCGTTTTTCTGGTTTCGGTGGGGATCCAGCGAAATGTTTTTTTGAGCATGCGAAGAATGTTGAAGCAAGATGATGAAACGGCGTTGACTTGTCTGTTCATAGAGAGTGAGGAGTCCAGGATGACACCCAGGTTCCGTGCGTGGTCCGTCGGGGTGGGTGCTTTTCCAAGGGCCTCTGGCCACCAAGAGTCATCCCAGGCGGAGGGGGAGGTACCTAAGATAAGGACTTCTGTTTTTTCTGAGTTAAGTTTCAGACGGCTGTGCTTCATCCACTCGGCTACATCTTTCATTCCTTCATGTAGGTTGGTTTTGGCGGTGTTAGGGTCTTTGGTGAGTGATAGGATCAGTTGAGTGTCATCAGCGTAGGAGATGATGTTGAGGTTGTGTTGGCGTGCGATGGCCGCGAGGGGGCTCATGTATACGTTGAAGAGGGTGGGACTGAGTGAGGACCCTTGTGGTACGCCGCAGATGACTTCAGTGGCCTCTGAGTGGAATGGTGGGAGGCAGATTCTCTGGGTTCTTCCGGTGAGGAACGAGGTGATCCATTCCAGTGCTATTCCTTGGATTCCGATGTTGCTGAGGCGATGTAACAGGGTGCTATGACAGACTGTGTCGAAGGCTGCGGAGAGGTCGAGGAGGATGAGGGCGACTGTGTCTCCATTGTCCAGTAGAGTTCGAATGTCGTCTGTTGCTGCGATGAGTGCGGTCTCAGGGCTGTGTTTGGCTCGGAAGCCGGACTGTGAGGAGTCGAGGGATTTGTTGGTTTTGAGGAAGGCGGCGAGCTGGTTGTTGACAGCTTTCTCGATGACTTTGGCCGGGAATGGGAGGAGCGAGATGGGGCGGTAGTTTTTGAGTTCGGTGGGGTCAGCTGTGGGTTTTTTCAGAAGGGCACTGAGTTCGGCGTGTTTCCAGCTTTCTGGGAAGGTGCCGGATTTGAGGGAGCAATTGATGACGTCTGGGAGGTGTGGTGCTATGATGGAGTCTGCTTTGTTGAAGATGTGGTGAGGGCAAGGGTCTGAGGGGGATCCTGAATGGATGAGTTCACCAGACGAATGGTGTCCTCAGTGGAGATTGGGTTCCAGTCATTAAGGATGTTCAAGGGGGGTGAAGGTCCTGCAGAAGGTTGGGTGGGTTGGTCTCCGGGTCGGTTGTCGAAGCTGTTGTGGATGTCTGCGATTTTGTTGTGGAAGAACGAGGCTAGGGAGTCGCAGAGGGCTTGAGAGGGGGTGATGTCGTTGGAGTTGGCTGAGGGGTTGGTAAATTCTTTGACAATGTTGAATAGTTCCTTGCTGTTGTGGGCGTTGTTGTCTAGTCGGTCTTTGAATGCGGCTTTCTTGGCAGATCGGATAAGTTGGTGGTGTATGCGGGTGGCGTTTTTGAAGGCGTCCCTGGTGCTGGTGTTTGGGTCTTTTTTCCAGGCCTTCTCGAGGGAGCGACAGAGTTTCTTTGATTTCTTAAGATCATCGTTGAACCAGGAGGCGTTTTTGCTGCCTATTTTGGTTTGACGTTTTTTCAGCGGTGCTAGGATGTCGGCGCTGTTGGATAGCCATTGGGTGAGGTTAATTGCTGCTTGGTCGGGGTTTGAGGAGTGGGTAGGGGGGTTTTGAAGAAGCGATGAGGAGATCTGGTCGATGGTGATTTTGTTCCAGTTTCTTCGCAGAGTAGGTTGAGGAAGGTTGTGAGTTGTGGTCTTATTGTAGGTAAAGTGTATGCAGCTGCGGTCCGTCCAATGGAGAATAGTGGTGTGACTGAAGGAGACATGTTTGCTGGAGGTGAAGATAGGGTCGAGTGTGTGACCTGCAAGTTGTTTGAGTCCGAGGTTGGCGAGATTGTCCAGAAGGGAGGTGGCGTTGCTGTCATTGCTCTTTTCCAGGTGAAAGTTGAGGTCTCCCAGTAGAATGTATTCCTCGGAGGGGAGGGCGTGTGGGGTGATAAAGTCAGTGATAACGTCGCTGAATTGTGCGCGGGGTCCTGGAGGTGGGTAGAGGAGTGTGCCTCTGAGTGTGGTCTTGGGGTCGGTGTGGATCTGGAAGTGAAGGTGTTCGGCGCTGGCAAGGTTGACGTCTGAGCTGGTTGAGATGCGGATGGAGTTCTTATGGACGATAGCGATGCCTCCTCCTGTTTGGTCGGTGCGGTCCTTACGGATGATCTTGTAGCCTTTCGGGATGGCAATGGTGATGTCTGGGGCTGATGAGGCGTTCATCCATGTTTCTGTTAGGAAGGCGACGTCGGGAGAAGTGGTGTCTAGCAGGTTCCAGAGGTCGATGGCGTGTCTGTGGACTGAGCGGGTGTTGAGCAGGATGCATTTTAGGTGGTTGGAGTCAGATATCTGTTGTGCGATCGTGGATGAGGAGTTTATCTTGGTGCCGTCGAACTTGCAGGAGTAGCATGTGAAGGGTCCATGGGTGTGTCCAGGAGCGGCTTGGGCGCAGTTGGGGAGTCGGCCGGGGTTAAGGGCTAGGAGGGTGGAAGCATCGTATGTAATGCGGGAGGGCTGGGCATTGCATGGACCAGGGGCTCTGGCGCTGGGCGCGGCCTTGGCGCGGACGGGCGTAGACGGGCTTACCTTTGGCGCACCTTCGGCGCGGCCGCAGCGCATGGACGCTGCGCGTTGGGACATCTGACATAAATGGAGAGTGGAGGGGGGCGGAGGAAGGGAGGACCAGCTGGGGAGGCGGGTACGTGGCGGAGAGGAGGGGCTTGCTCGAAAGCACAACAAACAAAAGGGCAGTAGAGGAAAATACGAGCTGGGCGAGCTTGGGGCCAAAAAGTGAATTAAGCAAAGGAGAGAAGGCACAGGTAAACGAACAGCAATATATACGGTAGAAGCCTAACAAAGCGAGCGCAGTGCAAAATGAAATATGCAAATGTTAGCAGTCAAATGCGGGCGGTTACAATGAGGACAAGCGCTGCGATGCAAGTAAAGAATAGCAGTGCTAATGAGAAGCGCTACGATACCAGCCGGCAGTTTAAAATCAGGGAATCACTCAGAGGATGAGGATAGCGCTGAGGGAATCGGCAGAGAGCGAGTGAGCGGCCGCCTCTTACAGCGTAAGGGAGGTCACAGCGCTTCAATCTACGGGGCAGTTGTAATCAATCCTTGGAAGGGAGGAGCAGCTGGGGAGGCGGGTGCAGGGCGGAGAGGAGGGGCTTGCTCGAAAGCACAACAAACAAAATGGCAGTAGAGGAAAATACGAGCTGGGCGAGCTTGGGGCCAAAAAGTGAATTAAGCAAAGGAGAGAAGGCACAGGTAAACGAACAGCAATGTATACGGTAGAAGCCTAACAAAGCGAGCGCAGTGCAAAATGAAATATGCAAATGTTAGCAGTCAAATGCGGGCGGTTACAATGAGGACAAGCGCTGCGATGCAAGTAAAGAATAGCAATGCTAATGAGAAGCGCTACGATACCAGCCGGCAGTTTTCAATCAGGGAATCACTCAGAGCATGAGGATAGCGCTGAGGGAATCGGCAGAGAGCGAGTGAGCGGCCGCCTCTTACAGCGTAAGGGAGGTCACAGCGCTTCAATCTACGGGGCAGTTGTAATCAATCCTTGGAAGGGAGGAGCAGCTGGGGAGGCGGGTGCGGGGCGGAGAGGAGGGGCTTGCTCCAAAGCACAACAAACAAAATGGCATTAGAGGAAAATACGAGCTGGGCGAGCTTGGGGCCAAAAAGTGAATTAAGCAAAGGAGAGAAGGCACAGGTAAACGAACAGCAATATATACGGTAGAAGCCTAACAAAGCGAGCGCAGTGCAAAATGAAATATGCAAATGTTAGCAGTCAAATGCGGGCGGTTACAATGAGGACAAGCGCTGCGATGCAAGTAAAGAATAGCAGTGCTAATGAGAAACGCTACGATACCAGCCGGCAGTTTTCAATCAATTCCACATTGATTCCTCTGGGCTTCAAGGCCCATAGGAATCAATGGGGGATACCGAATCAGTATTTACAGAATCGGTAAATACCGAATCTTACAGATTTGGTATTTACCGAATCAGAATTACCTACATTTCCCCACTTCTAATTTACCACTTCTCAAATACCGAATCGGTATGATTCGGTATTTTAGAAGTGGTAAATTAGATTTACCTACATCGGGCCCCTAATCTCCCCGTGCCTAACAAAAATGAATGTGTCCTCATGTAATGGAACTGGTGCTATGTAAAGCGCTCTGATACCCGATTCAGGTCAAGTTCACACTATATAAAACTCTGTAAAATAAATAAATACATTTAGATTAGCAATTGTATCATTAGTATATTCACTCTAATTGGGGTAATCATTTCCCCAATCTAAGTCAATAACATTTCTTCTACTTGGGAATCTTACTTGGCTTGGAAAAAGGGATCTCCCAATTTTTTTCATCCAAACCAACAAATCGACACATTATTGCTGGTATCTAGCTGCCACTCTAAACACACAATAAGTTGCCTTCCATTTTTTGTATTTCTGAAACTTCGACATAATTACAATAATGAGTGGGCACCTGTATTTATTTATAATTACATTTATTGAGCGTGCAGCTACCCGGAGGTTTCCCTAGGGCAAACTGAACGGTGAGAGGGAGGGAGGAACATAAGATCAAATATTAGTTGTTAAAGAGCCAAGTTTTTATTCCCTTACGGAATTTCAGAAAGCACAATTCAGTGCGCAGAGATTGAGGAAGAGAATTCCATAAGGATGGGGCCAGCAGGGAAAACGAGCGTCCTCCCATCTTGGCTCTTTTGGTACGCGGAATCTTAAATTTATTCTGCGTCGAGGACCTGAGCGTGCGGGGAGGGATATATTGCTGCACCAGAGCAGAGCGATAACGAGGGGCTCTACCAGTCATGATTTTACGCATGTAGCAGAGTGCTTTGAAGTTGACTCTGCTTTCAATCCGCAACCAGTGCAGATTCCGCATATGGTGAGCGACCGAGGATCTGGCCGGAAGGTGACAGATCAGGCGGACAGCCATATTCTGTACCACCTGGTACTTCTTGATTACCTCTTTAGCGGCACCTAGGAGCAAGATGTTTCCATAGTCCAGGCGTGAGATGACAAGAGCCTGGACTACGGTCCTCAAGGTGTCCGCAGGCAGCATCCAGGTGATCTTTCTCAGCCACCTGATGATGGTAGTACAGGTGGCTGAGACTTTCACAGCGTGTTGTTTGAAAGTAAGTTGGTTGTCGAAGATCACACCAAGATTGCGGGCAGACACAGATGGAATGGGTAGAGGACCCATCTCCGGAGGCCAATGGTGTGGGCCCCAGAGAGAGGTGTCTGGGCCAAACAGGAGCAGCTCAGTTTTGTCCCCGTTTAGTTTTAGTTTGTGCTTCAGCATCCAGTCCGATATATGTTTCAGCCCAACTTGGAGAGAGGAAGAGGGGAGGTTTTTATTGGTGGAAAGAGAGTAGATGACTTGAGTGTCATCAGCGTACAGGTTAAAGAAAAGGGGACTAAGGATAGACCCCTGGGGAACACCGTGAGAGGAAGGAAGAATAGATGAAACAGATGTGGAAGAAAAAACTTGAAACGTGCGATCAGAAAGAAAATTAGCAATCCAGGCCAGGGCGGTACCGCCGACACCGACTGCCTCCAGGGTGGACAATAAGATGGAGTGGGAGACGGTGTCAAAAGCGGCACTCAAGTCAAGCAGGATGAGTGCCACCGTCTCACCATTATCCACTTGGCGTCTGATGGTTTCTGATACGCCAAGCAGAGTTGTTTCCGTGGAGAAGCCAGCCCTGAACCCGGATTGAGAACCATGAAGAAAATTGGTGGATTCAACAAAGGAGTTAAGCAAAGAATTAACATGTTTCTCCAGAATCTTGGAAAAGCAAGAAAGCAAAGAAATAGGGCGAAAATTGGAAGGATTATTGGGGTCTGCATTGGCCTTTTTTAGTAAAGGTACCACCATTGCGTGCTTCCATTCATTTGGAACAATCGCTTCTGTTAGGGAAGCGTTCAGGACATCCAAAATGATGTGGAGTAGGGCTGGGTCAAGGGAGCTCAGAACTTGAGGGGGCAAAGGGTCAAGGGGGGAACCAGATTTGATGTCCTGGAGATACTTTTTTAGAAGCGCGGGGGAGATAGGATCCCAAGCGTGAAGTGCAGTGGTGGTGAGCAAAGAGCAGGGAGTAATAACCGGGGGAGAAATACAAGGGTCTTGGACAGCGTGAGTTGAGGCGGCAGGAGTAGAATTAAAGATGGCATAGATTTTATCAATTTTATCAAGAAAGAAATTGGCTAGAGCGTTACACTGGTGTGGTGTATCGTGAACTGAATCACCAATAGACACTTCTAGCTGATGAAGAGTAAGTATGGAGGTCAAAAGTGGCATTTCTTTTAGAATATCTAAAATGAGGGGTTTGTTTTGAAGTGTGTGTTGTTAATAATTCACTTTCAGTTCATATTTCCAATAATGGCAGACAAAAAACATACGTCATATGGCGAGGTCCAAAGGAGAACTCTGGGAACATTACAGTTCTTTAAAATCTTGAACAGTATCTAGAAGCAATATCTCCCATCAGGGGCAAATCATGTTGGTGCCCTTAAAATAAATGTGTTTCACTGCTTAAGAGCTGCTTTTGGGACTGGGTGGGCTGAAGATCAGCTCTTAAGCAATGAAACACATTTTTTTATACCTCTCTGTTTGCGAAGGTTGAAGTTTTAGGTAATAAACCTAATACATAAAAGACACGTTTCTTCTACCCTTGTCCGAGCTCTCCGTTCTCAGAGAGAAGCATGCCTTTGTATACCATGATTTAATGTCCACTCAGCCTGGCTGCTGGACTGAAGTGAAGGGCCCTTGCCTGTGGATTCGGATTCTGACACAATTTCAATCTTTTGCACAAACACTGATCTAATTTAAGCACCTTGCCGCGGCTGAAATGTTTTTCACAGTTAGGGGATAGCATGCAGAGAGCAATTTGTTCAGCCTTTAACAACTTTAACAACTTGGTAACTGCTTGTACTGTAAGTATAAGTACACATTACAAATAGCTTAGCCAGTGGCGGCTGGCATCTGCGGGGAGCAGGTGCGCACACGCATATATTAATATTAAAAATAAAACTTACCTCAACTGACGTCCTCCACTCTGGGTCTCTTCTGAGGAGCTGGATGCTGCAGTGCGGGCACCAATCCTGGCGCTGCTCTCATGCTGTGAGAGCAGCGACCTCATTGGAGGGAGCAACCTCACTCGGCGCTACCCAGCGCCCTGGAGACCTGCACTTACTCTAACGCTAGAGGTTTCAAATTGTGCATGTCTGGCTGGTTGTCGCAAGAAGGCCGGCCAAAGGGACATGCGCACTTCCAAAAGTGCACAAGCAGCCCACCCTCATCCCTGCTGCCATCATTCAGCAGCAACCCCGCCCCGTCCTGACGTTTGCTTCAGGACAGAAGGAAGAAAAATAAAATAGTAATGAATTGCAATTTTGTTTTTCATCCTTGGGGGAAATTTAAGTGGTGACGCTCGCCCTTGATCCTAGCAAGTGCCACTTTGTGAATATCTCGTATTAAAAATAGTTTTCATAAAATGTAGAAAATATTATCTAAAGAAAAGGGCACCCCTGAGCACAATTTACATATTGGTGGTGCTACAGGTTTTAGTAATGGTGATACATTTTAAAGTTTTAGGACAAAATAAAAAATGCAGATTCCCTCGTATCATTTGTATTTTCTCTTGATTTGGTAATGTAAAATGGTCATTAGTGGCCCAGAAAAGTAATAGAGCGCACATTTTTTGTGAGGTTACAAAGACTACCAAAGACATGTTTACTGGAACGTGTATGATAAACAGCAGCAGTTTGTCAACCCCCGTCAATGCTCTTTTGCTTCAACCTCATGTCCTACCCAAGATGGCAGACCATTAAACTTCTGTATTGATGGCAGAATAATGCATACCTGGATGGAACATTACTGGAACCATCTCTAGTAATTACCATGATTTTATAAAGAACAAACTATGGCGTGCAATGACAATGTTTTTGTTAGTGTGATTTGAAACTTGACGTGTTTCAAAAGTTTAAGAGGAAGTTTGTGTGTGTGTTTCGCCATTCTTAGGCTAATCTATACTATACTATTATAAAGAGAGAACTGTGTCCTTTGAGCCAGGTAAACTCGAAAAGTACACCACCAATCCAAACACCCAATACATGTTTGAAAACGTCAGGGCAAGCAGAAGGACATAGGCTATATAAATTTAAAAAATAAACGTTATTTAGAAAATTTATATTAAAAAAAAGTAGTCCCTCCAAAGTAGCGCCGGCCGCGACGTGCGTGCTCACGTCAGGAGCAATGGGAGGAGCGGCGTCCGAGGAGCGACGGACATGGCATGGGGGAGGAGCGGTGACCTGAGGAGCAGCGGACAGGCCAGTGGCAGTGCGAGCAGCGGAGAGGCGGACATGGCGCGGGGGAGGAGCGGCGGCGGACAGGCGGTGAGGAGCAGAGAGGCGAGAAGCGGTAAACTGAGGAGCGGCGGATCAGGTAAGCCTACGGGGACAATGTCGGGGCAGGTGGGTGTCGGGCCGCGATGAGGAACAGAGAGGCGAGGAGCGGTAAACTGAGGAGCGGCTGATCAGGTAAGTCTCCGAGGAAAATGTCGGTGCAGGCGGGTGTCGGGACGGGGATCGGCTGAGGAAAGTTCACAAGATGCACAGATACTCCTGCTACCATTTGGGGTTACTGCAACCTGCTGTAGTATGTCGGGCCAGGTGGGGGACGAGATGTTGGGATGCACAGATACTCCTGCTACCATTTGGGGTTACTGCAACACGCTTTAATAATGAATAGATGCATGTGTGTCTTTATGGAGCACAGAGGCGAAAGTCAGAGTCTCGGGGGCATAACAATCGGTATTCACCTGTTACAACGCATTTTTTACTCCGCACTACCACTACAACGCAAGCATTACAACGCATACCGTTACAACGCATTGCGCTGGGGGGCGCTCTAGGATAAGAGGTAAGTTTAATTTACTATCCAACACCTTCCCTAGGGTCCACGGGGACTGGAGTTAGAATAGTAAATTATACTTACCACTATCCAGCACCCCAAAGCGCTATGCGTTGTAGCGGTATGCGTTGTAAATACCGCGTTGTAATGGTACGCGGAGTAAAAGTATGCGTTGTAACGACATACATCCATAACAATCACCACCTCATCAGTCTTCCCATTCACTGTCAGAATCTACTTGGTAGTAGACCCCACCACGAAGACAGGTGAACGCACCTTACACTGGGGCAGCCGGGGGTCGGGGCAGGCGGGGACGGGGCAGGCGGGGGACGGGGCGGGCGAGGGCACGGGCTGCTTGGCAATGTCGGGGCAGGCGGGGGTAGGGGAAGCCTGAATGCTCCCGGACAAGGTCGGGACGGGCTGCTAGTATAGTTATAAAACGGGAAAACATAGTTACTATGACATTTAACTACTAACATTAAAAAAAACATTTTCAAATCAGTTACCTCAGACTTTATATTCTCCCAGTCGCTTCACATTTGCTAGATTTTACAATCTTAAACAGAAACATTTTGGAAGACAAAGAATGACTTTTTTAGTTGTTCATTTTTAGAGTGGCAGGATGTTGTCTGTTGACAGGTCACATGTTTAAAATTAACACTACTGAGGTGAAAGTGATGTTTTTTGAACATTTAATTTTTTCTCTTTTTTAGCTCCAATTTCCATGTTCAGACTTTTTTTGATGGGTGTGCACTGGGTACAAAATCAGTTTTACTCTGAGTAGTTGTGTAACAAGACTGGCCATGCATATTAATATACATATATAGGAGACAGGATTATATATGCAAGCTTCTATACGTTGTCAAAGAGGTGCATCTGATCCAATCCTACATTTGAAGGCATTTGGATGACGGCGAGGAGGGCAGGACTTTTAATTTAGCTGGTATTATGCTAGAATACACATTGTAAAATTGGATTTGAGAGTTGAAATGCTTGAAAATAGTCAGAGGGGTTTGAGTTTTCTGGGGTTCCCTCCAATCTTCCTACAGAACCCTCTCACATGTGGTGGAAGACTGCGTGTGTGAGCTTCGTAAGTTGCAAGAGGGAACATACTAGTAATTCGGTTTCAGGTGCACTGATTGCTCATCTGAGATCAATCGTGTGCCTTTTCATTGGAGGTGCAGGGGTGATCCTTATGTGCAAGCTCGAGTATTGTGGGAGTGCCACCATTTTGTACTTATGTGGGCCAGAGTCCAGATATCTGGAGGGTAAGAGATAATTCACTCCAAGACAGATACAAGCTTCTATTGGTTGACCAGTCAGACTGAAACAGGATGGCGGAGGAAGAATTAAATGTTCAGGCCAGGCAATGCCACCGTTTCCAATTGGCCTGAATGTCATTTGTTATTTCTGAGAACTGCGATCCCACGAAAGGACTAGTGCAAGGTTCTGCCCACTGGCTTCCTGCAAGTACTTTTCAGGAGGTTGAATCAAAGGACATATTGGTATCCTAATGAATTACGAGTGCCTCTCACTATGTGTAGTGCTTCCCCGCTCTTTCCTTCTATCTCATTTGCTCTCAGTAATGTTCTTATTCATGTTATGACTTTCTTTATACTCGAAATGGTGGAGTATGCTTTTCCCTTGATGGAAACCTGAGTTTGTGTGCTGTAGAATCTGAATGCATACAATTGCTGAGCGCTGTAATTGTTTGGTAAATAATAAAAATCTCTTTAAAAATTCTTGGAGCAAGTACCTATCCAGCAGCTTCACGAGTCGCTGACGAATACAATCTTGCTGGATACATTTATGGATGACATTTAGGCATGAACATAGGGATTTTTTGGCAACAATGTAAACAGGGAACCACAGGACACAAATCACCCACTCTCCTATAGCAGTTTTTGCTAAATGTAATGGCATATAGTTGCCTTCATATGTTTTTTTATACAAAACATGTACGTTGGCCTTTAACCCCTGGTCTTGAATCCACAATTGGAAAAATGGTCTCAAAATCATAACCAGTCTGTTATAGTTGCCTTTGCATGTGTTGTTTTGCTTTTTACAGTGGGATTTTTGCTTAATGTTACCATCTGCCTCACCAGCCTCTCTCCCATGTCACACCCTTCCAACCTACTGAGATTATTTTACTTCTAGTTCCCTTGTTGACTCTCCTGTGTTTACCCCTTGGACTACTCCTGGATCTAAAAAAAACGTTAATTCTGCAAAAGTGTCTAACCTTGAATTCCTAGCATATTTGCCATTCTAACATCAGCAATCTCTCTACACCTATTCTCACCATTCCCACTTACACTGATCACTTCACAACTAACTTCCTCACTGCCTGTTTCCTGCATGCCTTGAAGATGCGCCCATCCTCATTTACCTTCCTCCCCCACCAGCGGATCTGCAAAAGAGCTGCAGATTGATTGCTTTACCCTCTATCTCACAACCTTTCTAATCTATGTATGTTATTATCTATGTATTATGTATTGTTTTATGTGGCATAAATGGCTGCATAGCCACTGTGTTTGCTGTACCTCATGTATGATAAGTGTTTGAAATTTTGCAATTCAATAGTGCCTGCTTGAACTTATACCTCTAAATCGTTTTCATTCTCTCTACATTTTGTCTTTTCTATGCCTAATACCTGACTTGTATCATCTGTCCAGTGCTCTAATGCCCTTCTAGGCCTTGTCAGCACTATGCACAACTGAAAGTATTTATAAAATAAATACATTGATGGATGTTTAATAAGGTTGTGCACTGTTTCAGGGATTCTGTACTGTGAAGGAATTATAATCATAATAAAAAAACATAACACCTCAATTTTGAAAAAGTAGCCAAATTAAGGTGTGTCAGAGGTATCCATGATGTCTTTCGCAAGTTCAAAAGCCAATAAATACAGAACGGATTCCGTCTTGCAGATGATGATTGTTAAACGGCCCCGTTCACAAGCTCCAGAGAACAGATATGATCCTCGGTGTCAGCCAATGCTGAGAAAGTAGCCGGGTAACAATCTCAGTATTAGAGCCAGTGGTTAGTGATCCATGTGCTGAAACCCTTGTCACTGCTAAGCAGGTCGGAATGACAATGACCAATCAAGGTCCAGTTCCTGGAGCAAGAGGATTCCAAAGAACCGAAGCATGCGCTCATGGCACAGCTGGATCGGTGCTAGTTCCAGTGGGCTTGCAAACAGAACATTCATTGCAGGTTAGCAAAAATAGTACCAAAATGCCATAAATGAGGAATAACACCAGCAGGGTGCCCCCGAACACACTGGACTGGAAAAAGGGAATGGTTACAAGCCGGTATTACTCCAAAGATTTTCTGGAAGAGACTGACTAAGCCAGAACCGATAACTTTAAAAAAGTGAGCAAGGCTGGCAGTATTAGACGCATTAAAAATGTGATGAACCTACCCCCACATGTACACGCCTCATTTGGCAGTGGAGGAAGGAGATGCATACACCATTCCACTTCGATACATTCTCCCACACAAGCATACGAGTATAGCATGCACTGAAATTAGCATTATACACTGCTCCAACTCTGCGTGGCGGGCCCTGGGTGCGAGAGCTACCAAACCTCTGTTATATGCCCCGTCACTTCCTATTGGGCATTACCCAGCCCTTTCGGTAACACAGGAATCGGAAGCACTTGTGGTACTGAAACAGGCAGGAATAGAGATGACAAGCAATGTTTTCCTGCAGTAAAATTCCTGAACTCTGAAGATTTAAGTACATCCAAACTATAACACCGCTCTTCATATTCGTATATTGTTGCCTCTGATCTGCCATGCAGGAGCTGTACCCTTTGTTAGCGGATCACCCCCATGCTCTGCACTTTAAAGACATTACTTGTTAGCCCAACACGACACTGCATGGTCACTAAATAATATAATGCGGCCCTAAAGGACAGGCCACAAGCACCCATTCCACTTCTTAAATGATGGAATACCTCAACAGACCCGCAAATAACACTGGAGGAATGGGGCTTCTGTTGTAATCTGACAGGCTAACGTCAAGTTGCAATCGCTGCATCATACACTTCATATATATATATATATATATCCAAAAGACTCTTCTCTCCTCGAAAACTTTCTGGAACACAAAGAGCACGGACCCAGGATTCTTTGCTCAATACCAGTTTGTTTATTTACAGGTTCACAGGTCGACAAACAGGTAGATGGCAGCCATTACGCGTTTCATCCCTCCTGGGGGCTTGATCACATGACATATATGTATATATATATATGTATATATGAAGAACAAACTCCCAACAGCAAGAAGAGAGAAGAGGCCACGTAGGGGAGTTCAGGAAACTTCTTTATTTTGGCAATTCTCTGTAATGGTGGATGCATTTCGGCATGAGTGTTGCCTTCTTTAGCGCCTAGAGTAATACGGAGGTTGTGGGTGAAAGCAGTAGTTATGGCGTGTCCTGCCGCACACCTATAGGGTAACATCCGACTCCGCCCCCGCAGCTGATGATGTAGCTCACCTGTCGACTGGAGGCCTGCCGTGTAGACTACAGGACCCAGAATGCTGCACTGTGGCATGGTGAGTAATGCGGGAACAAACAAATGCTGGTGCGGACTCGCGGACCTCCTGCTGTCACTCACAATAGTGTCCCACTGTTTGCCAGAAACAATGTTGTCCCCTTGAGTCCCCTGGACCGCATCAAACCCCGAGGTAAAGGGATTCCAATGACAGGGGCAAGTCCGGGAATCCAGCTTGCCCAATGTGAAGCAGCATAGCTTCAGCACCGCTGTATCTTCTTCCCGAAACTTGGAGGTGGGCCTGGGTAAGTTCAGTAGCCTGAAATTCGAAAAGTCCGCTGTAGCAGCAGCCAGCATAACCCAGACCAGCTTGTGATGCGGGGCCCCTGTAGCGCGATTCTGGCTTGCGCACATAACAATGAAGAACAAACTCCCAACAGCAAGAAGAGAGCAGAGGCTACGTAGGGGAGTTCAGGAAACTTCTTTATTTTGGCAATTCTCTGTAATTGCGGATGCATTTGGGCATGAGTGTTGCCTTCTTCAGCGCCTAGAGTAATACGGGGGTTGTGGGTGAAAGCAGTAGTTATGGAGTGTCCTGCCGCACACCGATAGGGTAACATCCGCCCCCGCAGCCGATGATGTAGCTCACCTGTCGACTGGAGGCCTGCCGTGTAAACTACAGGACCCAGAATGCCGCACTGTGGCGTGGTGAGTAATGCAGGGACAAACAAATGCTGGTGCGGACTCGGGGACCTCCTGCTGTCACTCACAATAGTGTCCCACTATAAAAAACAAATGTATTACACACCCACAAGACTGTTCAGATATGGGCTGGGAGATAATGAAAATTGTAAGAGGTGCTGGAAGGAAAGTGCAGATTTTATACATCTGGCATGGAACTGCAGACGAGTTCAGAGATTTTGGTCAAAAGTGGTACGTAACCTGAGGTCAATGACGTCAGAGACTGTGCTCTGCACTCCACATATATGCCTGTTGGGAATGGTTCAAAAGCTGAAACCAGGAGTATGGAAGTTCATAGCGATAGCGCTATTGCCGGCTAAACACAGGCAGCAATGCATTTGGGACTACGATTAGCACCCAAACATGAACAATGAATGAAGAACATGGTGTACTATAAAACTAACTTGGAATTATATGCTGAGGAACACCTCACGTCCTCATGCCCGAAGGATATATATGGACCTTTGGTGGCGACTATGGGAGGGAATTTCGCTGCCGCTCAGGATACTGCATAGTCGAGGTGGGGAGGACAGCTGCACTAGAAGAAAAATACCATAATGGGCACGAAGCATATGTAATGTGTACACTGTAATAATAGCAATCGTTGCTGGCATGTTGTTTTTGTTCTTGTGTCAAAAATATGCAATGAACTAATTTGGCCAAAATGTAATGGGAGATTGGTGTTTAACAAGGAATGTATTTCACTGGATGTCCTTGCAACTTGTAATTCTAAAATTTCTCGAGCAGATGTTAGTGCTACATCATTTTGAAAGAATAGTGCTTTGACTCTGCTTAGCTTGTAAAAATCTGCCTTCACATTGAGGATGGAAGGCCGCAATGATGTATCCATACCCCCTTGTGTGGGAGAGAGGAGGACGTTGTTGCAGCAGCTCACTATCTGGGAAACCAATAAAATGTATGGGATTCCAGCTTTCATTCAGCAACGGTCCTGCTAGTTTAACATTAAATAACTTCCATTTCGAAGGACTGTAATTAGTGGGAGCATTCCAGAGGCTGGTATTCCTTTTAGATAACAGGCCAAATTTGCTAGCAACACAATAAATGTGCTGTGAATAGTAACTTGTTTGCAAAAAAGTGAATGTCGGACCGTAGAGTTGCTCTCCTTTCTAGTAAAGAAGACCTCTTTGTTGGCACATTCACATTGATACAAAATTGAGAGTGACCATAATTCATGAATGAAGCTGTCTCCTAGGGGTTCATATCTACAGAAAGGAAAATGTGTCATGCAAGCTAGTAATTGGAATGTTGAGGCAAAGATATCAAGCCGTGTATTACCCAGACAACTGAAGGTATTTCTGCAATAGTAAATGGGAGCTGTTCTGACTTCTCTAGATATAACATTGTGTATGTGGAATCTTTCTTAGCCATGAGTCATTGTTTACGTGTCAGATTGAAAGGCAGGAATAGCTGGCAGAAATTGAGACCCTTTTTAAGAGGTTGGAGTGTCCAGCTAAACTGCATGATAGATCTAAGCTGACTTTGCCTATGATACAATGTAGACAAGTCAGTTTGCGTGATATCAATTAAAGATGACACAACAGTATTTCAATTGTAAATGCTAGAAGATGGCTTATCAATACTATTATAAACAACAGCAAGCACTTTATTCAAATTATCTTGATCAATTTGTCTTAAACGTATGGCAGCTTCCATGTGTGACAATTTTCAAATTTCATTATATGTGGTATAAATACATTTTTCAGAACATGGAGACTTAGGGCCTAATAGAAAGTCTGATGAGTGCATGTCTTCAGACAGTAGAGAACGATGTTGTTTTACATCCGATAGTGTGGAATGTTCCAACCATTTTTTATAACATTTCTCCACCGAATAGGTGGTAACAATACCTGAATGTTATGAATGGGAATAACAGAGGTCAGGTCTGCTTGCCTTAAACCCTGGTGTGGAATTCAAGAAATGAGCATGACAACCATTTGTGTCTACTGGCCACAATATTTACCTTTGAAGACCCGAAAGTGTGGAATTAAATGTACAATTCTGCAACATACTATTGAGCTATTCTTCAGTGTAATTTGTCAAATTTTGCCAATTTCAATATTAGGTGCATTTATGTCTTTATTTTTAGCCAATCCTAGACATGCAGTCTGTTGAACTGTGTCATTTAGAAAAATCATTTGTGTTGGAGTTAAAGAGGCTTGGAACAAGGTTTCCATACCATGAACTTGCTAAGGTTTGGTACCCCAAATAGGCTTCATGTCAATTGTATCCTTTCAATAATCATAGCCTTTCATAGCCAATTGGGTGACAAATGAGTCCGGGTATATTGGCTTTGTTTGTGTAAGTATATATTTCTTTGGTAGTGAAGGGACAAGCTTGAAATAATATGATGTTGGGTCTGATGCATCATATCCAGAAAAATATGAGAATTTATCCCTATATGTTTTGGAGCTGCCTTATGGTGGAGTTGGGCAATTTTCCCATTGTGTGTGTTGAACACGAGCTCAATGTAAATTATGATGTCTATACTGATGGTATTAGAACATTTCACTGTAATTAGCAGAATTTAAGTACAGAACATCTGATTCGAAAATGGTGTAGTATTCCAGCTCCGAGAGCATGGAGTTTACAGTTTGAACATTCCAATCATCAGAACGTAAACCAGGGACAATTACAACAGCCATAGGAACCATAAACACATATGGTATCTGTAGAATCTCCACAGGTCTGAATATATCGAAGGGAATTTCATCCCTAACAATTCCATCAGTTACTGGAACAGCCAAAATGCTCAAGAGGGACAAGTATCTTTTTAGCTTATGTGAATATGAGTGAGGCATCAACACCTCATCGACGAGTTCCATAGCAGAGTGTTCTGGAATGTAATGGTCATTAATCAGCAAAAAAAAACTGTTACAAATGCAAACCACAGGAATAGAAAAGTGTTATTCAGACATATATCCAGGGTGGGCCCAGATAAGTGAGTTTGAGCTATGAAAAGATCAAACAGATCTGAGCAGGAGGAGTGTCTACAACAGAACTGTTGAAAGAGTCAAAAGAAAAATCATCTCGATCCACATAATACCCAGAAGCAGTTCGTCAAAAAAATGGTGCCTCAGGTATCTCAGCAGGACTGAAAAAATCCAGAAGAGGTGGATCTGTATAAACGACATCAGCTGCAGAAGATACATTAGTAAGAACAGTACTCACTTCAGTTGTGTTGCTGGAAGTTGCAATGGATGCAGGAATTAACTGCAGTGCTTTCTATGCATTCTATGCCCTCACCCCAGCTGGAGAGAAACAGCTTTGGTGGTGCTCACTAGCTGTAGAGGACTTTCCTGTATAGCAGCGATAGGAGATAGGGAACTACCAAGGACTCCTCATGGCCTACTGTTCAGAATCGACCACATGATGTAACTTGATGTGATCAATGGAGACAAAACGATTGTCTTTAGAACCAGAAAGTGGTGGCAAGGTTATAGTCTTTCTACCTTGAATGCCAAAAACTGGCACCGGTGCTCGGTATTATGGTCCAAACCTCTTCTTAACCTCCACCTTCTCTCACAAGAGATCCCCAACTTTTGGAATCCAGCCAGAAGGTTCAGGTTTCCCCTTGATTCCTGCAGAGGCAGAAGTGTTCAACTGCTCATTGGATTGAGTGTCATAGAAGTTTTGTAGATCCTGTGAGACAGCACAGCGATCATTTATGTCAAAGAGCATGGCTCAGGCCACAATGTCTGGACCGTCAAGGTTGGGAACATATATTTTTATGCTAAAGAGGAACTTGTATGGGGTCTGGCCACCCAGAGATCTTTCAAGGAGATTGTTATGTGCTTGTTGCACCCCGTATAGGTGGTGGATCCAACTAAACTCTGTTCCTCAAACTCCAGCTGTTAAGGAATGCTTTAAGTCACAGCTTATCCTCTCGACAACAAAATTGCCCTTGTGCCTTAATGGAGAAGAATACACCCATGAAAGCCATAGTATCCTGGTACGCTTTAGAAGTGAAAGCCGGGCCCTGGTCCAAATGGGATGTACGGCATGCAAGTGTCCTGATAAAGACTTGCATGTCTTTAATAACGTGCAATCATCATCTGAATGCTGTGGCCAAGCCCAGAGGACCTTGGAGCGGGAATCAACTGCATCATAGAAAAATTTAAACGTAGCATCCGCAATCAAATGGCCACAATGGTCCAAATAAATGCAGGCAAAATGCTTGTTGGAAATTAAGAGGTGTTTCTGTAGTGGATGAGCCATGGTGGAAATTTAATTTGTTGACAAAACTCACAACATAGGACACATTTCTTGGCCTGTTAATGGTGTTGTAGCATCAAAATTGTGGTTGCCACACCAGCATGTGCAGAAGCAACACCTTTATGCACAACTATCACTAAAGCTAGTCTTTGGTTTTGGTTGGGAATCAAATGATCAACATTCCCCTGGAATGGTTACAAAAATAATGTTTGTTCACTTAAGAGGTATGTATATTTAGAAGGAAAGCCTTTAGGTAACAGGTTGCCGTATCTGGTAGCATTGACAGCAAGCATGATATCAGAATTTATTCTCATTTTAGAACGAGTGATTGCAGCAACAGTAGCAGTTGCAACTACAGATTTGGCCGCTTCATCAGTCAGAGAATTCCCTACAACGTGTGCCCCCACATGCTGTCTCGAAGTATGAATAACATGAGGCTGTGGCAACCTATCTTTGAGGTCCAGCACTTTAACCCAAAGCGTTTTATGTTTGATTGTGTTGCCTTTTGAATCTCAGAATCCATTCTGTCACCAATTATGTAAATTATCATTAAAGGACTGTACATGGTAATATAAATCACACACAATAAGTGTGGGGAATTTAGGATCCATATGTTCGAGTGCAGGAAGCAAAGCTTTTAGTTCAGCCAATTGTGCAGTGCAGTTCACTAAGGACTGGGTGCAAGATTTTGGTGGTTGGAGTTTCCTGTCCAACATTACACCAACAACAGTTGTGCACACCGACGATTAATGCTGTTTGGATTCTATAGAAGGCTGGGCTGAACCATCAGTGTAAACAATATATTTATACTGTTCAAGAGGTAAGACAAAGGTGGGCATGGAATAAACACAACCAATGGTGGTGCACACCGTCAAATAATGTTGTTTGGATTCTATACAAGGCTGGGCTGAACCATCAGTGTAAACAATATATGTATCCTGTTCAAAAGGTAAGACAGAGGTGGTCATGGAATAAACATGCTCATAGTGTAGAAATTCTTGTGTCTGTAAAGATGGGTCAAAAATGAAGTCTACATCAATAGCTGTTATGGATCATGTTAGTATTGAGGGCTTTCATGTTTGGAATGCTGGGTTTTGTGACAGCCTCTAAGGGTGGTACAAGAGTAACGACAATGATGTGTTTACCTTATGCAAGAAGCCGCTCTTTAAAAATTGCTATCTGCACTACAGTCAGTATATTTTCAGTGGAAGCTAAGCTCATTTCCGCATTGGAATATAAATGGGATACATATACTATCTGCACTGTCTCACCTTGGTTTAAAGTGATAGAGGTAAATCCAATTGCACCCGGTAAGACATGGATGACTAGGTTTGTAGTATTTACACATGTATGTAAGTGACGTGTAGTAAGTAAGTCAGATTGTAAAGATCTGAGTATATTAGTAAGTTCTGATGTCCAATGTGAACTTAAAAATTCAGGGTGTATTAATTCATAAAATGTCTTAATGCATTATGCACAAACAGGAATGTATGTTCTGTCAAATTAAGAAATCCTAATAAGGACTGTAGTTTCTTCAAAGTATTTGGAGGTTAGAATTGTACAAACTTATCCAAAAAGTGAGCGGAAAGACTTTTACCCTCATTTGTAAGTTAATATCCTAAGAAAAGGACACTTAGAAATGTTATATGACATTTCCTACAGTTTAACTTATAGCCAAATGCAGTGAATCCCAAAAATAAGCGATCTACTCTGTCCAAGTGTATATTTAAGTCATCGTCTGTGAGGTAGATATTATCCACATAAGACAATGTGTCTGGGTCAATATCATGTAGAATTGACACTATACAGACAGCAAACAGACCTGGACTTATATCTTATATCCAATTCCTAGATGGGTAAAGCGACGCTGAAAGCCAAGGGCCAAGAAGCCTGTCCAATCTCTGCTTTCAGGTGCTAGATTTTTGCTTAAAAAACCATTAGAAATATCAAAGGTTGTTTTGCATTTTTTACAGACTATATTATTAATCAATGGCGTACTATGTGTATTTTGAATAGCAAATGTTTGTGCATAACTTCTTAAATGTCTGTAGTCTAAGACTATGTGATATGAATGCACCGGTTTCAGAACAGGAAAAAGAGAATTATTCATTTTGAGGGACACAGGTTTCAATTACTCCCTGGTATTTCTCTAACAGGTGTCTTAGCTTCTCGTTCAATAGGGTATTGTTGTTGAACTTTCGGGATGGACCATATGGGTTAAACATGATAAGGAGAGTCCTTATCCCAGCCAACATACTTGTGATATATAGTCAGAACTTGCGTAAGAGCTCATTTTGCTATATGAGCTTGTTTGATTTCATCAGGGACAAGAGCAGAAAATGAAGGAATTATTACATCCTGACCCTCGGGGGATTCTTGGACAAATAGACAGGGTCAATCGACCTTCGTCAGATGGATTTCATAAGACAAAGTTATATTTTCACTAGAATATTACGTTAATGGTGCACTGTTTGTGACCCTCAATTTGTATAATTAAGTTATATAATCAGGAGGGGATACGCACCTATCTGGGGTTTGAACAATAATGAAGTGATCAGTTGTTCTCGCTGCTAGAAACTTCTGGGGATTCCGACACATAATAGTGACTTCTGCGGCGCTGTCGAGGAGAGCCACTACCCAACTTCAGTTCAGGAGGAGGGTTCTCACTTCCTGCGGCATATTTTGCAGGGACAGCCACAATTTTTTTTTTGCTGAAATAGGGCTTTATATTGAGGAGGTTTTACCCCCTTTTTTTATCTTCACATCAGACGAGTATTGTGACTGCCTTTTCGGTTTTGTGTACTACTCTTGTCTGTGCTCAGATCACCCTCCTCTCTCATACTGCTTTTCAGATGACTCTTGTAAGGAACGAGGAGAACATGTATCTGAAATCTGGTACCTGTGTGGAACCTTGATTTTGGTGCGAACACGGAAATTGTAGCGCCTCAGTGAGGTTTACCTTTCAGTGTTTGTCCAGATTCATCCCATGGTTTTTAACAGATTTATGGGTCTGCTTGGCATCCTTGGTTTGCCAAGAGGTGGTTTTGTAGGTCTGGTTCCCAAATTATTGCGTCCTGAGGATGTATACACATCAGCAATAATTGTAGGTAGCTCATTTTCACGTCAGCTTGTGCAACCACTGTGAGCCCCTGGCCCATAGCCAAAGATGCTGCTTTGCCTTTAATGTTAGACAGAATCATTGCAGACACAATGGGAACATTTCCCATTAATTTCATCCCCAAATTCAGAGCAGCAGCTGCTCCTTGTTTTTCTGTATTTGTTTTAACACATCTGGCAAGACTGACATGGACGGAGTGCCATGACTGATGGTGTATAAAGTGGCAAAGACTGTCCCCTAGAGTGGTAACCATTCCATAGGGTAAGCACATAGTCAAAATTCTGTGCTTCTCTTGTGGTCCCAAAAGGGAAAACAGCTTTAATTTGATTGATTTTTTGGGCAATCCAAAATGGAATTTCTTCACGGTTAGTGGGAATTTTGCCCAGAACTGAATTACCAATTGCAGGACTTATTTAAGGTACTGCAGGCAACTGGGCTTGCCCTGGCAGGCCAACCCTTGCTGGGACAGCCAACAAGGTGCGCAAAACATATTGAATTAAGCGTCTATAAAGTCTAACTAAATTAGCATACAATGGCTGTAGCTGTTGAGCAGTAATGTTTGCATAATAAGGGCATGGTATGTATCCAGCTAAAGCTGGCCAGGTCGTACCTTCATTACCTAGGGGACCTAAATGTACAGGTGCAAGTACATGGGGTAGGGTGACATGGAACTAAATGGTGTGCTCCCAATGAGTAAGTGGTATTTATAAGAGCACATACGCGCTGTATTGTGCTGGTGATCGAGCAATTGTGTATTCATGAAATGTGTTTGTATTAGCATCCACAGCTGGTAAAGTGACCCAAGAATAAAAGACTTCAAAGCGATAGGCATTGTGGGCTTCAACCACAAACATTAAGTCACCACCTACATTAGTAAGGCCATGGGCAATAACATGAATGGACAGATGGTTTGCAATTAGCAGCTATTGCAATAGGTTGCACCTGCACCATGATAAAAGAGCAATGATAACAAAGTGCAACACAAAATGGATACTGTCCTTTTAAACTTTCAAGCTTGAAAAACCAACAGAATTTGGTAATTCCTAAAATACTGTGGAGCATTAATCCCCAACACCACAGACGTCTCTGGTGGTAGGTGTAAGTGTATTATGGACATGCACAAACACCACTCAGGAGACTCATGAATAAGTACCAGATAAAACGCTAGTGGCGGAGTGTTGTAGGGATTCTCTTTGGAAACAGAACTATGCCTAGGATCACAGAACATCAGTATCTAGGGACTGAGTCACCGTACTACATCAGTATCTGTGGCCCGAAATCCTGACTAGCTCATAGTGTCTCACCTGCCCTCCTAACCTTCACAGCGTAACAGGTCAGTTGGCACCCCAGAAACAACACTCAAGTCACCCAGAGGAACCGCTGTAACAGGTTATCACCTTTTGTTCTCTGGCTCATGCATGTCCATAATAAGCAAATGAAAGACACAAGGAAAGTGTACAATATTTATTGAAACTTTTGTGCTCTATCATGAAGCAACTGTGCTGCAATTAGAAAACATATGCAGTTGAGCAGAGTAATTGGCATTACCAATAAACTGTATACAATGAAAAGCCCTATCATGTTAAATGATATATCTGCCTAAGCCTAACCTCACTAAGTGAGTCCAAGGATCTCTGGGTTTGAACCCGGACCCCAAACCTGGAATTTACAGGTAGCTGGTCTGCATCTCAGATTTGGCAGAGCTGGCATGCTTGTACCAGGACATTTCTTCTGCTAGAAATCCTTCTCTCTGTTTTCAAAATGGCAAGTCTTGGTTTATATGATAAGACATGCCATGCTAGAAAACAGCAACTGGGTACCTCTGTTATGTCTATGTGTGAGAATGTGTCAGGGACCGACCACAGGGAAAAACAGGGCAAGATGTTGTCCGACTTTGTACGAAATGTCAATGAACAAGTGCTGAATAACAAAAACATGTGCAGCTTATTTCTAAAATAATTGTGTGGCACAAAAACAAACAGGTTATTTCATAGCGTGTGGAAAGCAAAAGCAGGCTAGAAACTCTAGTTAGGCTAACCTAGGGGAGAACAACAGTGGGTCCCACAGGGAACTCATGACAGCAAAGCTGCTCGCATGGCACAAAGTGACTCAATGCATTGCATCAATCTATTTAGCATTATAAAAGCCTACAGATGCATCACAAACTTGCCTTGCATGAGCATACATACAGCTTTAGTAAATCTAGGCCACAGTTTGTCAGACGCAAGGAGTTAAGCATTGATCCAACTTGACCTTCCTTTCTCTGTTGCAAAGTCAGTCATTGAAAGTCTAGAGCAGACTGATGGAAAGAAACCCAATCTTAACCATTCATCTGCCTAGGTACTGTTATTTACAAGAACTTTTCTGAAAAGAAAAACCTATAGGTTATATCTAAGTTTATAATAAATTGGCAAAAGGATTGTTGGCAACATCTTAGCAGTGAAAGAACTGCCACTTTCTGATTGGGCAAAACATTGTCAAAGGTTTGTTTATCATATCTATTCACAATGTATTGATCTATAGTTAATACTATATGTATCCATATTTACAAAAAAAACAAAGTACTATAAAGCAGGCAGGCAGATCACATAACTCAGTAAAGTATAATCCCGAATAAAGTTAAATATTGTAATAACAGTTCCATTACAGTTACCAGATATCACTATTGTTTCTCATGCAGTTGACATGGTCATATGCATATCAGTACTGCATCAAAGGGGTAAGAATTGTGCCATGGTACCCTCAGTCTATAAGGTATTCTTGACAGTGGGTGAAACCATATCCACCTAATTCTGTTCCTGTTCATGTGCTCCCCAGTGGCCAATGTTACCCTCTTTTTTCAGACTAGGAGTTGGGCCCTGAAATTGAGAGTGACTTGTTAAAGGAGGATAAGACAAGCAATAAATACGTATGCATAACAATATGATGCTCCATTTGCAACAAATAATTGATCATGGCTTTCTGTACTTCCAACCTCTTAACCATGGAAACTGTGCCCTAAATGCCTGATGGTAACTGTTCCTGATTAAGGTGTAATGTAGCTGGACACCAATGAGTTGTGGATTATCTAGGCTCAGAACTATTTAAAGACATTGAGAATGTCTTTGTACAAGCGACCTGGCAAACCTCTGATTTTGGTGTGAATAAGAAATGTGTGGTTTCGGTAAGAGCTACTACGCATATAAGGGGCGTGCAAATGGTGGACTTGCAACATAATTAAGATCTGACTTCCAATGGCAAGATTGATGTGGCAACTTGTTGTTATTTACTAATTCATTTTATTCCAACTTTCATGAAGATGAATTAGAATTGTTAATTTGTAACTACTATATCACACTGAGGTTGTCTGGAAACACTGTGTTATCTTAAATTATGTTTAATGTACAAGGATAAGTTTCTTAATTCAATTTGCATGTTAGTAACTAATATTAAAACTCATATTTTATTGAATAGGTACATGTGTAGCAGCTTCTCAAATTTAGATTCCTGTTAGAGATTAAAAGTCCCTGATCTTTATAATAAAATATATGGCAAAATGGGAAGCTCCCAGTTGCATCATGCATTGGAACATAGACTGGCTTTGATGAATGTGCTTTTTAAGAGTGACCACTCAATAAGCCTTATTGGAGCAGGGAAATATCGTATTCTCTTTCTCACCGTATTGCTTATATATTCATTTCATTTAAGGGACCTCCCTACCTAACATATTTGTTGGCATAAACTCCTGACCTTAGTTATCTTGGTAACAATTGGGTGAAGGTAGATTTTAAATCAAATAAACATCTAAGAGAAGTCCACAATATTATACTATAGCTGTCAAATAACTTTATAATATATTGGGATGAAGACTTCAAGGAGCAGTTAAATGGCTGATTAACATCTGCAATTTGTCACATAACAAATGTATGTTAGATTAATCTAACTCAGTATGCTAGCAGCAGTTGCTCACCTCAAGCGTATGTATATAAAGTTCATAAAATCATTGATCAGGCACCTAGGCAAACAAGCACTGGCAAAGCAAATAGGCCTGGCACTGACTGTCAAACTTTTGGCTATGTCAATGCTTGTTAATTTTTCCCATTGATTTGTAAAGCGTTATTGTTGGGTGAGCTGAACGGCCTTCTACAATATAAAAAAAGTGCTAAATATAAAAACATGGGGGCATATTATCAAGGGGGTTTATCTCCGCTTTTTGGGCTTTAAAAGCCAAGAAAGCGGAGATAAAATTATCTCCCTATTACCTAGCTGTCGCTAACACCAGTTAGCGACAGCTAGTAGGAGATAGCGACCATCTTGGGCCCCACTTTGCATGTCAGTGATATTTATCACTAATGACATGCAAAGTGGGCGTGCCAAGATGTTAGCGACTGGAAACAGTTGCTAACATCGCTATCTCCTATTACCAACTTTTGGAGATATTCGCGCTAAGCGCGAATATCTCCAAACGCTAACACCTGCCCTGAGCAGTTCTTAGCCATGTTATCCAATGGGAGGTGGATAACATGGCTAAGAGCATTAGCTCGCTAATACATGAATATCGCTGGCTTTTCAGCGATATTCATGCATTGCGGACGATTTTTATCGCATTTGCGATAAACCTTGGTAATACCAAGGTTTATCTGCGATAAAAATCGCCGCAGTTCAGCGTTAATTTTTTCACGCTAACCAAGCAATAGCGATAATTATCGCTATTGCTTGGTAATATGCCCCATGGTTTTGTCACAAAATGCACTCATTACATTACTAGTCCTTCGCACTGAAGAAAACAACTATGAGAGTGTGGATGTGCTAGTGTGAAAGAGCAGAACGGTATCAGTTACAGTGAAGTTTACCAATGGCTGAAGTAGGCTGACTCACATCCCCAAGCTGCATGTTGTATAGGGCGGAAGAAAAATTTAAATGAAACAGCAACAGACCAATGGAAGAAGACGACTGGCTGAAATCGCCAATAAGTAAGCATATTAGATATATAATATTAGTAAAAAACAAAATACCTTGGTTAGCATTAGACATAAAAAGAGAGCATGATAAAGTGCTGTCCAAAAATGCAATGAGATGCAGGAGGCAGAATCAAGAAGAAAGAAGTTGATACTTAATTCAAATGACACTTATGAAAAAACTTGAAAGAATGTTGGTTATTTGTAGCAAAAACCACCAGCAGAGAGGTGTATAAAAAGCCCACTTCTAAGGGTAAAGCAGGTCGGTGTTTATTTTGCTCTCAATTCAATGGTCATTAAATGTATCCTTTACAAACTCGTGGTGAGAAATATGATCAAATCCCAAGTACAATTCACACTAGGAGTGCTCCTGTACATACCGCAGAGCAGGTTATATTAACTGAAAATGTAACACTTGTAGAGGGCACGGTAGCATCCAGAGCCTAAGGCCCCAATGTGGTATGTGTTACTGTGTTTAAGTTCAGCCTCTTCTCTGTGCTTTAGTTTTGTATGGGCTATTTAATTATTGCTTAAAGAATGAGAAAGTACCAGAGTCCTGCAAAGGGTGTCGCATTGTGCCTTTGTGCAAGAGCGGTGACAGAACAAATACTAGAGACTATTGTCCTATTACACTGAGGAATGCAACAGGCAAAATGTACGCTATACATAAGTGCTAAAAATGTATAAAACTGGGTATAAGTTGTGGCCCAGTGAACAAGTGGATTTCACCATTTATGTTCTACGATGGATAATACTTTGCGTCTGGCATTACTATGTGGGAAATATGTGACAGGATAACCCCAGAAATTATATGTTTTTTTATGAATTTCTCCAGTGCCTTTCACAGAGTTGCGAGATACACTAGGGAGTAAGTAAGTCAATGAGCATGCAAATTAATGATTTTTTGACTACCAGGCAATAAATCACTTTATTCTAATAACTCGACACTGATAATGAGCCGACAGATAAAAATACTGGTTCTGAATAGCCTCAAACAAGAATGCATACACGCTCCTTCATTGTTTTCTGCCTATATTGATGATGTTCCTCATTAAAAAAGAAAAATGCCCTTTTCCAACAAGGATAGGTGAATGTAAATAACTCATTTATTTAATGAGAATTACCTGGTCCTTCTGAATCTCGCCCCGATTGGTTTAGAACACCAATTAACTGTTTATGCCAGTGCCCATGAACAGCGGTAAAAAAGAATAGTGATTTGTTATTGAAGAAGCTTATCCACCTTACAACAGAGAGATTTAACTAATAAGCTTTTGGAAGATATTAAGGGCTACTCATAACTTGAGGTAAACATGGCCAACAACTCTTCTGGGACTTTTTATATGTACTATCACTCATCAAAGGCTATTTCTGTGGGCCATGACTTCTTTCAATTGTTTTTAAGTCTGTGGGAAAAAGAGATATTTTTCCACTGTTGAAAATACATGTAGCAAAAGTTTGATCATTGCTCTCAATGCGGATGAATCTCAGAATTTTTGATTTTTTAGACGAAATGCAAAAATCAGGATCAAATCTTTTGGAAATTATTACTGGGTCTTAGCATATCTTCCTCAATAAAGGCAATTATTTTGGTGGTGGACCTTCATGGTTACATTTTAGAGGCTATGTTGAAATGGTTTCATCTCTTATTATTTAAGAAGGCCCCCAAGAAGCATATTAAAAGATAACATCAAAAGGATTGAATGAACAAATAGCTGACTTTCTCTAAAAACCTAATTGCAGTATTAAAGGTACTCCGCATAACCTAGACCAGGGGTCTCCAAACCGGTCCATGCCAGATTTTTAAAATTACCTCATGTATCTCAATGGGGATATCCAAAAAATCTGGCATGGATCCGGCCCTCCAGGACCGGTTTGGAGACCCCTGACCTAGACAGTGGAAGTTACCCTGGAACACATTTTCATTGAAGTCAAGGATAAAATCAATAAATATACAAAAAAAATCTGAATAAGGCCTAGCTCCTGATTTACGGATCAGGAGAGATCCCTCTAGCTGTTGTTTTGCACTTCCAGATGCCCTCAATTTTATTTCCAGGTTAAGAAGATTTTATATGAATTTTAAGTTGCGGTGTCTGCCGATTGGTGGTAACACATGGTTAAAACCTCTATGGGTCTAAAATACCTGCTTGCCCATACTGTAATTATACTAGTCAAGATTTTTATGTCCGAGTTTATTAACTTTGAAACCAATATAAATCCTTCTTATGTTTGAGTCGCAAGAGATTTGATTGATAACTCACGCGATCTTTTGTATTGTCCAGATATGGTTAAAGCTGCTTATCATTTTTTCTCGAAACATTTAAAGCTTTTCTGTCCATTTTTAAACTAATAATTTGTTCTAATGTATATTTGCGGAAAGTTGACCTGAGAAATATTAAAACATTTTCTCTTGTTTTTTTAATGTGCGTTGACAATAGAAGACACACGAAAGGGTACCCACAGTTTCACGAGGCACCACGACAAAAACACATTGAGCTCATAGTTCCCTCTAAGCTGCGTGCTCGAGCGGGCGTGCACAATGTGTTTTCCCTCCGCGCATTGAGTGCGATGCAACGTGCACCTCCTCAAACTCTGGCTATCATAAAATTCTTCGGTGAAGAGTTTGAAGTGACTCCTCCTTTCACCCTGAGGAAAAGTGAGGAAGGCATGCGGAGTCAATCCGATATGATCTTCTCTACTGATATGCCAGATTTAGGGCCAGGACACTGAGATGATGTTCATCTACACCACCCAGAGGCGCAACTGGAGCTAAATTTCCGGGAGGGGGGGCTAATAAAAGTTTCGGGCATGGGGGGGCTAATTCTTTCAGCAATAGGCAGAGTGGAGATGCAGGGGCTCTAAGAAGGGGTGAAAAAACAACAAAGCCTTGTTAACAAGTAAATGGTCTTTTAAAGACCTGTGAAGTACTCGCGGACGCAAGACAGCCAGCCAGCCTACAGCAGCTCAAAAACTGTCTATGTGTGTGCCCGGGAAGCTCCCTCAGCCAGGGCTAACACACACACGACGGGGGAGCTGAAGCCCCTTGAGCCCTATGTGCGTTGCACGCCTGATGCCACCCACTAGCCAGCAGTTGTTCCATGCATGGACACTGTGCCTGGAGGTTTCTGCTACCAAGTCACTGCATAAAAGCAGAGAAGCGTATGTTTGTAAGGCAATATCAGTGATGATGCTGCAGCACAGATAATGAGCTGTTAAACACTGCTTTCTGGGCCTTTTTTTGTGTTTGAGAGACTATTGAGAGGAATGTGAACACCTGCAGTGGAGCTCGATCTAAATCAGCAGGGGAGGGAGAGCTGTTCCAGTGCCTTGATGGGAGACGGGCAAGTTTAGTATTCATTCCTTAATGAGTCTGTCTCCTTTTTTTGGAGTTTTATATTTAGCTAACCTGACCAAAGGTATTGGTGCGCTTTACATGAGGATCAGTTAATAATACACAAGGTCATATTCATTTTTTGTAGCCACAGGGAGGTTACTTTTTCTGCCCAGAAACACAAGATTTTGAACCCAGGCTGAGATTGAGCCTGGTTCCCCAGTTCCAAAGTCTGCAGCTTTCGCCATTGCGCAACACACACTCCCATCTCACCCCTCCTCACAAAGCAAAAAGGTGAGTTAAGAGGACTGCAGGGATGGGATTTGTAAACAATTCTGCGGCACACAGAAAAAAGACAGAGCAGCTGTTCATCATCTAAAGACTGCTGTATCTGCAGTAGACAGCAGGGCTGGCACTGCCTGTCCTGGGTCTGTCCTTCTGTGTAGATTGTTTCTTGATTTATTTTTATTTTGCTCTGCTTGAACATGAGAAGAAAGAAACATTAAGCATCGGATTTTTACTGCTTCTGAAACCTAAATGCGGCCTGAATCTCTGAACATTGTCATGTCCTCCAGGAAATTATAATTCATCCACGATCCAGGGCATGTTTCCTCTCTCTCCGATTTGAATTGTTAATTCCAAGCTACGAAAAACAGGCACAAGCAGCAATAGTGTCTGTGTGCCTGTCAACAAGTGGGAGTAAAAGATGGAACTGAAAAGAAGAAACAATGGAGTATGATAGAAATAGAAATAGAGAATGCATGAGAAGACAAGCAAATATGAATGTAACCCAAAAGAAAGTGTATGAGAAGAGTGAGGACTAAGGAGAACAAAGAAGAGAAATACAGTTAGAGGAGTTGCCATGGATGTGTTTGTGTGGCTAGTGTCTCATGTTCAGGCATTTTACACCTTAGACATTTGCAGGCCTTTCATGGCACATATTATGTGTCCCAGTAACAGATGAACAGCGTGTTATGTTCAGAGTGGTCTACGGTCAGGTATTCTGTGGCACAGTGACAATTAGACAAGCAAAGGCACTGTAGTGCATGCTCTCTCCGTGTAAGGTGCAACCACAGAACATCTATACATATTCCACATAGATTTTGCCATATTCCTAACACAAAGAAATGGTATGACTACGCCTTTCTTTCTTGGACTGTTGACTGCCTTATTTTGTCTCACAGGTATTTGAGATAAATATTTTGATAGTAAGTCTAAATCCTGTCCCTGGTTCCAAGATACTTGATTTTTTTGGCCTGCATATAAATCCAGATGTTCGATATTTTTTCTGTGGCACTTTTTCACATTAGCATAGTTCCTCTTGTTGCACTTTTTTGTGTCTAGAAGTGATGTGTAGTTTTTTTACATATGAAAAACGAAGGATAGTCCAGACTCTTATATGATTGTTTTTTGTTCCAGAAGAGTGATATGTATGTACAGTGCCTATGATTGAAATATTTGCCACTTTTGCGAGCTATCAGTCTCAACATTATCTAAGCCTAAAATGTTTAGGTCAATATTATTGGGAAAATGCGCTATAAAATGGACCACATGTGAGGTATTAAGTCCTTTTTTTCTGGCAATACATTTTAATTTTGCGTTTGTCATAATTTTCACTAAAGGGCCAGGGAGAGAGCTGAGGCAGAAACACATAATTTTATGACACTCTGAGTCAGGGGGCATGTTAACAATGGCCACCCACAAATAGGGCCCGATTCACAGAACTAACTTAAGACAAAATCCTAAATGTACTACCATTTTGGTATTCACAGAAGGCACTTACTCATTTCGGTTTTCACAGAGGTTAGGAGTCTTAACTTTAGGACTCCTAAATGCCTTCTGTGAATACCGAAAGTCTTAAAGTTAGGATTTTTCTCAGTTTAGGAGTAGTGAAGTTAGGACTCCTAACTTTAGGACTCCTAAACTGAGAACAATCCAAACTTTAAGACTTTCGGTATTCACAGAAGGCATTTAGGAGTCCTAAAGTTAGGACTCCTAACTTCTGTGACTACGAAATGAGTAAGTGCCCTCTTTGAATACCAAAATGAGTAAGTGCCTTCTGTAAATACCAAAATGGTGGTAAGTTTAGGATTTTGTCTTAAGTTAGTTCTGTGAATCGGGCCCACAGTCCGTGGACTTACGATCAAAGCAGTCACAACCGTGTAAAGACTTCATCCATCGCTATTAACCTCCCACCCATCAGTCATTGATGACAGCTCAGACAACGTGCTTATAGTTGCTTTGTTCGATACGCCATGAAAGAAAAAGTGCACCCTCAGTCGGAACAGTGTGCTTCTGCATACCTTGGAGTTTGAAGTGGACTCCAGGAAGCAAAGCCGGTTGCCGAATCCCTCCGCGGCGAGGCATAGCTTCTGCTGCTCTTTGTGGATGGTGGCCGTGCACTGCAGGACCACCTCATCATCCTGAAGAAAGGGGGAGACAAAAAAAGGTAGACTTTAACTTTCTGAAATGCAGGTCTATATATTATCATGAAAAAGAGTCCCAAGTCTCGCCCACCATAAGATATTTACATACATGGGTGAAATTAAGGAAACAGGCAATCTGAGAATGAATTCACAGTTATGTTTAGATGTATTTTGTCAAGGAGGCACTATTACATTTTTGCAGCTTAACACACATGGTAGATGTGCTCTAAATATTACGGTTCAAACGGTCCAGCGAAGGAGACAGTATGTAGTCCATCTGTAAGGTGGTTTAGAATTTGCACCCTCACCTTAGGGAATTAGAATGGTGAGGTGGGGTTTTAATGCCGTCCAGGGGTGTGGCAGTCACATTTTGGAACCGACTGGCGGCAGGGATGGCCTGGTTCCATGCAGAGGAGGTGTGTGTACCCTAGTCCAGTGCAAGATAGAGCTGCAAGGACCAAATTGCTGGAATTAACACCACTCCAGAAACTTTTTGAGGGTGCAGCGGAGATTCTAGAAGTGCAGCGCACTCCGGGGGGCGCACTAAACACCCTTTCTCCACTCAATGTACAGTGGAGACACCAGTATACCATGAGAAAGTGGAAAAAAAGAATGTCACTTTTTCAGGCTGTACCAGCTGCTCCACAGAGCGGCTGAGCGCACGCATGCGCTCCCAGCCAACACTGAATTATGAGCCCTATAGACAATGTTTTCTATGAGTAGGTGTGTTTTTCTACAGGTTTAGGCGTAACGTACATCATAATATCCAGGCTTGGTTTGCAAAGACTTTTCTTTGGATAGGTGTGTCTTATTCCTTGCTTAGGTGAGACTTACTCATGAATTTCCAGCAGTAAGACTTGCTTACTCACTTTTCTTATGTATTAACATGTCTTACTCCCACCTCTGAAACACTCAGACAATATCCTGTGAATTAGGTCTGATCCTTCAGCTTCAACTGATGCCTCTGCCTGTATAAAGACTACCTATAGAAAAAGATTTGTGATTATATATCTGGCAGAACAGGAATCTGCACTAAATGTAAATGAATGTTTCATTCTCATACACAATAACATACACTTGTGAGAAGATACACATTACCAGTGATCATTGTTGCAATAACAAGCAGCTACCCAACTAAAAAATCAGTCCATCCTATTAGCAAATCTCTTGCAAATTCCAGCTACCAATAACACGAAAATTACGTGAGACACTGGACGCTTCTAGTAGAGCAAGGGTTGGGCAGCCATGCCGCAGATCATCTCATGCACCAGGCGATGATCATATGCTCTTCTCCGCACTAGTGCCTCCAAATTGCACAAGAAGAGTTAAGCGCATTGGTCAATACCACTAGTAGGAGTGGGAGGATTTTTCACAAATGCAGTACTGCACTTGTACAAATTACGTTAATCAA
Organism: Lissotriton vulgaris; assembly: GCF_964263255.1. Lineage (NCBI taxonomy): Eukaryota > Metazoa > Chordata > Amphibia > Caudata > Salamandridae > Lissotriton > Lissotriton vulgaris. The sequence continues at coordinate 1,355,043,200 of NC_141694.1, forward strand.
ACAGCGTGTGATATCAGATTGGCCTATGTTCGTTGAGCAATCTTGCTAAAGGGTCAAGAGATGAATTTACTGTTGGTCTAAGGATCAAAAGTATGCTGAATTAACCAAATGATAACTGTAGACCTCGTGGGTAACCCAGATCACTTCTTAAAAAGCTACAAAAAGCAACCTGTTATTACATCTTCCATTCAACCCAACTGGCCCTTGTTTGATGATCATCAGCTGTCCTCCTTCTCTCACCCACAAGGTAAGGTCTCACCCACTAATGATTTCATCTAAAGTCTCACTGTTGATGGGAACAGACAGGTCCTGATTCATACGGGTATTTGTAGTGCAGTTTATCTTCACCAATAAATCCATTTGCAAAGGCGAAATCCTAATTCTAATTCTTTGCATTAGGAATGGTGGAATTGTATCATTTGGCAGGGGATTTGCACAGAAATTCTGCCAGTATGAGAACATTTCCATATTTGCGGATTTAGGATTAATGCAAATTTCTAGGGATTCCAAAGATGTCCAAAATGTGGAAGGCTTTCACGAATCCAGAAGCTGGTGTATATTTATGTACATGTTTTGGGTACTTAGCCACCATAAAATGCTACCCAATTTAGTCACTCTAATAGTAAACATACGTTAATTTCCAGGGTGGGGATCGGGGAAGCAATAGCCTTACATTCAAAGGGTTTGTAGGTGAATTAGGTCTTCCATGAGGAAAGAAGTTTTCCAATGGAGAAGTAAATACAAATGTTTAATGTACTAATGAATATTTGCTTCAGATGTGCATTTACTGAAATTCCACACACTTGCTTTTTATATGTGGGAGAATTCCAGAAAAAGTCTAAGAATTGTCCCAAACCTACGAGTAAATAATAATACAGGAGCACATTTTTTTTGTCCCCCTTTTCTGTTTGTTATTCAGGCTATCAGTTTGCATTGTAGTCCCTGTGAACAGGTCTGGACAGGCCTTTTATTCCACCGTGCATTTCCCAGATCGGCTCGAGCCCCTGGAGGCTGGTTATCAGGGCAGGAAGGTGGTCCTAGTACTTCAGTCACTTCCCCAGCTCTGGAAATTAACTGCAGCAGGCATGTGGAGGCTTCAAAAGAGAGAGAGAATGAGACAGGAGGGGAAGGTAGAGAGAAAGTGATCAGAGAGGGAGAAGAGAAAGGGAGCAGCAGGGGGTCACTCATGGTACTTCAATCACTTTCCCTGCTCCGGAAATTAACTGCAGCAGGCATGTGGAGGCTTCGAAAGAGAGAGAGAGAGAGAGAGATAGAGAGAGAGAGGGGGCAGGGAATGTAGAGAGAAAGTGATCAGAGAGGGAGAAGAGAAAGGCAACAGCAGGGAGGCGCTCATGGTATTTCAGTCACTTTCCCAGCTCCGGAAATTAACTGCAGCAGGCATGTGGAGGCTTCGAAAGAGAGAGAGAGAGGGGGAGAGAGAGAGAGGGGGCAGGGAATGTAGAGAGAAAGTGATCAGAGAGGGAGAAGAGAAAGGCAACAGCAGGGAGGCGCTCATGGTATTTCAGTCACTTTCCCAGCTCCGGAAATTAACTGCAGCAGGCATGTGGAGGCTTCAAAAGAGAGAGAGAGAGAGAGAGAGAGAGAGAGAGAGAGAATGAGAGGGGGCAGGCAATGTAGAGAGAAAGTGATCAGAGAGGGAGAAGAGAAAGAGAACAGCAGTGAGGCACTCATCTTACTTCAGTCACTTTCCCCAGCTCTGGAAATTACCTGCAGCAGGCTGGTGGGGGCTTCAAACGAGAGAGAGAATGAGACAGGAGGGGAAGGTAGAGAGAACGCGATCAAAGAGGGAGAAAAGACAGAGGACAGAAGGAGAGAGAGAGAGAGAATGGATGGATGGAAAGAGAGAGAATGCACAAGATGAGGGCAGCAGGATTGGTTTGAGCATTTTGCCAGGGCTGCTTTGGTTCCCCAGGCCAGCCCTCCCTGTGAACACTGCATTGCACTCTGAATGGACACTAACAAGGGTCCTGTGGAGCTGAGCAGCAGCAGAATGTACCTGCTAACTCTGTGATCATTAGCCAGCGTTCACAGTGCATTTTCCCAAAAACTTCATGTTCAGTGTTTAGAAAAAAGAACATCCACTGAGAATTATATTTTTCTTGGACATAAAGTTCATAAATTACTAATGAAGCTACACAGGGTAGACTACGACTCACTGTGAGATTAATTAACTACTCATAGCACCGCTATCCTGAGTACTACACCAGGCAATTCGAAAACGTTCACTGTTATTCTCGTATTTTTCTGTATTTGATGAGGCTCAATAAAAAAAAATAAAGAATATACGCAGTGTAGACTAATCAAACTGAAATAAAATATAATACTATTATAGCATTTTCTCTCAGTGCTCGCCCCACCTGGGCCCATATTACAGAAAGGACGCACTGCCCCTGTTTGTGCCATGATACACTTTTAAACAGGTGCTCTGGGTGCAAACAGGGACAGTGTGCTCTATTACAAATATTGCTTTGCCTTAGGCAATGCACTGGAAGAGTATGAGGCCTTCACCTATCTGGGCAGTGTCATAGACAAGCAGGGCGGCACAGGCACCAATGTCAAGGCAACAATGGGCAAAGCAAGGGCTGCCTTCATTCGGCTAAAAAAGATCTGGAGCTCCAAGGACCTAACTCTGCAAACCAAGATCAGGCTTTTTAACACCAACGTGAAATTGGTCCTTCTGTATGGAGCAGAAACTTGGAGGACAACAGTGACCACCACCAACAAAGTCCAGACCTTCATCAATGTCTACCTGAGGAAAATCCTCCAAATCCGCTGACCAAACACCACCAGCAACAACAACCTGCTCATGAAGAAAACATGTAAGGATGCTTGAGCTGGATCGGTCACATCCTCTGCGAGCCTGTATCAAAAACCACCAGGGAAGCCCTGACTTGGAACCCTAAGGGGAAAAAGAGAAGAGGAAGGCCAAGAAACACTTGGTGCCCGAAGCATTGAGGCTGACTCCAAGGAGTGGGGTTACACCTAGAGTCAGATTGAAAGAAAATCCCAGGACAGCGGTGGCTGGAGAGTCCTGGTTGATGGCCTATACCCCATGAGAGGTATTAGACCTAAGTACGGAAGTCAAGGCAGCTGTAAACCTGTGCCTGCCCTGCTGGCAGCACATTCAGTGAAATATGGAGTGGCTGTTTTCAATCCGCTCCGTCTTTCACAGTGCAGGCGGCACCTGCACTTTAAAGAGGGGTGAGAGATTCCCTTGCAGACAGGTTAAGTAAATGATTGCACCTGCCTGCAGGGAAATGTCTGCAGGGTCCATGGAACTTCCTTTTCACCCTCCAGAGGCCTGGCTTAAAGAGACATTTTGTGGCACACTGTGAGTCTGCCTCCTTATGGCCTATTTGCCTGTGAGCCAGGATCCATAATACTGCGTAGGTGCAGCAGCAAAGTTATTTCGTTATTTGCTTTGGACCACTCCCTCATGCAAGGGCTGTGCAAGCTATTGCGGTCTCTTCTTAATACCACAGTACTCCCGGGCACAAAAAGGGGGTCCACACCCCGGTTGCAACATTAGGGCACTATGTGTAATACAGCCCCTGGAAGATTTTTCACCATTTTCTTAATGCTGCAAATCACAGGTGTTACTAGTGCTGATATCAGTGGTAGACATTGTATCCACCTTGGGATGATGACAGGCTGATACTGCCCTGCCAGCCATGTTCGAAATTGGTAGGCTACACTTAGGCCTTTAAAGCAAGTATGTGATTCTTCAAAATCCACAGGCTCCTCTATAAAGCTGAGAAGTAGCACACTCTGTGCTGGGTAAGATAGCTCGGTGGGTAGAGTACATGGTGAAGAATTTGAATTACATTTGTAGGTTAAAACTATGAATGTTGATTGGGCTGACAATTCCTTTGAACCCTAAGGGGCTGATTCTGATGTTAGTCGGTACGCCTATGACCGACATGGTAGGTATACAGTCCAAATGCCCAATTATAATGTAGGCGGTCAGAGTGAAAATCAGCCGGTCTTTCAGACTGGCTTCTGATGGACAGAAGGAGCCTGTCCGACAGTCAGAAACCTTTCATAATCCCCTATGGTTGGCGATTCCGCTGTCAAGATTATGATGTTGTTTTCCGACAGGATTTTCATGTCGGCCTTTTCCAACATGAAAAGCCTACCGGAAAGCGACTTTGGGAGGCCCTAGCAGGGCCCTCATCCCTCAGTAGTCTCCGATTGGGGGCTGATGGGGCACCTATAATGCCACTTGTAGAGGCTCCAATTTCTCAATGGGAGATTTGCTGTGGTCAATTTCCAACTGCAGCACCAGCTCCCATAGAGAAATGGGAGCTTGCGACCCCACCATTTGCGGTCGCATTGTAATTGCGGTGTCGGGACCACTGACCGGAAGTCAGTCGGTCCCGAGACTGCATTGGTTATGTCCACCCGACATCGTATGATGATGCCCTATATTGTTAAGTAACGAGTACCATTGTGAGGTAATTGGAATTTTTATGGTCAATTGTGTCCCCTAACGTGTACCCCAACGGCTCCATGTACGAGTTTCAAGTACATGTAATTTCCCTCCACCACCGAATCTGGAGACGCAAATACATTTGCGTCCACCGTTAACATGTCCTCTATCAGATCCACCATGAATGGATTGATAATTTAGTTCCTAAGTATGCCGTGCCACCGTCTTTATATGGTGTACTTTCACGTTTTTCCTGGCTCTGCCGAGCTAGGCCCTGATTTTCTGTTTTCAAGTCATGTCTGCCTCTGCCTCTGAAAGCTGCAGCATGAAGATGCATCCCTGACCTCTGCCTTACTTCCTTGCAAGCGAGCGGTGCCCGGCTCGGCCTGGCCTGCCTGCCAAAAACAGTATTTTACCTTCAAGTTATCAGCGTAGCCAGCTCAGCTCCTCGAAAACACATTCCTGTCTAGTGATTTAGGTAAACATATCCCCGGCTGTAGAGCACAGAGCAAGTCTCCCTGTCTCCGTGCAAGTAATTTACAGTTCCCGTTACCAGAATAGGCCCATGGCCCAGCACGTAGACACGCAGACACCTATGCACGCACTAACATTCAGTATAGAGTGGCCTCTGCCCAAGAGACCTTTTACTCTAGATTAAACATCCTCCAAATACTAGATATCAGATATGTTATAGGGACAGGTCGATCTGACATGCCAGACTTCTGTCTCTTCTACTAGTGCTAAAAGTCAGACCCTTAGCTTCCTCCCGTTGCACGTCAATCACACGTCATATTAGCTGCGCACGCATCCAGGCCACAGGTTTCAGCTGACTCTGCAAGAATTCCCTAAGCATCCACCCACTTGTGACATTTTTTGTGACGTTTCTAAGTACACGCCTATGTGCACACCCTTGTTCACGCCTTTTTGCTACACACATGTGTTCTTATCATATACATTTCACTTGTCACGCCTACTGTATTCAATGCTATTGTGTCATTTTGCTATATATGTCATGTACTGTGAATAATTCGTTGACATCTTTCCTGACATCTTTCCTGCCATCATTGCATACCGAACCCTTGTATTGATGGAATAGATCTCCATGATTCGAGTCATCTTTTATGATTAAAGCCCTTATGACTCAGACACCACGGACTCTGCCTCTCATTTGATTGAGCTATTTTCCTTAATTTTCCGAAATTATCTGGCAAACTCGTATACGGTAAAATATTTACCACATAATTTGGCGCCCGAACAGGGACCCCTCCCCCACCCCACGCGCCGGCGATGCGTCGCAGGCTTTGGCCCCGACTACAGCTGTGACGGACCCCATGCGCATCTGCAGGGTTTTCCTGTATCTCCCTCAGGCCTACGGAGGTGACGGAGACTGCGGTCGACATCCAGACGAGGCGGTGAGGAGTGCGGAGGATCCCGACCTGAGCCCAGCCGAGAGAGCAGTGTCCGAGGTATCGAGAGGCCCACCAGTAGTGTCGAGGCGCATGCGTACTGCGCAGCAGCAGCAGTGACGTCGTATCGGTCCAGTCAGTCCAGTCGAGTTTCCGAGGCCTTCTGTTCTGTGCTTCTCGGTGAGTACCGTTGCTGGGGACGCATCAAGATGGGTGCATTGATTTGTGTCCGGTCAAGACGGGTTTGGGTACACAAATCCGGTCTGCACTGTTTTAGCAGTGTATCTGTACTGTTTAGCAGTGCATCTAGTATCCAGATATCCAGTTATTTTTGTTCGTTTTGAAATGTTTCAATGTGGTTTAATGTCGTGGTATGAGTGATTGTTTGCATTTTCTTACTGTGTTTATTGTGTCTAGACCGAGGTAGCTATGCCTTTGTTTTTTAAATTGCGACAGATAGGAACTAGGAAAGGGATACTCGAAGAAGCAGTTCCCATCCCATCCAGGGACACTCCCGGACATTTTATGTACCACAAGCACGGCTTAGATGCCATATTATATCTAGACTTGTGGGTGGATTATACGAAAGACTTAGCAGAGAATCAGAGATGGCCCGTGACAGGGACATGGGATGCCGAGTGCATCATGAGAGTAGAGGAAGCGTTATGGAAAAAGAAAGCCAGACAATCACAGAAAGATGCCATTGAATTATGGCGTAAAGAATCACATAGACGGACAGAGAAGGCGCTCAGAAAAATAGAGAAAAGCAGAGAAGATTCCGAAAAAGCTAAAGAAAAAGAACTACTAGAAGAAGGACAACGAGTCAGAATAGAACAACACGAAAGACAGAGTAATGCCATTATGACAGGATTGTATCCAGTCCTGGCCGAGGGCCTGCCCAAGGCGACCCCGGAAATACCGAAAGATCTGCCCCCTCCATTGGTTCCGACTAAATTACGTCACAAAACAGCAGCAGATATTTTCCTTTCTTCCTATTTAGACGACGTAGCTCCCGCATATACCAATGTAACCGTACCACCTGTACCTGTGCCCCCTGTTGATCGTCTGCCCCCAGGTCCGCAACAGCAGACCCCTCCTGCACCACTTCCCGCACCTATTGCCACTTCCCCTATTGTTCCCCCTGGTATTCATCCGCGTAATCCCTTTGGGGCTGGCGCTGCTCAGGTTCCAACTCCGTTACAGATACCGACCCTACAGCCAGGTTATGCTCAAGCCTCCGCCTTAGGAGGTGCTACAGGAGGTTACTGCACCCCACCACAGGTACAACGAATGACAATGAGAGAATTAGCAATGCAGCGTACGCCTAAAGCAGCCCCAGCCGAAAAGCTTAAAGAACAGCTTACAGATTGCAGATATGATACAGTGCCCGGTAAAACAGGACCCATGATGTTAGCATCCCTACGTTTAAGACGTGTTACAGATTACTTGGTGTTATTACCAGAAATGCCAGAACATCTAGACAATATATATCATTTTATTAGAACAGGAGAAAGACCCGAGTGTGTTGGTGAAGCTATGTCACGTCAGAAAGTTGAGACACAAGGTTTAATAATGCGATTTTTGGTTAATTGTCTGATAAGGGAACAAGATCAGCCTAGTTTTCCACAAGAAGAGATGGGGCGATTGTCAAGATGGAGTCAGAATATTGCCGAGGGTAAACATGATAGAGAGAGAAGTATACATGCAATGGTTAGAAAGATCCATAAAGAAATAATAGAAATACATGCCCGTCGAGAATCTGATAGGCATTCTGGGTCAGACGATAAAGAGACCTCAGATGAGGAAGTACCAGAGAATGCAGCAGAAACCTCGCAACAAGCGGGGGGAGACATGATGGCATATGTAGGTAGAGAGAAACTACATAGATAGTACCCTCTTGATAGGCCCTTCGACAGACCCATTTGTTTAGAAAACAAGAAACGTTACCTTTGTCCGATACCAGAGCGATGTTCCCTTGAACATATATTCCAGATTACTGATAAAGTACTGAAAGAAAGAGTAGGTTATCACAAACTCAATACCTTACGTGATCAGGAACTAGCCCGGTCTGCGGTACAGTGGGCCGGGGATGACAGCATATATAAAGATGATTCAGTAGTGCAAACATTTTTAAGTCTTACTCCAGAAGAACAGCGACTAGCTGGTATATACATGACCCAACACCTCATCATACAGTATGAAAATCAAGCATCCGACCCAGGTCCATTATATAATTTATTGCAGGACTTACTCATGAGAAGATGGAAAGGTCTAGGTACCGATCTAATTGAAATAATTCTAGAACAACGCCACAAGTATAGAACGTTCTTAACTCCACATCTTGTTTCCGTTCCGCCCCCAGTCAGGCAACCATATCACCTAGACAAACAAAATCCTTTACGAGAAGTACATCCAGTCAGGAAAGCCGATGATACCCTTGAACGCGTGTTTGTATACACGCCTATAACTAAAATGGAATTGTTAGAAATGAAGAAAATAGTGCCCAGTCATGATAAAGACCCTGCAGGTTTCCACCGTGAAATAAAAGACATGTTACTAATGGGAGATTACACCTATACAGACATTATGAAGATACTGAAAGTATTACTGCCTACCGGTATTTACGAGAAACTCAAGGAAAAAGAATGGGAGGTGGGAGACAAAAAGATTAATTGGGCTGAATTAGAAACCGAAGAAACTGGCCGAACCCCAGGTTTAGGTCTTGGGGCGAAAACTAAAGCATTGCCAGGATTGTTAGTACAGGTCTTGCCAAGATTATTGGCAACTAAAAAGGAGGATTGGGATGCAATCTCAGCCTGCAAACAGAAACACGACGAAGACACTAGTGATTTTTATTCCCGATTCGAGAAATGTTTTATTATTAACAGTGGCCTGAAGACAAGTAGCGAGTCATACCCACACCTTTTTGTATCAAAGTTAGTCGAGAACTCACTGCCCCAGGTTAAGAACCGTGTACTGAAAGTCGAGAGCACATGGCAAGCTAATACGACTTCCCAAATGTTACAAATGTTACAGTACCACCAGAACAGGATCAGAGAAGAACATGATCACGAACAGAGACGTATGAAAGACACGAAAATGAAAGTACTAGTTGCTCAGTCAGTTCCAGCTGATGGTCATAAAAGGGGTACGACACTATCCAATAATTCAAATTCAGCAGCTCCTGTTAAAGGGATATGCAACTATTGTAAACAGCCAGGTCACTATGTAAACGATTGTGCAGTTCTGAAACACAACATAGCCTCAGGTAAAACTAAAGAGAGACCGCGTCCTCCTAGACAGGACCAGGTCCAACAACACGTCCCACAGAATGTTCAGCCTATGCAGGTTCCACAACAGACCGTAGCGGTGCCACAGCCACAACCCATTGCGGCAACACAACATGTTACACAGCAGATGTACCAGTATGCACAATCTGACTATCCCGATTATCAGCAATACACATGAAACAGCCTAGAGAGGGAGGTTGGCTTGCCCCTTATTGAGGTTCCTGTAGATCAAGAAGGCCCTTATGTACACAGTCAGGTATTAGGGGTGGATAGAAAATTTTTGATTGACACAGGGGCAAGCAGAACGACCATCAGTCATGAAGAGGTTCCAGGGGCACCCCTCTCAGGCTCACAGAATGTTTCCCTTGGATTTTCAGGAAAACCTATAGTCAATGAAGTATCGAAACCTGTTCCTCTAGCAGTTGGTCCATTATCTCGTACTACAGACTTATTGCTCACGAAATCATGTCCAGAAAACTTGCTTGGTATAAAGACCCTGAAAGCTCTAGGAGCTGTAATTTGTTGTTCTCCGGAAGGAGTAAGGTTGTTTCTTCGTGATTTCAAAGGCCATTATGTATTGAGAGATTTTGACCCCAGGTTACAGAATGTTCCTGCACATTTATGGGCACAAGGTCCCACTGATGTAGGTTGTATGCACATTACTCCATATCGTGTTACACTCAAGCCAGGAGTAGTACTACCACGTATTCGACAATACAAGTTACCACCAGATGCTGTAGTAGCTTTACTGAAAATCATTGACGAGCTCATTGCACAAGGAGTGGTTGTAGAAACCGACTCCAATGTTTGTAATTCCCCGATCATTCCAATTCTTAAACGTACAGATCCTAATGCTCCTCCTGTTTATCGATTAGTCATCGATTTACGAGAATTGAATAAATGTATTATACCACAGTATCCTGTGGTCCCGGACATTTCATCCCTATTGACTGCTATTGATTCTGAGGCGACGTTCTTTACTGTAATTGACCTCAAGAACGCCTTCTTTAGTGTCCCCATTGATCCGGAAAGCCAATATCTTTTCGGATTCTGTTTAAATGGCCGAAGCTTCAAATTTGCACGCGCACCTCAAGGATTTACAGAAAGCCCCAGCATCTACAGCCAAGCATTAAAACGACAACTCGACAGTATTCACATGCCTGCCAACACTGCCCTACTCCAATACGTCGATGATCTATTGATCACCGCCCGTAGTGAACCAGAATGTGAACAAGCATCACTGACAGTTTTGCATTTCCTGGCGGACAAGGGACACAAGGTGTCTCCTTCGAAGCTACAATTCTGTGCCCAGCAAGTGGTGTACCTTGGGCACTTGCTGTCCAAGTGGGGTAGGCAACTGACACCTGAAGGAATTCAGTTAATTGCACATCCTCCGCAACCCAAGACACAGAAAGAAGTACGAGCTTTTATTGGACTCACTTCCTATTGCAGACAATGGATTCCACAATATGCATTTCTAGCTAAACCACTCATACAGTTGACAACACAGGAGGCAGCGTCTTCGACTGTCCTCCCTTGGACTCAGGAACATACACAAGCTTTTGACGAATTAAAGAAAGCCTTATGTCAAGCACCAGTTTTAGTGACACCATGTTACAGCAAACCTTTTACACTTTTTGTCACAGAATGCGATGGCACAGCGTTATCGGTTCTCACACAGGTACAAGCAGACAAACACAAACCGTGTGCTTATTTTTCGAGTACATTGGATCCAGTAGCACAGGCCCTGCCTGCGTGCTTAAAGTCAGTTGCAGCGACAGCTCTAGCAATCCGACAAAGTGATTCCATTGTATTAGGACATCAATTGACAGTACAAGTTCCACATTCTGTAGAGGTTCTCCTAAACAGAACCCAGACTCAACACTTGACTGTAGCACGACTGACAGGTTATGAATTGACATTATTTCAACCACACATAGAAATCAGACGTTGTAATATACTGAATCCTGCTACACTTTTACCATCGAGCACAACAGAACCTACTCCACATGATTGCGTGGATGTAGTTGACACAGTTACGAAACCCAGACAAGACTTGACAGATGTCGCATTATCCGATCCAGACCTGACACTTTATGTGGATGGTTCATGTTTAAGAACAAGCACAGGAGAGTTAGTGGCCGCATATGCAGTGACCACTGAAACTGAAGTCATAGAAACACATCGCATTGACACCCTGTCAGCCCAAGCAGCAGAGCTCATCGCTCTGACCCAAGCCTGTACACGAGCCAAGGACTTGAAAGTAAATATATACACAGATTCACGTTATGCATTTGGAGTCGTTCACGACTTCGGTGTCCTCTGGCAAGAAAGAGGTTTCTTGACCTCTCACGGAGCCAAGATACAGCATGGCCCCCTCATTCAAGCTCTGTTAGAAGCAATACATTTTCCTACAGCTATAGCTATCATGAAGTGCAAGGCACATACAAAAGTCACAGACAAGATTTCTCAGGGCAACGATTTTGCAGATCGAATAGCGAAACATACAGCACTGACTCATACTCAAACAACGGACATGACAAAGACGGATGTAACCTCACTGACACATAGTATGACAGTCAGGGACCCCACACAAGATGTCATCGACATACAGACACATGCTACTCCAGATGAAATAAAGAAATGGGCTGAACAAGGAGGGGTCCAGACAGACCAAGGATGGATGACAAAGGGAAAGACCACATGGTTTCTTCCCGACTCTATGGTTCAGGTTATCATCAACACAGCACATAGTCCAGCACATTTAGGAGAAAAAGCCATGCTAGACAGTTTACAAAATATCTGGTTCAACAAGCATTTACGAGCAGCAGCCAAACAGAAAGTACGTACCTGCATGATCTGTTGTCAGTTCAACCCAGGAAAAGGTGTTCCCGTAGAGCAAGGTGGATTTCATCCTCCCGACTACCCTTTTGAAGTCCTCCAGATGGATTACATTCAGATGGAAAGATGCCGAGGATTCAAATATGTTCTCGTAGTTGTCTGTGCCCTATCCCGATGGGCAGAAGCATATCCCGTCCCAGATTACACTGCCCCGACCACTGCCAAGCAGTTGGTTCGTGAGTTTTTCCCTCGATACGGTTTGCCCCGTGTCGTGTATTCAGATAACGGTCAGCCATTCTCGTCTGAACTTATGAAGCAGGTCTCGCTTCTATTGGGGTACCAGTGGAAGTTTCACTGGGTCCGGCATCCTGAGGCAGCAGGTCTCGTGGAGCGGCACAATCAGACTCTGAAAACTCGCCTTGCAAAAGTGTGTAAAGAGAAGGGAGTAGATTGGATAGTAGCTTTGCCAGTTGCTCTTTTTTATATGAGAATGGTAGCCCACTCTAGGACAGGGCTATCCCCATATGAGGTGGTCTTCGGTAGACCTCCTAATATGTGGGGGACGCCTCTGCCTCGAAAAATCACCGATGTTGATAGTACTATGTTGACAGATTACCTTGCTTCCTTGATGTCTGCACTACAATCATGTCGTTCACAGGTCGCAGCAGCCTTCCCAGACAACACCGAGGTGAAGCCACATGAATTGGTCCCGGGCGATGTTGTCGTCGTTCGGAACTTTGACAGATCGAGCCCTTTGGAGCCCCGCTGGAAGGAGCCGAAGATCGTTTTGTTAACAACAAGGACAGCAGTGAAACTGGAGGGGCGCAAAGGTTGGGTGCACTCCAGTCACGTTAAAAGATTCCATGGACTTCCGCCAAAATCTGAATCCCAGAACTCCCACGTACCAGTGACTGATACCAAACTCCCTCTTCTAGAGAAAACTCCCCAAGAGGAGTACAGACAGAAATTGAGGTCTAGTAAGTCAGACAGTTTAATTGTTTAAGTCCCCTCCAGGGTGAAGCGGTTAGGCAGTTTCTGACAATGTACAAGTTAGACCCAAATAGAGAGAGAGATAGACAGGAGACCAAGAAACGAAATTATTGTAAAAGTCTCCGGAGCAGATGCGTCTGCACATTACTTATTATGTTTTCTCTGAGTCTTACGATTATTGTAATGAGTTGGATGTTATACATGTATTTTCCTCTTGCACATTCTTTTTCTAATGACACTGTCGAGCACACGTTTAGTGCTCTTCCTCCACACGAATTGTCTTATCGACTTGCGCTGCGCAACAATACATTTATTCGTATGTTACACCATTCTCACCAGACCAACAATGCTACTAATTGTTGGATATGTGGCCGACTCCCTCCCTACCAGAACTACAAGGGAGCTCTGCCCCTCTTTCCTTACCCGTTTATACATAATGGTTCCTGTGGTGCATGGTTTAGTTTAATATCCTCTATAAACACTGAGTCTAGAGTTTCCCAAAGCAATTGGATATGGGGTAATCTGAACACAGTCATGAACAAGGCATGTTTCCCAGATAAGGAGGGTTTTCCGCAAATGACAGGGACAGATCTAGAAAATGAAGTGTATGGATTAGGCAATTTTACACTTAACCTCATGATTATAAATGTTCAGTCAGAAACCAGTTCAGACTTGCCATCCATATCAGTTTTACCCGCAAAAGGTGTATTATGTGTCAGAAAGAATGGTTCAGTACATCTAGGTCACAGTGACTGCACTACTGTGGTCGAATTCAGTGATAAAGGCAAGTCTACATTTAAAGCTTCCCGACATTCCTATTTCATTTGTGGTCAGACCGCCTATGTCTGTTTACCCCCAGACTGGGATGGTACCTGTTTCATTGCATTTTTATTGCCACCAGTATTCCTAGCCCCATCGGACTATCACAGGAATTCCCGCCTTAATATTGTTAGACACAAGAGAGACCTCCCCATAGTTGATCAGACTGAAACTACATGGGAACAATATACAGATTTTAATAAAGGATTCTTTCCCTATCTAGGTACTGTCTCCAATAGTAAACTGATACGCAAATTAACCAGAATACTTGAAGCCGTAGTGAATGAGACTACTTCTGCCTTGGGCAACTTAACAGAGGAACAGTCTGCTATGCGACTTGTCATTCTTCAGAACCGCCTTGTCCTTGACGTCATCCTGGCCGATAGGGGCGGGGCTTGTAGAGTCATCGGATCCAGTTGCTGCGTGTTTATTCCAAATAACGCGCCATCAGTCTATAAGGCCATTACCAGACTTCATGACATTGCCCATCTGATACACCAGAATCCAGGCTCCTGGACTTGGTTCGGTTGGCTCTGGAGTGTAATTACAGCCTGGGGATGGAAGCTACTGTCATTCCTAGGAATCATATTGGCCATAGTGTTCAGTTGTTGTTTATGTCTGCAATGTGGGCCAGCGATTTGCGGCTTGTGCGCCACAGCTTGTGTTCCCCATCCAAGTTCACGTTCCCATTCTCGAAGAAAGAAAGGAGAGCAAATGATGTTATATGAACAGATTGATGGTCTCATGAACATCGACATATCATGAAGGGTCCGTAGGGGACAAGGAGGGAATGAGGTAATTGGAATTTTTATGGTCAATTGTGTCCCCTAACGTGTACCCCAACGGCTCCATGTACGAGTTTCAAGTACATGTAATTTCCCTCCACCACCGAATCTGGAGACGCAAATACATTTGCGTCCACCGTTAACATGTCCTCTATCAGATCCACCATGAATGGATTGATAATTCAGTTCCTAAGTATGCCGTGCCACTGTCTTTATATGGTGTACTTTCACGTTTTTCCTGGCTCTGCCGAGCTAGGCCCTGATTTTCTGTTTTCAAGTCATGTCTGCCTCTGCCTCTGAAAGCTGCAGCATGAAGATGCATCCCTGACCTCTGCCTTACTTCCTTGCAAGCGAGCGGTGCCCGGCTCGGCCTGGCCTGCCTGCCAAAAACAGTATTGTACCTTCAAGTTATCAGCGTAGCCAGCTCAGCTCCTCGAAAACACATTCCTGTCTAGTGATTTAGGTAAACATATCCCCGGCTGTAGAGCACAGAGCAAGTCTCCCTGTCTCCGTGCAAGTAATTTACAGTTCCCGTTACCAGAATAGGCCCATGGCCCAGCACGTAGACACGCAGACACCTATGCACGCACTAACATTCAGTATAGAGTGGCCTCTGCCCAAGAGACCTTTTACTCTAGATTAAACATCCTCCAAATACTAGATATCAGATATGTTATAGGGACAGGTCGATCTGACATGCCAGACTTCTGTCTCTTCTACTAGTGCTAAAAGTCAGACCCTTAGCTTCCTCCCGTTGCACGTCAATCACACGTCATATTAGCTGCGCACGCATCCAGGCCACAGGTTTCAGCTGACTCTGCAAGAATTCCCTAAGCATCCACCCACTTGTGACATTTTTTGTGACGTTTCTAAGTACACGCCTATGTGCACACCCTTGTTCACGCCTTTTTGCTACGCACATGTGTTCTTATCATATTCATTTCACTTGTCACGCCTACTGTATTCAATGCTATTGTGTCATTTTGCTATATATGTCATGTACTGTGAATAATTCGTTGACATCTTTCCTGACATCTTCCCTGCCATCATTGCATACCGAACCCTTGTATTGATGGAATAGATCTCCATGACTCGAGTCATCTTTTATGATAAAAGCCCTTATGACTCAGACACCACGGACTCTGCCTCTCATTTGATTGAGCTATTTTCCTTAATTTTCCGAAATTATCTGGCAAACTCGTATACGGTAAAATATTTACCACAATTGTGTTGGTTGAGGCAATGGCATTATCACGAGCACTCTACAGCCGAGGGTGAAAATGTGCTCCTTTTAGACTTTACAGCACACATAAGGAAATGTGGAAATTTTGCATCACTCCCTTGTGGGTGTTGTTGCTTTTAATTTAGTAAGATTTGAGCTGCTAGGAAAGCATGAAAGCTAATGCTCTTATAAACTAAGATGCAAAACCACGACCACAGAGGATATTGTAACCAAAACTGCTTTTAATGTAGTGCACTGGACTCCTGGCACTAACAGATAAGGGTAGTCTGCCTCGGACTGAACACCCATTTTTCAACGGGTTGGTCTCCTATTAAAATGGAAAAAGATAACAGGAAGACACAACGGTCTCCTTCATGGGAGCTACGAAATTGGAGGTTTGCTAAAAAGATAGATTTGGTTGAAGAAAGCAAACTTTTTTTGTAGTTAGTGTAGCAAATGTACTGGAGAGCAATGGAGCTCTGTACATTATGCAGGTGCTTGAAGAGAAGCACGAGGGGATTATATTTTTTTTAAATTCCATAAATACATTTCAAATGCATTTTACATATTTTTACACATGGAGAGTAAATGATTTGCTAGAGTCACTCAATTTTCAGTAAAGTGCCAAGGCTGGAGTTCGAACCCAGGTCCACAGGATGGTAGCTTCGCCACACAATCACATCTACTCGTGCTTACTTCTTGAAGTAAGGGCAAGTTTGATTCATCAGGTTATAGTGAGTGAGGATAGCTATGCATTTGTGTATCAGACAAGGCCTGTTCTTTAACACCTTCAGCGCGACCGAATTCTCGCGCTGTGCTGAAGGTTCTAATGAGCCAACGGGCTCATGACGGAACGGTTCCGTCATGAGCACAGGCCAACCGACGCTCATGACGGAACTGTTCCGTCATGAGCATCGAAGGGGTTAAAAAAAAAAGCCTGCCAAACCACCTTCTCCTGGAATTACGGAACCCATCATGATCACCGCCTGTACAGTTTTGCAACCCCTTAGGTACATCTGCAAGCTCTACATAATATTTTTTACATCTATAGGGATTCATTTCCACATCTTTTAACCCTTTGTGCGAAGTGAACATACTGTATTATGGACGATTTTGGCTGCCTGATAATCGAACATAATAGTGCTATGACTAACAAGGATATATGGGCTAACAGAACATATATATTATCAACCTATGAAATATGACTCTAGATATTGCAGACCTCTGACTAAGCATCTATATAGGTAAAAAATAGCCTTGAAAACTCCAAAAATGCATTTTACTCCACATTAACACACACATCAAAATGAATGGAAGAGTGTCCCACAACATGTGTCGGTTGTGCTAAATAAACAAACTCAATATCTGAAAATGAGATATATTGGTGTATGAACTCTTGAATGGATTTCTCTAATGTATCGTTATGAATTAGGATATTGTATGATTTGCAATACAATTTTTTATATACCAAAGAACTATGATTGTTAAATATATGTATACCGAATTCAAATAATAAAATTAGTCTTAAATTTCACGTTGACAAAGTAGGTGCCTCTAACAACTGGTTGTAATTTATAAATATGGATGGTAAACTCATGTCAGTCAATTTATAATTAGCGCTACTTTGGTTACATCTGAATAGTAAAGCCCATTCTGGTTTTCAGAGGAATCGACAAATGCACACATAATCTTCACTGAAATTTATTATAAGTAAATTCGCTTCATTCATAGTAGTAGTAGATATTCTGAGCGCATGCTGACTTTTACTATTAGGTAAGTCATAAACCTAGCTTTATCTGGATTTTACTTTCAGAAACAAAATCCACAAATTAATAAAATAAAGGTGCACACATTTTCTAGAAATGTAAAATGAAATTTGGTAAACGTGGATCGTATTTAAAAGCTGTTAAGCAAAAACGTCAGATATACCATGGGACATTTTAATACCTCAGTTACTGTTATAACAGAATACTTAATGCTTTAACGGATAAATATTATTGTTAAGCCTTTCAATTACTGGTCCGCACAATAAAAAAATAAAAAATACAAATATATATATATATATATATATATATATATATATATATATATATATATATATATATATATATATATATATATATATTATATATATAATTAGATAATAAAGACCTATGACCGAGCTTTTTCGGGAGCCGCCCCCAGAGTCTGGAATTCACTCCCACCCTATATCAGGAAGATTCTAAATACTGCAACATTTAAAAGGGAACTGAAAAGCCATATGATGAGTAAATACCCTACATAGAGATGACCACAGACCAGTGGCGCAAACTTTTTTTATGCCAAAGATGACGGGAGCCATCATAATCAATTGGAAGACCAATAAGACAAATGTCTAAACACTCTAGTTATGACTATGACTATAACTCAAGCTTCGGCTGTACACCCTATCGCTACCTCATATTTAGGGGTTATCTGCACTATGTATCACACCAAAGTTACTACCCCTACCTTGTCATGTGAATATTTATGATCGTTACAACTAGCTATACCCATTTTACCCTTTGGTAATTACTCTGACACTGCTCTGATAATAATTTACAATCCTACCTCATCGAACTTGACTGTACGATTATGGCACAACCTAAACCATATGCACCACTTATCGCTAAGTGATCAGGCGTTAAGAATATATTTACTCAATCACCCTAGATAGCATATTGCCTCCTACATTCCATATTTGTTTTTGTTGTTTTAATTGCTACTATAATGTCAAGTTATTAACTTCATATGTCAGTTTGTAACCATCCTAGATAGTATATCGCCTTCTACCTCCATATATGTTTGCTGTTATAATTGCTTATATAATGTCAACCTGTAATCTCATATGTAAAGCGCTCTGATACCCACGGGTCTTGTCCGCGCTATATAAAACACTATAAATAAATAAATAAATAAATAAATATATATATATATATATATATATATATATATATATATATGTATATACATAAATCAGTGCTTCACTTATTCCTCCGAGAAACAGAGCCAACTTCAGATGCGAATTTTCAAAATTCGTTTTTATTTTTTTATTTCCCTACACGTCGGCCATAATATATATTTATATACATATACATATATATATATATATATATATATGTATATATATTGAACCTGACTGAGGAACTTTACGTTCATCTCTAACGCATGGGTGTAGAATTACACACAACTGTCCCCGAACAATAACAAAAACGCCCACTAGGTGGCAACAAATACAGATCTGAATAGATGAACAGAACTGATCAATCTGGGTGCGAGAAGGAGTACCACGGAAACTGAAATCCAATAGGCTTATTGGAATAAACCAATGGATATAATAAATACTCACCAACGAGTTTAAAAAAAACATTGTCTGCAAACTAAGAAATGCACTCACCCCTTCCCCTCTTCCCTGTTGCTACAAACTGTGAACTACAACAGATAAGGGTATACTGGTGACAATAATGTAAATGAACTACATTAACCAGCATGCACATACCAGCAACAGAGGAAGTCACATGACCTGGTGTTTAAAAGGAGGACTTAGAAACTGGCTCAACATCCCGTGAGCAAGCTTTGTAAGAAGCGAAACGCGTTGGGTACTGGTTACTAAATAAACCGCTATCACTTAATCTGAGGCGAGAGAGTGCGTTTTCATTGCCCCCTGGGGTAACTTCTGCTATATATATATATATATATATATATATATATATATATATATATATATATATATATATATATATATATATATATATATATATATATATATATATATATATATATATATATATATATATATATATATATATATATAATATATTATATATTCAATGTGATATCTGTGTAAATGAAAAAGATAACGAACAACCCAAATGTGACCATTATGGCACTTTCAATATAAAAGACCCAGGTGCATAGGCTTTTAAATAGATAATTAGCAACATCTGTCTTTATGCACGCACTAACCACATAGTAGGAAAGCACAGCTCTGTGGTACAGTCTGCAAACAAGATCATGGAGTTATTTTTCGTTTTTTGGACTACTATTCTTGATTTGTGGCGAGGGATAGCTTAGAGTGACAAGCAGAGAGAACATATTTATTTGCTGCACTCCTTAGGTAGAGGAAAGCTAGAATCTTTCTGCATGTTTCTTCACAGTCCGAGTTAGTACAGCTTTTTATTTTTTTGAACTGGCTTTTATTGACTTTCTAATATCTGTTTTTTTAACAAATAACAAACAATTTTTTGATGTGTTTAATTTTGCGTTAGAGATTTTATTTTTATTCTTCATGTTTGCAAACATGCACTCTCTTTCATATGAAAGAGTCGTGCACCAAGGTTTTAAATGATTTGTGGGAAAGGTGATGGTGTGACCATGTATTTTATGGGATTAATATCCCCCTGGCGTACATGATAAGGATATTACAAGTCACCTTGGAGTCCCATAATCCTATAAAGCAACTTGACCTTCGGTCTCATTCCTCTATACAGTTATGGAACTTATCAGTAACTTACAATATCCTTTTAATGTACAGCAGCAGGTACTTTATCCCTTATACTATTATTAACTCAACATCTATGTACCTTGAAGATAAATATATGTGGTGATAAGTATAGTAAAACTATGATAAACCTAGAAACTTACCTTCACAGTATTTTCGTCCTCGATATACTGGAGACAATGCTATCTCCTATCCACACAATAGGGTGGTCTCAATATTTTGCCCAAACTCCGTTTAGAATTTAACAGTTCTGTTTGGAGTCCAACAGTGTCCGTAATGGTGAGGTTGGGCAGCATTTATACAGATCGTAACAAGGTATTTTGAAACCTTCCTTCTTCTAGGAAAGTGATGATAAAGCGTCATTGCTGCATAAGTCATTGACTGAGAATAGTTCACAGACCCCCACTCATCTGCTTTGCATTTCTCTGATATGTTACACTATTACTGCTTGTGTAGATGTCAGCGACAGGGCTTTAAGTGGACTGCGCCCTGTCAGTGCTCAGCACTGGCAGTTCCAAAAAGCAGGTGCTGAGATGTGTCCCCATCAGGCTCTCAATTTTTCCCTCCTCCTCAGAGTGAGAAAAAAATCTTTACTCTGCAGCAGTACCACAAGCCTTTGATGTAACTTCAAAGAGACTCGTTTTAGATCTTTCACAGTCTAAAAATTTCAGAACTGAAGCATTTTCAATATTATATACTACAAAGCCATAATTGTTGCTTATTTATTTTATGCAACTAACAACCATTGACAAAGCCAATAGTCCTGGCTTGTTGTAGGTATATTGTTACTTGTTGTATCATATATCTAGATGCAATGACAGAAACAAGCAAAATACCAGTCGCTCGGCTCACTATGCTTAGCACAGATGTTTTCCTTATGTGTTTTTAAGCCATGCCATTAATTGCATCAATGATTCAGAAAAGGGGGTGGTGATGAACAGAGTGTCTGAATTAAGCAGACCACTCTTACCCAGTCCAAAGATCAGGGCTTGATCCATCACCGTTTTTTAGCTCACTGCACCATCCCAGCTCAGAACTTGGCTATATGCAAATTAGTCTGACCCTGGCCCAGTGCATCATGGGAACAGGGCAGACCAAACTACCAAGCCAATTCTTATACTGGGAAGGAAACAAGCTACCGGGGACCGGTTTCTGGCATTTCAGCCGTCTTCGGCCCGGCTTGCTTGAATCCTGATGGTGCAATGAGCTAGGGACTCACATCTGAGTATACCCTTCCACGCTTATGGTGGATAAAATTATCGCCGCATTAGCGGGAAAAAGTCCCGCTAATGTGGCGATAATGCCCTTGGTAATATGCCCCTACGTTCTTTCAAGTTTAGAGTAAGGGTGCAGACGGACCTGATCCATACTTGATTTTTCAGCTTAGAATGCAAAGAACTTACATTTAGTGAAATGCAATTTTTCCTATGCACCTCACAGAGACCAAACCCACGTTTATCATAACTACTCTATTCAGAGCTATCAGCCGTATTCAACAGCTTTCCTATTCAGCAATAAAGGCCATTTATCTGTAGTAGACTCCAATGACGATATATCTGAGCTGTACACAGGTTGATCACGTAATAGTAAAAATTCACTTGAATGAATGGATTATGAATATATTATGACATGTAAAAGGAATCACTACCAAGCGATTTTTGAGGTAGGTCATCTGTGTCATTAGAATAGGTGTGGATAACAAGCTTTATTTAGACCCCTTTAGGACGTCTTTTCTTGTAAGTTATATGTCAAGGAGTTCTGTGGTGGGGAACTTGTTGTATGGAGAATGCTCTTCCTCCAAGGTCTGACTGGGACAGAAAAAGGCCCAGGCACCACAATGAAACCTGCCCCCATTAGTGAATCAGGGACGTTTTGCACTCAGAGAGACAATCTGTATAGGTGGTTTGCAAGGTATAGGAGACTGCACACATTTGTGCTTGTTGCAGGCAACATTTGTGGCAACCTTAGAGAAATCAATAGTAAAACCGTCTCACCATTCCATAGAACAGGCCTAAAAGAGCCAAAAACCAGCCCTCACACTTACCAGGCAGATCAATTCTTCTGGCAATTCCAGATTACCTATAGGCCAATCAGGGGCGGCTCCTTCACTATGGCGGAGAAGCGTCACCCCACTGAAAAATAAAATGATAATAAAACCATTTAATTATTATTTTATTTTTCTTACCTTATTGCCAGCCGATGGCAGGGCGGGCCATGCTGATGAGCATCACCTCAGCAGTAGGGAGGAGTGGTAGGCACTTATAAGTGCGCATGTCATCTTGGCCCGCCATCTTAGGTCGGCCGAACAGAATGAGCACTTAGGTTTCTCTAACCCACCCGTGTAGTACAGCCAGATTGGAGAAGAGCTGCAGGCTCCTTGTGCCTGAGCGAACGTTAAACCAGCCCGCTCAGGCCAATCCAGGCAGTTCTCACATGCTACGTATAGCATGAGAGCAGAGTCTGGATAGGGTGGGGAGCGTGTGCAGTGACTACAGGGATGAGAGTAGCAACGAGGCGGCCGGCAGTGGGAGCAGAGCGGCAGTTAAGTCTTTTTTTTTTAAACCCATCCCCAAGCCCCCCCCCCCTTTCCCCGCCCTACCACTTTACTATAACAGCAACCGCTACTGAGGCCAATGCGACCCTGTCTTCCTCCCCACTTCTAAGTTTAACACAACCGCTGGACATCAACTTATTATCTGCATTCTAGTCTCCTGATTGGTTGATATCTGGTATACTTACTTTAGAGGTACCTGGCTGCAAGGTTAATCCAATTTAGCATTAAACATCCATGTTTTAAGGCCACTGTGTGTGGACTAGGAGCCGGTGCCACTTCATAAAGGGGTACACCTAGAGATCCCGGAGGTAGAAAAAAAATAATAACCATAGTGCTTACCTGAGTGCACACCCCACTTTCACTTAAAGGACCATGTCCCACATCCAGGTGTTCCCAATTGGTTGAAACACTCACATGTAATATTTTTACATTTCTCAGGAACAAATCTGGTATCATTAAAAATGTAACCAGGACATTTACCTAGGATCACTGAGCTATCTTCTGAAAGGGATACTCTTATAAATCTGGACAGCACCACAAATCAGTAACTGTCTTACAGAATGTTTCCAGCATGCACAAATGTCACAAATGTGGCATTTCAGGTGATTGGTGAGGTTAGTTGCATGGGATACGCTCGTTGGTGTTAAAGATGAAACCCTGAGGCTCTTTCCTCAATAACTCCTGAAAATATACGTGATGTTTTTCACATCAGGGTCATGAGTGAATTCAAAGGCAACTTGAGCTTTACTCTCACTGTCTACTTGATGCCACTCCCAGAGGAACAAATTATGCCTGTTAGCAATAGTTACCCAATGGGGCCTGTTTCACAAAGGGCCCCAGCATTCGTAGTGGAGGCCCCACAGTCATGTCAGAGGCCAGCAGTCGTGTGGAGACACTGCACCTTGGGTGGAATGTCCACCATGAGAATTCACATTGCGGAAATTCTGCCCTGAGAGCGGTGACTCCCCCACGACGGCACGGCCTCTGCCACGAGTACGGAGGCCCTTTGTGAATCAACCCCTAGACTTCTATGTGATCTCCCTATTTTGTTAATTGAATTTTTTAACCGGATAGACTATATGCTAATCCACCCAGCACAGTCACTCATTTTTTATCTTCCAGTTCTTTCATCAACCCTCTTATTTATGTACTCTTCAAATGCAGGGATGCGCCGTTAATTAAAATCCACCAGCATAGATAACGCACTGTAAATCATAATATTGATTCTGTCTCTCTTTGTGTATTCCAATAAGACTTCTGCCTTATTGTCCAGGGCTGCCGTCATCCTTCCTTCATCCATTATTGAGGCCAAGGTTTAATTTTATTGATCAACCACTGACGAACGCACTGCATCTTCCTGAATCGTTTGTTGAAGTCAGACATTTTAACACACTCCCTTGGTTGGGAACACAGTAACGGTTCAGCACCGGCCATGACTTCCTGGTTTTGTTTAGGAGTCCCGGCTTGCGCCAATCACTGTCCAAACAGATGCTTCTGCAGTGATGTCAATTGCAAGAGGTGTGGGGCCTCATTTATGAGGCCTTGCGTCAGTTTTGCGCTGCTGATGCGTCACTTTTTGTGATGCATCGGCGGCGTAAAACATGCCTCCTGATGCGCACTATTTACAAAGTGACGCATCTAAGCAGATGCGTCACTTTGTAAACCCCTGCGCTACATTATACCTGCGTCAGGTATAATGTATGCAGGGGGGGCGTTCCCCCGCAAAAAGCCTCGTAGAAGTGACGCAGTGAAATCTATGTGATTCCACTGCGTCACTTCTAGGACGCTGTTGCGTCAAAATCTTGCGCCTGCCTCACAGCAGGAGTAAGACTGATGCAGGCCCTTTCACATGGGGCTTGCCCCATGTGAAAGGACGCATTGCTGGAGTTGGTCACTTTTGTGACACACTCCGAAAAATGCGTCACTTTTGCGCTTACAGATACGTCAGAAATACTGACGTATCTGTAACTCCTTGCGACATGATGCGTCATACAGTAAATATGACGCATCAGGTATGTCGCAAGGAGTGCGCACTGAGAAGTGACGCATCGCTGCTTTCACGCAGCGATGCGTCATTTCTCATAAATGAGGCCCGTGGAGTTTACAGTATCCAGAGATTACCAGGCGTGATAAAGTCTGTAACACCCAGAAAACTTTTAGCAGGTCAAATCGGACAAAATGTAACTGCGAAAAAGGGCCTGAAGATAACAGGATTTGCAGGTTTTGTGTGTGTAAAGCACCAAATAGGCTTGTTATGCCCCATTTTTAAGGGGAACTCAAGACAGGTGATGAATGTATCCCACATGGCAATTTTCGAACTGGATTGATAAATACTGCGACCAACTCAACATTAAAGTACAAATAGTGTGATGAGCAAGAAGTAAACGTGGTGATAAAGATAGGCCCACAAAGAGAAGTGTGGCTCAGGGGTTAGAGGCGGCAGACCTGGAAGCTGAGATCGGTCCTGGACCAGCGTTCAATTCCCCGCCTTGGTGGGTCTTGGGCTCAAAATTCCACGGACTTGATAATTATCGCTCCGGTGCCGACTCGACTCACTGGGTCAGACTCTGCGACTCTGGGCAATAGCTTGCTTAATCTCCACTATGGCCCCTCGCGGCGGGATGCCTGGCTTTCACCTTGTGGATACCCTGCCGGGGTTATCTCACAGGGGAATACCAGGACGGGTTCCCAAAGCAAGCGCCGCGAGACCCCTTTGGGGTGGTACGTGCGCTATATAAGTAACCACGTTTACGTTTTACGTTTACAAAGAGAAAAAATATTTTCCCCCAAAATGTTTGAGGGAAAAAAATACACAACTCTTTGGCTGGAGCCTGTCGATTACAATGGAGACTGTACCAGCATTATCTTTGGTCTCCTTCAATATCCACTTCTATCAGAGTGTGTCGGATGTGTTGCATAAACTGCCAGGCTGAACAGAAATCAAGTAAGTGTGGTTGGCGGGAAGAAAAACCTTCTCTGACATCCAAAGGTGAATGAGGCCCTCAATATTATAATGCTTGATGTTATAAATGAAAGCGATACATCACTTGTTTTTCTGACAGCCTTAGAAGAGACTTGATGGGCCTACTGAGACTTGGGACGCACATAAGTGCTGCAAAATATGGTGATCACCGTTCCCTCAGCAACAGAAGTAACAGAGCCTCCCCAGGTGAACGTTTGGGCTCTCAAGGCACTGCACCCACAGGCAGAATTCTGGCTTCACTGACAATAGCATGCAACTACCTGAGACATACATTTAAATCCCCATGTTCAGTTAGTGATATCTGTCTAGCTGTGTTGTTCAAATTAGAGGTATTTGAAGTCGCTTGAGCTTAATTACGCTGTTTATAAAAACTGTTTTTATACTCAGTAAAAATAGAGCAAAAATGGAAATGGAAGAAGCAAAGATGGCCCTGCGATGACGGCCTGGTGCGTTCTCTTGTTCATTTCTCTCTTTTTTTCATATCACGAAAGATGCGCTGCTTTCACCACACCAGCAAACAGTGAAGTTTTTCTCACATTAGGATACAAAAATCTAGTGTAAGTTACATGGGGACAAAAAAAACAAAAGATACAAAATACCTGAGGTCAGGTAAGTATAAAGGGTTAAGTATAAGGTTTGAGATGAGGTTTAGTGAAGAACAGGGGCAAGGTAAAAGTTTAAAAAGGAATGAAAAAGGCGAAGGTTCAGGGACAAGAGCATGAGTATCCCTCCCAATTAAAAAAGTTAGCATGAAAAAATGTTGGTTACAAAAAACAACTAATAAAATTATTAATAACGGCAGCAGATATAGGAAGTCTGCGTATTTAAGGTATACAATAATAGCATTAATAATGTAATCCTACATAGATTGAAATATAGTAACACAAAAATGGAAAGGTCCAATTGCTTTTGGGTGTGGGGCAACCTTTCTTTCACTTTTGGGGCCATATTGCACAAAGGGGTCGAGGGTGCAACGGGCGTTTGCTCCACTTTGCATGTTCCCAGGGCACTTTGGTATTACTGAAGGGGTGTGCAGCCCCTTCTGTAATAACGATAGGGCTGGCACCCAGAAAGCGAAAGTGCTATCTTCAGGGGGCGTTCCTCCATTTGCATGGGTTCATGCCCCACCCAAATGAGGGAATCCCTTTGCCTCTGCGCCATATTACTGATGAGGGTGCTGAGGCACAGAAGCTCTCAGGAGGCGCACTTACAGTGCGCCCTCTAAGAGCAGCCCTCTGGAGGGGGGACAGGGGATCCTCTAGACATCCCACTGCAGGCGTGTGCAGTCACTGAATGCACCCGCCTGCTAGGGGATCTCTAATCTCCTTTAAAAGTGCAGGCAGGTGCCGCCTGCACTGTGAAACCACAGAGCGGCTTAAAAGCAGCCGCTCTGTTTTTAACATGAATGCGCTGCTCCCAGGGTAGCGCAAGTTAGCGGCTGCCCCGAGGGAGGCGCATTCATCATAATAAGGTGCACTTTTAAAAGGTACGCCCAGCGCAATGAAGGAAAATGCACCGCAAGTATAAAGCGGCCCATGGTGTTGTAAGGTCTCAGGAAGGAGAGTGTTTTGGGAGTTCTGAATGTCTTGAGCTTGCATGATCTTCAGCTTCGTGTCTTTATGAAATAGCTCTTCATCATTAAGGTCATTCAGTGAATGATGTCACAATAGGTCTCCAACTCCAATCAAACATTATCAAACAAAGGAACAAATTGGAATGGCTATTGTTGGTGGCTGTTAGAGATGCAGGACTGGATAGAGAGAATTGTTTTTTCCTCTTCTGTTGATTGCCCTTATAACCGGAGGTTAAAGTGGGTGGGATCAGATGGGCACGACATGCCCATTCTTTTTTAATTCATGAAAACACGTTCTCATCTTTTTTGTAGCAGTCTATCATATACTGTGTGCAATACAAGTATAAAATAATGACTTACATATTCACAGTCCTTTCTGTCACAGGCTACGACCTCATAGCACTAAAAATATAAAATTCGCTATTCCCCACTGCACCCACCAAGATTCAATTTCATGGCTCTCTGGTTACACACACCTATGCAGCGCACTAACTAACAGAGGTTTCATAAAATACTATTGAACAATTCCCACTGATTAACTGAACTTTTGTTTATTTATTGTTTATTTAAGCTGTGCTTTATTTTGTATGTAGATACCTGACAGTGAAATACCCCCAAAAAAAGTACCGAATATTTTGATTTTTTAAAACCACACATTTGACCCCCCCCCCCCATGCTCAGTAATTCAGCCCCATTGAATGCAGCATCGCAGGCCCATACTTTTTTAATGCAATTCAACTACTGCCTACAACAAACAGATCAAACCTAGCTATTCAGATCACATCATAGCTAGTCTCAATGACCAATGAAGCCTACTGCTTTAATCATTGACTTATCACCATAACCAATTCAGGGCGGCTTTATTGAGCATAATCATTTTTTTTTTGTATTTATATAGTGCAAACTTCACATGAAGGTATTGGAGTGCTTTACATGAGAATCAGTTACGTAACACAAGGACACATTCATTTTTTTATTTTGTTAGGCATGGGGAGATTAAGTGATTTGCCCAGCATCACAGGATGTGGAGCAGACCCGAGCCTCAAACCTTGGTTTCCCAGCTCCAAAGTTGGCAGTCTAGCCGTGAGACCACAACCTCTCCCACAAGGCCTTCAAGCATACAGTCATAAAGTCACAACTATATTACATTTAGCAAAACAATATACAAGGTGTCTCAAAAGGGCTTAAACACAGTATTATCACAGTTCAAATCTTCTACATCTAGGGTTTGTCAAAGGGGATAACCAACACAAAAGGCCCTGCTTAATATGGTAATCTTTGAGATTTCATGTAATATAATACCTGGATACAGTCTTTAACGCAATGGAATAACAACCCCCATTAAAGGTTTATTTAATTTAACAAATGCTTTTCACAATAAATATGTCATCCCTACTGTCTTTGCCATTACTTTCCATACTAAATATATCAGACCTTTGAGACCTGACATAATTTTTCCCAATGAACCAATCAGGTCTATAGCCATTATAATTGGCTTATCGCCATAACCAATTCTAGCCTACTGTATTGAGCATCAACTTTCTCACAAGTAAACCAATAGGCATAAAGTCATAAAGATACAAATATGTACAGCATTATAATTGGCAAAAGAATATACACCCCAGGCCCACAAGAGGTCAAAACAAGGATCTTATGGTTCATATCTCAAACCTCAGAGTTTGTCACAGGAGATAACCAAAACCCTTGTCTACTACAATAATCTGCGTGCTTCCATGTACTGATATACCTATCTATAGGAATAATAATTATCTCACAAAGTCCTATTTCATTAAACATATGCTTTTCAGAATAGATAAGTCAGGTCTACTGTGTTTGTTGTGACTTATCGCAAGACACAGATCAGACCATTGGCATCTATTTTTCCAATGCACAAACCAGGCTTAAAGCCTTCATAATTTGCTTCTCACAATAACCAGTGCATACCTGCTGAAGTGAACATGAGCTTTCCCACAAGGCAGCCATCAGTCATACAGTCGTAAAATGACATGTACGTACACAATAACAATTGGTAAAACAATGTTCAATGTTAACAACGATCTGTCACATTTACAACAATATGATGCATCTGTGTGCTTTCCCCTGCGCTGGCGCACAATTGCCGGCCATGCGCCAACACAGGCACCCTTGCACCATGAAGCAAGGGTGCCTGCGTTGCGGGGATGATTGTTTTTGTGCAGGAAGGCATACCTTCCTGCACAAAAACAATCATTGATGGTGTTTTCTTCTTTCTATGCGTGCTGCAGAATGCAGCACACATAGAAAGAGGAAAAACGAGGAGAAATAAAAGCATTCTCCTCATTGTGCCTCCTTATGCCTCTAGGGAGGCGTAGGATTCTGACGCATTCCCATGCTAATGAAATGTTGTAGATCTGGGAATGCAGCAGACAATATAGGTGTTGCATGGGAACACTCACAGCAACACCCATGGTATGCACCCTTCATGCATAGTGATGTGTGAAAAAGGGCCGTAAATACAAGGCCATGAAAAGCCACGCAGGGTGGATTTGAGTGGCCTTGTGAATTTGGGCCAGCACACTGCGCCGTCGGTGCAGCAAAAAAAGTTACGCACCGCTGGCCAAGGGGCTTGTAAATAAGCCCAAGAAAATAAGTCCAGCAAAGACTTCATATACAGTAAAATATGAATTCTGACTTCATGATGCGGGTGTGATGATTAAATAAAGCTGTATTTCTTAGTCCAATGTTCCTGATGTACAGTACTGACTTTGATAAATTGGTCGTGTATATACTAAATTGAGTTTTAATGAAATTGTAATGTTTGAAATTAAATTGTTATGAAGCAAGAAAATTTGTTCAGGCAATTACACGTGATGTGCTTTATGAATCTTTAATTGCCAGAGGGGAAGTCTCTCATCATTTGCTATTCATGGGAGAATATCTGAATCCATTCATCGCCCCGCACTAACATCAAACCCAAAACCGAAATAATGTTTAAAGCAAGTATGTCAGCAGAAAACATGGGCACCCTTCAATGAAATGTACTGCTTTAAAATGCCAATTTATCCTGATATCTTACAGTCATACAAGATCAGAGACCCAGAGGAACTTTGAACAAATGGGAAGAAAATGAACAGAAGAGGAGTCTGGGTGGGATTTGAGTGCTTGTCTTAGATTAGTAGCCATTCAGTGTGAGATGGATGTAAGGAAATCCAGTGAGCAACTGGCAATACTTGCAGTAAAAAAAGTAGATTGTCATTGATGGGTGCAAATTAATTGCCCTAGCAAGGTTAATGAACCCTGTTTTTGAGTCCACAGTTTGAGGAAGGCTGGTGGGACAGAAATATAGATTAGTTCAGTAGTGCTGTATAACTCATTAATTAAGGGTAATACGCGAGTTGGATCGGAGTGCTCATGGGGCAGACATTGTTACAAGCTGACCACTTTGTAGCTAATTTGCACAGGGCATGCCCATCTCTCCCACTGTCACTTCTTGGATCTTCCAAAGGAGCAAAAAACTGCTACTGGCGGTGTTGTGGCAGTCAATATTGTCAAATTTAAGACCATCAACGGTATAGCCTTATTTATTGGAAGTGGTTTCCTTTATTCTTTTTTTCAAGGAAGTGTGTTGAAACCATCACTCAAAATGGCAAGGTGTTCCTTTTCTGTGACCCTGTGTCCGCCCCACTGTTACCAGCCCACAAAATACACTATTCACCATAGCAACTGGAAGTAGTTGATTCACAATCCTTTATCGCATGCTTACCACAATACTTTGGCCAAGAAAGACACCTAACTGATGTTGACCTAACATTCCTCTAAACTGTCTGCTAAACGTGACTCTAACAGATGCCTTTGGAATTATTATTCCACTACAATACAAAAAAATCTTCTCATTTAGATGAGCAGATGAACTCTTGATTTTCTCTCAAGTTATCAAAATTAAACCAAGTGTCCACAAGGAAGAAACGAGGAGGAAAAGAACCATGAGCCAACAACAATCCACCCCAGAAAGCTATTGCTGCAGGAATTGCAGGTCCAGTTAGCTAAGAAATCTTATTTATCCAGCCATGATATTTAGAATTGTTTCAACATTAAGGGCCCTTGATGCCACTCATTCCACCATGTTTCCTTGTAAAAGACTCTGTGACAATCTTTCAAATTTCTCTGGAGATAAAAATTCTAAAATCATTTCAGCCATGCAGCAGGAATTATTTCTTGCCTTAAGGTGGACACTGATAAGCCGGGCTTTCCAACAACCAGTAAAATAATGGAATAGATCATTCTACGGCATTGAAAAGTGAAGACCTTGGGAAATGGCATTGCACAGCCAATTTACAGCAGATGCCAGTGAGAGAAATCTGTAACTTGCAACTTTCCACTCAACTCTGCCTATCAGTGCTTGAGTAAGGTAAGCATGGAAGTACATTTGCACTGACAATAGCATATGTATTAGAAGGTGTACCACCTGAGCATGACGTTTCTGATCATGACCCGCAAGAATATAGACTGCTGTATAGCAACTACCACGGTGTCGTGGAGGTAAGTATATTTGGGTAAGTACAGGTAGGCAAATGAGATAAGCACAGTACATCTACACTTAGATCTATATATTCACCTTAATGATGCAGTGGTAGTCAGAATCCTGCAGTCAATATTCTTGTAGGTCAGTATTTATGACCATGGCGTACAGCTGTGTTAGAAACCATGGGATAAAAAAGTATAAAGGAAACTGATGGGCATGAATGTAAAGGTGAAGGGACTACGACAGAGAAAATATACATCATGTCCTCTATTTTTGCCCATGGTACGATGAAGAGAGAAGCAAGTTTCCTAAAAAATAACTCAGATCAGGGACTGCACAGAAATTATATATTTTCTGCTGGGATTGGAATTACCCTAGTCACAAGGAAAGTTGCAAAAAAAAAAGGAACATGTTACAGGTCAAAACAGATGAACCAGATAAAAACATACAATCTTAAATAAAATGTCTCTGAGGTACCATGGAAATACTGTGGCAGGGAAATTGTATTTTAACTAGTGCAAGAGACAGAAAGCTCTAATCTAAATTAAAAACAATGAGTGCCGAAAGTGATGAAAGTGGACAAAGACACTGCCTACAGGGAATGTGTAACTCTTGCGTCCTCATAAAAGTCTAGCAGGCAGAAAACAATATCCAGTGAACATACTTAGCCCACGAGTGAAGTATTTGAAAGCAACCAGCGAGGATGCTCTTGTCATTATTTGCTTACCAAAAACATTGCAACTTGTTTGAAACACTTTTATAAAATATAAACTTTCTAGTGAGAAAATTCAAGAACGACAAACACATTTAGGTGCCTAGTCACAAAGACATTTTAGAGTACATAAAGTAGTACTCCTGTGATACTCTTTTATGCACTTGTATAAGCCTTTGTGAATTAGCCCAAAACTTCTAGGATCAGAATAAAAAGTGAGTATTCAGGGAATTTTCTAGACCTGTGCCCTCTGTGCACGTTTACTAGTAGGGAGTTGAACCATTCAGGGTCAATTCACTAAAGTATGAAAGAGGGCTCCAAAGAGTAGGCGAAGTGGTACTATAGGAGCACTATTTTAGGTAAATGCTTTTGTGAATCGGCCACTAAATCTCATGCATATCATATCTACCACCAGGCTTTTCTACTGCAAAGAGTCTTGCACTGGTACACCACAGGTGCAATAATACCCTGATATTATCAGAATCTAAGGGGCCATGATGACAGTCTGATTGATGCTGAGTCAGAGACAGGCTACAGGTGCTGTATTGATTGATGTCCTTTGCTTATGTCTTACATAATGTTCCACTTTTGTGCACCAGTTTCTCCTATTCTCCTTTATATCCAGATTAGGCTGAGAATATCGAGTCCTGAATATCGACCGGTCACAACATATTGTTGTAACAATATTGAGGGACAAAATAATGGAAGGTAAATTTCTATACATTTTCTATACCTAACTTTATATATACGTACCTTGGTGATATACAGTCCTTCAAGGTACGTATAAGTGGAGTGAAGATTAGTAAACCCTTACCTCCCTCTGTGCACTTACCTTTTGGGATGTTGTCCCACGACATCGTTGTACCAATATTCTGTCCCGACAATATTCAGTATTCGATACTCCCTACTGCGATCCTCACATCCTAATCACTCAGGCAGGTAAATATATCAACATTACCGCCCCATCCTTATCTCTTCTGACAGTACTTTCCTTATGAGGATGTGTAATGACAGATAAAGAGACATTCAAACTGTCCCTTTAAATGGTGCAGGGAATTGTATACTTTTGGCCTTGGCCAGAAGACAGACTACCTGAACATCCACCGATAAGTCTTGTTTGTCTTTTTCTCTCAGACAGACTTTGCACTGCCCCCTGGATGCTGTTCTGTATCTAATAAAGTTTCCTTTCTTTCCTAGTTTCACGTGTCAGACAGCAGTAGTATAAATCTATGTTTCAGATCAAACATTTATGCAAGCCAAATGTGACCGATAAGAGGTAAGGAGCCCCCTCTATTTAGCAGGACACCCTATTCTATTAGTTCCGTGATGTTAAATCTTCATACATCTCTGAAAAGCGGTTGTGTAAATTTTAGTGTGCGTACCGGCTTATTATCCCTGCTCTGCGTAATTGTGCATTACATGAAAGAGCGGACAGGGAATGTGGTGCCCAGCTGGACGTTCTAGATTACCCCGACAAATGTGACCAAAACATCTGCGCCCTTCCCAAAAACATCTGGGAAATTGTCCAGAAGCAGCGTGCAGATGTTTAAATTACTAATTAAGACTCTGTTTGGGTTGGATTCTATATTTCAGTCTTAGCACCCAAGTAAAATCAGTGGTGTATCTTATTCTAGCATATGAATGTTCTGCCTACCGAGCCGGGGTCAGACTGGGAACCAAAAGCAGCCCTGGCAAAAATGTTCAAACCAACTACCTCCTCTTTTTACCCACTCACTCTATTTCCAAGCATTTCCTGTCTCTCTCTTTCTCTTTCTCTCTCCCCGCCCCCGCTCTTCATTCCATCCTCTCTCTTTGCAATAAAGTGACTGGTGGCACCGCCATGACCGCCAGGAACTACACTGCCTATTGGCCCTGACAGTGCATGGCAGGAAGGGGCGTGGCTTCATTGTGACATGCGTAATTCTAAAGCCTTGAGAAGTGCTAATGCGATCGGCAGCTGAAATCCATAATAGTGAAGGGCCTCCTTGCCCCACAGTATTCAGAATTTGCTTCTGACTTCTCATTTTTGCACTTATCATGTGCTGCTTCGGGGCATGCCTTGGTGGATGCTACGAATGCAATCACACTTCATTCTGTTCTTCAGAAGGATGACTCTGCCTTCCCAGTTCTTATTAGCAGGTTGATGGACTTCCATTCTCTAAGGTGCAGATGGGAAGTGGAACCATTTGTCAGTTCAAGCTCCAGGTCATCACCTCTCTCCCGTAATTTCGGATGGCCCTCAAGACCTGGCTGTTGGAATAAGTCTCTGGGATCTGCAAGTGCCTGGATACCCTATCGGGTGATTAGCTGTGCTTTATAAACTGTGATTGATTGAAGCTGGAATTTACAAATCATTTGATCTGTTACAGGGGAGGGGATTACCCTCTTCAGGCATACTTTATATTACTGTTCATTACCCATGTTTTCAACAGTTTGCTCCACCATTGCTTTGCTCAATCCATGGAATTCACTCACCCTCATCATCACCAGGCCGGATCAGAAACTAAAATCAGCCTAGGTAAATATGTTCAAATCAGCCTCACATGCCAAGAGGCCGGGCTAGAATAGGACTATAGGGGCGTAATCAGAAAATAGTAGATCACTGTGCTTCCAATGCAACCCATGAGCCTGCTGTCCACTGGGAAAATGCTCAAGTGTCCAATTTGGCCCTGGGTATCACAGTGTGTTTATAAGCTACAACTGTCTCAGCGATCACGGCACTGCAGAAAGAACTAGGGGCCAGTAGTGCTAATATTTCATTTGCAAAAAGTGGGTGCAATTTGTGGACAGTTTTTTTTATTTAATGAAATAGAATTTTGTGAAACGACTTGTGTAATAATAATAGGTCAGTTCACAAAAGGCCAGATCGTAGGGGTTGCAGACCGACCTGCCTTATTCAGTGGTAGCTGCCACAAAACGAAAGTGTGTGTGGTTGGGGGAATTAGAGGGGGCAGAGAATTTAGGGGAAAATAATCATTTTTAAAACATACCTTTTGCTGCCGGTGCCTTCGTCGGCCGCCTCAGTGCTCTCCCAGAAGTCTCTAGGAAAGCACAGAATCCGTAACGGATCCAGAT
The DNA here is from genome assembly GCF_964263255.1 of Lissotriton vulgaris. Taxonomy (NCBI): domain Eukaryota; kingdom Metazoa; phylum Chordata; class Amphibia; order Caudata; family Salamandridae; genus Lissotriton; species Lissotriton vulgaris. The sequence continues at coordinate 1,355,078,920 of NC_141694.1, forward strand.
GCTACTCTCATGCTATGAGTGCAGTGCCAGGAATGGTCGGAGCGGCCTGGTCTGACGATCAGACAGTGCCTGGGATCCTGCACCTTTTCTCTATTACGGCTGTGTGGAGAAATTGAAGCGTGCATGTCTGTTTGGCAGGCCTAGGACGGCCAGTTAAACTGACATGCACACTTTTAAGTACCCACCAGACCTCCCTGTCCTTGCCCGGCCCAGTCCAGCCCTACACACATGCCTAAGCCAGAGCCAGTCACAGAAAAAGAAAATTAAATTGTTTTATTATCATTTTATTCTTCTGTACGAGTGGAGCGGCGCTCCTCTGCCGTTATGGAGAAGCCGTCCCTGGCCTAATTATTATTTTTGTTAAACAGTCTGGTCGCCATTTGCAACCTTCTGTGAGTAGGTGCAATCATAGGGATGGTGGCCTGCATGAATAGCAGATGTCCAGCCCTATGAGCGCATTCAACATAGATACAAAAAATGCCTGTGTTCCTTTAAAGAACCAATGAAAGTTTTTTTTCCGCTGCCTACTCCCCACAAGGCTGCCAACACTATTCTCAAAGGGGGAAGTGTCCTAAGAAGAACCTTTTCCCTTTGTGGATCAGTTACCAACCCAACTCGGGGCTCCACCACCCTACCCTTTCTATATCTCACTCTTGCAGGTTCTTTTTCACCTCGTCCTCTCTCCATTTCCTATCTTTCTCTTCCTCCTCCTTTTCCCCTTTTCTAACTTTTTCGCTCTCGATCAAAGTCTGACAGTAAAAGTTTTTGTTTACTCTTGGTGAGTGATAGATGCTTAGAAATTCAGATATAGATAACATAAAAAAATTCAATAATTTGAATATCCAGTTAGTGCTCTTACTTAATAAAAAAAATATGACCTTTCTTTACTTAAAGTTGCAATAACCTAGTAAAAATGTGACAACCTACATATAGAGGATAACATCTGGATTCCCTTTTGCAGATACAGCTGAGTTCTAAATGTACAAATTTGATAACAGCTCAGGCAAAAATGCATGTTCATAATTACTCATGTGGCCACGATGTTGCACACCTTACTGGTGTAAGTAGTTCTGAAGGTGGTCCTCTGACTCAAAGTCTAACGAAGAACAATTAAGTCTCCTTTTCCAAACCTACAACCACTGGAACAAATTAAGCACAGGACACAGTGACATTTGGATTGACTAACAGTAGCTGCTCCTCCGTTAAGGCGGAAGAGTGTCACCCCGCTGCTCTCAGAGCAGTGCAACAAGGAACAATAAAATGATAATAACACATTTTTATTATCATTTTATTTTTCTGCACGGAGCCAAATTGGAGTGGAGCCGGCTGGGCTGGTTTACAGGAGGAGGAGTGGTATTGACACTACTAAGTGTGCCTGAATGTTTGACCAGCCGTCCTGAGCCAGCCAAACTGTCATGCGCACTTAGCATTTCTCCACCCAGCTGTGTTGTACAGCCGGGTGGAGAACTGTCCCAAGGCTCCCATGCACAGTCTGAGCTGCCAAACAGGCCACGGAGACCAATCATGACACAGCTGTCATGCTTGTGAGAGCAGCGTCGTGATTAGCTATGGGGAGCCTGGGAGCTCCCTGCTTCCAGGAGTCAGGAGGAAGAGAAGAGGACGGAGGAGAAGTGGCGGCTGTAAGCAGGTGAAAATGGCGGCTGTAAGCAGGTGAAACTCTTCATGATTAAAGTGCATTGCTGCGTTTAGGACCTAAGATGAAGGTCAGTAGTGCCTCGCTCGGCAGTGAAGACCTACTGTATTACACGATCGTCAAAAGTTGGAAATACATATGAATTTGCTAAATAGCTTTTGTCACTGCCTTTTGCATTCTCATCATTTTCTTTCATTTCCCTTTGTCTGCAATTTTACGCGATGGCAGCTTTGCACTTTGAGAGCCACCCTGGTGGCACTAATTCCGGTCCATTAATATTGCTAATGTGTTGAAGTTGAAATGCTGCAAATCATAAAATCCGCGCGCTTCATCCCTTTATTGTTCATTACATCCTTTCTTGAGCATCCCATGTCAATGACAAATCAAAATCTCTCGGTTCTCTCCGCCTTCTGCCTTGCTTGCTGTAGGAGATGGTTCCCTCGTTCTTTCCAAACAGATCTGCAATCCCCCGGAGTATGTCGAGTGACACCAATGGCCTGGTGCTTGAGTGACCTCTTCAAGATCCTTGAAACCACAGAAATGAATTGTTAATGGCCCAGGCAGGGCCAGACTGGGAACAGCAACAAACCTTGGCAGATTTCTGCTTGACCGGCCCTGGGAGAGGGCGCTACCAAGAAGCAATGCTCTCGCTTTTGTTAGAGGGATCAGATATTACAGTACTGCTGCAAAACCGGCCCCCAGTGACAAAACCGGCCCCATGGGAACAAAACCAGCCCCCTCCCCTCTGGCCCACCTTGGAAATGCCCGCTGCTCCCTGCAGCAAATCCGGCCCTGGGCCCAAGTCTGAGATTTCATCCTTGTCCTTCACACACTAAAAGGTGCCCCGCAAGAGCATCTCTGAGCTCGAATGGTGAAAAAATAGTAAGAGCAGTTGAAGTAGAAGGTAGAACTACAACAGAGACAGGAAGAGTTTGGCCATTGTCAAAAGAAACCTATACTCCCCAACAAAGGTAGGGCCTCATTCTTAGCGATCAGTTATTCTCCTGGTAAATATTCAAGAGTATTTCATGGGCATTGTATTACTGCCTAATTCAAATTTCTGCACCCATGAATGGAGGACACTGCATATTTTCTCCTGTTCCTTGTTGCATAGTATAGAATGTGCAGTATTTTCCCTGCACAAATTCTGCCAGGGTTTAACTGGCAACATTCAGTTGAGAAACAAATGCAGATTTACCACCACCACTTGTGATAATGATTCGGATCCAAACTCCAGTTCGCACTTGGATTGGGCTTTCTTTGGTAATTATAATGAGGGTCTTCATCTTTACACTTTAATTTTCTAAGTAAGGGAAAATGTGTGTGACTGAATATGCATCTGCATTTCTACAACCCCAGGCTGAAAAAACAAATCATTCAGTGGCACTTCAGTGGTTGGTGCTGACCCCTCCATCAGGTGGCCATCATTGTAGCCTAATCCAAACACCGTCTTAGACCTGTCAGCCTTAGGGGGATCTTCCCCCAAACCTTTTGTCTTACTCTTCTATTATTTTGCTACTCTCGTTTTTGTTGACCATAGGAATCTCTGCACCTTACCACTTTTGCCAGGCCTAAACCAGGTTTTTTAATATATTTAAGTAACCCCTACGGTAGGCCTTAAATATCCTATAGAGCAAGGTGCAGTGTATTTAAAAAGGTGGACATGTACTTTTAACTTTTATCTGTCCTGGTGATGATAAACACCTGAAGTCATTTTAAACTACTATAAGGCCTACCTCTCCCATTGGATAACATTGTATTACCTTATTACATTTAGTAAGTTATAACTTTCAAATGGGAGCAGGTAAGATTAACACGTTGGTGTTACCTAATCTAATTTGTGACTGGAGTTTCAATATATAGGTTCATCAATCTACTCCTAATCACACATTCCTCTTTAGGCATTGGTTTAAGAACTTATATTGTTGATGGCCTCTAGTATCAAGACAAACAGTAACAACAATTTGCATTCATTTGTTACAATATATTAGGCGATTGAAAATAGAATAGAAATTGAGACACCAATGCATGCTATGTGTTTTGTGCTTAATCACAGTTGTGTCCCATGTATTCAAAGAGATGAATGTAACAATCACCACATAAATGGCATGACATACAATCTTAAAAATACACCACATTTAGTTGACTATGGTAACACCTTACCCTAATTGGGCAATGTTCAAGACTCCTCGAGTCATGCACAACAGCATGGTATTTGCGTGCTGAAAAACACCAATGAGGCCGGTCATTAGACCTTTGTTTTTTTTATTCTGTTGGAGAGAGGTGAATAGTCACTTTCTCTATTGTTATGGTGCAATTGGCTATGCCGTACTTAAAGGTTTTTGAGGAACAACACTCTGGACGACCTACCCTCGCAGGCTGACTCGGAAGAGACGGCAGGTTCAAGTATTTAACCAGTTCTGGCTCAATTAACTAGGATCAGGTGTTTCGGATTATGAACCCACCCATGAATTTACAGCTAAAGCGGAGAGTTTCGAAACGGGTTGGTCTGTCAGTTTTCTTTCGCAGTTGATGGGAAAACCACTTGCTTTCAAATATGGAAAAACCATGGTGGCCATCTTATCAGTGTAATGGGGAGCTGCACTCGACAGTGAATGTTGGACGTAATTAAGCTAATGGTGTCCGATTTTGACCACCATGACATCCAAGTGTTACGCAAAGACCAGTAGTTCCTCGTGTTTAAATCGATTAGGGTTTATTCTCAGGGGTAATTTATTATGTGTTTATATTAGATAAAATGACGGACAAGCCAGTGCAAAGCACCACTCAAGAAGTTAGAAAGTTAAAGGAGGTTGCTATTATCACCGAAGTGCTTATTGGTGTACCCAATTCAACAGGAACTGTATTCATGGATAATTATATCCATTGAATTTAAGAGACAGAACATATTTCATTACATGGGGAACCATAATGGCCTTCTTGTTGGTTGTCTGAGGAAGTTCCAGCAATTATAAGTGGGTGCTGACAAGCGTTTGAAATGTCGTGTACCTAATTTTAGTGGCCATGAAGGTATGTTGGAATAATGTGGTCACAGAACTATGTTATCATGTGTCAATTAGAGTCCTTTTTTTAGTTTGTAGTAATGTCTAGGGCATGTGTCATGTCCTATATGGGGGCAGATTTTTCTTATATCTCATGCCAAGGTATATTTTAGTTGAGGCCGTTAGTATTGGAAGGAAGATGACATATCCACTGTGTATTGCTCCTAGAAAGTAAGACAAAGGGGGAATAGGTGTTAGCAGGATGGGTCATTGATACGGAGGACGGAGCTATCACCTACTACACTTGATCATCACAAAGCCTCTGCCTCAGCACACTTACAAAGGGTTTGGCACCAGGTTTTTGTGCTCCCAGAGAAGTTGGTGCCAGGTCAAAGAGTCAGGAACTTCAAGACAACTATGGGGGTAAAAACCTCAATAACCTTCTCCTACTTCAAACCTAGCACCACGTCTAAATATTGGACCCTTAAACCCAACTCTTCAGTACACCTCTGGACCTGTGGATACTACGGAAGAAGGACTGCTGTTCTGCTCTGCAGACAGAAGGACAGCTGCCCTGCTAGCTGAGAAGAAAGACTGAACCTGCTACCTTCATCCCTGTCTGAAGTGACTCCAAGGGTCAGCTGACTGACCTCTTGTTCTGAGCTACAGGGACATAAGCTCCCTGAATCTGACCTGCTGCCTGGACAGGCAAATAGACCTGCCTGAGCCCTACTGGCCTCTGCTGTAGTGGGTTCCTAATGCCCAAGAGTTGCCCCTCAGGTCCTGGACCCTCGGCGTGGCATCTGTTGAGCTCCTCACCAAAGAAAATGCGAAATCTAGAGGTTTTGGAATCTTCTCAACCACAAACAGGCCTGTTCATGCCATGATCTTGCCACCTACAACAACCACCAACACAAATCTCTGGTGAACCCAACACTTTGCGCTACAGCGACCACCAGTGATAACCAGCAATGCGAAATAAGGACTTTACTCTACAGCATCGACAGTCCACCATAACCAGAGAAAACCTCCAGCTATGATCATCCATGAAGTCTGACAAGATCTTGGCAATACAGAGACAACCATCCACAACACCCAGCCTGCTCTTCACGCTACTGAGTCTACCATCTGTGATGCTTTTCTTGTCCCTCACAGCCCACTCCACTGGGAACTGGACTTTTTGTGCTATACTTTGAAGGTAATTCATTCAGTAGGGCTAACATGATCATCTGTATCCGGCCCATGCCCAAGAGCGGTAAGCCTGAACTTGTGACTTTCACCCAGTCTTGCATGACCTGACATCAGCAAATGGCGCTTTGTGCTTTATAAAATTGTATGTCTCCAGTTCCACTGGTTGGATGTTTGTCATTTTGGTGTCAAATATTTTTTTTTAATTTACTCAAACTTTCTAAATTGGGGTGGAATTTCTCTGGTGTTGCGTTTCACTTTATTACTCTTTGAAGTGTTGCATAAATACTTTACATGCGGCCTCTAAGTTAAGCCTCACTGCTTTTGTGCCTTGCTACCAGAGCGATGAGCACAAGTTAATTTGGGGTTTGCTTGTGTCACACCCTGACAAGAATTGTGGTTGCTGTTTGAATAAGATTTCTACCACCTCAATCAGTAACCCAATTTCCTACACACAGTGCCTGGCCTTCTATTTGCATTGCATTGCTCCTCAAATTGTAAGACCAAGCTGGAATCCTGAACCAATTGTGGAGTCATTTCACTATCTCTGTTAGTGTACTACAACATGATTGGACACCCATGCAAACATGATAGGAAGCTGCTGAGATTCTAGCATGTCTTATATACACATAAGTAACACACTAGATAGACAGGCCCTGTAGGGTGTGGGTCCCTTGCACCTTAATGGCTATAAGGGTCTATGATACACCTAGACTATCTCCAGATCGATAGCTAAATCAAGATGTTTGCAAGTTTTAGTTCCAATTTGAAAATATTTTATCCTAACTTAAACATACAAAACAGAAGAATAATGGTATAAACTAAATATAGAGTCAACATCTTTTAGTATGTGTATCTTTAATCCCCTTATCAGATAGTTTTTACCCAAAATTATGTCATTTGGCTGGTAGACACAAGTTGAATGATGCAGTGTAAGTTATGGAATTCTCAATGCATTGAACATTCCTCTCCAACTGGACTGCTGGGAGATTCATCAGTTGTGGATACCCAAAAGAAACAGCCCCTACAAGTTTCACAAAAAGGTAGACCTGGATAGGCTCTTTAAATTAGAGTATGCAACACAGGCTAGGGAGTACCAGGAGATGCAGAACTTCCTTGAAGAAATATTAGTCGTATGTACTAAACTCCAGCAACAAGCTACAGATAGCGTCCTACAGGCTGATAAACTGAAATGTTCAAAAGGCATGGTCAATACATATCAGAATTTTACACTAAATACATACATAAATAACAACAATTGTATTAAACAAATCAGGGATGGCATGAACAAAAATTTGGGCCATTTTTAAAACATTCAAGACTTTACATCATATTCTACTATTAAAATCATCACAACAGCTCCGAAGATATTAAGGCACCTTAATTTTGGGAACAGAACAAACCAAACCTCATGAGCCAGGCATGGCAAAATAATTCTATAGTAGTAATAGATCGTAACCTAATAGCAAAACAGCAGGAAGACGCTTCACCTATGCAATTCTAAAAAACCTTTAGTTGTAATTTGGCTTGCATAGTAATAATATGTGATTGGTCGGATTCTATTTTCAAGGGGGCAAAATAGTATCACAGTAGCCACCCAAAAGGAAGAAAATGTTAAATGATGCACTTCTTAATAACAAACACCTGAAAAATATATATTTTTCTTTTCAGATTCCTAATTTTAGGACTCCTAATTGCCTTCTGTGAATACCGAAAGTCATAAAGTCAGGATTTGTCTCAGTTTAGGAGTAGTAAAGTTAGGACTCCTAACTTTAGGACTCCTAAATGACTTCTGTGAATACCAAAATGATTAAGTGCCTTCTGTGAATATCAAAATGGTAGTAAGTTTAGGATTTTTTCTTAAGTTAGTTCTGTGAATCGGGCCCTGTGTGCTTAGCTTATAAAATATTTTTTCGTTTTTGTTGAATTTTTCACGGTAAATAATTAGAATAAAGTGTGGTGATACTCTTTTACTTATTCCCGATCTGTAAAACTGAATAATAAACGACAAACAGTTATCAGTTTTCCACTGTACTTTGTTCACAATTCAATGCCAGTTATTTAGAACACAACACTCAACTCAGATTAAATACTGTGGTATATATATTCAAGCAGACTTGAGATTCATGTTGCAGAAAAAAGACAAAATTAAAATGCATTCGCTATTTATCACTTGCATTCACATCTAAATGACTAACATGTAACTTAAAAGGGGTATGTTTAACAGAGTAAGAACATGATAGCCATAAGACTGCAGGAATAGAAATAAATAATGCAGGCTATCAGGAAATGTATTATATATGTCATTGATTGTGTTAAACGAATAGCAATGTTTTATATTAGGACAAATAACAAGAGAACAAAGGCCTTCTTTTCGACCCCAACTACGTTCTCTACTGATGAGGGAAGATATCCCGAAACCCGGGCCATGTCTCGGGTCTAGAGATCTTGAGAACAACAAGTACTTACTTGCACCTACGTAGGTGAACCACTTACGAACTATATGTACCAGAACCCTCAGGGGCGATCCGGAGGAGGGGCTAGCGGTGTGCGATCCATTGCGGTTGATTCTACAAATGGGCTCCCTTGAGCCTTTGAGCTGACGAGCAGCTGGATGACGCACCTGCGTGCCGGTTAGGCATCGAGGCCTATGACGGTTACTTGGCGGCCTTCTTTTCCACCCCAACTACGTTCTCTACTGATGAGGGAAGATATCCCGAAACCCGGGCCATGTCTCGGGTCTAGAGATCTTGAGAACAACAAGTACTTACTTGCACCTACCTAGGTGAGCCACTTACAAACTATATGTACCAGAACCCTCAGGGGCGATCCGGAGGAGGGGCTAGCGGTGTGCGATCCATTGCGGTTGATTCTACAAATGGGCTCCCTTGAGCCTTTGAGCTGACGAGCTTCTGGATGACGCACCTGCGTGCCGGTTAGGCATCGAGGCCTGTGACGGTTACTTGGCGGCCTTCTTTTCCACCCCAACTACGTTCTCTACTGATGATGGAAGATATCCCGAAACCCGGGCCAGGTCTCGGGTCTAGAGATCTTGAGAACAACAAGTACTTACTTGCACCTACCTAGGTGAACCACTTACGAACTATATGTACCAGAACCCTCAGGGGCAATCCGGAGGAGGGGCTAGAGGTGTGCGATCCATTGCGGTTGACTCAACAAGAGAACAAAGTCGATTGAGTGTGATTTAATCATTATTACTACTCTGGTCATGCTAGATGCAGTGGCATAAGGAAACTTGAAGGGGGACCCCCTTGCAAAGTGCATTGAGGGGGGCTCCACGCTCCGGACTCAGTCAGGAGCTCTCAGGCCTGCCCGTGCACTGTACTCAGAGTGGGCCCCCTTGAGCTCGGGGGCCACTCCACACCACGGGGCCATTGTTACGCCACTGGCTAGATGCAGAAATTGATTTTTCTTTAAAACACATTTTGCACTGGTTTGCATCACATTTGCGGCACAAACACAGTGCAAAAAACGTGTAAATCAGGCTCATAGCCTGGTGCAAAAATGCACCTCGGTTCAAATTAGCAGAGATGAACAAAGGCACCCCCACGGCAGTTTCCATTATTGGAGTTAATGGGTTGCAGCTATTCCTTGTTAAGACTGCAGGTGCCCTATGTAGAAAAGCATGCTGTTTGCAGAGCTGTCCAAAACTGTTCCATGTGGAAATAGCTCCTAAATGAAAGCCCCGAAGCACCTGGCTCCTTCCAGGCCAGAACTGTGCAGCTCTAAACACAGCAGATGGTTTGAGTTTTACTGCCAAGAACTGGAGCTCTGGAAATCAATTACCACACAACCACTAAAGTGAGGGTGCCAGGTATTCCGGGAAGCCATGAGATCAGTGTCTCATTAAAGAAGCAGCACTGCCCAAAAAGGAAACAGACAACACAGCCAGCCTCAAGGCACTTGACAAGTTTCTTCTGATCTGAGGCCAACCACACAACGCGAGATTTCTAAATATAATTTTCCTTCTTTTTTTATTTCAAAGTATTTTATTAAGTTTTTTATACAAACAATTGTCATCGCTTTATTATTACTGGGTAACAGCCCAAACTGGCTGCAGTTGTCAGGATCAGGTTGTAGTATACATGTTTGGCTGTCCCCTTTCCCACTGTCTTGCTAAGAGAATAAGAGTGAAGGTGAAGGAGACAGATAGCAAAGAAAAGAGAGAGAGGAAGAGGCAGTATACAAAATGATTATTTCAGTTGTGGGTAATAAACTGTATTTTTTGGATGTGTTCACATTTTATCCTAATGCAAACCTCTGCTGTGTAACATATTTTTCAAATCTCCATGAAGGATTGATGTCTTGAACATGGCAACTTCTGTCAGAACAGTTTTCAGAAAGAGAGTAACCTGTCGGTATGGTTTATTTGTGATAAAGACAGTGGGCATTAAAAACGTTATATTACCTCAGGAATATAATTGAAGAAAAATACTTTTAAACCAGTGTTGTGAATTGGACCAGATTTCAATTGTGTTGCTAACATATTTTCTGTGTATGATTGTGGTGGTAAATACTGCACACAAGTTATACATTCCTTCAACAGTGCAACACACACACATTGTTCAGGAACTTCTCTAATAGGCATACTTTTCAGATGATGGGTATAATCTGTGATGAGCATTTAATGTTGAGCCTTTCCCATTATGCCATTTAGTAAACTCAGACATGATCAAATTATTTTCATGTGTTTAGGTGAAGAAAAATTAATGTATTGCGTAAAGTAGTGCGCCAGAGAAAAAAACACTGCATAAATGTTTTGCGCCACTTTTCATGTTTCCGTAATAGGGCTAGAGCACATATGGTTTGCTAAATTCAAAAATATCACAAGAGGGAAAATATGAAACAAATTTATTTCTGCACTGTGTTTAATGCTGGAGCGGGCCTTTAATGGCCGGTATAGCCCTCTATATTAGGCTGCAAAGCTATAATAGAGTAAATGGATTTTGTCCACTTTCCTCATGTGGTAGATGAGGCTGATTTCAATGGAAAACGAGTTTGCTCCATTTCAAACCAAGCGTCAAAATAGGGCAACACGTTTGTTCCTCGACAAGAATTAAAAATGGTGCGACATTCGTTTTTCTGTACTTTGGACCAGTGTAAAGGCTGTGTAATTTAGAAAATCTAAAGAAGGTGATCAGAGTCCAACAAAGCTCATACAAATGACAGAAACAGTTAAGAAAAGCAAACAGTACAAGGGGAAACAACACCTGTGCAGAAAAGAAGTATGATGAATAAGCTCCTGCATCTTACATCAAATATGACTTTTTTGGGAGTGAGTTCTTTAGCTACAGAACAGGCAGAGGTCATGCCCAGTGGGTACGAGGGCAGGATCACTGGATGCAGGGTATGCTAAAGGCCATACTCTGTACCCTCTGTATGATGAGCAGGGGGTCAATGTATCTGATTAAAAAGAACTAAACCACCTAAAACAACTTAGTTAAATGGTTGCTACGCTTGGATAACAAAATCACAAATCTATACTAATATAATAAAGAGAGAGCACAAACCTTTGAGGCGGGTAATCTCAGGAACCACAGCACCAATCACAACACCAAATACAGTGTTGGAAAAGGCAGTTGCAGCAGAAGGACATAGGCTATGCAGACACTCACCATATACATTTAAAAGGTAAAAGAACAGTGCCAGCAAAGTAGTCCCTTTTGGGCGTGTCTGCGTTGTGCTGTGGGCGTGTGCTGGGGGCGTGACAAACACTGGGGGCGTGTGGTACGTTCGCCCTTCATGCGGCGTGGGCGTGTGCGGGGTGCGGGATTACGGAAAAATAAAGGGAGCATCGTGCCCAATATTTCATTGTTTTTTCTTCCCAGGTTCTGCACATTCCAGCTCCGGGTGTCCACCCTGCTCCCTTTAAATACCCCTGCACCCCATAATCATAACCCACCCTTACTCCTTAAAATACCGCAACACCCCAACACCCTTAAACACTAACCCATCTTAACCCTATAAATATACCCTGTACCCCAAAACCCAAACCTATCCCTAAACCCTAAAAATACCCCTGTACCCCAAAACCCAAACCTAGCCCTGAACCCTATAAATAACCCTGTACCTCAAAACCCAAACCTACCCCTGAACCCTAAAAATACCCCTGTATCCCAAAACCCAAACCTAGCCATGAACCCTAAAAATACCCCTGTACCCCAAAACCCAAACCTACCACTGATCCCTAAAATACCCCTGTACCACAAAACCCAAACCTAGCCATGAACCCTTAAAATACCCCTGTACCCCAAAACCCAAACCTACCCCTGAACCCTAAAAATACCCCTGTACCCCAAAACCCAAACCTACCCCTGAACCATAAAAATGACCCTGTACCCCAAAACCCAAACCTACCCCTGAACCCTAAAATCCCCCTGTACCCTAAAACCCAAACCTAGCCCTGAACCCTAAAAATACCTCTGTACCCAAAAACCCAAACCTAGCCCTGAACCCTTAAGATACCCCTGTACCCCAAAACCCAAACCTACCCTGAACCCTAAAAATACCCCTATACCCCAAATCCCAAACCTAGTCCTGAACCCTAAAAATACCCCTGTAACACAAAACCCATACCTATCTCTAAACCCTAAAACCACCCCTGTAGCCCATAATCCAACACTATATCTGAACCCTTAAAATACCCAAACACCCCAAAACATATACCTCAGTACCCCAAAACATAAACCCCTATACCCATACTTACCTTATCCAAACATTAAAAAAAACATGCTTTTACCATTCATGCATTTACAACGAATTTCGTTGTAAATGTATGCGTGGTAAAAGCATATAAAATGTAATGCCATGCGTTATAATGGCATTGCGGAGTCATGGTACTTTCGTAATGAAAGTATGCGGAGTTATGGTACGCGGAAAGAAAGTTGCAGAATAATGGGTGTTTACCCTCCCCCGGTAAGTACATTGGTGGCACGGCGGCCCACAACTCCAGCAACATACTCATATTTTTTCACCACCGAGTTGAAAAATGCACAGGTCTCTCTCATTGATGGCCAGCACCGACATACACTTTTAGACACACCTCCCGCCACAAGTTCTAGAATTGCGAACTTTAGAGCTGGGGAGCTACGTTCGAATCTCGGCATCTGCTCAACATCCTGTGATTCCAGGCAAATCGGTTTGTCTCCCTGTGCCTACCACAAATGAATGTGTTCTTCTGTGATGTAAATTGTGCTCATACCATGTTGTCGAGTTCGCGCTATATAATATTGCAAGGAAAAATAAAGTAGGGAAACTCGAGTTCACACACTACTGAACGCACACTCTTAAGTGCATCAGCAGTGCACTGTGAATCGGAGTGTTTCACAGCCCTGTCACAGATAAGAAATGCTATCAAAACGAAATCCTACAAAACAATATACTACTGGCCGTCGAGACGGGCTGCTAGTATGTTATAAAAACTCATTACAACCCACTAAAACATCTTTGCTGAAGAGCTTATTTATAACAGGATTGCGCCGCCGGAGCACCATTTATTTTTTTACGCTGTGGCAGAGCAAGCCTCTCAATCATATCTATGAGGTGACGCAAAGCCACTCTCCGTGGCTTTGCATGACCTCATAGATATGGAGTAAAACAAAGCAGCGCAAGTCGCTGCCTTGCCTTACTCTGCATAAAGGAGGCGTTCCATGGGTGTTGCATGGGTTTTCCAATGCAACACCCATGGATTTCGATGTTGTCCCAAATTTACTTAATCACGTAAACCTTGGGCAGCACCAAAATCTTATGCCTCCCGAAAGCAGGCATAACGTGGAGAAATATTTTTTTTTTCTCCTTGGTTTTTACTCTTTCCTTGTGTGCTGCATTCTGCCTCTCGAGATTGTTTTTGTGCAGGAAGGTGCCCCTTTCGGCACAAAAACAATCCGGCCTGCAACAGAGGCACCCTTGCATTGTGGTGTAAGGGTGCCTACATTGGTGCAAGGCAGCAAATTGTGCACCAGCGCAGGGGAAAAGGACAGAAATGAACCGTATTTCATAAATACCGTGTATTCCTGCACTTTCATATTAGCGTAGGACAGTGCAGCCAGAAGACTTGCGGCGTGCCCTACGCCAATTCCTTATAAATGAGGCCCAATATTGTGTATGTGATCCAAAACATAAAAGTCGCTGAAATTGATCAGCTGTGATGATTAATTAAACAGCAATCATTTATGGCGTTATTGGTGACATAAAATATGACATTACATGGAGACATAAGGCTGCAGTTTCATGGCCAGCCAACAGAAGCCCTCACAGACAGTAGATGCAGTTCCACTGTCAGCCAGCAGATGTCCTTACCAGACAGTCCAGGCACAAAAAATATTTCTGTTACATCGCAGAGAACACGTCCTCACAGAAATTAAATGGAAACAAACAACACCATTGGCCATGACATGAAGAAAAGGCAGTGCTAAATTTGTAAAAATGAAGTGCCGGGCCCTTCTCGGAAGGCCACTGCAGCCTGCCCTACCCATACCCTGCCACCACTGCCAATGATAGTACCAACATAACGTCTAACTATCGCACTTCTACAAGTGTGACAATTCAGACTATTTCAGTCCACACAAAGCTATAATAATGACATGAGAGTCTGGTATTATTAATTGTCAATACATATTGAATTTAATAAACATGATTTTTGTGCTCATCTCGAAACTAAAAAGACAGCGTCACCATGTGGTGAACTGTCACTACAGCCGGTGCTGACAATTAAATGCCTGTGCTGAGCACCGGAAACCTCTGGCACAAATCAAGCACTGAGCAATGGATCCCGATGGATCCCGATCGAAACCAGGAAGACGGTCACCCAGGCCCTCGTCACCAGCCGGCTGGACTACGGAAACACCCTCTATGCCGGAACCACAGCCAAGCTACAGAAAAGACTACAACGCATCCAGAACGCCTCCGCCCGACTCATCCTGGACATCCCTCGACGCAGCCACATCTCCGGCCACCTGAGGAACCTGCACTGGCTCCCCGTCAACAAGAGGATCACGTTCAAGCTCCTCACCCACGCACACAAGTCTCTCCACAACCTGGGCCCCAAGTACCTCAACGACCGCCTGACCTTCCACACACCCACCCGCCAGCTACGGTCCGCTAGCCTCGCCCTCGCCGCCGTACCACGCATCCGAAGAGCCACCGCCGGAGGCAGATCCTTCTCCTACCTGGCGGCCAAGACATGGAACTCCATCCCCATCCACCTCCGGCTGACCCAGGACCACCTCGCATTCAGGAGACAACTCAAGACCTGGCTGTTCGAGCAGTAGCGGCCCCCTTGCCCCAAGCGCCTTGAGACCCATCCGGGTGAGTAGCGCGCTATACAAGTGTTATGATTGATTGATTGATTGAACAAAGGTCCTCACAGAGAGCACAGAAGACAGAAGGCTGTAGCACCAGTGCTCGAGAAGAGGAAAGACAACTCTTCCACTGTACAAATTAGCTTCTAACGATTTCATAGAGATTTCACTTCAGTGAAAACTATATTAAATCGGACAGGGAGGTAATGATAACTAAGAGAGATGAGAAAGCACAGAGGCCCGGAGAGGGTGTTGGGGTGAGGAAACAGGGTAATACAATGAGTGAAAAGGGGGAGAGTTCTTTCAGATTTAATTTAATGCAGTAATTCAAAATCACGTCAGCTCAAACCAATTAATCTAAAACACCTGCTTGTTCAATGCACGCTTTCGACCTAAGTTAATTTGATCTATTTAAATAAAATCATTTTGTATCATTTTTGAAATTCATTTGCTAGAAGGCCAAAGGAATGGGGATAAATGAGAGCAGGCCTCGCTTAATTAGTGCACTGAAAGCATAGAGTATTTGTCAAAGCCCCTTGCCTATCAGTATATACTTAACATCAGCAGAGATTTTATTTTGATTAATGCCCCCACAAATGACATTTTGATAGTACAATGGCTCTGAAATGGCTGCAAATTGCTATGCACCATAATGAGCTGCAGTAACGTGCCACCCTTTGGATCCGCAGTGCGCCACCTTATTGGGTCAGTGGTTACGTAATTTACCTCACTACCCCGTTCAGATCAGAAAGTGTGCCTTTTAGGTTGAAGCATACCAGACAGAGCAGCTGTCTGGTTTGCTTAAGACATCTTTGGGACATTTGGAAAGCTTCTCTGGCAATGCATTCCACTCTTTGCTTGCAATTGGCTTTGTGGTTCATAACTCACATTTGCTTGCTTTCTATTTGCTGGCTTTACTTGTTTTAGGCTGTCCTGCTTGAGTTTGCCCCTTCCATAGAGCAGCACATTTTTACAAAGGTGCCTTGTATTCTTCTACCAGTGCTCCTGTCTGTAAACAAGCCTGCAAACCTTGTTCTTATCTAGTCATATTTGCTGTGCATTTAGAGAGAGAGGTCAAATGTCAGGCTCTCTCTTCTGAGGGAGCTTGGTGTTTACTTTTCTTTCTCTGACCTTACAGTGAAAGAGTTTATGTGCTGGGTAATGGAGGGGGTGGGGGGGTGATAGGGGAGGCTGTACAGTGTTATTTTTTTCTATCACACTCTAAACTACTGCTCTCTATTCCACTTCACTCTGTGCCACTCCACTTTATGCCACTGCACTCTATGCCAATGCACTCTACGCCAATCTACTCTGCACTACTGCACTCTATTCCACCATACTCAATTCTGCACTACTCAAATCTTCACCACTGCACTGTATGCCACTCTACTCTGCAGCATTGCATTCTTTGTCACTGCACTTATGCCACTCTATTGTACTCCGCACCGCTGTATGCTACTGCTCTCTATTCCACTCTGTGCCACTCTCCTCTATGCCACTGCACTCTACATCACTCTGTTCTACACCACTGCACTCTACGGCACTCTGCTCTGCAACACTGCACTCTCCACCACTGAACTCTACGTCACTCTACGCTTCACCACTGCACTTTATGCCACTGTACTCTACTCTGCACAACTCTACTCTACGCCACTCTACTGCACTCTACTCTAACGCACTCTTCATCACTACACTCTACATTAGTGAATTATTCGCCAGTTCGCTCTATGCTACTTTAATCTACGCTTCACTGCTGCACTTTGCATCACTGTACGCTAACCTGCAATACTCCACTCTACCCTGCACCACTCCACACCACTTCACTCTACTCTGAAACAATCTACTCTATGCCACTGCACTCTGCCCCACTTGACTTTACACCACACCACTCTACTCTACACCGCTCCACACTATGCAAATGCACTCTACACTACTTCAATCTACACTGTGCCACTCCACTCTGCCACTCTACTTTACTCTGCACCACTCTACTCTACGTCACTGCACTTTATGTCACTGTACTCTATGCCAATGCTCTCTACACCACTTTACTCAAAACCAATCCCCTCTACGCCAGTCTACTCTGTACCATTGCACTCTAAGTCACTATAGTCTACTCTGCAACACTCTACATCACTGCACTCTATGCCACTTCACTCTAGGCACTCTACTCTACTTCACTCCACTCTTTGATGCTCCACAATACTCCACTCTGACACTATAATCCATTAAACTCTACTCCAGTCTACTCCACTCTATGTCCCTCCATTCTATGCCCCTCCACTCTTTGCCCCTCCACTCTATGCCACTCCATTCTATGACATTTACTCTAGGCCACTCCATGCCATGTCACTCCACTGTACACTATTTCATTCCACTCCACTCCGATACTTTACTCCACTCTATCCCTCTCTACGACACTTTACTCCACTCTACAACCCTCCACTCTACGCCACTCCACTCAATGGCACTCCACAATACTCTACTCCACTCTATGCCTGTCCACTGTACTAGACTACACCAGTCTATGCCACTCCACACTATGCCCCTCTAATACACTCTGTGCAACTACCTCTATGCCACTCCACGTTACATTACTTCACTTTATGCCACTCCACTCTGCTCTATGCCACTCCACTCTATGACAATCTTTGCAACTCTGACACTCAACCCAACTCAACTCTACGACACTCTACTTCACTATATGCCCTTTACACTATAATACTCTGCTCCCTACATGACACTCCACAACACTCTACGCTACTCCACTCTACACCACCCCATGACACTCCATTTCATTCAACGACAATCCACTCTACTCTACACCACTCTACGTTGCTCCATGCCACTCCATGGCACTCAACACCACTCTCCTTTACGTCACTAACTTTTTTGTCCATGCTTAATAGTATCCACACTGGTGTATAACATGGCTAAAATACATTGGCAAATCCAATATCTCTTGCATATGCGCGACTTGGCTTTGCCAATGCTTCTTTACCATTTGGAGTAAAAATTAACTCACCTAGAGTAGACAGCGTTTGTTTGACCTGTCAGTCTGATAGAGTTGAACAGGTTTTATTCCTCAAATACTGCACCATCACGGTGCAAGGCCAACATTATTGCACACATTGAATGTAATTTCTCATCCAGGAGGGGTTGGGGGGGTTAGCAAATTGGAATCTGGTGTAAATTGCACACCCACTAATTACTGCACTCGCAATTGTGCAACTTGTACCTATGATTTATGATATTCGTGTAATCAGAGAATATGTCCACATTTCTTTTGTTTGCAGCTTGAAGTCGCGTAGGGAGAATGTGCAATACAGTAGCCTTCTGTGCATTTTACTTCCAAACATACGCTTTGAGCAGGCGATGTTCTTTTTGAGTTTGGTGCAGGCGTCGCACGGCGCAAGCCAAAAGCCACATATGCACTTTAAATCGCGACGCAGCTTAAAGACTTGTGTGCAATCTGTTCACATTATAGTAAATGACATTTCTCTATCTACAGTACTTGAGCTGTTACTGAACATTCTTTACAAATCTATTACAAAGGACATATTTTGAGTGACCTTACATGGGTGTTAGCACGTGCCTATATTTGGACAGAGGGTCTCGATTAAATTGATAGTTAAGGATTCTAACTAAAAAGAACATTCCCTCTCCCACACTTATTTCACAACTGCCATTACTTTTCCTTTAGTTTTCCTCATAGTGAGGACATTTTGAGTATTTAAGAGAGATGGAGCGGTAACAGAGGATAGTCACGCAGGGCCTTATCGACGCAACTCATAAATTAAATTTATGAAACCACGCAAGGCCACTTTACGCGGCCCTGAATAGCTCCATAAATCTGGAGTAACGCAACGCAGCACAAATCCCTGTGTTGCATTACTCTGCCCTGGGAAGGCGTTGCATGGGTGTTCCCACATAACTCCCATGGTTTTTATGCATTCCCAGATTTAGCAAAAGTGGTAGACCTGGGAATGTGCCAAAAAGATACACTTTCTCAGGGGGGAGTAAGGAGGAGAAATATCTTTATTCCTCCTCGTCACTTCCGCTTTGTATGTGTGCTGCATTCGCAGGATTCTTTTTGTTCAGGAAGGTTTCCCTTCCTGCACAAAAATAATCATGCTTGCAACGCAGGCCCCCTTGCATTGGGCAAGGGGACTCAAAATTGGCACTAGGCAGCCCATTGTGCGCCAGTATTGGAGACAGGACAGGCATGCACCGTATTGGAAGAAATAGGGCATATTTATGCCGTTTCTGTGTAACGCAGCGCAGCAAGGTGACTTGCTGAACTGCATTGCCTTACAAGCCAATAAATATGCCTCTCAGTTTAATACACTCGTCTATATCATGTAAACCAACATTATTTTCCACATGGTGGTTGGCTGGGCAACCAGTGAGTGAAATGTAACATTCTCTAAGCATTTCACCTAAAGTGATGGGCGCAGCCTCACTCCCATACCATATTTCTTAGTGCAGTGTGGGCTCTGCCTTGTACTACCATTCGATATTAATGTTGGTTTTGAAAAGCTTATCAAGCAATGACAATTCAAACATCGCCCTACCGACCTTCTGTTAATCTGTTCTTGGGGGTATGTAACTGTTACCACTCAACTTTTAGCACGAAATACTTTTACAACGGAACTATTACCACGCAGGACCCTTTACCACAAATACCTTTACAACGCATTACACTACAACGCGGATACTATTACAACGCATACCGTTACAACGTAAGTATAGGTAAGTTTATCTTTTTTTAAAAACATTTATTAGGGGTATTGGGTTTGGGTTTTGGGGTACAGGGGTATTTTTAGGTTTCAGGGTTGGGTTTTGGTTTTGGGGTACAGGGGTATTTTTAGGTTTCAGGGCTGGGTTCGGGTTTTGGGGTACAGGGGTATTTTTAGGTTTCAGGGTTGGGTTTGGGTTTTGGGGTACAGAGGTATTTTTAGGTTTCAGGGTTGGGTTTGGGTTTTGGGGTACAGGGGTATTTTTAGGTTTCAGGGTTGGGTTTGGGTTTTGGGGTACAGGGGTATTTTTAGGTTTCAGGGATGGGTTTGGGTTTTGGGGTACAGGGGTATTTTTAGGTTTCAGGGCGGGGTTTGGGTTTTGGGGTACAGGGGTATTTTTAGGTTTCAGGGCTGGTTTGGGGGTACAGGGGTATTTTTAGGTTTCAGGGCTGGGTTTGGGTTTTGGGGTACAGGGGTATTTTTAGGTTTCAGGGCTGGGTTTGGGTTTTGGGGTACAGGGGTATTTTTAGGTTTCAGGGCTGGGTTTGGGTTTTGGGGTACAGGGGTATTTTAAGGTTTCAGGGTTGGGTTTGGGTTTTGGGGTACAGGGGTATTTTTAGGTTTCAGGGCTGGGTTTGGGTTTTGGGGTACAGGGGTATTTTTAGGTTTCAGGGCTGGGTTTGGGTTTTGGGGTACAGGGGCATTTTTAACATATATATTTACAAATTAATAAATACAAATTATTATAATTGATTTAAATATTTAATAATAAAATAATTATTAATGAATTAAAATATTTAAATTATTATTAATTATATTATTTTAAAATATTATATACTTACCTATACTTACGTTGTAATGGTATGCGTTGTAATAGTACCTGCGTTGTAGTGTAATGCGTTGTAAAGGTATTCGTGGTAAAGGGTCCTGCGTTGTAAAAAATGCGTGGTAATGGTATGCGTGCTAAAAGTATGCATGGTATCAACATATATCCGTTCTTGGGTTGTACATGAGGACACTGCTGACTGCTACCACGCACAGAAACCACATCAGCAATGGGAGTCATCACAAGCCCCTTTCTACCAAGTAAAGCCATTGCTGTATTGTTGGGGGGAAGATCTGCTCAGCCTCTGTCCTCATCTGCAGTGACAGATAGGAACTACTCTCTAAACAAGCATTACTGCCGGAGGATCCAGTTGTTCTGTACTTGAATCCACTGTGGCATTGCAGCTGTTTTGGAGAAGTAGGCGTGAAAGGGGAGTATATGTCATATACAAACCACAACATCATCCATGTAACACAATTTCATAATTTCAGCAAGTCAGATGGTCAGCCAAAGTGACATAAGATGCCCTTTGATCTCTGATAGCATCACAAGACGCATGCATGTACATATATAGTATTTGTATATAGCACAAATCTAGTGAAAAGGCTGTGAAACACTGGAGAGGGTCAAAGGAAAGTATACCGTCAATGGCTGATAGGAGCGGTACCTGGATTCTGGAAGCAGAAGTGCACTGTTACTGCATTGTGATATATTATTCTTTAACTTGCACTTTGCTAGATTGGAGCCGCGTTTTGGTCCTGATGGATACTTGGTTGTTGTTCCACATTTTGGGTGCATAGATATAAAAGGCCTGCTACCATGTTTTTCCTGTTCCACATTTTTTAGTATTGACACTGATGGTGTCCAGGCCACAGGTGGATCAAGCCATCAGAAATGGTAGGCGTGTTTGCAAGATAAGTCGGGGTGCTGGTCTTGATGTCTTTGTAAATAATGTAGCTGGTTTTGAAGATGGTGTGTGCTGGTAAGAGGAGCCAATGGAGTTCCATCAGGGTGGTGGCGGTGTGATCTTATGTCTTTAAGCCATAGGTGAGATGTGCTATGGTGTGTCTGTGAAGTTTGGAAAGCCATGGAGCAGGTTATTACCACCATCCAGATGCGAAAGTACAAGGGCGTGAACATCAATTTTGAAGCCACTTTGTAGAGGAAACAGTTTCAGTTTCTTTAAAAGAAAGAGCTGGTAGCAGGCTATCTCTTTTGTGTAGTTTGTGAGTATAGCCCCATGGGACTCATTGAAGTTGATGATGGGGGCAGCATGGAACCCTGGAGACCCTGCAGGTGAAAGGGGTATCTTGGGATCTGGAGGTGCCCATTTGGTTGGAATGGTAGGACGAGAACAAGTTTAAGGACCTTGTCAGTGAATCCCATTCAAGACACCATGATGTGGATGACGCTGAGATGACTGACTGCATCAAAGGCAGCTGAGTAGTCCAGAAATATCTGTGGTCTTCATAAATTTTTAGGAGCACATTACCAATGATGTCTCCATGTTGCAGCATAATCTGAAGCCAGATTGGTAGTCATGCAGTAGATGGTCAGCATTGATGTGCTCTTGGAGTTGAGTATGGACTGATTTCTCATGGTTCTTTCTAATCAAGCATAGATGAGTAAAGGACCAGTAGTTCATGAGGTTATCAAGGTCTAGTGTAGGTTTCTTTAGGAGTCAGACGATCTGGTCTGTATTGAGAGCTTCCGACTTCTGAGAAGGTACCTTGAATGAGGAAGGTGTTGACAATGGTGAGTAGGGGTGAGAGTGCTTCCCCTGGGAGAGCTTTGATGAAGGACAAGAGAAAGACATCATCTTCATAGAAAGTGGTTTAGAGGGGGTTGAGTATGTCAGCTAGATCTGTGAGAGATAGGGCTTTGAAGAATGGCCATTGCTGGATTCTAGGAGAATTCATGGGTATGAAAAGAGAAGCAGGATTTGTTTGCTGTTGATGTGCTGTCAGATCTGTTTTATTTTGCTGAAGAAGAGGTTGATGTTCTTACACTTGTCTGCAGAGTGTGGTATAGGGAGGATCAGTCAAGGAGTTAATGCAGTGCTTGATTGTTTTGAACGGTATTGTGATGGTGGCTTCATTGATGGTGTTTCTACAATATTTTGTTTTGTCAGATATGATGATCTGTCTGTGTGTTGGGTGGAGGGACTTCTGGATCAGTTCATCAGCAGTTGCTTGATCTCCATTTTCTTTTTTGTCTGTGCATGTAGAGTTTGTCATCAATGAAGTCTTTAGAGTACTGGGGTGCTGAAGGCTGTGGATGGCACTTGCAAGTTTTATTTGGAGCATGGATGTTCACAGTTTTCCTTAAAAAGTGCTGAATTATTTAACAAGGGTTTTATCAATTGAGGCGTCTTTGAAGGATCTGAAGATCTGTTTTTTTGGGTTGACCTCGATTTGTTGGTTGGGTGGTAAGTTGAGACATATGGATGACAGGTGATCAATTGAGTCCATGGGTATTGGAGGTTTTAAGTGGAATGTTGATGATGTTGAAAAGACAAGGTTGAGGATGTAGCTCTTGATGTGTGTTGGTTGGCCGTACCCCATTGAATGTGTTGACAAGGTTGAGGAGTGTGTTTCTTATTTTTTTAGATTGTGTAGTCTGAGAGGTTGAAATCCCTGAAGAGGGTAGTTTGTGTGTGTGCTGGATGAGTGAGGTGGCAAGGAGATCTGAGAATTAATCAATGAAGTGGTTAATCCAGCAATCCTGTAATATCATAACCCATACCAGTGGTATGGGTTATGATATTACTGGATTTCTGGATTAAACACTGGACCTTTTTATAACAAGCTCTAGTATGGGGCAATTGACAACAACCAACATTGTGCAACATGACTAGCTATTAATATCAGTACACCCCAGGTTGGTCAACGTATGAGTAGCATCATCACAAGATGGATTCTGCAGTTGTTATGAATGATTAGTCATCTGAACTGGCACTAATATTTTCAATGGTGTTGTTTCGGCCTACATTGATTGCATGATTTCATGTGCTTGGGTTTCATAGGACCTTGTGAACAGTGACATGCATTTGTTGGATCAAGTTTATGCTATAAATTGCAGACAATAACCATTTGTGTTCAGCAGGATCACCATATAGTTACACACAGATCATCGATGTTGTAACACTTTAAGATTGCACTCAAAGACATATACTGAGTCTGTTTTCTAAGCTTGTCACTATATTAATTTTGGGATATTAATATTCAATGTTGTGATCAAGGCTTGTGAGGCCAAAACGTGTGAGGAGTTTGTGCTTTAGGGTTAAGGGCCGGATGTACAACGCATTTTATCGGTCGCAAATGGCCCATCCTTTGTACCAACCCTATTTTGCGACCTATTACTGACTCACAAAATAGGGTGTGTGGGTCACTATTAGGAATGGGTGTTTAAAGAGCTTCCATTCCTAATAGCGGGTTGCACTGGTATGAATGAATGTTTGGCAACTGGGAACGTGGTCTCAAAACATTTGCAGATTATCAACTATTTCAAATTGGTAGTAAGCCATTCACAAACAGAAAGGAGTCCCCAAGGGACCCCTTCCCTTTTGTGAATGGGGGCGGCAAAAAAAATTCAGAGCAGGCAGCTGTCCCATAGACCAATGCCCACTGCAAAGAAATCTTTTCATTTTATTTTTTAAATGCATCCCATTTCCTTTTAAGGGAAATGGGTTGCATTTATGAAAAAAACAGCTTTATTTAAAAAGCAGTCACAGACATGGTGGTCTGCTGACCCCAGCAAGCCACTATCCCTGTGAGTGCTGGTTATTCCCAATGAGTCACAAATTGCAACCTATCTCAAGAATATTATTAGGCAGGTCCCTTGTGACCCGTTTGGAAATGGCAAACAGTGTCTGAGACACTGTTGTACATCAGGTTTTGCGACTCACAAATTGCAAGTCACTAAAATTTGCAATTTGTGAGTCACAAAACATGACAGTCGTACACGTGGCCCTTAATTATTGGTATCTGAAACTGCCCTGATTGATGTCATACTTGGTGGTGATATTTTGACTGAGGCACTCCTCCAAGTTGGTGCTAACCCCCCCCCCCCCTCTCCCGCCCTGAGGTCAAAGTTGCAATGGGAGCCGGGGATGGCAAGAGATACAGCTAAAGATTTAGATATAGAGTGTTTATATAAGTGAAAATAGGATCCAACAATGTTTGAACTAGCATCTTTAGCGTGGTATTGTCACCCCAGACCCCTTGGATCCAGGGCAAGAGAAGGAAGGAAATTCTGGAACCAAATGTGCAGGTGAGGGGGGAGTCCAGAAGTTTCTCCCTCTTCAAAGCTGGCACAAGGTATAAATATTGAGCTTTTTGTCAAACTTTTCAGTATACTCCTGGACCTGTGAATATTACAGACGAATGACTGCCCTGCTGCCAGAGAACTGCCCTGCTGCTTTAGACCTGCTCGGCTCTCTGAGAAGGAAGACTAGACCTACTCCATTCATCCCAGGCTACCTGAATAACTTCAAGGGTCAGCTGACTGACCTCCTCTTCTGAGCGATAGGGACACAACAAGAAGGCCCCCATTCTAGCCTGAGCTTGTGGCTTTGCCCTGGTCTCATGCAACCAAACAACCAAAGTTGGCACTTTGGATTATTGTTACCTAAATCTTTGAAATTTGACATTTAATATCACCGGTTCTACAGATTACTTTTTTGTTGTTTTGGTGTCAAATACTGTATTAAGCTTTACAAAAAAATTCTAAACTGGTATGGGATTTTTCTTGTGCTGTGTTTTCATTTTTTTACTGTTTGTGTTCTTCATAAATACTTTACACATTGCCTCTTTGTTACCTCTGACAGCCTTTGTGCCAAGCTACCGTAGCGTTGAGGACAGGTAATTTAGTGACTTTTTGTGTTTCACCCTGACAAGGATCGTGGTTATTGCTTGAGTTGGATTAAAACACCCCAATTTCTCACACCCTGGGCAGTGAGAATCTCAGGGGACCAAAGCAAATTTTGCATAGGTTCCCATCCTTTTGCGTTGTGTCACTGGTTCACGTGAAGCTACAAGGCAAGAGCGATGGCCAATGTTACTATTGCTGGGGGAACAGGGTTTACAACGCAACTTTTACCACGCAGTACCTTTACCACGCAACTTTTACAACGCAAGTCGTTACAACGACTTGCTGGGGGGCGCTGTAGGATAGGGAATAGTTTAATTTACTATCCAAAACCTTCCCTACTATCCACGGGGACTGGAGTTGGAATAGTAAATTAAACTATTCACTATCCAGCGCCCCCCAACACAGGTCGTTATAACGACTTGCGTTGTAAAACCTGCGTGGTAAAGGCATGCGTTGTAAAAGCATGCGTAGTAACGACATACATCCCTATTGGTGAGTTGCTTTAGGCAGACAGAAGCCAACAGCAGAGACTGGGGATTCAGACAGAAGCGTGGAGCTCTTGTTTAGAGCAAGTATGAGTCATTTCACTTTCTCGTGTCCCATCAGGTGCTAGCACAGACATACATTTGAGAAAATGGAGGCTGAAACTGATGTGAGCAGCACTGAAGCCCATGCGTCTTCTCGTCTCATTAACCTCCCAGCGAGTCTCTGATTCACAGGGCTTGTGCGCGTGCCAAGCAAGCATTAGAAGTAATCAAGCTACCGTGGTGCAAGCAGGACTGCAAAAGGCAGATAACAATAGACTGCAATAAAAGTGGACACTGTGCGCATAAACCTGATGATGTATAGGGTTTTGCAAGAACGATATATGCTTAAGGGCCAATTGAGGCCAAAGTAGACATACCCTGTCTGTCAGTTTCTATCAAATATGTACAGCACTAAAGACGGGAAACCTGCAGTGACGTAAGCAAGATCAGATGTATTTGACCTTGGCAAGTGGGTCTGGCAATACACTTCATTGCAGGATCATAAGTAGACATGCAGTTAAACCTTGGTTCACAATTGTTTTGCAGTGTGAATTAGAAAATGACACAGCAGTAATAGAATGAGGCAGATCGAAAGCATTTGGGGGAAATTGTGGTTAAATGTATGAAATACTTTGCAGTATTACTGCACCCTCAGACTCTTTACAACCTCAGGCCAAAATCATATTGGCAGTGGAATTAAATCACACACACACACACACACACACACACATGTACTCATTTGTATCATTCATAGGACATTACAGAAAGTGCAATCTTATCACCTTTGCCACAGATATCACAATGCCATAGGATATGTTTTAAACCAAATGAAAATGGTAAGTATTAAAAAATCGAATAGTTTTGTTTTTTAGTTAGTGCATACACACAGTGGCACCCAACAAAAGGGCACATATTCACATAATAAATGCATATAGACCAACATGCTAAAGACACATAGGGCCCACATAGGGCCCAATTTAGTGTTTGGTATCTCAGACATTGATATGCTACCATCTGTCAAATTTAGAGATGACCGCAGGCCCACAAACATATGTAGTCTCATGGCTTCCAGATTTATTTTTTGGGCTGGTATTTAATGCAAATTAATAAGAGTATGTCACTTCATTGATAACATTTTTTTAATTGATTGCTAACTTATATTATGTCAAGCCTGGTCTTGATGCCGAGGCCAATTTCACTTCTCCCGGCTCTGGCGAAGATCACGGAGAAACATGTCCATGGCGTCTTGTCGAGCTTTCTTGAATCTAACAATTTGCTCCATCCATCCCAATCCGGTTTCCGTCCGAATTTTAGTACGGAAACGGCGTTGGTGGAGGTCTCCGAGATCATCAGGGAGACCTTGGATGTGGGTGGCAAGGCCATGTTAGTCATGTTGGACCTGTCGGCGGCCTTCGACACCGTCCCCCATGAGGCGCTTCTCGCCAGGCTTTATGACATCGGCCTGAGGGGGATGGTTTACATCTTTTCTGGAGGGCCGCCGCCAGACGGTCTGGGTTTCCCAGAGCTCCGCCGAGATGCCGCCACTGGGAGTCGGGGTTCCACAGGGATCTGTGTTGAGCCCGACATTGTTCAACATCTTCATGTCCCCTTTGGCGGCTGCGGTGGAGGCCTACGGAGCCCAGATCGTGTCCTACGCCGATGACACGCAACTCCTCTTCACTTGTGGCAAAGATCAGCCATTTGATGGGGAGAGAATTCGGGACTGTCTGGACATGGTCTTCGGCTGGTTCCAGCGTAATAGTCTGAAGGCCAACTCCAGCAAGTCGGAGGTTTTATTTTTCGGCTGTGCTACCGATCCCGAATGGCGGCAGTGATGGCCGGCTGCTATGTGCCCCCCGGCACAATCCTCCCTGGTTGCCAAGAACCTTGGTGTCAAGCTTGATAACAAGCTCTCTTTGAGAGCGCACGTTCTTGGCCTGTCTGGCACCTGTTTCGGTATTCTGAAAATGCTCCGCAAGTTTCTTCATTTATTATCTGCGGAGCACAGACGGATTACGGTGCAGGCGCTTATCGGATCCAGGCTAGATTATGCCAATGCCCTCTTCCTAGGCCTACCGGACTATCTGGTCCAGCGTTTGCAGGTGGCACAGAATTCTGCAGCCCGTGCGATTTTTGGTCTACATAGACGAGCCCGGGCTTCTGGACTGCTACAGACGCTCCATTGGCTGCCGATCCGGAAGCGGATCATGTTCAAATCCCTGACGCTGGTGCACAAAGCTCTGTTCGGTTCAGGCGCGGGATATCTGCAGAAGAGATTGGCTTTTTATCGCCCTGCCCGCTCTTTGCGCTCTGAATCCCTTTTTACTGCTATGGTTCCACGTGTGAGGAAGGCCCGCATGGGGGGGCGTTCTTTCAGCCTTAAGGCCTCCCAGTTATGGAACTCGCTTCCATTGGCACTTCGCAGCACTCCCAATTTGCTTCAATTCAGAAAGAATCTGAAGACTTGGCTTTTTAATCTTTCTGTTTAGGTGGGCTTTCTTTTTCTTTCTTCTGGGATTCATTCTTCTTGTTATGTTGTTCTACATTGTAGCGGACTGTGGAAAGCGCCGGGACACTCTTCCAGAGTAGCCGAGCGCTATACAAACGCATTTTAACATAACATAACTTGACTTGCTGCTGGATTTGCCAATGCCTGGGTTTAATGAGCTAACTCGTCCAAACACAGGCAGGCATAAATGCTGATTTCATGTAATAGCACATAAAAGGCAGAGCCATGGTCATGAGAGGATGGTCTCTCACTCGGTGCAGTTAAGCCTCAGCCAAGGTTGCCTCCAGGTCTTGGAGTGACTTGCTGTCCTCTGCATGTAATCATTAATCTCTGACAGAGGCAGCACCATGGTGCTCTGAATCATGGCTGCCTAGAGCAGGCCTCAGAAGCTGGGCAGCGCCATACACAGTTTCACCATCTTGGGAACACCATCAACCACCCCTGCTGGAAGCAAGGCTGCGAGAAACACTGAGCCTGTGGCAATTGTAACCACCTGTGCAGGATGGAGTGCTGCAGAATCCTAAGAAAGTTCTGCATTACACACACACACAGGACCATCAGCACATGCAGGTTGGCTTCATGTTGGGTATTTTAAACTGACATCAACTTGATAGCAACTTAGTACAACCAATAGACTGCTAGTGAAGGTAACGCTGCAACAAGATAACTGTAAAGCCTGGACTCTGAGACCTGATGGAAAATATTGTAACCCTTCCATCAGGCCGCTCAGGTACAGAGAGACACTGAAAAACTGTTAAACACTGTCAGCTATAATATTCTGATTTCCACAATGAATGAATCTTAGGCCTTATACTACTCCAGCAAGCAGATACCCAAACCACGGCCTACCTCCAGGGGCTGCAGTACTCCCCTCAACAGGGATGCTGAACAATCTCTGGATGCACACTTGTACTAGCGTCCTGAGCAAGACACTGCATTGCCACCCTGCCTCTCCCTGTCATGGCTGCAGGCAGTTTGTGATGCTGTCAAAGGTGATAGGGGAGTGATGTTACAAGTCACCACTACTACCCTATGCTGTAGTGACAGAATTCATCTTGGAAAGGCGGATTTCAACATTCAAAGCAACACCGGTAAAATTAAAAACAAAAGCTCACTTGGTGTATACCACTTAGGGTATATGTGTTCTTAATACATTTTTATAACATAACAAAACTACATACATTCACAATAATAGTCAGGTCTCAATAGTCATCATAATCAGTTGTATTGTATTTTTGATGCCGCTTATTTTGCGGCTAAACCATTTTTTATGCTAATATTTAATGCATTTACATAGTTAGATCAAATGCGTTGCGTTTGGTGGGTTTGGGAGGGTCCTTTGCAAGATGCTATTAATGTTCAACAAATAGTCCTGTTGATCCGAAATTATTACATGGCATTTGGGATGTTGCATCAAGAAGAAGCACATTTACATTTTTGTTCAGGCTCATATTGAATAATGTATATGCTTCACTGATGAAATGGCACCATTAAAAAATACCAATGAATATTTGAATACTTGCATTATCCTGATTTCCTCCCTTTTGTGATTTCTTTTACTTTTTTTAAGCATCTCACTGTGGAAGTTGGTTCAGACTATAAGGAAGTTGAGGATGGAAGTTAAATGCTCAGTTCACTCCCACGTCCCCCCCCCAGCTCAAGCTGCTCTCTCCAATCATATAGTACCTACCATTAAGAGGACAAGATTGGGAGGGAAGGCCCTCTCTTACCTCGGTCCTTGCCACTGGATCGAACTTCCCGACTTTCTCAGACTCTGTTCAGAACATACCACATTTAGGAAATTGCTAAAGACCTTTCTGTTCCTCACTCATTAACCTCGACAGTTCCTACTCCCCTTAGTGTCTGTTCAAGCGCAGAGATACTCCTTCGGGAGTCGATTCTAGCGCTATACAAACCCATAAATAAATAAATAAATAAATTGAGTGTATAGAGCCGGCACTGTGCTTTCTGCTTTCCTTTAAAGCAGACAAGCAAGTCTGCGCTGACTGGTTTTCAGAAAGCCATTTCAGCCTCGCCTGGAAGGCTTTAATGACATTACAACACTGGATAACGAGTTTTGTTATCAACTGTTGCTACCTCATAGCAGTGAATTACCAGATTTAGAGTCTGGTGCAAATGATCGTAAACGATCAATGCTTCGTATGGAAGCCATGCATTACAAATGGATTAACTCCTCGTTCTTAAAATTCGAATTTATGTATGCATTTCTTTTTGTATTTTTTAACCCTAGTTGTAAAGTAAATAAATATAAATATAACTGATAAGATGGTTTGATTTATTTGGCACATAAAACCCCCCACTTATGCACTCATCTCAGCTAATCTGAATTCATGTATCTTGAGTGTAATCGCATGCCCGCATGGGCCTTCACGTGAGGCCAATGTGTGCCCCAGAAACAAACATGATGTGAAGAGCGTGTCTGTCTGACGCCAGTTCATGTGCTCTTCACTATTGTATAACCAAACCAGAATAAATCTATTTATCTTGAGTCAAGGGAAGGGCTTAATGTTTTCCATGGTTGACTTTAATTGTGTGGCTTTAGTTGTCCTTTTACCTGACTAATAACAGCAACTGCACAGCCTATGGGTATAACTCCTTTGTTGTGTGTGAGGTAAGCCTCATTCTGACCAATCTAGTAGGCACATGCTGCTAATTAGTCCAGTTTGAGCACCAGACCAGCCATCTTGTATTTTACTGTCTTTCCCCATTTCAGCCTGATGTTTGCAAACAACACTCACATACCCCTGTATAAGGTAATTGTTGACTTTAAAAAAACCTAGTACAATGGGAGGGCAAGGAAGTAAGGCACCAATATCTCTAGCAAAGAGCAATAATGGGAAATTAGGAATTGCACAGTAAATCACTTATCTTCCTGTTTTTGACAAAAAGGTAGCAAAAACAAGGATGAAGCCCTTGTAATATATGGGATAAAGAACCCCCATCCTCACATTACAAGGAGATTGAAAGTCACTGAGATGTTCCATGACTATATAGAGGAATGATTCTGAAGGTCGAGTTCCATTATAGGGTCATGGAAATCAGGGGTGACTTGCAGTAACCTTATGATCACAGAAGGGGTACTTTATTTGTTATAATACATGTTCATGCCATCACTCTTCCCACAAACTCCTTACATCCTTGGTGTCTTGCTCTTTCGTGATCTTTGTGGACAAAAAAATTAAAGCAGAACCTGTACTGTTAACTTAAGCACACCAAAAAATCAGTTAGTAATTTTACCCCAAAAAGATATCAGAATCTGTTCACTGTTATGTTATGTTATGTTATTATATTTTTATAAAGCGCCTTATCACCCAGAGGTATCTAAGCGCTAACAGTGGACACACAACACCGGTAGGAACACCACGCCACCCACTACAGCGGCCCCCATGCTTCCACGAAGAGCACCGTCTTCAGATTCTTTCTGAAGATAAGATTAGTTTCTTTTCTCAGTTTAACTGGAAGAGAATTCCATTCTCGGGGGACCGTGCTTGAAAAAGCTCTTTAAGTCAGGTCAAAAAAAATCTCTGACTTTGAAAAAGATAAACATGTTGCCATAAATATATCCTTTCTGCTGATAACCTTAATTTGTTAGAGAAAATTAAGACAGATCCTGTTTTTCTTATTTAAATTGTGGCTGTAATTAAGCTCCATGGCCTGTCTTTCACCCTGGCTACTGGCTCCAGCAGCAGCCACTTTGATGTCGCAAGTCAACTTACATAACTTATTACAGCGGACCAAGATTTTTTAATTAAAGGCGACTTGAGACGTCACAAGTCCCCTGTAATAAGGAAATTAGAGACAGGCTTCATTAAAGTGACTAGACATATATTATAATTATATATTTTATATATTATAAAAACATTAAATGGCACAGACGCAACAAACAGCTAACATTCGGGAGCCAGAATAGAATCTGCATGCCGCCAAAAAGGTTCCTTATTTAAGATGATATAGTTCCCTGAAGCAGGTACCTGAAAACTGTGCATGAGATAGTCATATGGTGCTATGAGTGCAAGGCTGAAACCGCACACCCCACACGTGGCACCATACCTGCATAAGCCAATCTACTGACTAATGAAGACTGTGTATCAAACAGAAGCCACCAAGGCCTTCTAGCCTGAGCATCGATTGCTCCTAGTGACTCCTGACACTGAGTCAGTGCACTTCCACCTCTGCTGCCTGCCTGACTGCAGGATTCTTCAAAGGTTTAGGACTCTGGGTGAGGTGCATTTGTAGCCTGCTCTGGATTTGTCACTTTATCCTAAATCCAGGCCTGACAAAGCATCCACTGTCCATGTCAGCCTGTCTCTCCTGAATTTCAAGAGGTTCCCAGAGTGAGTTTCATAGTAGATGAACAAGCATTGGCAACACCAGATGGTCTTTCCTGAATTAAAGAACATGAGTGTATGCCCAGCAAGTTGCAGTACCTTTGTTATTAGACGTTGCGTGGTTCAGACACACGTTTGCTGTTTTAGTGAATCAGAACCAAATAATCTGTTTTCGCGTTGAAGTTAAGTGACATTGGCAAGCCGAAAACCGAGTCACTCATCATAGGGTGGGAAAAATAGAATTACTTTTCATTTGTACTCTCCATATTAATTCAGAGCGGCTTTTTTCTTTAATTTTCCCCTTTCGTTGTGAAGAATACCTGGTTGTGCAAGTAGCTGGTTTTGAAACCCTTTTCATTCTTAAAGTCTCTTCAAAAGTAGAGGGTCAAAAGCAGTTGGCAGAAATTGTCAATGAAGAGGATAGTAAAGAGGATATGCTCCAGGGGAGGGTAAAACACAATAAGAGGAAGTCAAGCTAGCACATAAGAAGCAAGCACATGAGAGTGACAATAAATCTAACCAATGTTAAGCAAGAAGGTGTGTTGTAAGCCCACTGTAAACTCATAATAGATATTTCTCATCCAGACAGCTTGTGCTGTCTTGTAAGCGTGACCTACAAATGGACCATTGTTTCTGCCATTACCACCTCAATTGTTCTGTATACTTTTGTCACCCCGAGTGGGTTGGATATGCCCAGACATGGGTCCCATGCTCTCCATGCCACTGAAGTCAAGCTAGCCTGGCTGATGAGGGGTGAAACACCGAAACCGGCACCAGGATATTTTTTGACAGTCCAGGGAGGACATAGCCTGGCAGTTTCGGCTGGAGATCAGGATCAAGACTGATTTGCATATGGCTGGGTATAAACTGTTATGACATTGGAAGCAAAAAAAAGATGCATTTTGGCCCAGATCTCTGTACTGGGGTGAATGTTTGACATTGTTCAACATTCTGTCCATCAATTGTTATTTTTGTATTTGTCACCCCGAGAGGGAAGGGTATGCCCAGACATAGGTCCCGTGCTCTCCATGCCACTGGAGTCCAGTGGCAGCCGCCACATACAAAACGTTGTGGAGTGGGGAACACGGAGGGGGTACGGGGGAATAGGGTGAGGGACCATAATAATAATAATTTTTTTTAAAGTTAACTTACCTGCTGCAGGCCACCTCCAGCATCGCGCCTCAGTGCTGGGATTTCTTGTCCCAGTAGACACTGTGACTATGTCACAGACTCCCTGTCCAATCTGATTGTCCTGAGCGGGCTGGAAAGACACTCCGCTCAGGTCAAGGAGTATGTGGGGTTTCTCTAACCCGGCTGTTCAATGCAGCCGAGTTAGACAAAACCTAAGTGCCCATGTGTGTTTTGGTCAGCCTGAAACGGCAGGCCAAACGCACATGAGCACTTAGATTCTGCACATAGCACTTCTCCTCCCCCCTCTCCCATCCCATGCCTCGGCCCGCCCCACCCTGCATAAGCTGGCTGAGCCAGCAGCTTAAAAATAAAACGATATTGAAATATTGTTTCAATTTTTGCTGCTGGCTCTGAGGCAGTGGTGCGACTCTCCTCCGCCATTGCGGAGGAGCCATCCCTGCTGAAGTCAAGCTAGCCTGGCCGATGAGGGGTGAAACCCTGAAACCGGTACCAGGATGTTTGTTTATGGTCCAGGGAGGATCTGGCCTGGCATTTCGGGCTGGACAATTCTCATGGGGAGCAGGGTCAAGACTGATTTGCATATGGATGGGTTTAAACTGGAATGGCATGGAGAGCAAAAAAACGATGGAATTAGGCACAGATCTCTGTACTGGGGTGAATATTTGACATTGTTCAACATTCTATCCATCAGTTGTTCTTTTTGCATTTCCAGCCTGAGGGCAGATCCTGGGCTGCGTAAACTGATTACATTCCACTTTCTTTTTCTGTGAAATATCATTGTTTGAAGGCAAAGCGATATCCAAAAGGCAACAAACAAAATAACCCGTGATTGCAGAGGCATCGCACATTGCCTGCAGCCTCCGCTAAAAGCACACTGATATTAATGTCAACAAGACGAGCTATGGCACCCGTGGGCACAAACTTATGTCAGTTCTTCAACATTTTACAATGTTGCTTTTGAAATAAACACCAACAGCAATTTGCAAAAAAATATTTAGTGGCTAGATGTACTAAGCCTTTTTGATGTCACAAAAGGCCCTTTTTTTTAACCCAAAAAGGCATTTCCAAATGTACAAAGCCCAAATTGTGATTCGATGACCAATTTGGGTTTGCAAATTGGTATTTGGAAGTGGTGTGTTTGGCGCGTTGCGTCCAAATACCAATTTTTAATGGTACGTACGAATGTTTGCGACTGAAATACGGTCGAAAAACATTTGCACTTTACCACCAACTCGAATTTGGTGGTAACCCATTGAGAATGGTTGAATAATATTTTTAAGAGTAGGCAATGGTCTAAGGACCACTGCCCACTTTTAAAACTGATACTTAACCGTTTCTTTTTTTTCTTTTTAAAGACATCTATTTTCCTGTAAGGAAAATGGGCTGCGTTTTAAGAAAAAGATTGCTTTATTCAAAAGCTATCACAGACATGGTGGTCTGCTGACCCCATCAGGCCACCATGTCTGTGTTGGCAGCGAACCGTAGTTGGTCACAACTTGTGACCTACCTCATTAATATTCATAAGTAGGTCTATTTGCAATCCACTATGAATGACGATTAGCAAATAGTGGTTCGCTAAAAAAAAGCAATTTGGTAATCACTATCATTATTTTTCGTACATCTAGCCATTCATTATTTTACCGTTGGGTTTGATGACTCATATGTTTTTTGAAAAAGGGTATGTCATAAAGCAACACGTTCACAAATAAGACTGTAACAGAAAATGAAAAATCGTATTTAGGGTAGGCGTTCTATGTTCAATCACCCTGTCTTATATGGCTGGACAGACCATTCAACGAAACATAAGAAGAAATCATTCTTTGGAATAAATTTAGCACACAGAAAGAATTAACAAATGTATTCTATTGGTTTTTGTGGAAGTGTCAAATTCAGTAAGCACACTGTCGTACCTATTCTCAAGCATGCCGGTAAACCATGGTAGACCATCACAGAATACCAAAAATCATGATTCACTGCACTTTTGTGGATGCAGAAAAGCAGATTTCTGGAAATTGTTTTGCTTCCATATTTCAAGAAAAAACTGCCCAGGCCTACTCCCAAGTTTTGTAAAGGTAACAATGATGTGATCAGAATTTGAGACCGGGATTTGAAGAACGCTTTGCATCTGTGCCATCATTAATTCTTTAAACATTTATTTATTTATATTCTTATATAGCGCCAGAATTCTACCCCCGAAGGGGTATCTCCGCGCTTCCGCTTTACCAAAGAAGCTAGGGCCTGGTTCTGACATTTCCTTGTTGCTTCTAATTACAAATACCGGGGAGGCGTGGGAGACATACTTTAGCACCCAATGTTACTCAGTTTAAAATCTGTGAAAACGAAGTACTCAAGAACAAATGTAAGAAAAAGCCAATAACTCTAATTTATATTGAACCCTGTCCAGTGCTTAACTTGAGTCAGTGGTCGCACGATTTTTTGGGGGAAATGGAACTCATTTTCCGTCATTAGACTTTGACCCAGAGCAAGAGAGAGAAAGGCAGAAAATGGGAAAGAAAGAGGAAGAAAATGGTGGAAAAAGAGAGACAAAAGGATAAAGCATGGATCAAAAAGAACCAGCAAGAGTGAGATAAAGAGGCAGGAAGTACAGGGTGATGAATGAAAGAGGCACAAGGCGGAATTAAGACTAGAGAGCCTTGTATATGGCAACCCAAACATTACGCATGCCGGCCACAGGCTTCTGACAAAAATGTGGCCATTGACACTTATTATTTTACAAATTAAGCACTGTCCCCTGCAAAATACCTTATAAACGTGTGCTGCAATTAAAAAAATATCAAAAAACTGCTCTGTGTATACAATGCACCCATGAGATCAAGTATGTAATGAATGATGCTTTAGAGTACTTTTGAGATGCAAAATTGTCCTCTGACTTCTCTGGAAATGATACCCCAAAGGGCCAATCGCAGGAGGGCGAGCGAAAACTACTCCTCTGGGTGAAGCCATAGCATTCTCTGGGCCAGATGTATCAAGGGTTTACCTGTTCGCAAATGGGCCGAATCGCAGAATCGGCACGTTTGCGAACGGGAAAAGCCTTTGGGGATGTATCATCGTAAAAGGCCATTCCAAAATAAGGAATCACAAAATTTCCGATTACCTATTTTGCGAATGTATTTAAGGAATCGCAAATTGCGATTCCTTAAATGCAATTCTGGAAGCACCCAAAATTTGCGATCTGGCCTTAAGGAATCGTGAATTACCAACAACTTCCAGTTGGTGGTAATTTGAGATTTCCTAGAAAATTTACTTTTTTGCATTTTTCAAAGTGCCATGTGGCACATATGCATATTTCAGGGGTGCCACAGGGTGTCCTTTTGGCACCCTTGCACCCTTAAATTGCATTTGCAATTTGCGACTACCTATTGGGTACTCGCAAATTGTGAATGTCTTCCCATTCATTCCTATGTGCCTCTTGGCCCATAGGAATGAATGGGAAGGTATTCCTTAATTGTGAATGACAATTTGCGATTCACAATTAAGGAATATGTAGGAATCGCAATTGTTATTGCGAAACCTACATACATTGCATTTTGAGAGTCCTTAATAGCGAATCTGTAAAGTTCACTATTAACGACTCGCAAAAAACAATGATGAAACATCTGCCCTTTTGAGTATATTTTAAATAATTGGTAACAATAGGTAGGCAGACAGCTGTGCTGTCAAGTCAGTCCTAAAAAATGGTATCTGCTGGTAATATTTTGAGTGGCATGTCATCAACATGTATTTTTTGCCTCTGTCCTCTCAATCTGCTTCCCTATATTTACAAGGAGTGGGATCGTCCTACCAATGCAAGTTTTTTCTTGAACCCAGGGAATGAAAGAAAAACAGTTTTCATCATTTGCTGAGTCTTCACAAATCTATCTCAGACAATAACCAGGAGCCGCACAACAATTTGAAATAAATCACAAAAACTTTATTACACTTATAAAACTATCAACATCACAACTCCCAGCTCAGCATCTTAAGTTAAAGTTCCACGGCTCTTCACAGACAGGTCATCTTTCAAGCACTCCGGTGCTCTTCCTCAGGGTAATTACAAAAGATGTTATCATGAGTATGGCACATTTCTGTCATTGTTTGATCCCTGTTAAACCTATCAGCCTTAGGGGGGTTTTCCCCCAACACTTTTTGTCATCTCGTCTCCTGTTTTGCTGAATTTATATTTTCTGGCTTTAGCACTCTGTGTACTTTACCACTGTTGACCAGTGCTAAAGTGCTTGTGCTCACTCCCTAACACATGGTAGAATTGATTACACCTGATTGGAATGTTCAATGTACTTAAAAGACCCTAGTAAGATGATATACCATGTAGCTAGGGTCACTTATTTGCCACCCACTTAAGGAGCCCCATAAACCATCTTTCAGGCCTGCCATTGCACCCTGTGTGCATTTTTAACCACTTCCGTGCTCCCTCCCCAGTGCTGCCGTCGGCCAACAGCCGATGCAGCCCGCCCACCCTTCAGAACGCCCGCACCGCGGCGGAAAAACCGCTGCGGTTAAGACGTCAAACTGCCAATCCAACCTGTGAAAATAAACACATTGCCAAGCCCAAAACCCCTTTTTTAATAGGGTACATTTGATCGTGGTTCGGAATACCAACTCTGACAAATGAGATTAAACAGGGGTTACTATACCACCCTACACACTCTCTTGAACCTTTACGGACACCTGTTTTTTGACATTTCCTTACACTATGAAACATAAGGAATTGAGGAAAAATCCACCCCTGATGAAATACCAAGGGATGAAACGCATCAGCTGGGCTGATTTGCAATTGTAAAAAAACTTCATTAAAGTGGATTTGAACTCAAGTACAAGACTCCCGGGAATTTAATTGAACGTTCACTGTGGGCATATGTGGATAGAGCGATGCATTTAACTTGTCCTAATGCTCTTAACTGAGCTACATTGATCATGTAACTGTATGCTCCTTTTCATTTATTTTTGATGGTTTTGGATTGTTTGTGACCTTTAAGCTGTGGGGTCACGAAAAGTTGAGCATAGACAAAACATAGAATATTATAATAACACACTAGTGCGACATCTAATGGCCCACACTGCTATTCTATAGTTTTTGCCCCTTTTTAATAAATATAGGCCTCTACTCAGGTAGGCCCTAAAACAACCCATAGGGCAGGGTGCAATGTATTAAAAAAGTTGGACGTATACTTTTAAGTTGTATATGTCTTGTTAGCGAAAAAACTCTATAGGATAACATTGGTTTGCCTTATTACATTTAATAAGTGATAACTTTTGTTTGGGAAAAGGTTGAAGTATCATGTTTGTTGTCTAAATAATTGTAATATAAAATCCTCTTTAATGGTAAAGTTGAATTTTAAGTCACAATTCTGAAAATGCTACTTTTGCAAAGTTGGCATTTTCATTTCCTAGCCATTTGATGAATTCAACCTGCTTGCTGTGTCACATGGCTAGGTGTAGTTGGCAACTGGCCTTTATGTATTCCTCCCAGACAATCACACAATAGTAGGGCTGGGAGGTGGTAGGATGGCCCCCCCTGACTTGACAAGGGAGGCAGAGCGTTTTTTACCTGTCACACTTACACTTCAAAGACGCTGCCTCAGCTCACATTCAAAAGACTTCACACTAGCCTATTGTGCCTGCAGACAGATTGGGACCAGGACAGGGAGGCAGGAAATTCCAGACACTTCTGTAGGGCAAAGACTCCAGAAGTTCCTTCCACTTCAAAGTGGGCACCAGGTATAAAGGGGCCCCTCAGACCCACTCTCCAGTTCACTCCTAGAACTGTGGATACTACAGAAGAAAGACTCCCCTGCTGCTTGATGCCTGCCCTGCTATCTGAGAAGGAAGACTGGTCCTGCAACCGTCATCCCAAGCTGAAGCGACTCCAAGGGTCAGCTGACTGACCTCCTGTTCTGAGCGACTGCTCAGCTGAAGTGCACTGGACCGACCAGGACCTGCAACTGGACCTGCCTGAGAACTGCAAGTATCTGCTGGGTTGAGTACCTGGTCGTCAGGAGGTGCCCCTCAGGTCCTGGACCCGTGGTGTGACATCAGTTGAGCTCCTCCTAAATTCTGAAGTTTTGGGCTCTTCAATGCAGCGAACGGGCCTGTTTGCACCAAGATTTTGCCGCCCACGCTGAGGGCCAACGGGATGCTCCGGAGAATCTCACTCTTCACACTACAGGGGCCAACAGCGACAACCGGCAGCCCACGGTGACTGCCAACGCAAAGCTTTAGCAGCGACCGTCCAA
This sequence comes from Lissotriton vulgaris, assembly GCF_964263255.1. NCBI lineage: Eukaryota > Metazoa > Chordata > Amphibia > Caudata > Salamandridae > Lissotriton > Lissotriton vulgaris. The sequence goes on from NC_141694.1 coordinate 1,355,119,309, forward strand.
GTGTAATTGGTTGTGAAAACTTTTTTTCTGCTTTTACCTGAGGCAATTCCTTTACTCCCATCAGAATTATGGGATCGTTCTACCATGCATGAAAGAGAATGTATATTTCACACATACGCTGCGTATGTCCCCATTTCTTTCTTTCTTGAATTACATACTTTCTAGGGCCAATTCACAAAAGCATTTATGAGTATGTAAAGTAGTAATACAGGAGCACTCTTTTATGTACACTTACAAACCTAAATGAATGGTCCCAAAACGTTCACCTACCTTTTAGTAAAAGTGGAAAGAGGGCACAGTTTTTGTCAGTTTGTACTGACTGCATACGACTGTTCTGTGACCATTCCCATTTTATTGCCATTTTAGATGTTTTGGGGCTAATTCACAAAGGCATTTATGAGTATGTAGCAAAATATTTTTTAAAAAGCAGTACTTCATGCCCTCCAAAATACCTTTGTGAAAAGGCCTCTCAGTATCCAAAATAGAGACGCTGAATGCCTGGTCCAAGCTTTTATTTAAGAAATATGCATGGTGGTGAAGTGTAAACAAAGTGAAAATGACAGCTGCTCATCACAGGAATGATTGAAAATGTGGCTATTCAAAATGCAATGTTTTGTGTTGCATTGTGCTATGAGCAACTTAGGCCTTTGGGCAGCAGCATTTACTAATCCTTCACCATGGAAAAGAACTGTACACCAGGAGTGACTAACAGCCTCCTCCTTAGTGTCTACGGGTCAAGAATCAGCTATGTTCTTTATTGTCAGCAATATCCAAAGCAGTGACAGAGGCATGCAAGGGACAGAAGACCTCCCTCTCAGTGTTTGCATTTTTTAAAAGCAGAAAGGTTGACCTCCACATGGATTTACATTTGGATCCAGAATGAGTAGGCATGATGGAACCCATGATAGGTCATCATATGTTTCACATACAGAGAGCACCACTAGCAGTCGGGGCTGGTGACATTTGAAATAGGCGGGGCGTAAAATTGGCGGTGGCTGGACAATAATAACAGACTCAGACTGACTTCCTCATAATAATAAAAATAAACGTTAAAAAACTTACCTTGGCTTGGCTTCCCGCTCTGGCTCTCGACTCGAGTCCTGTCCCGAGGGCCGAGACTGCAGACTCCCGCGCGCCATCCTGGATTTTTTTGAATGCCTCGTCACCGAAGGATGCAGGCAGCCTTCCTCCCCTCCATGGCAGCCGGCGCTGATTGGTTCGGCCGGCTGCCCAAAACACGTCATTCCTCTTAGTCTGCATGCTGCAGAACGGAGAGTGGAAGGAGGCTTGGGGGAGCGGCTTGCCCACTGTTGCTAATACTGTCTGTTTGGACAGCCTCTCAGGCTGTCCAAACAGTCCGTATTCACAACAGTGGGCAAGCCACTCCCCCAAGCCACTCCCCCCTGCCCTGAGGCTCGAGCTCGAGGAAGTTTGCTGACTGATTTCTCGCCGTGCGAGAAGCGCAGGCAGAAACAAATGGTAGTTATAAATAAATAACTACCATTTGTTTCTGCCTTCTTCTCGCATGGCGAGAAAGCAGAGGGGGTGGCGCCCAAACGCCCCCACGGTAACACCGCCACTGACCAGTAGTGTATGTGGACACACTAAGGCTTTTCAGATCTCACCCCCTTCTAGTTGAAAAATTACCTTGAATACCAAATGTTTTCAGGAGATGCTCACCAGAAGAGTAAGATTACCTTGTGAGATTGTTATCCTTACTTGAATCTCAACACATTTCTTGGTTGGTTGTAAAAAGTGCTGGACTTATATCTGTAATATTTTTACATTTCCCTGAGTTGTACATTGTGTACCAAAATTGCAATTAATTTATGTTGAAAATGGCCTTAAAATGTTCCTAAACTGGTTCATAAATGTTTTTAAATTGGTACCAGAATAGTCTTAGTGCCATACACTTGAGGCCACATGTATCAATCAATTTTGCATTTGCAAATGGTGCGAATCAGTGAATGTGTCCCTTTGGGAATGCAAAATTGCCTTTCAAGATGTATGAAAGGCTTTGGCAGTGTATTTTAGGTCATTGCAATGTTTTGCGATTACATAAAATTGTAACTACAAATAGGGAATCGTAATTTGCGATTCTTTAATTGATACATTTCGTCCTTGGTGTGACCTCTGTGTGTGTCAGGCCCAATGTGGGGGCTTGGATTTTTAGATGGTAATCCCACACTCATGTACTTATATAGAACGAGGTTCCCAGTGACTCCAGAGGCATGGAATTACTGAGATGACTGCTGGAAGCCCAGGGGGAAACAGGTATTATCAGGCAAATCGGTAATTCTGGGTCTGATTCAACCAATAATTTCTCATTTGTTTTTCCCTGTATTACTTTCATGGATCTAGGCTGCTTTCATGAGCTAAAATCTCCAGATGAATCCCCATAGATCTTCAGTTTTACTGCAGATCCCAAAATTCCAAGGGAACTGGTAACCCTATTTATTCCTTTAAAGGTACAGAGCATGATGCACTGTGAGCTGGAGTCTAAAAGTCTGCTTATAGAACTAGAAGAAAACCCATTTTCGGATAACCAAAATATAATTAGCAGAATGCTATTTTTGCTTACAACTGGCTTCACTGCAAAGATGACAATGACAAATCCACTTGCTCAATCCTCCTCTATTATGCACGATACTAACCAAACACTCCTCCTCTTTAGTGTTAGAATGCAGGCCATATGTGCATGAAAAATTATCTGATATTCATTTTAATTTATTCTGGTGATTTCTCATTTAAGAATGAATTTATGAGTCACATACTTCATAGATACTTATAGTCTTAGTGGTTTAAATGTTACGTGGCTTCTGAGTCTTCGCTTTAAGATGTATGCTATGTTTGCTCCCCAGCAACAGCTATGCATTTGCATGTGTCAGCAGTTACATGTTGCCCCCCTCAGTGACATAGAAGACTTTGTAGCAGCAGCCAAACCACGTACATAAGATATTGTGCTGTGACCTCTGTGTCCTTAGACGTGTTTCTTCTTCTACTGGAACTAATAAGACAGAAAAAAACACCCTCACAGCCTCCCACTCAAAGAGATCAGGGGTGGGGAGGAAGTGCGTGCAACATAAATGATTTTTATTATAGTTTGCTTTGATGATAAAAGTAAACCATATACACTAACTTACATCTATACAATTAAAATCTTGCAAAAACGACTAAAATATATAAAACATCCTTGCCTATTTTACAATTAGCTTGAACTACAAATGATTAAAAATACTTATGTGCTGTACACCCAAGAAAGTTTTCCAGATGCGCAGGATCCTGGATTCAACATCTTGTCTTTCTCGTCAATCAAAATGTTTTAGTAAAGATTGCCTAAGAGCACAGGAAATTCTTGCCTCAATAGAAGAGGCCTTTTTCAGTGATTAACAGCCTCAAACAATTGCGGCATTGACTAGAAGTTTTGTAAAAGACAGACTTGGAGCTTGGTTGTTATACCTGGCTCCCATTGGCGTGGTTCTCCCCTAGCCCTTTGCTCTCAATCCTCTTGTTTTACTGACTTCGTTTTTGCTGGCTTTAGGACTCTGCACACTTTACGACTGCTAAGCAGTATTCAACGTGTATGTGCTCTCTTATTAAAACATGGTAGAATTGGCTTACACCCAACGGTATTTAATTTACTTGTAGAACCCTAGTAAAGTAGTACTATAGGTGCTGCGGGCCTGTAATTTAAAAAGCTACTAGTTGTCCGAAAGCACTGATTGTGCCACCCACTTAAGTAGCCCTTTAAACATATGTCATGCCTGCTATTGCTGAATGTGTGTGCAGTTTCAAACTGAAATGTCAACCTGGAAAAATAAACCTTTTGCCAAGTCCAGACCTTCCATTTTAATACACATAAGTTACCCCTAGGGTGGGACATGACTAGCCAAGATGTCAGGTTGCAGTGTATTTCAAAGGTAGGACATGTAATTAAACGTATTACATGTCCTGTTGGTGAAAAACACCTACATTGTTTTTTTATTACTGCAAGGCCTACCTCTCCCATAGGAGAACATTGGTGTTACCTTATTACACTTAATAAGCTGTAACTTCCAATTGGGAGCGGATAGAAAGGTTTTGTATGGTGTCTAAAGAATTGTAATTAAAAGCAAGCTTTAGGGGAGGAGCTTCGCGGGCGACCAAGATGGCCGCGTAAGCTTGGAGCTCCGTGGACCGTCCGACCCACCGCAACTATCCTGCCTGAAATCCTGGTCCACATTGGTGGAATTGTAATGCTGGTGGCCTGCTGAGGTGGGGACTGCAATCGGCTTCCGAATCGGTGGATCCTGAGCAAAGTTACGTCGAGCTGAACTCCGCTCCGTGACGGTGCCATTGTCCCTCCGGACTTCGCCACTTCGCACGATCGGACTGCGTAGTGCCCGCCTGCCGCCCTCGTTGGTGTAGTAACTGCGCTCCTGCTTGAGCCTTCTACACCCTGGTCTTGCCTCCTTGATCCGTCTGCCTTTCGGCTGTGGACCCAGACCTGTTGCCACCTCGCCTTTGTTCTCACGTACCCATCATGGCGGGCAGAGGTGATCCGGACAGGGCATCGAATAAAGGTGGTCGGGGCAAATCGCAAACGCAGAATAATCGCATGGAGCGATATGTGAATCTCAAGTCGCCACCTACATCTGGGGCCGTCTCTAAAGGGACCCCATCGACGAGCCCACCGGATGGATCGGACCCCACCCTCGTGGACATCATGGGTGCCATCACTGGCCTCCGGGCCGACATGCAGCAGCAGCACGAGACCCTGACTCATAAAGTGGACTCCATGGCTGTTGATATCACCCTCATAAGGGCAGATTTGGGCAAGACCAACGAGCGTGTGAAGGCTCTCGACATCAAGACCGCCAGCCTAACCTCGGACGTTTCCGAGTTACAGACTGAGGTCCGCAACCTGCGGATGACCGCTGATCTATTCTCAAGGCGGCTGGAGGACTTTGAGGGGCGAGCCAGGCGGCAGAACGTCCGCATAGTAGGGGTACCGGAGGGATCCGAGAATGCCGCAGCTGACCTATTTGTGGAGGACTTGGTTAAGACTGATTTGGCACCCTCTGGACTGAGTAACTTTTTCTCAGTGGAGCGTGCCCACCGTGTACCGGGGGGCCCGCCGAAAACGGGAGCGTCGCCGCGACCGATTGTGGCGCGCCTCCTCAACTTCAGGGACCGAGATGCGATCCTCCAAGCTTCCAGATCGCATGGACCACTTCATTACCAAAATACGGAGGTGCACTTTTATCCGGACTTCACCAGGCTGGTGCAGCGTCAGCGCTTGAGCTACGCGGGGGTGAAGAGAGGCCTCAGAGACTTGGGTCTCAAGTACTCAATGATGTTCCCTGCGAAACTCCGTATTGAGCACAAGGGACGTGCCCTCTTCTTTGACTAACCTGAAAATGTCAGTGAATGGTTGGGCACTGTTTCGCCTACTCGTGACGTACAAGAGGATGAAGCTGGAGGCGCCTCGGGCGGAGCGGAGCGGCAAGACTGAACTAGGAGCTGATGCTACCCCCGCCTCGAATGACCGCCGGACTGGTGCTTTGTTACTTAATGGTCTCTCCTTCATTTATATGGTGGGTGGCGGGACGTTTTCACGGGGATTCCTTACTCCTCTGGGTCTTTCGTAGAGTAGTTAATGGGGCGACAGGCACACTGCTGGTTGGGGGGGCTTTTTAGTCTACTGCAGGGGTGCAGGGTGGGGGGTTTGTTGGGGACAGTTATTCTGTATGTTGTTTTTTCCTTTCTTTCTCTTGTGTGGCAATGGGACATTGGTGCTCCTGAACTGTTTTTGATGCGGGTGTCTTTGGGCATTGGGTGGGACGGGCAGTGGGGGGATGGGGGGTAGGATGTTAAGAATTCTCAGTTGGAACGTTAACGGGTTGGGTGACCGAATTAAGAGAGGGGTGGTGATACAACTGATTAAACGGCACATGCCAGATATTGTCCTTCTTCAGGAGACGCACTTGGTGGGCAACGCTTGTAAAGCTTTGAATCGTAAGGGTTACAAAATGGTGGCGCACTCGGGGTTCTCTTCCGGCTCCCGGGGGGCGGGCATCCTCGTGCGCGCGTCCCTTCCCCTAGAGATAGAGGTTACCTTGATTGATGACAGGGGGCGGTACGCTGCCGTGGCTGGTAGATGGGAAGGGCGTTCCCTCACGTTGTTTTCTGTGTACGTCCCCCCGGGGCTCCAATCTAGTACCTTTCAGGACCTTGGTGGTGCCGTCTTGTCTATGCCGGCTGGCCGGTTGATAGTGGGGGGTGACCTTAATTCAGTTTGTTCTGGTCTGCTTGATCGCCAACCGCCCCGCGACCTACGTAGCCCGCAGATGTGGCTGCCCTCCTTTCTCGAGTCCATGGGTCTGGTAGACGGGTGGCGACTTCTACATCCCACGCTCCGTCAATTTTCCTTTCTATCGGGTGCACACGGGAGTCTTTCTCGCATTGATTATGTCCTCACATTGGCTTCGGACGCACTGGCCGTTTCCGAAGCCCGCTTTCTGGCGCGGGGCATTTCTGATCACTCCCCGTTATGGGTCTCTTTCGACTTTGGGGTGGTCCTGTCGGAACGACCGGCCGCGGTCAATCCGTGGTATTTTCGTAATGTCAAAACCCGCTCCCTCCTGGCCAAAGCCATTGATCTTTATTTCTCCGAGAACGTGGGCTCGGTGAGGTCGGCCGTCACGCTCTGGGAGGCCTTCAAGACGGTGCTCCGTGGCGAGGCCCAGGCGCTCATCGCTGAGGCCCGCCGGACTAGGGATTCTGACATGTTGGTTGTTGAGCGGGAGGTCTTGCGTCTCGAGGCCCAGCTGGGGCCCGAGCCGGACCCCTCTGTCCTGCATACCCTCTCGCTGAAACAAGCGGAGTACCATGCCTTGGCCACGAATGCCGCACTCGCCCTAGCCAAGGAACAGAGAGGCTGCATCTACGATGTGGGCGATAAGGCCGGGAAGTTGCTGGCTTGGTTAGACAGAAGGGAGATGGCCAGCCGTGTGGTGCCCGAACTCCTCGGGGATGACGGTGTGGTCCTTACGGACCCTAGTGCCATCGTCGACTCCTTCGCTGGCTACTTTCGGGGGGTCTATGAGTCTGCCTCGGATTTTTCGGAGGCAGACTCATCGGCCTTCCTTTCGGATATTGACCTACCCTGCCTTTCCGAGGATGAGAGAGCGGACTTGGATAGAGACATCACCGCTGACGAGATTGACCTTGCGATCCGCTCCCTACGGACCGGAAAGGCCTCCGGGCCTAACGGCATACCGGTGGAATTGTACAAAATCCGCTCGGACGCGGTCTCCCCGCACCTCCGTAAAATGTTCTTGGAGTCTTTTGAGAGGGGCTGTCTCCCTCTGGATCAACGACTGGCTACCATCGTGGTCATCCACAAGGAGGGTAAGCCACGGGACGTCTGTCGATCGTACCGTCCTATCTCTCTCCTTAACGTGGAGCCCAAGGTCCTCGCCAAGCTGCTCGCCAACCGATTGATTGGCGTCATTAGCGACCTCGTGCACCCCGACCAGTCGGGATTCATCCCCCACCGAAACACCGCTCTCAATTTGCGACGCCTCCATGGTGTCATGGCCAGGGCCCACACTCTCGAAGAGCCGGCTGTCCTCGCGTCCCTCGACGCCACCATGGCCTTCGACTCGCTCGAATGGCCATACCTCTGGGCAGTGCTGACCAAACTCGGGTTCGGACCGGTCTTTGTGAGCTGGGTGAAGCTACTGTACGCGGACCCAATGGCTAATGTTACGGTCAACGGTCGCCTGTCGGCGCCATTCCCCCTACGTCGGGGTACTAGACAGGGTTGCCCCCTGTCGCCCCTTCTGTTTGCCTTGGCCCTTGAACCGCTTGCAGCTCTACTGCGTGTGCATCCTGACCTGCGAGGCATTACATGGGCCCCTGGCTTCGAAGACAGGGTCTCCCTGTACGCCGATGATATCCTGCTCTACCTGACTTCCCCCTGCAGGTCCCTCATTGTGGCCTGTGATGTGATCAGACTTTTCGGGCGGTACTCTGGCCTGATTATCAACTGGGCCAAGTCCTCCCTATATGTCCTCAAGGGAGATACTCCACGTCTCCCCAGAGGCTGCAGGATTCAGATTGCCACGCGCGGCTTCAAGTACCTGGGCATCTACATCTCTGGTAACCCCAAGTTGAGGCATGATAACAACTTACTCCCCCCTCTTCAGCGGTTACGGCGTGATGTGGACAGCTGGCGTAAACTGCCGCTCTCCCTTCTTGGCCGTGCCGCTCTGTTCAAGATGATGGCCCTGCCCAGGTTCCTATATGCACTCTAAAACGCCCAGGACCCGGTCCCGGCGCGCTACTTTCGTGATCTTGAGGGCCTCCTCCGGACCCTCCTCTGGGATGGTCGGCCCCGCGTTGCCATCCACAAACTCACACTCCCCTGGTACGACGGTGGCATCGCCCTCCCAGATGTGCGCCGCTACTACTGGTCCTCGCAACTGGCTGCCCTCAACCACGGCTTTTATGGCCCAGTGGGGAGCCCCGGCTATGCCATGGATAGATGGTTGATGGGCGATGGTAACTATTATCGGGCCCTATACTCGAAGTCCTTTGACCGGCGGTTGACGGGCCCCACCCGAACGGCGGTCCGCACTTGGCGGGCGGTTACTAAGGCACAAGGGTGGCAAGGCAGACTCACAAGGTTCACTCCCCTCTTTGAGTCGGACATCCTGGGTAGACTATGGCACTCCAAGGGTTTTGATAAGTGGGACCTTATCGGCATCAGCAGGGTTGACGATATGCTCTCCAGGGGCTCAATTAAGACCTTCCCCCAGTTACAATCCGAATACCAGCTGGGCGCGACGGAGTTTTTTCGCTACGCTCAACTGAGACACGCGCTGCTTTCGGCCTCTCCGCCGGACGGCGTCATTCCTGAGAGTTCCCCCCTGGAAGACAGGATACTAGATGGGCACATGCCGGACAGCGCAATCTCCCTCTCCTATAAAAAATTGATCAATGTGCGCACGGACCTCCTCCTTAGCTTGAGAGACCAGTGGGTGGCGGACGGCCTTGAATTGGACGATGAGGATTGGCAGAGCCCTGTTTCCTCCCCTAAGGAGGTTGCCATTTCTTCCCGTCTTCGCCTCGTGCAATTTAAGATCCTGCACCGGGTGTATATGACGGGTCCCCGATTAATGCGCATGGGTTTCTCGCCTGACGGTCTCTGTCGTAGGGGCTGTGGAGCTCTTGCCACTTTTTTGCACATCCTTTGGGAATGCCCGGTGATCGCCTCCTACTGGAGAAGAGTGCACCGAATTATGGAGGAGGTGACTGGCGTGGCTGCTCATGCGGAAGCTCGTAGATGCCTTCTGAACGTATGGGAGCCTTCCGATCACAACGTTGCGCAGACTAGATGGGTTACCCTTGGGAACATGGTGGCTAAGAGGGACATAGCCCAAAAATGGGGTGCGTCCGCGGCCCCCCTGCTGGTACAGTGGAAGGCCAACATGGACTGGTGCATGTTCAGGGAGAAGACAGTCTATGTGGCCAGAGGGAGACCTCGAACTTGGACAAAAATTTGGGGAGCATGGAATGAGTACAGGGGAGATGTGTGCTTACCGCCTGAATCAGTCAGCCTGCATGATAATGTGTCTCCCTAGCCTGTGACGCCAACTGAGCTCTACTGTACTATATTCTCCTGTCACCTTCCCCCCCCCCTCCTTCCCATTCTGGTAACTTATCCTTGATGAACATTTCCCTGCCTTCCTCCCCTGCCCATCCCCGACACCCAGCGTCACACTGTCCCCACTGCCACTTTCGCGCCCGCGGGCGCCCTTTTGTTGAACTTCATCTTAATATAAAATTAACCTTCGACGATTATGTCTCATTTGTTTGACACTATTTCTCTCCTGTTGCCCCTGCTGCCTTGCCTCCGGGATGTCAGGCTGAATAGCTGTGTGTTCTGATTTCAATAAAGGTTTTCAACAAATTAAAAAAAAAAAAAAAAGCAAGCTTTCAAAGTAAAGTCAGATTTTCATCATAATTCTGAAAATGCTACTTAAATAAAGTTGGCATTTTCTTGTCCTAACTATTTGGGGCCTGCGGCCTGATCCAGGGTCACATGACTAGGTATAGCTGGCAGTTGGTCTCTGTGTATTGCTGTGGCTAGTCTCAGTAGCTCTACTCTGTTTTTCAAAATGTGCGTGTGATTTCTCTTATGTTGTGTTGTGCAAGTTAAGCCTAACTGCTCTGTGTCAAGCTATGAGAGGGTTGAACACAGGTTAATTTGGGGTTTACCAGCTGTCATAATGTGGAAGATTTCAAAGTTGGCTCAGAATGGGAAAGCAGGTAATTGTAATAGGGAAGACCCCTATTCAAATTAGCTTAATGTATGAGAAGCTGTGGCTACTCTCCTAACTCAAGCAGTACTTGAGTTCCAAAGGTTAGTGCATCCTGCCTCTCCACCTGCCCACATTAAATAGTTATTAAGGGACTGTAGGGGGCAGCGTGGCTCCAGCAGTCGCCAACATCCTTTCTTTGATACCGCCCTGGTGTGCTTAGATATTGTTGCTGAAAAAGGTGTATTTAGCCCTCTGTAGTGTTTTTCACATCTAACCTTGTTGAGAGACAGCAAAGAGGCAGTCTCAGAAAAACAAAGTATGAGAAGAAAAAAGTTACAAAATGTAAATTTAAAATGCCACACCATTCATGAATCCATTGATGTTTCATGATAACAAAACTAGGTTAAGAGAGAAACCCCAAAACAAAACACCCAGGTCAGAAATTATGTAGGAGTTGACATAAGCAATGACATTTGAAATTGAGAGGGAGGACTCGTGAATAGTCCCACCCATAAGGCTGGGCACATACTTGACGGGGTATTTACTAATGACCCTAGACTTTCTACTGGCCCCCCTCTACCGCTCGTTTGGACAGACCACTTTGCAGTTCCACTGGAATTTGTTCTCCCTGCTCTTTGTTCCGGTATCCAGACTACCTCCTCGCGCACTCTCAGGAGGAACCTTAGGAATATTACTGATGAGACGCTTGCCCCTCTTGTCTCCTCTGTTGACTCCCTTTCCCAAAAAAAATGCTGCGGAGGCAGCACATGACCTGATGGATTCTATTTCCAATGCTATGGATAAGCTTGCCCCTGCCTCCCTTCGCTATGTAGCCCGGCGGAAGCCTACGGCACCCTGGTTCTCTGACCAGCTGAGACTTCTTAGGCAGGGATGCAGGAGCACAGAGAGAAGGTGGAGAAAATCTTGGGACTCTAAAGATCGAGAGGCTCACAAGTCTGCATTGCGGGAGTATAAACAAACAGAGAGTGGTAATGGAGAAGCAGGAATACTTTTCCAATCTTACCAGCTCTCTTACATCTTCTAGGGAGCTGTTTAAAATCGCGGACTCGCTATGCTCCCTTCAACTCCCTGACCCTGTAGTTAGTTCACAGGAACTATGCAATAATATCTCAGACTTTTTCCATAAGAAGATCCTTGATATCCATGTCTCTCTGGAAGCCGACTGCCACTCTTTGGATCAGAATATCTTTCCTGTCATATCCAATCTTGACTCCTTATGTAAAGATCCTCCTAAGTCACTTATGGAGTTTCCCCCCTGTCTCTGGAGGGACTGAATCTTTTATTGGACAGGACCAAATCCGCTTCCCCCATGGATCCTCTACCTCTTAAAAAGCTCAAAGAGTGTAGAAGCAGTCTTCTTCCTCCCATGCTCATAGCCATGAATAAAGCTATTGCCCAGGGCTCTTTTCCAGCGGTATGGAAGAAGGCTATTGTGAAGCCTCTACTTAAAAAAAGTCCCTCGACCCAGGCCTTCTTAAAAACTTTAGGCCTATCTCCCTTCTCCCTGCCCCTGCAAAAATATTGGAGGCGCATCTCAACCTCCACCTGCCCTCCTTTCTTGATGAGTCGGAATACCTGGACAACACACAACATGGATTCTGAAAACACCATAGCACAGAGTCTGCACTGACACTTGTGGCCGACAACATCCGGCGCAAAGTGGACTCTGGCCAAACTACTGTCCTGGTCCTGCTGGACCTCACAGCTGCATTCGACACCCTGTCTCCAGCCATTCTAACATCTCGGCTTAGGGAGGCAGGGGTCACTGGACCAGCCCTGAGTCTTCTGAATTCCTTTCTCTTGGAAAGGGAGCAGAGAGTAATGCTCGGGAACCACCTCTCCCCTGCCAAGTCTTTGCAATGTGGGGTGCCACAAGGGTCGGCATTGAGTCCGACCCTGTTTAACATCTATGTGGCCCCCCTTGCTGGACTAGTAAGATCGCAGGGGATGGAGGTGGTGTCCTACGCCGACGACACCCAGATTATGGTGTCTCTGGTGCATTCCTCTGTCATGACAACCGCCTCTAGCTTCAGGGTATGCATGCAGTTTGTGGCAGACTGGATGACTATCAATTACCTCAAGCTTAACGGCGAAAAAACAGAGGTACTGGTCTTTGGAAAAGACCAGGATGTCTGGGCAAAGTGAGTGGTGGCCTTCTTCTCTGGGCACCTGCCCCACTCCTTCCCAATCTGCCAGAAATCTTGGTGTTATCTTCAACACCTCACTCTCTCTGTCCCTGCAGGTCAACAGGACCGTGGCCACATGCTGGGGTGTGATTAGGATTCTTAACAGAATCCGTGGTTATCTATCCCCTCAGGCGCGCAAACAAGTTGCAGTCGCTCTTGTTGGCTCCAGGTTGGATTATTGCAACTCTCTATACATGGAGACCAACAAGAGCCTCATACAACGACTGCAAATTGTGCAGAACGCTGCGGCACGCTTTGTTTTGGCCCTTCCCAAGTCATCTTCCGCTACCAAGGCCAGGAAAGACCTCCATTGGCTTCCGGTGCAGCACAGAATTTCTTTCAAAATTCTTTGTTTGGCTTATAGAGCACTAGCAGAGGGATCAACGAATGCTATTAGCTCTTTACTCACTCGTTATGTTCCTACCAGAGGTCTCCGGTCCGCTGGACTTTTCCAACTTGTCGTGCCTCATTTTAGGCTGACCAGATGGGGAGCCAGGGCCTTTTCAGTTGTTGCTCCTCAACTTTGGAATTCCATCCCAATTGAGATAAAGACGTTACCCTCAATTGACCTGTTCAAAAAGGAACTTAAAACCTGGTTCTTCAGGAGGGCCTACCAATGATGGAAGGCTGCTGGTGGTGACGAGCTGATATTTTGAAGTAGGCGCCTTGACGCCCATTGGGCAAAGTTTGCGCATAATAAGAATCTCTTCATTCATTCATTCATTCAGGAATGGAGTTAATTTAGGACCTAAAGACAGAAATCACCAGCAGTGTGAAAATGATTGTCAAGACCCTCACTGATGAACAAGACTAAGCAGGAAATGTGACCGGTGGCAGTGGCAGTGGTATGTTTATTGAAAGCAAAATTGTGATTGCACCATTAAAAGCAGATATTGCATACCATATGCATGGTGTTAACTGTTTTGGTCAATCTCTGACATCCTTAAAGAAAGTCTAAATAGCCATCTGCTCAGCCTTACTATGGAGTATTCTGTTTTGACCTTCTATTCATGCTTTTAATTTCCTCTTTAGTACCCACCAAATTGATTTCCTACAGGGTGCTACTTTGCCACTAGCCCTCACATTTTTTCTATAGAATGCAGGGATACATAAATGAACCCAATAAAACAAATATAGATTATCTTTTTCAAAGCCAATGAAAGTTCTCTACTGAATGGGCTAATAGCTTACATCAAGATTACTGCTGAAACTTTACTGTGGTGTTATTAGACAGCGTAACATCTGAATAGGAGTTGATTTGTTGATAAGCCAAAATGGAAATACTTTCTCTACAAGCAATTAAAAAACTGAGATTACACCATCAATAGGTACTTTAGCAGGAGTAGGCTGAAATAGTGGTCACTCTTTTTATTTTTATCTTTGTTTTATGTATTTACTGCCATTTGTGTTTGCTTCATGTAGATGCTACTGCACCATAAATGATACAGCATGTGACTCCCTGCTGGCCACACTATGGCTACATAAGAGCTTCTATAGACCAGAATTCTTTTAGGTTCCTTAAAATCACTCAGAAATGTGGTGTCCCTGACTAAATCAATGTCCTACAAGTCACATTGTATCAAGCTACAACATCAAAACTAACAGCCTGATTACGAGTTAGGCGGTCTGTCGGACCAATGAAACCATTGTGGTGGTCCCTGGACCAACAGACTGGCGGTCCACCTGCCTTATTAATAATACGGTGGTGGGGCCACCACAACCACCAGGGATCAAGGATCCTGCGGCAGTGGTGTGGCCCAAATAATTTTAAAAATAATATTTGTATTAGGGGAGGGGGGGCCATGCGCCCAGTCTTCCTTGGGCTGAATTTGGACTTGAGGAGCCCATCCCCCGGAGACTGCAATAGTTGCAATGGAGATGAGGGCTGCTAGGCCCCCCCTCCCACCTCCCAGGGGCAGATTTGGCCCCAGGGACCCAATTCTCAAGGGCCTGGCCTGTAAAAAAAATTCAATTGTATTAGGGAAGTGGGTAGCATTTGTCTCCTCTCCCTGGGCCAATTTGGCCCCGCGGACCCGATCCCCTGGGGCCCACCCCTTTTGTAATAGGGGAGGAGGGGCATGTGGCCTCCCTCCCCAGGCCGATTTCTGCAACGGGATCCCATCCCCTGGGGCCTGGACTGGACCGAAGGCGTGGACCGAAGGCGCGCCAAAGGCAAGCCCGTCTGCGCCCGTCCGCGACCGGAAGGGGCCAGGGGCCACCCCCCCTGCTCAATGCGGAACAGAACGCAGCCCACCGATGCGGTATGACTCTATTTCATTAAAAAACTTAATGCCGCCAATCGACGACATCTGTCGGCACTCTATCCACCCGAATACTACCACTGGAATCTGTTCTCACTGCAAATTCCTACTTTCCAGCCATGAAGGTAAATTGCACTCTGCCAAAACTTACAAAATGTTTCTTTTAAATTGCCGATCATTAACCAAACACGCAGTGCAAATGTCACTCCTGTTAGAGGAGAATAATCCCGACGTAATATTTTTGACAGAGACGTGGTTAAAAGATGCGTCTGACCCTGATATCACTTCCATCATGCAAATGGGATATAACTTACAGAGGGTAGACAGACCAGAAGGCAGAGGTGGAGGCTTAGGCATCCTTTTTAAAAACCACTACCTCTGTAGGACCTCCTCGGCCGCAATTTCAAATTGTGAGAGTATGTTATTCACACTGGATTTCTCACCTACAGTCTCATTTTCTGGTGCTCTTATCTACCGTCCCCCTAATCAATTGGGAGAATTTATGGACTCGCTTCAATCTAAGATAGCTGACTCAGTGGTTAGCAGACCCTACTTCTCGCTATTAGGAGACATAAATATTCATTTAGATGATCCCAACAACGCAACAGCCAGGGCACTCCTGGACAGTCTGGCGGCTCTCCAGATCATACAGAAGGGCTTTGAACCCACACATGAAAAGGGCCATCTCCTAGATAGGGTATTTAGTAATGATCATAGACTGGAAGTAGGGACCCCTCTGCCCCTTACATGGACAGACCACTATTTAATACCTATACAGTGGACGCCAGCTATGTCACTACAGGCCCCCCCCTCGCACAATCCTACAAGGGAGAGATTGGTCAAAAATTTCCCCAGATCAATGGGCCAACTCTCTCCTCGGCTCCCCCCCAAAATGAGATAGACCCGGCATTGCAGTATGAGAATTACATTAACTGGATGTGCACAGCCCTGGACTCCATCGCACCCATTAAAGCCCTCAAAGAAAAGACCAAATCGAAGGACTTGCCTTGGTACACTCCCCAACTTAAAGAACTAAAAAGCGTGTGTAGAAAACTTGAAAGGAATTGGAGGGTTTCCCGTAGTAACGTAGACAAAACCATTCATCTTGAAGCTATCAAAAAATATAAAACAGAAATTAGATGTACTAAAACCTCATACTTTGAGAAAAAAATTACCACCGCTTCCAACTCATCTAGAGAAATCTTTCGGATAGCTAAATTCCTGATTGATACCCCTCCGACTCCCATCGACCCTAGCAAAGCCCAGACCCGCTGTGATAGTCAAGCTGAATATTTTCACAGTAAAATACAGAAAATTGCCTCTGCTTTTAACCCACCCAATCTGGTCCAGGATGCAGGAACTACTCTACTAAGCACCATGACTCCCAAATTAGATGAGTTTCCATTGCTGGATGAGAACTCACTTGGGGCCCTCATGCTGAAAATTAAATCTGGATCTCCTACGGACCCTGCCCCCCCCTGCCAGCAAGTAAAAATCAAGGACACCATCAAACCTGTTATTCTTAATATTTTGAATGGCTCTATTACCATGGGCTCAGTGCCCACTGCTTGGAAATGTGCCCAAGTTAGGGCTCTACTGAAAAAGCCTACCTTGGACCCGGAGAACATGGCCAACTACCGACCTATTTCTCTCCTTCCGTGGGTCAGCAAACTTTTAGAAAAACACATTAACACGTCCATCACCCAATTCTTAGAAAATCATCATCTACTTCATGATTCCCAAGCTGGTTTCCGTCCCAAATTGGGAACCGAGGCGGCTCTTTTGGCGGTAACTGAGCTGGCCAGGAAACAAATGGATCAAGGCGGCACTACAGCAATCATGTTGCTCGACCTTAGTGCCGCCTTCGACACTGTCAACACCAGCATTCTCCTTCACCGCCTCTGCCAAATGGGAATTTCTGGGAAGGCCATGCACTGGCTTCAGTCTTTTTTGGAGAATCGCTTCTTTGAGGTTGTTGAGGGCACCACCCATTCAAAAATCTGGCCCCTGGACCAAGGTGTGCCCCAGGGCTCTGCTTTGAGCCCTACCCTTTTTAATATTTATATGCAGCCTCTTGCTGATATAGTGCATTCGTTCGGCCTTGACATAGTGACTTACGCCGATGATACACAATTAGTTGTATCTATGAACCAGTCTGACTCTTCCCCTTCGAATCTAAGTAACTGTTTGGTAGCGGTCGCCCAGTGGATGGCTACCTCGCATTTGAAATTAAATGGCGAAAAAACAGAGCTCATGATGCTAGGCAACTCAACCATCCCCAGTCCTATGTCAGACTGGCTCCCGTGTATGGGCCCTCCGCCCCAACCAAAGCCCCATATAAAAAGTTTAGGCATCTGGCTGGACACTAACCTCAGCTTTTTGCAACAAGCTACTACTCTGTCCGCCACATGTTTTGGGCTCATGCGTATGCTGAGGAAGGTGCTACCACTTCTCCCCTTCGAAGCCCGTAGAATAATGGTGCAAGCCATTATTTTGTCCTGTTTGGACTATGGGAACTCCTTATATTTAGGGGCTCCCACCTCCACAATAAGGAAGTTGCAGGTGACACAAAACGCTGCAGCCCGCCTTTTACTAGGCCTCAAGAAACGGGAATCAGGTACAGTGGCCTTGAGGAAACTGCACTGGCTTCCCAATAAAGCCAGAGTGTTGTTCAAATCCCTGTGTATCATGCACAAAGCCATGTGGAAGACCGCTCCAACCATGATTTGCTCCTTAGCAAACCCCTACCTTCCCCACAGAGCGCTGCGATCTAGTACAGCTTTCCTGGCTACTGTCAACAAGATCAGACGCACCAGATGGGGTGGGCGTTCCTTCTCTTGGAATGCCGCAAAGGCATGGAACTCCCTGCCCACCCTCCTTCGTAGTGAACCCAGCCTTCTAAAATTTCGGAAGGAATTGAAAACTTATCTGTTCATTTAACTTTCTTCCCCCTACAATAGTCTGACTATACACAGCGCTACGAGGCCTCCGGGTTGTTTGCGCTTTACAAAACCCAATTAATAATAATAATAATAATATATTTACAATTGGGAAGGGGACTGTGTGGTCCCCCCCCCACAAGTCGATTTCGGCCCAGGGGACCCCATCCCCCAGGGCCCAGCCATTTAACAATGGGGGAGTCAGGCCCCCAACTGGAGCAATATGACACTGCCCCATATTTGAACTAATACCAGGGCCAGAGAGTTGTCAGGTCCAGTAACAAGCGGCAGAAATGTTATGACAGAGAGACAGGTGCTCTGAGAGATACTGACCTATTGGACTTTGGAAAAACTGAGCAGATGATGAGGTATTTGTTGTGCAGATTTTCTCTGTCATGAGCCTAGCAAACCAACAACAGACAGCTTACATGAACAGGTCAGTCGACCTGCTGCAAAATATACCTCAGGCAGAACACAACTGTCAACAAATGTCACGTTTGTCCTTCATTCTCATTCCATCATGACAAACCACCATTTATTTGTATTCTTTCCTTATTTATTTAGCAACAATAACAATTCAATCAGAAGCGCATACATGCAAATCATAACACTAGGCAAACAGTGAAACTGTCAACTGAAATACACTAATATTAAGTGGTATGGGTGAGTCATAATGACAAGTACTTATGTGTCTGAAAAATTAATACATAGAAGCTGTCCAATCTTAGAGGCACATCATTGCGGATTTCTTTGTTATCACAAGTTTTGGTATTTTGGAACTTGTGCACACATTCCCTTACTATTTGGCTTTCACCTTATTACAATACTCAATTTTCAAAAAACACAGTTAATATTGTGAAAATCAATTATATAAAACATACCAATAGTCATTTTAATATATTTTGCTCGCAATAAAAATCTAAAGTAAGCAGCATTTGCAGGTATGGAAACACTATGTGGGGAGGTATGCACTTTCTAAATAATGAAATGTTACATTCTTCTGCCAGTATGAAGCCTCTTTATCCGCATAGTCTCTCACTGATTTCCAAAGTTCACTTGAATGATGAACCACGGTGGTTGACAGGTCAATGCTTAAGTCTTTCGATCACATTTTAGTACCGGATGAAGATGGAACTTCAAATGGAATTTCCACCCAACACGGTTTTTGGACATTGACTGGCCCACAATGCAAAATCCCAGAATCAGTCGGCCATTCTGTATTTCTCGATGTGACTGGTGCCATTTTTTTCCAACATTAACAGCTAAAAGGTGAAACTTAGCATCTGACAGTCCCTCTTTGCTGTTCTCTGATACATTTCAAGTTGAAAAAACGCAGGATACTTTGTTTACTTTATGTGAGAAATCAGAAAGTAGTATAGATCATTTAAGGGAAAAAAACACCTTTCAGAAAAGATAAATAAAACCCACTTTGGTATAAAACAAATCAAATAACATACAGTTTGATACAGGGTGGTTGATGGTAATATAATAAAACCCAGGCATAGCTCAAAAAATAATATTGATTGACTAAATATTAATGGGAAAAACATACACAAGAACAAAGAATTAGGAACCCCCATAGGTATTTTTGATTAGGATACATTATTTCATTATTATAATGAAAAATTAGGGCGGCAGACGTAGGAAGTGGCAGGGTAGGGAATGGGTAAAGAAAAGGAATGAGGGCCTGAAGGGGTCCAATTAAAAACTAGAAAAAAGGAGTACTAGGGGGTCTGGTGAAGATAAACTAAATTTTAATAAATTGAAAAAGATAGAGTTGGAGAATCCCTACACAACATAACAAGTGGTAAGGAGGAAGGAGAAGGCTGAAGAGAGAAGAAGGGAGAAGGCAGAAGGAACACAGGATGAGAGAAAAAGCAATGGAAATAGGTTCCCAGGGAGGTGGCCCGCAGGAACAGACATTTTAAAAAAGTGAAACATCACTCAGTGAAAGCAGATAAGAAGGAAAGAGAGTGAAGAGAAAATGGATCTGTGCAAACCCTGAGAAAAACGAATAGAGAGATCCAATTTTCATGACTAATTACATTTTTACCAGTGACAAAAAATCTTTTAAAATACAATTAAAAGACGTTATATGAATATTTTTCTACCAAATATTAAATTTTTTAAAGTTTTATTAAATACTGTCAATGAAATGGTTTCTCAGACTTTGTATTCTGTGGATTGGAATTTATATGACATCACATGCAACCGCATAGGCACAAGTACTCCACATAAAGTAACAAACCATCATATGATGTAGCACAGACACTTTAATGATCACAATGTAAGGATCTTAGGTGAAAGTGTGCATGTACAAGTAGAGATATCCCTACACATTTTCAGTCCGCACCCCCAGATTTGGTAAGAGGGGAGCTTAGGCCTCATTCATTTTGTTTACATAAGGTGATTTCCTCATAATCAAACAGTTTGGTTAGGTGTAGAATTCAGAGCTTGAATACAGGTTCACTGCAACCTTTCACTGTAACCACGAGACCACATCCCCACTCTGTTTGTTATCTGACCTACACTTGTTTACTTGAGCCACTGAGAAGATGGTTATCTAGTAGTAAGTCTAGGGTCGGGAACTAGGTGTGAGCAAATAGGATGCGCAAAATGTGGAAAATTCCTGAATGAGGATGTGTGAGATTGCGAGGATGTGTGAGATTGCAAGGAGATTACCATTTTAAAGTACTGAAATATTCACAAGTATTTTCAGAAAGTGTCTGCAAACTGTACTTCTGTGGACATCATCCTGAATCTCAGATTTTGGCGGCTTTCTAATGTGTTAGTTATGCAGAAGATGGAGTACAAATTAGCTATGTACAAGCCCCTATCGCTACCGGAGCGTCACTTTTTCTGTCGCTCTGGTGGCCTGGCGCCATTTCCCATATTTACAAGGTGGCACTAAGCCAGTTAATATGGCTTAATGCCACCTTGTAAATATGCCCCTTTCCACCGCAGTCCTCTGCGGCAAAGGGGCGTGCAGTGGGTGTTGCAGTAGGCGGTCCACTGAAACACCCTTTGCTTTTTGACACTGCCCCAGATTTACAAGGCTGAGGCCGTGCCAAAAACTAATGCCAGGGAATACCTGGCCTTGTATTGATCAATTGATTGGGTTTTATTGATATTTCTTGCTTTTATGTATTGTCTTTTCATGTCACTTTTTGAAAACTCAATAAAATTATTCTGAACTAAAAAGAATGGTGATACGAGGAGAAATTATTAATGTCTCCTCGTTTTTTTGCTCAAATCCCCATTATTCATTGTTTATTTGTAGGAAATTGTCCCTTCCTGCACATAAATCACCCCTGCATCGCAGGCACCCTTGCAACATGGCGGCAGAGTTCCTGCGCTGGCGATAAGCAGCTTTTTTGCACCAGCACTAGGGGACACACAGGGGTCCACCATATTCTTGTGAATCCGGCGCATCCCTCGGTTTAAAATATGTCTGAGTGCAGCATTGCCAAATTCGGCGTAGCATGGTGCGCTGACACTTTTGGGGAAGTATGCCCCTCACTTTCTCCTGCTGCTTTCCGCCCTATTCTAGTGAGGCGCAAAATAGCCACAAACAAAAAGACAAGATGAAACAAATACATTGATCTGTGGGACACAGGAATGGCTATACCCCAAATTGAGAAATATATGCTACCTTAAAAGTGGACTTCAGCCACGATTGCGAGCACTAAATATTTTTAGTTTGTTACACACAGAGACACTAAACCTTATATAATAGCATGGGCAAAGACGTATACTAAGAGAGCTAGTGATATGAGGAGGATCCTCTTAGTGGTAGGAATACTCTGGTTTAATGACCAGCCACAGGGTCCTAGTTAGGCCTGGGTGATGAAATCCGCTTCGTTTACGGAGTATGTGCAATTTTTGCACTCATTCGAGCTCGCGGAGTTAAAAAAAATTGTGTCTGCTTGTGCTCGCCAATGGTAAGTTGGCAAGCGAGGAAAATCCAGCGCAAGACCGCTTGCCAGCGAGATTTCTCAACGCGAGCGGTCACAGATGGTCACTGGTGCTCACATTGAGAAACCTTTCGTTCACGTTGAGGAAGCTGCTTCTCGTGTAGAACTTCCACTCGAGCGGCAGAAAGAAGCAGCGCCCTCTTGCGCTGCACATGATGCCGTTCACGCTGATTTTACAGCACAGGACAAACACCCAGCACAAAAATTCTGCGATTACAGCGCAGGGTAAAGCACTCCGCTGCTCACGGATCTCCGCATAGCTTGGCCCTAGCCTAGCCCTAGTTGCTAACCAACATTTAAAATAGCTTTCAAATATGAAATTTAATTGTGATATTGGTTGTGTTTGTCCTTCATTTGACCACTTTCTTGGAAACTACCTACTTATGCTTTACTAACATCTCATCAGTTAAGGGGAGTGGCTGCTGATTAAAATTAAAAGATTGCAAAGCGAGAAGGCATACATAAATATTTTCTACCAGTCCACAGCAAATACTAACACATGGAATAGATCATTTTCTTGGGTATTTTTTAACAATAACATAAGGCACATGATTTTTTTTGCAAAAAAGCATGAACAGAAGCCAGGCATGACAACATGTTTTGTGTTGTGTTTCTTTGGAAAGCTGCCACCGCACCATGTTATTGCTTCTCAGGACATGTGGCGTCCTCGAGCTGTCCTACCACCCATGTGTGACAGAAAGTGGCAGAGCAGCACAGCGCCAGCCTGCAGAATACTACATTTCAAACTGTTTGAAAATAAAGCAATCCAGGAAATGACGGCATATGGATTATTTCGCTGGAACTTTTCCTGCTGTCAGTGCTGAGGCGAAGCGTTTGTAATCAAGGCGGTAGCCATTTTGCTTCCCATGTTACATGTATAGACCACTGTCGCTGTGTGATTGTGGTGGTGCACGGATGTCGTATTACCACTACCAATGTTCTTATTTTAAGAGGTCAATTACAACCATGGAAATCAAACTTGCTTTTGAAGGAAGAGAGGATAATAAATGAAAGATGGAACACAGGTCTGCTCATTCTCGTAGGTAATCACTTGTGTTCATTCATTTTGGATAACTTTTCTGATGCATGATGTTAATTTGTTATCACATCTTCAATAAACTTTTTGCACCCCTTTTCAAATTAATTATGGAAAGTTGCAGCCGGGGCCCGTGCATGTAAGACCGGTGGGATGGTAGGGGTCGGACGGGGTGGATTTCGACAGACGACAAGGGAAAATTAATGATTTATTTAATTTTCCCTTGTCGTCGTCTGTCGAAATCCACCCCACCTGGCCCCTTCATCTTACGTGCATGGGCCGCGACTGGAAAGTTGAAGTAGGTATCGTAAGATTAAAATCTTGATTCTCGGAATCAGGATTTGCAAATTTTTATAATTAAATATTGATTGCTTGCACTGTATGTCATACAATAGAGTATGTTGATGACTTGTTTTTATGAATGTAAATCAACATACTAAGCAGGCAAAGTTGACTTACTTGGTGGATTTTCTACATCAGTAATTCAGTCTTCAGAATCAAGGGTGTTGTGAAGTTGCAAAGGTGGTGGTTTCGCAACTTGAGGATTTTTTTTAACCCGTTGACTGCGGGACGAATTCTGCCTGCGGTGCGGGTGAATTAATGAGTGGGCGTGTTTCGGACAGCCCCTGGTCCTCCGCACACGCCCACTGTGACGTCTTACGGCCGGGGGCTGTCCGACGTACCAAACGGGTTAATTCGTTTTTTAAGGTAAATTCAAATAAAGAAGGTTCTGCTTCAGCTGCCCCCACTTTGTGGCAAAGTTATGATGCAAGTCCCCTTTCCTTCCCCCAACCGGTCATGCTACTGAGTCTCACTGCCCCTCATGAACAAGTGCTGCTGAACCTGTCGCCTGACCCAAGCCAAGTCCCTCTGCTGGCTTCAGCTGTGCAGAAAAGTCACATTGTTCCCAGCCCCCTGCCTTTTTGCCTTGCAAAGTTCTGCTGGCACCACTCACCCTGAATGGGCAAACAAAGCCAATACCACTGCCCTCTCATCCCCCCTGCAAAGAAAATCATACTGCAAGCGGGAAATTCCACAGTGCTCAGTGTTAACCTGGTAGCGGGACTCGGAAACCGGTCACTCCCACTACTGCAAGGCTGGTTTTACACTAAGTGGCATATTTACAAGGGGATATGACCACCAGAAACTCACTTTTAGCGACGTTTTGATGGCGATATCCCCTTCTCCTTATTTACAAAGCAGCGTTAAGCCACTTAACGGGGCTTATTGCCGCCATGTAAATAAAGCTTCTTTTGACGCTTCACTTAGCATGAAAAAGGTGTGCAATGGGTGTTGCAGTGGGTGTTCCGCCGCGACACCCATTGCTTTTTGACGCTGTCCCATATATACAAGGCTGGGTCAGCGCCAAAAAAAGACCAGGAAATACCTGGCCCTAGACTGGTGTTACGTGGAGAAATTATAATTTCTCCTCGTTGTTTCTTTTCATGTGTGCTATGCAGCACACATAGAAAGAGCAAATCACCTTTGAAATGTGTACATAAACAATCGCCCCTGCAGGGCAGGCACCCTTGCAACATGGTGCTAGGGTGCCTGCGATGGTGCGAGGCAGCTTTATTAACACCAGCGCTAGGGGACACCCAGGGATGCGCCGTATTTTTGTAAATACCACACATCTCTGTGTTTTAAAAATGTCAGCGCACAGTTACCTATTTTGGCGTAACACCGCGCTCTGACATTTTGTTGTAAATATCCCCCTTTATTTGCTAGATTATAAAATATATTCATTCAATAAATCACATGCGCCACAAACAATATTATGTTACGTTTTTTGTGAGGGGATGACTATATAAATAGGAATGAAATTCCAAGTGTGGTACTTTTTAATATCTTATACTTTCAAATGCAGACCTTATTATAGCGTTGAATTACACATTCACAAACCTTTTTGCTTCCAAAGAGCATTGTTTCATGAGTAGGCATTAGCCAGAAGAGTAATACAAATAACTGTTTGTTGTGTTTTTTAAAAACATCTGCTTTGCTCAAGGCATTAGTAATATTTGTTGCACTGTGAGGCGCATTGACCACAATGGCATATGATTATTTATAAAGTAATCTAAAACAGGGGCCAAGAATTCTGGGTAAGCAGCTTTAGGGAGGTAGTCGGATTTAAGCACTCAATTTCAATGAAATTGTACATCCTATCCGAAAACATAAATGCGCCTAAATACACTGTTGAAAAGTAAGGATAGAAAAATACAGTTTCTATGAATGGCCATTAAACATCAGTCACTTTCTTTCCACATGGTGTTGGTTTAGTTACTTTTCTGGAAAAAGATCAAATGTAGTGTCTGTCAGAGGTGTTGCCCTAACATCACCACATGGTCTTTAAATTTACAGCACGGAACAGCCTTAGGCAGAACAGGAAGGCACAAAAATTAACTCCAACTTTTGGCAAGAGAGCATGTTTCAGGGGTGTTTGGGGGGGTGAAGGGTGAAGAAAACAAGCACGCAGCTGATTAATTCTTCTGCAACTGATTTTCCGAAGCTACGATTTAGGCATTTGAGAAACTGATTATCTAAAATGTTCATAATGTTTGTTTTAAATGCTCTGAACAGTAAAGGCTTGTGGGGGGAAGGGGGGGGGGGATTTACAGAAACAATACAGCCTCTGATGATAATATGTCTGGTGCATTCTAAAACTCAAAAGAAATCCCCACTGAGTCCTGACTGGCTCCAGGGTAGGAGCCATACAGTAGATACTTCTGCACAAAAGGCTTCTCTAGTGTAAAAAATCCAGGACTTGGGAACCCAGCAACCAAAAAGAAACAAGATAGGTCCCCTCCATGACCTTCTGTAGCTGTGATAGGTGCACTGTGGACAAATTCATCAGGCTCCACCACACGTTGATAGAAGCATGATAGAAAAGAAAATGGCAAATAACAAAAAAGGAAATCTGTATCTGATGGGCCAGGTGTGTACAAAGATGAGGTAAAGCACCCATGCGGCATGAGAAAGGAAAATTATGTTAAGGATAACTAATTCTCTCAATCCAAAGAGAGAGGGAGATTGGCTTAAATCTTTCCTTTACATTTCCCTTGTAGACTTTAGAGACACTTTTGACAAGATGTCAAGAAATTTGCCCTGGGAAAAACTTAATCAAGGGAATATGCTATCACATTTATAGCAGGCTATGCTGTTACTTTACACGAACACCTAAGTCAAAATTGGTAAAAATGGTGCAGCATCAAAAAACTATATATACTAAAATGTCTCAAAGGAGGATGCGTAATTGTTCTCATTCTGTTTAACTTCTGTATAGCTGACTTAAATGATTGTCTAGATAAGTCAGAGCACACCTTCCAAAGTGAGGCCTGATTCCACTACCTAACTTTCAACATATGGAGTCCTTTAATAGCAAAACCCCTATAGGGCTCTAAAGACTTCTGAATGAGCTTGATATATACTGCGCAAAAAAATAAGATGGACATAAAGCCATGGTGATCTTGCAAAGAAAGGAAAGGGGAACATCACTGCTGGCAGGAAATGTGGAGGTTCTTGAACAATTCAGGTAATGCACAAAGGCTCAGTTTAAAAAAAGAGTTCAAGCTCGGAGAGAATAGATGTAAATGAAACTGTTGACTAAGAGAATCCAAATGTGGGATACCAAATGTGGGATACACGTGGCTCTCTTCTATCAGACGAGGGATGGAAAAACGCAGATCCACAGTCTGGCCTAATTGTAAATCAAATAGTTTGAACTCGTGTTGCAGTCTCTTGTGAAAAATGTTGAGGACAAGCAAACAAAAAAAAGTACACATGGGCTCAAACTCAATGAGAAATAAGAAGGCGAGAATGAGAGACATTGAAGTCATATAAGGGGAAACACATGCAGAGATGAGAATATGTTCACTTACTGAACCCCCATGCAATGCTGAGGTTGGCTACACTGACTATTGGTACCTGGAATGGCAAACTCTCAAACCCTCAGGTTAATGGCCATAGTGAGGTTGCTATATGAATGTCTGCCCTGCCCTTTGAGCTACTAAGGGTTGAACGCAACCACAAACAGTTCTATCTTTAGTGGGCATGCTTCAAGTTTCTATAGGTACACCATGAAGCAAATCACATGTCGGAACTTGAAAATCTAGTAAGCAAAAAACCACACCACATAATCCCCAAATTACCTCTTACTATTAATAATTGTGAAACTAACTCTTGATATCCTTCTGCACACTCATAAATGAACCCTGGAGCCTCACATCAATTTCTCCTAACCCCATTCTCCTGGATTCTCCATCTTCTCTTTTCTTGTTGAAAATCCCCTAAAAAATAGGGATCCTTTGGAAAATGTTCTGTATAGACATGAACCTATACCCCACTCTGCAGGGAAAGAGGTGCATGAGGGGAAAGTAGTGGACATAGAACAGGCAACATAAATTTACTATAACATTAGGACCACCATTCCAACTATGAAAATTGTTGATTCAATATCTTGAAGCGATGAGCGTAGCCTTGCCCTTTTACTGATTTTGAACTATTATTTCAAAAATGGCAATCCCATAACTATGTGAACAAGTGCTAATCAAATGCAAATAAAAGACAAGAACAAGCTATGAGCTGTGTCCTGGGTTAAATTTCATACTACGGGTCACCAGGAAACATCATTTTCATAATCTATGATAGCTTCAATTGTTTTGTTTTTAGTTATGATGAATACTCTTTAGATTCTACGCTGTATATTCCAGCCTACTAAGGTTGTGCACACTTTAATGCAGTAGTTGTGTGAAATATATTTACTTTTTAGCACTGTTCCATTAAAGTGGATGAGCGACTTGCAACTTTATACAAAAAAGATCCAAGTACCAAAGATCAAAAGTCTCAATTTAGAAACCTTTGGTGTGCACCTGTTACAACGCATTTTTTACAACGCACTACTGTTACAACGCATCTATTACAACGCAGATACTGTTACAACTCATGTTTTTACAACGCATTTTTTTACAACGCAGGTACCTTTACAACGCATACCATTACAACGTAAGTATTGGTAAGTATATAGTTATATTTTAAATGTTATATGTTTGGGGTAAAGGGGTATTTTTAGGGTTCAGGGTCAGTTTGGGGTTTTTGGGTAAAGGGGTATTTTTAGGGTTCAGGGTCAGTTTTCAGTTTTTGGGTAAAGGGGTATTTTTAGGGTTCAGGGTCAGTTTTCAGTTTTTGGGTAAAGGGGTATTTTTAGGGTTCAGGGTCAGTTTTCAGTTTTTGGGTAAAGGGTTATTTTTAGGGTTCAGGGTCAGTTTTTAGTTTTTGGGTAAAGGGGTATTTTTAGGGTTCAGGGTCAGTTTTCAGTTTTTGGGTAAAGGGGTATTTTTAGGGTTCAGGGTCAGTTTTCAGTTTTTGGGTAAAGGGGTATTTTTAGGGTTCAGGGTCAGTTTTCAGTTTTTGGGTAAAGGGGTATTTTTAGGGTTCAGGGTCAGTTTTTAGTTTTTGGGTAAAGGGGTATTTTTAGGGTTCAGGGTCAGTTTTCAGTTTTTGGGTAAAGGGGTATTTTTAGGGTTCAGGGTCAGTTTTCAGTTTTTGGGTAAAGGGGTATTTTTAGGGTTCAGGGTCAGTTTTCAGTTTTTGGGGTACAGGGTAAAAATAAATTAAAATTAATTTTAAATTAAATTATTTAATAGAAAATAAATTAAATTAAATTACATTGCATTATTTTTGGGGTTGAGGGTCAGTTTTGAGTTTTTGGGGTACAGGGGTACAGGGTAAAAATAAAGTTATAATTTTTTTAATTTACAATAATTAATTTAAATTATATTTAATAAAATTACTTTAATTTATTTTTGGGGTTTTGAGTCAGTTTTGAGTTTCTGGGGTACAGGGGTACAGGGTTAAAATAAAGTAATATTAATTTAAATTTAAATTCATTAACGGAAATTAAATTATTTAAAATTACATTAAATTATATTTTTAAAAATTAAGTTACTATTATAATATTAATATTAATATATACTTACCAATACTTACGTTGTAATGGTCTGCGTTGTAAAGGTACCTGCGTTGTAAAAAAATGCGTTGTAAATACATGCGTTGTTACAGTATCCGCGTTGTAAAATCCGCGTTGTAACGGTATGCGTTGTAATAGTCCGCGTTGTAACATCATATATCCGAAACCTTTCCTTATTACCTATTTTTATTGATGCCATATGATTGGATAGATGTATTGTATGGGAATAGTGAGTTTTTAACATCATCTTTCTTCCAAAATATCTTAGCCAAAGTATCTACCACCACAACATCATGAAGGTAAATACGTAGCGTATGGAAGACACCTAGTACACTTTTTCACCAAAAATGAGCAAATGCTTGCATTACCAAGCCAGAGACCATTTTGCTGTTGTCATTCATGCTGTGGTGAATGGCACCTGTAATATACTTTATGGCACAGCACTGACAACACACAGTCTTCCTTCCATGACTTATAAAATAACAGTCACAATTACATTCATCACCTTTTAACAGGTTTCAGACAGTGGGAGTCGGCTCCTAAAATACATTTTTTCACTTTAGCTTCTCCTCAAATCCCATTTGCCTCAATTATGTTTCAGAACCAAATGAAATGCGTCACTGCAACGTCCACAGCCGCTGAGGTTCTGCTGGAAATGGATATTTGCTGCGGCATGTGTCAGGCACCATTACATAATGAATTAGCAAAGCACGAATCCAATCAATATCTCTCAATACATTAAGTGTATGAACGCTTTTGACAAAATTAAGGCACACAAAATGGATACATACTACAGCTATGCACTCTTACTATCATTTTGCACAGATCCCTCTGAGCTCTTGCAAAGTGTTCTAGCACCTCTCTATCAACAAATGGAAAGAGGACTCTTGGTTACCTTAAATTGTGGTGAATTGGAGCAACGAGTTCCATGGTGGGGCAACTACGGCTTTTAGTGCTTGTCTTTGTGGCAGACATTTTCATTTCATCCATTTGTTAAAGTCTTACTAGTAAGAGGGTGACATATGTGGAGGAATTGGGCAAGTGCCCTTGCTATTTACAGTTTACTGACATTTTTAACCTATACATATGCCTTGAAGACCTACATTTCTGACCTTTGACTCAGAAATCCCACTGTCGTCTGTTTCCCTTAATAGAAATGCCACTGTGGGGTACAAGATGTTGCTCTAGTTAAGATTTCAGTCCTTCTTTGTTGTCTTTGTTTTGCAGTTCTTGCTATGTTTCTGATTTCTGGAAGATGTCTGAAATGTTCCTATATATGATTTGCACTGCAAGTCCAAGCGGGGACCAAGAAGCCAAACTTCGACCTATGCGATTTATGCAAAGCTTGTCTCTCACCAGTTATCTTTCCATCAATCCTTCTCATCCATCTGTAGTAATTCAAGATGGAAACCCAAAATTTTATCTGGAAGTTCATGTATCACTAATCCCACAATTACCACTGAAAGCTAATCACAAAGAAACATTTATTCCAACAGAAACCCGAAACTGGATTCTACCAAATGTAATATGTATGTGACTGAACAGATAACGGTTGGCAATCAATCAATCAATTTTAAGCTTATAAAGTGCCTGGTTGCACAACCTGTGCGTCCCGCGCTGCGACAAGGTCCCATACCAGGGAAAGAGAAACAAAGAAGAATCAAACAATGGAATTATCAGATGGAAAAAGCCCTGTCTTAAGCTTTTTCCGGAAGATCGTCTCAGACGATTCCAGTCGGAGCCCCACCGGGAGATTGTTCCAGTAAGATGCCGCTAGGAACCTGAAAGAACAGCCGTTACCAAGTTAGTTGTTTGAAGATGAGATTTATTTACACATGTGACCTGGGATTCTCAAATGTTCTTTTGGTGTGTATAATTGGAATTTGCACTTTGGCTTTATTTCGATTCCCTTTAGACTTAAGAGGTACAGACCTTTTTGAGACATCTCTGTTGTATGGCTTTATGCTGTGCAATATACTTTACCTTTGAGAACTTCCACAGAAGTTCTGTTATGCTGACACCTTTCTCTGCTTCCCTTATTTAATAGAGTTTGCCTTATTCAAAGTTAGAATAGGGTTTAGTAGGTCTTCTTAGACAACCTCATGCATAGTCAAGAGTATCAAAACTTTCAATCTACACATCAGACTGTATTTCTCATTCTTTGGGTAGCAGCTACTGAATTCCTCATTTGTTTTCTGTTATGGAGGATAAACCTTATCTGTTACTTTGGATATCCTTTAGTGATACTGTATTTTTATACTATATTTATAAGACTGATTAATATCAGCTTGGCTTTGAATTCATAATTAATCTATGCTTAATCCCATTAATCGACTCTGAGCTTTGCTATGTGGCCAAATGGGTTACACCATTAGACTTACTTCTGCTTTCCACTGAGGTCTGTCACAACCTCCTATTTAGGTACATAGCCCCCTTCATTTCAGTTCTGCTCCTTCTCTGATCTCAGATAATAACACATGAAGAAACTTGGGTTTGCCGAAGGAAACACGTATTTTCTCAAAACGTTCCTGGTTAGTATAGAGTTTAAGTGAAATATAGAGTAGTGTTAGGTACTGCTACAAACCAGATGATAAAAACAGCTGTGTATGCAGAAGTGCTGCGCAGGACAAAATAGTACACATAGCACCTCAAGTCCAAACTTAATAACACTCACAAAGCCAGTAGGTTGTGAACTCCAGTGTCTATGTCACTAACCCAAGACATCCAATCCTGGCAGTTGCCATTTTAAAACGAACTTCACAAACAGAGGGAAAGTTCTCAGGGTAGAGAAGGGGAAGCAACGGCCACACAGCGTTCAACACAAAGATCAGTGCCCCTGAAATTATGTGATTCTGTGGCCGAACCTTTATTTGCATAGTTATGGATTTGCCATATAGCCCATGATCTGGTACATAATCTGCAGATTGTAACACAAAAACACGTGTTTCTAGCTCAAAAGGACACAAAGTTATATAATACGATCTCTGTTCTGGAGTCATATTTTCAAAATGTAAATGTTCATTTTTACATTAATCTGTGAATAAACAGAAAGCCTTTTGTTTAGTATTTAATACAATTTGCTTGATATTTATTTTGAATTATATTGGTGATAAATACCTTAAAAGCACCATATCCAGTTCCAAATGCTTCCTGGGATTTTACTACAGCAGCAACATCTTTCACTGTTTACATGGCCCTTTGCACTCCCCAGGACCCAGGGAGAAGTTCTTCTTGTTTAAAAATATGCTTTCAAGATATAGCTATCCCACTGCACCTTTCATCATGGGCATCTACTGTGGTGGTATTGATGTTCCCTGGTGCTTACTTTTTAATTTCTTTATGCCCCTCCAAGGCTAGTCAGTTTACTTAGAAATCCATTACTTTTATCTCAACAATCAAAGAAAATCCGACCTCCAAATCTCCATTTCCATTAGCCCAAATGTGGCTTTTAGCTTCAAGAGGTTGCGGATAGTTTCTCAGCTCAAAGTGAAATGTTTCCATGGGAGCATTTCACAAGCAGATATACTTATTAAGCTCTGTGGCAAATTGTCCTATTCAAACTTTGAAATTTAAAGGTATGTCTCCATTATAATTGTAGAAAGCATAATTTTTAAAGGTATACTGCAATTTATGTGCCAGCGGAAACAGCTTTCCTTCGCTCTCACACCTCACATCTGCTATCTGTACAAATGTACAAAAGTGTTGCAAATTTACAGCTGATTTATCAAAGTGCCAGATACAGTAACTTCCAAACAAAAACAGTTTAAAGCAGAGCACGTGTAACTGAGTCCTTGTCAGCAAGCCATAACTCCCCGAGAGATCAAAATAATAGCTATTATGAGCAATAGAAAGGGGCAGCCCAGAAAAGGACGGAATTTCTACAAGTACTATTGCGGATTGTGAGTCACAATTGTTCCTCTACAATTTGAAGACAGTTGTAGATGTGCACAAAGCTTGTATTTTTGCAGTGCCTGAGTAGTCTTTGATCTTTTAAGAACCTCAGCAGGGGCGGCTCTAGGCTCATGGCGGCCCTGGGCAGAAGGCGTAGGTAAGGGGCCCTGGAAGAGGGGGTCCGGGACGGGCGGAGTGCGGAGGCCAGTGAAGAGGGGGGGGATCAGGGTGTTTGGAAGTGGAACAAAGCCGGAGGCTGCCAAATCCCTGCCAGGGGCCGCCACGCAAATATGTATCCATCCTCAGAGGATTATTATATTAAGGATATATGTTGGCGTGGTGGCCCCTGGGGTTTGGTGGCCCTGTGCAGGTGCACAGCCTGCACATGCCTATGGTCGCCCCTGACCTCAGCTGCATAAAATGTTGAGATTTCTGTGTCACACATAACAAAACAATACAAATTATTTCAATTGTTTAATTATAACACATACATATGGCACCATACTCTCGTCCCTAAATCCTTCCATATTTTATTTTAACATGGAACTACTCCATATATCACTGGTCCCCTCTAATTAGAAAATAATGTTAATACAGCTGAAGGTAAAATTGATCTGAAGACAATTCCAAGAAGAAGTAGAGGTTATAAAATATAGATATGAAAATCTAAGATTTAGATGACACAAGCAGCCACTAGATTTGAAACCATTAATATTCCATGCCAGAGACTATCTGACTCTCTTACTAGCGCTACAATGCAACACTTTTTGAAGCCTAAGCCTGCTTTTACGGATTTTCTTCATTTATTATTCATTCTTTTCTAAAACTATTAGGATATACGCCAGGA
Source organism: Lissotriton vulgaris (assembly GCF_964263255.1). NCBI lineage: Eukaryota > Metazoa > Chordata > Amphibia > Caudata > Salamandridae > Lissotriton > Lissotriton vulgaris. Next base: position 1,355,152,736 of record NC_141694.1, read on the forward strand.
TACTCGAGAGTAATAGAGCGCGCTATAAAATATTTTATAACATAACATAACATTTTTTTTTTAATTCTTACTTTTAGTGTTTTTGCTTCAACACTAGATAGTTAAATTAACTCCTTTTGCAAGAGCAACTCTACTGTTAACCACTCATGTTAAGGCATCTGAGAAAGGTTGGTAAATCAAATCATGTATGTTCCTTGTTGGGACGCCACTGTAGTACCCTACATTGCTACTAACACGCCCTAAAAAATAAGTACTATCACTTAGCCTTCGAGTGTGTGTACTTGTGTCTGTGTACAATACGGAATCTGCCAACCTCGAAAAAACTTTAATTGCATCAAGGCGAGGTGTGGCCTTGGAGGGGAAGGGGCAGGGGCGTAATGCAGACCCCGGCAGCCCCTGCGGTGCAGGGGTCCCCAAGTTTCAACGGGGGCCGCAAACCTTTGAGTAGGGGCATTCAGCCCACAGCCAATGTATATCCGTGAGATATGGTAGATTCAGGGGGTCCCTCATTACATTCTGCAGGGGGGCTCTATAATTTTGCGTTAAGCCCCTTGGATGGGTCTTGGTCCCTCCACTACCTGAGCGAAACATTGAGTAACTAAAGAAGGCGGGTTTATCGGCCGGTGGTACACATTCATGCGTGACCAGCAGGGGGCAGTAACTAGGGCATGATACCAAATGCACACAGCTAACATGTTCTTTATACCGCTGGTTGTTGCAAACACGTGATACAAATCAGACACATAAAACATGTCTATTCGCTTTGTTATTTCTTTAGGTAAGAAAAACTAGCTTGTTCAGCGTTCACGATGAATGGTATTAAGTGCCTTATAAGGCTCGTCAAGATATGTGACACGCTTGTCAAACTGGGGATAGGGAAAAATGTTTCAGTGACTTGTTGAAATGGAGCCATGCCAAGGGAAAGCGCCGTAAGGCTGATTAAGATGAAGCACACTTTCAAGTCCAAGGAGTATAAATCATCCATCGTAAAATAACCCTGATGATCGATCGAAAATTGAGAGCAGAGGGGAGTGTGCTAAAGCTGTGCAGGACCTCTCAGTGTTAATAATGCGCCAGGGCATTGGGAGGCATCATCAGACCTGTTAAAAAAAATGTAGAAAAATAGAATCGTGGCCCTAAAATTTAGATCAGTAACAGCTTACAAGAAGTTAGCAATTGTTCTTTCCCAGATAATGTTGTCCATAAAAGAAGAAACATTCTATGGCCTTCTTATCTTTTTGCCTCTATCATTGAAAAATGAATAAAGGGAAAAGTGAATATGCACAAATACAAATGTTTATGTATGTTCATCTTCACTTTAATTGAGACTAAGACATGTAATGTGTGCAAAATATTTCATCTTGAAGGTTTTCCATAAGCTGACACTGCAAAGTATCATTTATGTATGCCAATTTCATTTTTGTATATATTTGTATTTCTGTTACCTATTATTATTCACGATTCTAGGCTTTATAAAGAACCTACAAGCTTATTGTTGCTTCTATGGTTCACTCTTGAAAAAAAACATACAAACATTATCACACATTCATATAAGTATGCAAATAGCAACACCACCTTCACAAAAAGAACATAATATTTTGCAATAAATTCATTTCACTTTAAAATTACACACAGCTAAAACCGTAAACAAATCATGTTTATAATTAAAAATGTAATAAGCAAAAAATCTGCATCATTATTATGTAATTACCACAATTACCATATTTGTCCTCCTCCTTTGCCATTGAGGGTGAAATTTCCTCTAGATAGACACTATTTTTTGTAACTCCTTTTTTCTCACTTAAGAATAGGGAATAAGTGTCTCAAGCAATTCCCACACAATACCTTATTTTTCATCTCGAGTGGAACTCTGCTTTCTGTGAAAGTTTATGACTTAATTTTCATTTATGTTATGTTTCATTAACGCATGCCCTGCGCTGCAGATGCTTTGTATGCATGACATGTGTCAGACCCCATTCAGAGGGCAACAGGGCATGGCTCAGTAAACTGGGTGAAGTACAATCCTTTCCACACGTGGCCCTTAGGGTAAAGAGGGCAAGCAGTTGTAGGCTTTTCAGGGGGGTCATGTGGAGGGGCGATAGCTCAGAACTCAACATTCACCCAAAAGACTCAATTATTTAATGTTCATTTTGTGTTTATCTTTTAGAAAAAAGCAAGGACCGTAATCACCCACTAGAACTAAGTACTGTGCAATTCAATTTATGAATGTGAATATAGAGTTGGAACCCTGATTGCTTTCTATGCTCCAGTATCCTCTACCGCGTCGGCACCCCTAGAAACTACAGTGCCCTATATCTGGTGGCAGAAGCATGAATTCGACGCAGGTGCAGATTATCACTGTTATTACCGAGGGATTTGGTATGCAACTTAGCCAATTGTTCTTATAGTTTGTACTTTGGGCAGGAAGTCTTAAGTCTCCGTGCTTGACACCATTGGAGTCCTCTGTCCTTTTGCTCCAGTTGCAGTAAAGCCACGCAATGCCTGCATGCCAGTTCAGGTGGTGAGGCACAGCAGCACGGGCCTTCCACTTTTGGTGGCAATGTTATTGGGCAAAGATAGCATGCCTGGTCCAGCTTCATGGGACGGATCATCCAGCATTTAGGGCCTCGCAAGCCAGAACCGCTCATTGTGGCGATGTGTAGTTGCAGGATTACAGGCCCATAAGGGTCACAGCGGTGTGGTGCCTTCTTGATTTTCTGGCATCAGCACCATCAGCATTAGTTCACAGCCCTAAGTGGCAGATGTCCACACTAAATTTGGTGCATTCTTTGGGGCCCCTCTGAAATAGGAGCCACACAGAGATACCGATGGACTAACTCACTCCTCATTCGGCTTTGTTCTCTGATGCCATCTGCTTTCTGTAGGAGCTCCACACATTGGGCACATGCTGAGCTTCTCCTCCTAGACAGTCTCTCCTCTTGAAGGGTTAAGTGATGTACCCTCACCTCTGGGAGACTGGTGTCAAGCAGATAACCAGCCCTAGTTACACAGCATTCCTTTGAGTATGCTGCATAGCACTCCCTTCCTTGATCAGGAAGAACCTGGAAGTGGAACAAAGTCAATGGTTTGGTTCCCAGTTTACATTCAGATTGGGTTAGTTCTCCTTTCAGTTGTCCTTTTTAGTCTGTTCTTCAAGCAATTCATGTGTGTAAAGTGGAGCTTCTCACAGCAGCTAGTGCTTTGGCTGTCTCCAATCCAGAGCACCCAACATTCAGATACAATAAAGTGTGAGTTTGCTGCACCAGGCTGTCATCAGTCTTTCTGAAGCAGCATTCAGGCACAGACCAAAGGGTACGCCTGACTGTGGAACTTCTTCACCTTGAATAACAGAAACCACAATTTAACCCTCTACCATCTACCATTGATCAGTAAGAACTACCTAGCAGCCTTTTGCTAACAGCCTCCATGGGTTTTCTAAAGGTAGCCCTATCTCAATCTCTTCACTTCAGTGTCTACACTCTCTAGCCACAAGAATGCAGGCAACACTTTTGCACTGTTTAAGGAGCCTGTCCTCATCCACCATTCTTTGCCATGCTAATTCAGGGGCATACAAAATTGATACCATTGGCTGATGCACTCAGAATCATACACCCTTAGATTCCTACTACTGGGGTGGGCATAACTCACATAATTACATGTTGCATATTTACATGAAATTACCACAGAATTACGCAAAGTTATCCAAAATGCATATCGCACTCAAAAATTAAATTAAGTTAATTTCAATTTGCTCATGTCAAAAACACTGGCGCTCATGTTCAGATATTTAGTTTCACACTCAAAAAATACCTGAATGGTCCATTTGGGTAAAAAAGCTAACTGAAATGTTTGTTGACAGCCCATGTTAAAGGAACTGCCTGAAATGCCACTTAGTTAAAAAATTACCCGAATGGTACATCTTCCATTGAATTCTTTTCCCAAAATTACACTATGTGGCGTAATGGCGTAATTTGCCTAAATTACCAAATTACACCGAAAACTCCAGCATAATGAAAATTTTGCTCAGGCCTATCTACTACCAAACATTTATTACATGCATACTATACATGCACACACACACACTCGACATACACACCGGATGCCAGTACAGGATTTAAGGTACCCAAAACAGCAGGTCAAACCTTCCAATGTTTATCGGGGGTAAATGCCAAGTATTTAGTGAAGCATGTGGAGTTTGGTGCATTAAGTAACAAACTCTGCATGTTATTCCCAAAAAGCTCATGATAGATGATCATTATCGCACCCAATAGATACTGAACACATCATAAAATGCCAAACTCAAAATGAGGACCTATATAGTGAGTTAGACTAGTAGAGGGCCATAGAAACATTATTGTGTAACTGATCTCCAAAGCGTATTGTAATGACGTGATACTAATGTGTAGACTACATTATAAATCCATTGACCAGCCAATGGAGTAGTAGCATGACATACTAAAAAATGTCAAAGCCAGAGGTATATCTCTATCTTGAGTTTAGGATCACTGGATATGGAGCTCCTGGTTATCCCTCAGTTCAAATGAATTACCTCTTGACATGGCCATTAAGTTTCAAACCCCTGCAGCCTCCAATTATTTACTAATTGGTTTCCAAACTTGGAAAGCCATATTGAGCTAAGATGGTGGTTGAAAATCTGCTTGAAAACCCTCTTGGCAACTCCACTCAGAAATGTATACATGTACAGTCCCTCAAGACAATAAGGCCAATGAGAATGCTCTTCATAAATGCACTCACTGAATAAATCACTCTCACGTCTGTTTTCATACATTGCAATCTCTACAGAAACAACATTTTGCGGTCTGTCTTGGGTGACCAGCTAGTCCTGGAATTTTGTCTGAAAGTCTGATGTATTCTGGGTGTCAAAGTCCAGATTTAAGTAATCAAACTAACAATCCTGAAATCAATGATTTGTAGGTGAAAAGATCAGAACTGCAGATAGATTCCATAATGACCTGGAGAGAGGTGGTCCCTCTAAGTCTTCTCAGTTTGTGTACATTTTTTGCATGTCAAATTAAATATATATGCAGTTCAATACTGAGGGCCTCATTTACAATATTTTGATGCATGGCAGCGCAGCAAGCCTTCCTGCTACTCTGCCGTGTGTCGAAAGAAATGGGCAGGAGTGTGCCTTATCTACAAGATACTGCGCATTTCTGTCCTTTTCCGCTGCGCCAGGCGCACAATGGGATACCATGCCCCAACATAGGCACACTTGCACCATGCTGCAATGGTGTCTGCGTTGAAGGGGGTGATTGTGTTTGTGCAGGAAGGACATCTTCCTGCACAAAAACAATCATGAATGGTCTTTTCCTCTTTCAATGTATGCTGCAGAATGCAGCACACAGAAAAAGAAAAACGAGGAGAAATAATGGTATTTCTCCTCCTTGCGTCTCCTAACACCTATCCTGGGGAGGCGTAGGAATCTGATTCATTCTCAGGTTTACGAAACTGTGTACAGTGGAAATGTGTCAGATTCCATGGACGGTGTGTGGAAACACCCACAGCAACATTCATGGAACAGCGCTTTCACGCAGAGTAATGAGTGAAAGGAGGCCATATTTACAAGGCCATGAAAAGCCAATCAAGGTGGCTTTACATGGCCTTGTAAATTGGGGCAAGCACAGTGCGCCACTGCTGCATCGAAAAAAGGGATGCACCGGCGTCGCAATAGGCTTATAAATAAGCAACCGAGTGTTTTGGGTTCATGTCCGCCTAATGCTTTATAGGAAGCAGAGGCAGCTTTGTTATTGTATGAACCTCAAATATATACTATATATATCTGCAACTGTTCAACACGAAGTACTTTTTCCTTTAGTGGGCGTTTGGCAAGAGAGTAAATTCAGCTGGTCGTGAGGCATGTCGACCTGTACACGCCTTCACTGTCTCTGAATCACCCTCAGACTGCCCACTCAGTAACTTATGCAAACAAACACAAACTAGATTATCTTTAGGGACACTGTCCTGATTCATAGAGCTATTCGCACACCCAAGGTACACAAATAGCAATATTTAGGAGTGCCAGTTAAACTTTAATGAGCTTGATTTACAACGTAATTTGAGTGCCTAAATTGGAATTTACAAAACGATGAATTAACCCTCTCAAAGCAATTCCCTCACATGTAATATCACAGCAGTAAGGAGTGATTTTATGTCTGAGCAAATCTGCTCATAGGGGTGGGTAGTGTGCATTCTAGGGCCTTAGAAACAGGTTGATATTCACAGAATTGTGGGTTTGTGGGCATTCTTAGCCTTCAGAAGGGGCATTCTTATCCTGGACATATCTGTAGATTTACCCCCAGATTCATCAAAGTCATGTTTTGCGAGTCCTTAATAGCGAATTTTAAGGATTCGCTATTAAAGACTCGCAAAACGGGATGCATGTAGGAATCGCAATATTATTTGCGATTCCTTCTGATTTCTAATTTGCGATTAGCTAATTGCTAATCACAAATAAGGAATGGCTTTCCCATTCATTCCTATGGGCCTAAAGGCCCATAGGAATGAATAGGGAGTCATTCCTTATTTGCAATTAGCAATTAGCTAATCGTAAATGTGCCGCAATTTCAAGGGTGCCAGGATGTCCAAAGGACACCCTGTTGCACCCCTGAAATTGTAATGTTCACGGGTGTTGCGCACACACATGTCCTACTTGTGGGACACACCCGCGCCGCACGGCCACCAGCTGCTGCGTGTGCCCCTCTGCCCTGCCTAGCTGCCTCGCTGCCGGTCGCGCTGCCGCTGACCACGCCCCCTCCTCCGAGCGGCGTGGTCCGTGCTTGCCTGCCGGTTGCTCTAATTGTTTGTTTATGAGTTTTTTCCTGATCTTGTGATTATATCCTTGCCTGTCTCTCTTTTGTATTTTGTGCCCGTGTTTTGCATTCTCCTTCCTGTCTGCCCGCCTACCTCGCCGACCTCCGCTCTCCCTCCCCGCTTCCCGCCACCGTCGCTAAGCCCCGCCCCTTTTACCTTCTGTATCCCTCCCCGCTCCAGCCTCCCAGCTGCCCCGCCCACCCGCGCACTTGGCCTTATATGGCGACCGTGCGACGCAGGTGAGTGTGACCCACTTGTGGGACACCCCCGCGCCGCATGGCCACCAACTGCTGCGTGTGCCCCTCTGCCCTGCCTAGGTGCCTCGCTGCCGGTCGCGCTGCCGCTGACCACGCCCCCTCCTCCGAGCGGCGTGGTCCGTGCTTGCCTGCCGGTTGCTCTAATTGTTTGTTTATGAGTTTTTTCCTGGTCTTGTGATTATATCCTTGCCTGTCTCTCTTTTGTATTTTGTGCCCGTGTTTTGCATTCTCCTTCCTGTCTGCCCGCCTACGTCGCCGACCTCCGCTCTCCCTCCCCGCTTCCCGCCACCGTCGCTAAGCCCCGCCCCTTTTACCTTCTGTATCCCTCCCCGCTCCCAGCTGCCCCGCCCACCCGCACACTTCGCCTTATATGGCGACCGAGCGAACGCGCAGCGGTCACGCACAGCAGGTGCGCCGATTGTGCGACGAAGGCGCGCCAAAGGTAAGCCCGTCTGCGCCCGTCCGCGACCGGATCGCGACCAGCGCCAGGACCCCTGGCCCCCGAAGACCCCGACCGACCCGCCTGACGTACTCCGCCGCCACCCTCACCGCACTCAACACCGGCCGACTCCCAGAATGCCACCAAGCCACACCACGACGCACCCACGGACCCTTCAGCTGCCACGCCTGCAAATTCACCTGCATCCGGACCTGCCTCGCACCAGCACCCGCCAAGTCGACCTCCAGCAGCACCCACCTCAAGTGCATCCTGCTCAACACCCGCTCCGTCCACAGACACGCCATCGAACTCTGGAACCTCCTAGACGCCACAGCCCCTGACGTTGCCTTCCTCACAGAGACCTGGATGAACGCCTCTTCAGCTCCCGACATCGCCATCGCTATCCCAGAGGGCTACAAGATCGTCCGGAGGGACCGCAACGCCAACCAGATTGGAGGAGGCATCGCCATCATCCACAGGAACACCATCCGTCTCACGACCAGCACCGACAACTCCCTGACCACTGCGGAACACCTGCATTTTCAGATCCACACCGACCCGAACACCACCCTCAAAGGCACCCTGATCTACCGACCCCCGGGACCACGCACACAATTCAGCGAGGACATCGCCGACTTCGTCAGCCCGCATGCCCTCCCCTCAGCTGACTACATCCTCCTGGGGGACCTCAACTTCCACCTGGAGAACAACAACGACCGCAACACCAGCACCCTGCTCGACAACCTCGCCAATCTTGGACTCAAGCAGCTGGTGTCCACCCCCACCCACCTCGCCGGACACACACTCGACGCAGTCTTCTCTTCCAGCACAGACATCGACTTCAGCCACGCCACAGAGCTTCAATGGACGGACCACAGCTGCGTCCACTTCACCTTCAAGAGAACAACGACCCACCACCACCAGCAACAGGCCGCCCGCAGAAGCTGGAACAAGATCACAGCAGACCAGCTCGCCACCTCCCTGAGCCAGCACCCTCCTGCCAGCTCAGCGAACCCCAGCCAGGCCGCCGACAACCTCACGAAGTGGATCAGCATCTGCGCGGACGAGCTCGCCCCGCTGAGGACCCCGCCCAGCAGACCCGGCAGCAAGAAAGCCCCGTGGTTCACCGACGAACTCAAGAGCTCCAAGAAGAACTGCCGAGCCCTCGAGAAAGTCTGGAGAAGGGAACCCACACCGGACAACAGGACCACCTTCAAGCTGGCCACCCGGAAGCACCACCAGCTGATCCGCGCCGCCAAGAAAACTGCATTCAAGGACCGGCTGGACAACAACGCACACAACTGCAAGGAACTCTTCAACATCGTGAAAGAGCTATCCAACCCCAGCGCAGGAAACAACGACATCACCCCATCGCAAGACCTCTGCAACTCCCTCGCTTCATACTTCCACAACAAGATCGCGGACATACACAACAGCTTCAACAACCAACCAACGCACACCAAGACCGAACAACCACCCCCCACCACCACCCTCCACGCCTGGACCCCGATCAGCACCGAAGACACCATCTGCACGATGAACTCCATCCACTCGGGATCACCGACCGACCCCTGCCCTCACCACGTCTTCAACAAGGGCGACGCTGTCATCGCACCCCACCTGCGAGACATCATCAACACATCCTTCGACACCGCCACCTTCCCTGAGAGCTGGAAGCACGCCGAACTCAGCGCTCTACTCAAGAAACCCACAGCGGACCCCACCGAACTCAAGAATTACCGCCCCATCTCGCTCCTACCGTTTCCAGCCAAAGTCATCGAGAAGACCGTCAACAAGCAGATGGCCGCCTTCCTCGAGACGAATGGATCCCTCGACCCCTCACAGTCCGGCTTCCGAGCCAATCACAGCACCGAGACCGCCCTCATCGCCGCCACCGATGACATCCGAGCCCTGATGGACAACGGAGAAACAGTGGCCCTCATCCTCCTAGACCTCTCCGCGGCATTCGACACTGTCTGCCACCGCACCCTAGTACAGCGCCTCAGCAACGTCGGAATCCAGGACAAGGCGCTGGAATGGATCATCTCCTTCCTCGACGGAAGAACACAGAGAGTCCGCCTACCACCGTACAAGTCAGAGGCCACCGAAGTCATCTGCGGCGTCCCCCAAGGATCCTCACTGAGCCCCACCCTCTTCAACGTCTACATGAGCCCCCTCGCGGCCATCGCACGCCAACACAACCTCAGCATAATCTCCTACGCCGACGACACCCAGCTGATCCTCTCCCTGACCAACGACCCCGCCGCCGCCAGAGCCAACCTGCACGAAGGGTTGAAAGAGGTAGCCGAGTGGATGACGACCAGCCGCATGAAACTGAACTCGGACAAGACGGAGGTCATCATCCTGGGCTCTTCACCCTCCGCCTGGGACGACTCCTGGTGGCCACCCGCCCTGGGCACCGCACCCAAACCGACAGACCATGCACGCAACCTGGGCTTCATCCTGGACTCCTCCCTCTCCATGACCAGGCAAGTCAACAACGTGTCCTCGGCGTGCTTCATCATCCTACGCATGCTACGGAAGATCTTCTGGTGGATCCCCACCGAGACCAGGAAGACCGTCACCCAGGCCCTCGTCACTAGCCGACTGGACTACGGCAACGCCCTCTACGCCGGTACCACCGCCAAGCTCCAGAAGAGACTCCAGCGGATCCAGAACGCCTCAGCCAGACTCATCCTCGACATCCCACGAACCAGCCACATCTCCGGACATCTGAGAGACCTTCACTGGCTCCCCGTCAACAAAAGAATCACCTTCCGCCTCCTCACCCACGCACACAAAGCCCTACACGACCAAGGCCCAAGCTACCTCAACAGCCGAATCAACTTCTACGCTCCCAAACGCCACCTCCGATCAGCCAACCACGCCCTCGCCGCCGTCCCCCGCATCCGAAGAGCGACTACAGGAGGAAGGTCCTTCTCCTACCTGGCCGCCAAGACCTGGAACTCCCTCCCGACCGACCTGCGCCTGACCCAAGATCACCTCTCCTTCAGGAAGAAGCTGAAGACCTGGCTGTTCGAGCAGTAGCGGCACCCCCCCACCCCCAGCGCCTTGAGACCCTACGGGTATGTAGTGCGCTCTATAAATGTCAGTGATTGATTGTGATTGAAGAACATGTGTGTGTGTAACATACAACTTAGAAAAATGCACTAAAGTGCATTTTTATACGTTTTTGCTATTTACCACGTAGTTTGACTTCGCGGTAAGTAGCAGCTCCAGATTGCGAATTCGCAATCTAGGAATGGTTCATCCATTGCATTTAAGGAATCCCAAATTGCGATTCCTTAAACCAATCCCAATTTGAGAACTCACAATTATTGGCGAATTCTTAAATTGCGAGTGCATGAACCCTTGATGCATCTCAAATGCCATTTTTGCGGGCGCAAACGGCCGAATTTTGCGATTCCCACCGTTTGTGCTCGCAAAAATGCTTGATGCATCTACCTGTTAGTCCTGTAAGAGCAAGAGTAAATATCTTTTCAGGTGGGAAAGGGATCAGAAAATCCCAAACATGCTGGTGGTGTACAGAAAAGGGTTTAAGGGTTTTTTCCAATGTGGGTAATATTTTTCATTGTACCCAAAATAAATAAAAAGTTTTCAAGTACAATTTCACTACATTGAAGTTCACGCTTGCGTGAATGCACACATTCCATATAAGTATGTAAACATTTCTTTGCATAGGAGGAACTAGGGAGCTTATTTACAAACCCTTTGCGCCACTGGTGCGTCACTTTTTATATGAGAAAAGTGACGCACCAACGGCGCAAGGGGATTGCAAATAAGTCCCTTGTAATTCACACTGACATTACTACACCTGAGAAAACGTGTCTGTTATAAGTCAATATTTAGCTATCCCCACAGAGATATTGGTAGTCCTCAGTCAAGCTGGTGGATTGGATATTCCTTTGAAGAGGAAGGTATGGCAAGAACAACCAAATATCCTTTGCCTCCAACCACATTGCTTGCTTTACGCAAATGCTTGCAGGTGGTGGACACAGCACTTATTTGTGGGGATCAGGACTTATTTGCAATTATAAGACTTTGGCCCTGAGCTAAAAAGAAAAAGAAAACAGAAAAAGAAAAAAAGACAATTACAAGAAAACAGTGCCAAAAGTGGAAAGCAGGGATGACCAATAGTGGAATAAAGAGAAAGGAGGTGAAAGGATTTGGATGAAAGGGGCAGAAGATGGAATTGAAGCTTGCCAGGTTTGGTAGTCAACAACTCTGGTATTGGGCATCACCGGCAGTGGGCTCCTAAGAAAAAGGTAAGGCCCCTTCTCTTGCAAGTATTACAAATTAAGCGTTGACCAACAATACCTCACAACATTACAAGGTTCAAAAGAGGCTTTGCTTTATAAAAATGAAAATGTTCTGTAGTATAAAAATGAAGCAGCCAAGGAACACGCGCACTATGCACGCGCCACACTCTGCTTAATAGAGGCCCTGTTTTTTCCTGATCATCATCTGAAGCCAATCAAGCAGAATAGCATTCTGCACTAGACAATCAAAGGCTGTTAACATTATCTGCATGCCAGAACACGTTGTTTTCTGACTCCTATCTTTATATACACAGGTTGACTGATGCATTAGCTTGTGATCATTTCTCACATATGCTGCAGCTCAGCTTCAATTTGTATATTTGCCTTTCCAAAGATGCACAGGTTGACAGCTCATATATTTTTACTGGTGAGGGGAGACGTACCCTTATGCTTGCATGAAATTTTAAAATGTGAAATTGGCGGACCTCTAAGAGTCCCCTAATGCATATTTATGAAGCGTGCTTCCACTTGATATGATAGCCGAACTATTTGATTGGCTGCAGAGCCCTCCAGGTGTCAAAATGGATCACGTGCACGCTTCATGTCAGGATAATCATATCACAAGATGTAAATTTTTTAGAGCTCTGCTTTAAACCGAGGAGTAAAAATCAACCTTGAAGTGCTCTTGGTGAATTGATGCAACTTTATAGAAAACCTGTCTTATCCTGGCCCTTGCAGTTTTTTTCTTTATGTTCAAGATACAATATGGATTGGCTAACATATTACAAACTAAAAAGATCATCCGAGAGAACAACTTCATTTATTGACCCCACGGTCCTGGCAGCAAGCGAGAAATTTTATGAGCAGGCCAGAACTGCCCATTTTTTCCACCGGGCATTTCCCTGGTGGTCAGGAACCTTTGGAAGCTGGTTTCTAGAGCAATTGGCTGCTGATGGCACCTCAGTTGCTTTCCCCAGCAACTCAAGCAAGGAGGAGGGGGGTTGTAGTGTCTTCCGACACACGGAAATGCAAGGGTTTTAGCGTGCATAATATCAAAAAACTACAGTAAGGTGCTTCAGGAAATAGAGAGAGAGAAAAAGAGAGGTGAACGAGAGCACGAAGGAAGGGAGCGGCCTGGTTTAAACATTTTGACAGGGCTGCCTTTGGTTCCCAGTCCAGCCCTGTATGTGCTTCACACAAATCTGTTCCTATAAGCAGTGGGGTGGGCCTCAGTAATTCTGGCTCACAATGTGACATCAGAGTGTACTTAATGCATTTTTTTTAAAATATGTGCCAGCCTTCCGGTGATGCTGTTCAGTGCTATTGCAACTATCACTGTGTTGTGTACTATTCTAACACCCAAAAATAGCATTAAAATAATTTAAAGTGAAATGTACAATAAAATCTTCCAGACAATCTTTAAAATATTCATCACTCATGAGATGCCAATTTAGTTTTGGGTCAAAATATTGTGGACAGAGTTATCGTCTGACGTATATATAGTAGCTTAAATATTGTTTACAAAAATATTGTCCTATTGGGTGTAAAGTTCTATTATTAACTCTAATGGAGTGATATTTTTTAAATAGATTTCAAGGCAGAAAATTAGTGGCAGATGAGTTAAAACCCTAAGTTATGATGAAGTCAGATTTTAATTGCAATTCTGAACATGCCACTTTTAGAAATTTGCCATTTTTCTGCCTTAGCCTTTTGGTGCATGCAGGTTCTCTGAGTAACGTGACTGGGTGTAGAGGAAAGTTGAGCTTTGTGTATTCCAACTTCACAGCCATAAACAATGGAGAGCTTAGGTGTGACTGGGTGGGCCATCACTGGCTGAATGTCCTGTCTCAACACAAATCGTGGCAAACCCACTGTAGTTAGTCTATAGCCAGAGCCAGGAAGGCTGGGCATCTGTGTACTTCAAAGGGTTGCCTCTAGAAGCTTCTCCCCACTTGAAAGGCACAACTGTGTATATATACTGGACCTCAGACACCACCGTTTGAGCACACTTCTAGACCTGTGGATACTCTGCCAAAAGGAGGACTTCTGTGTGGCTGAAGGGACTGCTACTCTGAAGGTGCTACTGCCCTGTTGTGCTAACCTGCTGCCTTCTGCCCTCTTGCCTGGGCATGAAGAACTGGGCCTGGAACCTTCTCTTTTGCCCAGGACCCCAGAGTGACTCCAAGGGCAAGTCTGTTGGCCTCCTGATATGAGACTCAGGGACATAAAAGGCTCCCAATTAGCTCCTGGTGTAGTGTAGTTCCTAGTTTCCCACTAGGCCCTGCGCATTGGAATAACATAAACAGTAGTATCGACGTGGAACTGCTTATATTCCAGGCCTCCACTGACTATGCTAAACTTAATTGGGTTGTGTTACCAACTAGCTCAGAGGTCACTGGAAACTTTCTTCTCTGCATAGGAAGTGATCAGCTTCCTTGGCACAGACAAGAAGGGATTCAGCTTTCCAACAACCGTGCAACATGACAACTTTGCTCCTCAGATCAAGAGTCGATCTCTAGGGTCGTGTGAAACAATAGACATAGATTTCACTCAGTCAGTCTAGTGCAGTTTACTTTCACAGTATGTAGAGAATAGAGAGACGGGCGTGTATCAATAAAGGTTAACATTTATTGAACAGTCTTTCTTCTCATACAAGAGAAATGTATTGCCACAATTGCAATAACTGTTATTATAAAAAGTACGTACAGTAAGATAAGAATAGCGAAATAGAACTGTAAAAGCATTGATATGGTTTCTTAGCCATACAATGGTTTAAAAGTAATAAAACATATATACAGTCATATATACATTAGGCTAACATACTCAACTGGTGCTTCTAACTAAGCCTACCCCAGTGTGCCTGACCTAAGCCTAACACGTGAGAAGGGGGAGTAAGTAAGTAGCTTAAGTTAAGTTGGTTTTGCCAAGGTTTGTTTTCAAGAATTCTCGTCTAAGGGTTTAGTCAACACCATACCTCTGAATAGAATGATGGAGGATTGGTATCTCCTTCAGGGGTCTCTCTCGATATCCCAGTCACCTGCGAGGGTAAACTGGAAGCGCCGGGACTGGATTTCTCTGCACGAGAAATGCAGCGGCTTCTCTCAGCGCGTCGAGGAAGGAGGGGTGACAGCGTCCGCGGGCAGCTGGGCTGGATGTCTTCGCAGAGGACGGCTGCACGGCTCCTCAAGCGTACTGCACCATAGGTCGCGCTGTAGCGGCGATAATGGTAATCAGTAGCTTCACCACCACAGGATAGCAGGCTGCAGCGACAGAGTGCTAGTTTTTACCAACACGGGGTCATGCAGGCAGCTGGCATCAGCAACATGTTCGCTCATTGCTTAAGGCAACGTTGGTAATATTTATACCTGACAGGTGCCGGGTTTGACGCAAGTTTGCTGGACATAAGACGTCAATTAAAGATGTCACTAGGAAGTGATAGTTATCAGTTGCTCATTAGAGTTCCATTACTAATCAAAACATAGCAAGCGGGGATTTCCAGGTTTGCTAAGTTTTTATCTTGTTGAAGAACTCGGAGTGTTATCTAGGAATATCAGATAGTGACTGCTGCTCTGTCATTGCACTAATTGGTCGCAAAGGAAGTAGCAGAGAGTCATGCTGGAATGTGGCTCTGTGGCTCTGCTCGTGTGAGGCCAGAGATGACTTTTCAGAAAATCGCACTTGAACGGTTATGCCAATATAGGGAATAAATGGATTTATAGCCGAATAGGGGCATAAGGTCACAGTATCGATCAGGAACCTAGATAAGCACATGACACCCACTCCACGAATTCATGTCCATCAAAATTACTAAAACTAAGCAATTAGATGCATGTGTAACATGGTGTAACATAGCCCACCCCAAAATACATAAATGCATTCGAAATAGGCGTACTTGTAATACATGGAATTTAGGTACTGTACGTTTTTTTTTTTAAAAGCATAGTAATCATTCAAAAATTATTGCATATGAAATCAATGAACGATTATGCATAAAGAATTACACATGAAGTATCTCTGACAGAAGAAATGCGAGATAAATCATCACATAAAAATGCATTGTAATAATATGTGTGCTAGAGGCTGGTGTTATGTTGTTATGTCTCTAGATGTGTTTTTTAGAAATAGAAGTGTGAAGCTTCTGTTCTCTAAGAATAGTTTTTACGTTAAGCAAAGAATTGTTCGTGCCAAAAAGAAAGGGTCAATATTAAAAAAAAATTGTCCAATTCAAAGAAAAAATCAGTTTACCAAAGCTCCTGGCAGTTTTATGTTGATCAAAACTGAAGGCCGAATTCAGAGTTCATGGGAACGCTGTGTGTCGGAAAGCTTCTCAAAAGTTATTGTTTCTCTGTGGGTGAGAACATCGTATCAGACAGGCTCGCAAAGAATTGGTCTACAAAATCAGGTGATAGTTCAACCAAATTAGATAGCGCTGAAACTTGGCAGGTGTGAGAATGATTGCTGTCATCGAAGACAGGACCAGCTCTGCTCACAGAACGTTGTACCTGGATGATGTTGCTTTTGTCACTCGCTCCACTGTTACCACTTGGCTGTAGTACAGGAGTCTCCACGAATGCCGTCATCAGGATTGGTAGCCGCTGGGGACAACACAATGCGTGAGCCGTTATTGGACTTAGCAAAGTATCGACGTCCATTGGTACTGCTGATGGAAGTGAAAGACAGATGTCCAACACGCATTCATCGCCGCAAAACATACACCGTAGCACAGGTAAAATGCAATTTTGCCATATTGGTCTGAATGAAAGGAACCAGGTCATGTTTAGATCTCTCAGCCTGGCCAATCCGAGGACGTTAGTTATCCTGTCCCTGTAGCGCATTGCTAGGATTGTCTCTTCCATTCCCATGGGAGCTATGTCTGAGCCGAGGTTTGCCATAACGTAGCAGAAGGGTCAAAAATAGAATCCCTGCGATGAGTCCAAAAAATAGTGGAATACCACCAAAGAGGGAGTGCACAAAATTAGGAAAGATTCCCAAAATTGCCTGGAAGGGTGTTAGCAGTCCCGTAAAGACTGTCTTAAATATGCCTGGGATGCTTGTAGCACTAGACATGTTAAGGAGTTGGTCGAGCATTTGTACGAAATGCACGGGGCAATTTGTTGATAAAAGGTCATGGACCTCAGTAGCCGTCCTTGCGACTAGAAGATCATACGTCTCTTTAGATGACGTTATAGGCACTGTTGTCTGTAAAAGCACAGATTTCATTTTGCTTAATGTATCAATTCGTATAGAATAGAGATTCAGACGAGGCCAGAGGGGAGTCACTAAGTCTGGAGGCCCGCTCGGGAACAATGCTTGCATGCAACATTTGACCATGGACGTTACTTGTACTAGATAACTTTTTCCGGGCGCGAGGCCACAGCACCTGTGATCCGTTCTAAGAATGTAACTCCCGTTTGCGAGTTGCATAAAGAAGGGCTCTATCTGAGTTGCAGGTGTGACTAGCTGGTGGCATGAAAGGTTGTTTGAATTGCCATCACATGCTCCGTGTAAATTAATACCCTGACACAAAAGTATACCGCTTAGTGAGTGTTTACAGTTGTCACCACTAAGAAATACATTTTTGTCGCTGTCACTATAGCAAGAATGAGTGTATGGTAATTTCCATTCGGATTTAACATATCCCTTACCCAATTGTTCATACTGGCCAGCAGGTATGTATTCAAGGCATTTTTTAAAGCGGAAAGTTGTTATCGGAATTGTGATAATTCCGTGTATTATCCATTCAATGACAGGGCTCTCTGACATTGTCAATGATAATCTCTCGAGTTTCTCGATGCTCAAGATTGTATAGTCTGCTCCTTTCTGTGCCAAACTGATCTGTTTATCAGTAAGGTTAAAAATGGAAAATAATGACGTTGTGTTTATCAGACGCCAAGGCACATAGCCTGAACGAAGATTTTGCAGCGTCCAGCCTAGTTCTATAATAGAGCGTAATTGAGACTGGCCATGTTGTAACATTAGCAAATCTCTGTCTATCACATCAAAGGCAGAGGATACAATATTGTCCAAAGAATATATTCTGGAAGACAGAGTCATTAACCCATTGTCTACCACAGAAAGTGATTTTTCCAAATTAATACGATCAATTTCTCGTATCTTTTCAGCAGTTTCAATTTGCTTTACTTTCCAAGCCTCGTTGTAAGCAGCATAGATGCTGGTCGCTATGAAACGCTTTTGACGCTGTTTGCGTGGACCAAGAATGAAGTCGCGCAAATCAGCACCATCTTTTAATAAAGACAAGTGTTGCTTAATTTCAGCCAGTGTGGATGTAGTTAGCCATTCAAGGCAGAGTTTCCCTACACTGTATGTGGTTATAATTCCTGGATGTTGTCTCTGGGAATATCTAGGGTCTAATCTGGTCATTTTTAAACCCTGTGTTTTATTCAGGAACCTATCTTGACAGCTATTTGTGTCTGTAGGCCAGATTAACCACTTTTTCCAATCAGGATGTGTTCTGTTGAAATGTAAAATTTGTGACACGTCTAACTCAATATCAGCTGTTGCATTTTCAGGTATTGGCTTTGGTATAGACGGTGTTTTCAGGTCTTTGTTCTTGGCTAGGCCAAGACACGATGTTTGGTGTACAGTGTCATTTAAAAATAACATTTGTTCTGGTATCATGCAGGTTCTAAACAGTGCTTCTATGCCTTGCACCTGCCAATCTTTTGTACCCCAAATTGATTTTGTTTCAATATTATTTTTCCAATAATCAAAACCAAATGTCATCATTTTGTCATAAAATGCTTCTGAATATATCAATTTAGAATTTGTCAGCATTGTTTTCATTCCTGTTTTATCTAACAGTTTATAATAAAACGTTTCTGCATCACTGGTGTTAAACCCTGAGAAGTATTTGAATTTCTCAAAAAATGCTTTAGAACTGCTTTTAGGTGGTGTAGAACAATGTTCCCATTGATTATACATAAAAACATTTCTAGGCTGTGCAGATTTATGCAAGTAATGATCCCCATAGTGGGTGTAACAGAATAACTGCTCATAACTAGATGAACCTTGTAAATAATCATGATCTGTAAATCTAGCTGACATTACTAAATCAGACATCATGTCATTAATACTGTTAAAGTCCCAATCATCAGAGAATGTACTTGGTGTCAAAAAGTCACTTAAGGAAACCTTTAGTTGATGAGGATACTTCAGGATTTCGACCGGACCATATATCTCATAGTCTGTTTTCTCCCATACTACCCCACCAGGTATTGGAATTGCTGTGACATTTACTGTTGACAGTTCTCTTTTCTTCACGTGGGATGATCTGTGTGGTTTCAGGACTAGGTTGATGTTCTGACTTGCTGTGTCCATTGTAATATATTTTCCTTCAATGAATTTTCCCAAACACAGTACCATGATGAGCCAAAGCAGGAGGAAAAATACACCTAGACCGAACCAGAACTCTAGCCAAGGGGAAATTAGGTAGATTTCCTTCAGTTGATGAAAGAGTTTCGTTGCTTTTTCTTTAAAAGACTTTTTTGTTTCTGGCATCACTTCGGGGTCACTTAAATCTTCAGAGAAGTTGTCGAAGTTGATGAAATAACCAGAGGCAGTTCTGTCAATTGATGGGATTGTTCTTTCAATCTGTCTTTCGGTAGCACTTTCTGATGCCACATCATTGTAGACTGGTGTTGTTTCTTGATGAACTGTTTCAATCTGTGTTTCAAGAGGCACGAGTTCCATGGCATTATTGCATAGTCCTTCATTGTGCACTGCAGGCTGATCGAATGTGATTAGTCTTTCAGTTTGAACCTCTTGGATTGTTGCAAGTTTGGGTATTCTGTTGTTTCTTGGGAGTCCACTGGGCCTACTGTTGATTATAGGCCACATGCTTGTGGTTTTACCAGGTCGATGGACACGACTCTGTTCTCCTTTTTACCAGCAAGGGGCGGTAGCACAACTGATCTTGTTCCGGTGACTGCTAAGACAGGTACTGCTTTTCTGTAGGAAGGCCCAAATTCCTTCTTAACCGCGATCTTTTCTCTGACTAGATCCCCAATCTTTGGAATCCAGACAGGCCTTGCTGGGGCTGTTGCGGGTGGTGCCTCGTCAGTGGTATTTGGCTGTTGCTTTAACTTTATGTTGCTTAATGATTTTCTTGTTTCATTCAGTTCCTGTAAAACAGCCAAACGGTCTTTTACTTCAAACTGCTTTGTTTCTGCTTGTACCACTGACATCTGACTATCGAGGTCCTGAACGTTCATTCTTATTCCGAACAATAGTTCGTATGGGCTGAAACCTTTTAGAGAATTTCTTGGCATGTTGTTAAGACTAGTCTGGACACTTATTAAATGTTTGACCCACCCAGCGCCTGAACCTAATACCTTCGCTGTTATAGATTGCTTTATGTCCCGGTTTTTTCTTTCTACCACACTTGTGCGATGGACAAGAATACCACAACCCAATTCCCATGCTGGCCATGGCCTCCTTATAGGCTCGAGAGCTGAAAGCAGGACCCTGGTCAGAATGGAACGTGGTAATTGCGTATGTGCCGATAAAGACTCGCAAATCTTTTATAACCGTTCTAGCGTCAGCCGAGCGCTGGGGCCTCATTTTTTAAGTGCTTTTCGTCTAAACTGTGTACACTGGGACGCGCTTCTCTTCTTTGATTGCGCAGATAGACCGCCTTATGCTGTCTAGTAGGGATCCTGAAACTACACTGGCCTGTTCATTACTGCGATCTCTGTTGCAGTCTTCACAATTTTGAGCAAAACATTGAATATCTATACTCATTCCTGGCCACCAGTACTCTGATTGCAATTCTTTCAGAGAGGCTTTGATTGTTTGGTGTTTCAGACCCAACCCCATGTGTGCTTCCAGTAGGAGGAAGCCCCTCCTGCTCCTGTTTGGAATTACTCTATCCCCCACTCCAGGGATTCGAGCAAAAGGAACGGAGTTTGCATCGATTATGTATGCATAATTGAGTGGATAGTTTACGGGTAGTGCTGCACAGTCGCCTTTTACGGTCGTTTTTACTGCTAGCATGGTTTCCCCGTCTATATACTTATCTGTACGCTTTTTTGTGGCTACGGAAGCCGGGTTAGTTGCTTCCGCGGTGGCTGTATTAGCCAATGAATTCCCTACAACGTGAACGCCATCACGCTGAAGACTCTGTGCGTGAATCACGTGAGTCTTTTGTAGTTCTTTGTGAAAAAGAGCTACTTGTTCCCAAAGCAATTTATGCTTTATTGTGGCACCTGTGTCATCTTTGTAGTTGTTTTCGATCCAACTCTGCAGTTTGTTGTTGTAAGAATTGACGCAAAAATGAGAATCGCACACGATAAGTGTGGGGAATTCGCGTTCTGCATTTTCGAGCGCCATCTTTAAAGATCTGATTTCAGTTCTCTGAACCGAACAATTTCTTACAGATTCAGTTTTTGTTACTTTCGGTCTGAATTTACCGCACAGCCAACGACCTTTAATGATCGCACATGCTGCATTGTAGGATTTACTCTCTACGTTGAAATGCTGTACAAAGCTATCTGTATAGATTATACATGCGTATTGTGGGAGAGGCAGAATTTCGATTGGCAGAGGATATTCTTCTTCATATTCTAAATCATTCAGTTCTTCAAATTGCGGGGCGAAATAGTATTTCACATCTTCCGCTCCTAGAGAATCTATGCACTGTATCCATTTCGGATCCAGTGACACTGTAGGCAGGTTTACTGGGCTGAATAGCGCTTCGAAGGCGGATTCCGCTGTAAGGATATTAATCCGCTTGCCGTGTGCTAGTTCTCGTTCATTTGCTAATGCGATTTGCACTGCGTTCACAGTTCTTTCTGTGTGACTGAATGTTTTTTCTGCTTGTGTGTACAAGTGAGATTTAATTGAAATTGGTACCTTTTCTCCCTCATTAGAGGTCAGGTACGTGAATCCGCATCTTCCTGGGATGACTCGGATTACAAGATCACGTGTGTTGTCACGTGTATCTAATTTTGTTTTTGCTAACATGTCTGTTTGCAGTGATCTCAAAATTTCTGTGTGTTTTTGAGTCCAATTGATTTGTTTTAAATCAGGTTTAATTAGTTCGTAGAGAGGTTTAACCCTCTCTGTGTAATTTAGGATGTAAGTTCTTCCGAAATTCAGAAAACCTAGTATGGATTGTAAATTCTTCAGCGTTTTTGGAGCTTGGAGTACAGCGCACTTCTCTAAGAAGTTGTCCGCTAGGCTTTTTCCTTCACTTGATAATTCGTACCCTAAAAACAGTACTGTCAGATGGGCAATTCGAGACTTTTTAAAGTTGAATTTGTAACCCTCTGCTGCGAACCCAAGTATAATGGTGTTCACTCTTTTCAAGTGAGTATCCAAGTCGTCGTCTGTGAGATAAATATCATCTACGTAAGATAATGCTTCATCATCATAGATTTGTAGTAACTCTGTTACCCTAGCTGAGAATAGTCCTGGGCTGTTCTTGAACCCCTGTGGGAGTCGACAGAATTTTTTCTGTGACCCAAATGCGGAGAAAGCGGTCAAGTATCTGCTTTCTGGTGCAATGTTTTGACAAAAGAAACCATTAGAAATGTCTAATGTCGTTTTATATTTTTTCCTAACTATGTTATTCATTAGGGCTGCACTATGCGAGTTTTGTACTGCAAAAGTTTTGCAACATGTATTAAGGTGTCTGTAGTCCAAAACTAGACGATATGAATTGTCTGGCTTGGAGACAGGAAACAAAGGATTGTTCATTTGAGAGGTGCATGTTTCAATCACCCCCTGGTACTCAAGTTGATCTAAGATCTCCCTGACCTGTTTTTTAGCTTCTTGCTTTATGGGATACTGCCGTTGGGCAGTTGGTTCACTTTTTAGTTGGATTTTGTGAGGAGGTGAATCCTCATCCCATCCTACATGATTTTTATACAATGCAGGTGCCTGGGCTACTGCCCATTTCCTTGCATATGTGTATTTTTTATGAATCGGTATATGATTCGAGAAGGCAGGCATAATTACCTCTTCGCCACGAGGGCACTCCCTGACAAACTCTGGGGGCCAATCTTTTTCAGCTAACAGAATATCATAGCCTTTTGAGAGCTTATCCCAAAATAGACCCTTAATTTTCCTAGTCTTATCACCCTCTATACGCAATGTTATTTCGTATATTTTATGGGGCTCGCTAAGTCTGGTGTCGGCAGTTTCAACCTGAATGTATTCATTCGTGTCCACTGTCTCCAGATGACTCATCAAGATCTTACGCGCTATACTGATCTCTGCTGCACTGTCCAACATTGTCAATGCCCACTCCCCGTTTTTCAACTGTGTCCTCAGTATTCTCGGCATGGTTGATTACTCTAATACTGGCTACCTTCTTTTTAGGAAATTGAGATTTCTTATTTTGAGCAGGTTCCTTGTCTTTGGACTTGGTGTGCTCTCCTGGGTCTGACCGTCCTCTTCTTTCCGAATTCTGTGGAAAAGATCGAGAGGGACGTGTATCAATACTTTGATATCTATCAGGTTTTTTTATATTATCCCTATTTCTAAGGTTATATCTTTTCTCAGAGGGCTCCCGTTGGGGAGACTGGCGTTCTCGAGTCGGAGTTCTTTCCCTCCGTCGAGGAGACCTTCCTCTGGACTGGAAAACTTTTTCCTTGGGAGTGGATTGTTTATTTCCATCCCAGCTCTTTTTAGGAGTGTTTAAATTATTTTTAATAAATAATTTTTCAGGATTTTCGAGAAGTTGGGGCTTAACTGGTTTCCCACCCAAGCTGTCTCTACCTAATTCTTCATAGCATTTTTCTATGATTTTTGCAAGCTCAACAGGATCTTTTATATCTGTTTCCCTCAACTTCTGGCGAATCGCCACAGATGCTGCTTCTCCCTTTACATTGGCTAATAATATAGCCGTGACCTGCTTGAAGTCTTTCAGTAATTTCATACCTAGATTTAAAGCGGGTTCTGGACCGAATTCATTTTGAATCTGTTTTAGCACGTCTGGTATTACCGCCATAGACGGAACACCGTGTGTTTTTGTGTAAATGGAAGCAAAGACTGTACCCCAAGTGTCACAGTCCTCCACGTGTGGTGCGATTCCCATAGGAAGGCAGATGGTCAAGATTCTGTGTTTCTCTATAGGGGTAGTATCAGGAAATACTGCCTCTATTTGAGTGATTTTCTGGGCTAACCAGAAAGGAATTTGTTCCCGTTTTACGGGTGTTTTACCAAGACATGACTGTATGTTCTGTGGTGAAATTTTATTTGTGTTCCCCTGATGAGGGGTCAGCTGTGGCGTATTAACAGCTGGCTGGACTGTTGCAGTCCGTATTACATATTGGACTAATTGCCTATGTATTTTTATTAATGTGTTTAGCTGTGCTAACAGCTCTTCCTTAGACATTTTTGCAATGTCAGGATGTGGTGTGTAGCTGGCTAGAACCGGCCATGTGGCTCCTGGTCTACCTAGTGGACCGAGCCTAGTTATGTGATCATTGTGTTTTAGGGCGCCATTAAACCAGAGCAGGTGCTCTTGAAATTTAAGTGGGATTTCAACCTCCTCGAAAGGAGCGTACTCTCCCGGAGGTTCCTCTATTTTGTAATAGTGAAACTCTTGTGTTATAGCGTTTACCGCTGGAAAGTTTATCCATGAATAGAATACCTCTGTCTGCCGATACTCGTGAGCCTCTATCACGAAAATTACTGTACCACCTTGAGGTGTCAGTCCGTTTTCTATAAGTTTTAAAGTTATAGATCTTCTTAACTGGACCGGGATGATAATAGCACCCGGGTCTGTGTATTCGGGACCTTGCTGAGTCGCATCTACTGCGGCCCCAGTGGTGCCGTTGTTTTCTACTGACATTGTATAAATGCAGTTTTTGCAGAGTAGGTCTCCAAGGAGACAAAGATTAGATGCACAATATTTTGGAACACTGTATCCTTCAACGTTGAATAAACCAGAGCTTTACATAGGAATCTCTTCCTACTAAGGTCGGGCGGATTTTAACCTTTCACCCACTCCAGACGTCTATTGGAGTATTTACGGGAGAAAGGGGTGTGAAATATGCACGACTGAGTTACTCTATAAGTCTTGCGTTAGTTTATCGCCTTACCAAACGTTGGGCGCCATGTAGTGTAGTTCCTAGTTTCCCACTAGGCCCTGCGCATTGGAATAACATAAACAGTAGTATCGACGTGGAACTGCTTATATTCCAGGCCTCCACTGACTATGCTAAACTTAATTGGGTTGTGTTACCAACTAGCTCAGAGGTCACTGGAAACTTTCTTCTCTGCATAGGAAGTGATCAGCTTCCTTGGCACAGACAAGAAGGGATTCAGCTTTCCAACAACCGTGCAACATGACAACTTTGCTCCTCAGATCAAGAGTCGATCTCTAGGGTCGTGTGAAACAATAGACATAGATTTCACTCAGTCAGTCTAGTGCAGTTTACTTTCACAGTATGTAGAGAATAGAGAGACGGGCGTGTATCAATAAAGGTTAACATTTATTGAACAGTCTTTCTTCTCATACAAGAGAAATGTATTGCCACAATTGCAATAACTGTTATTATAAAAAGTACGTACAGTAAGATAAGAATAGCGAAATAGAACTGTAAAAGCATTGATATGGTTTCTTAGCCATACAATGGTTTAAAAGTAATAAAACATATATACAGTCATATATACATTAGGCTAACATACTCAACTGGTGCTTCTAACTAAGCCTACCCCAGTGTGCCTGACCTAAGCCTAACACGTGAGAAGGGGGAGTAAGTAAGTAGCTTAAGTTAAGTTGGTTTTGCCAAGGTTTGTTTTCAAGAATTCTCGTCTAAGGGTTTAGTCAACACCATACCTCTGAATAGAATGATGGAGGATTGGTATCTCCTTCAGGGGTCTCTCTCGATATCCCAGTCACCTGCGAGGGTAAACTGGAAGCGCCGGGACTGGATTTCTCTGCACGAGAAATGCAGCGGCTTCTCTCAGCGCGTCGAGGAAGGAGGGGTGACAGCGTCCGCGGGCAGCTGGGCTGGATGTCTTCGCAGAGGACGGCTGCACGGCTCCTCAAGCGTACTGCACCATAGGTCGCGCTGTAGCGGCGATAATGGTAATCAGTAGCTTCACCACCACAGGATAGCAGGCTGCAGCGACAGAGTGCTAGTTTTTACCAACACGGGGTCATGCAGGCAGCTGGCATCAGCAACATGTTCGCTCATTGCTTAAGGCAACGTTGGTAATATTTATACCTGACAGGTGCCGGGTTTGACGCAAGTTTGCTGGACATAAGACGTCAATTAAAGATGTCACTAGGAAGTGATAGTTATCAGTTGCTCATTAGAGTTCCATTACTAATCAAAACATAGCAAGCGGGGATTTCCAGGTTTGCTAAGTTTTTATCTTGTTGAAGAACTCGGAGTGTTATCTAGGAATATCAGATAGTGACTGCTGCTCTGTCATTGCACTAATTGGTCGCAAAGGAAGTAGCAGAGAGTCATGCTGGAATGTGGCTCTGTGGCTCTGCTCGTGTGAGGCCAGAGATGACTTTTCAGAAAATCGCACTTGAACGGTTATGCCAATATAGGGAATAAATGGATTTATAGCCGAATAGGGGCATAAGGTCACAGTATCGATCAGGAACCTAGATAAGCACATGACACTGGACCCAGCTGCAGCGGGTTCCTGACCCCCCAAGTGGTGCCTCTCAGGTCCTGGACCCTTGGCTCATGGGCACTGAAATTAAGCTTTGGGCTCTTCATGGCCGTGTGCAGCGCAAATCAAGACAAAGCTCCATCAGCCTGACTCTTCGCACTCCTGCACTGACTACTCATGGGGACCGCCACCGCGAAGCTCTAGCAATGCCAGTCCGGGATGCCAGTTGGATCCTCGAGCCTCATCGACAGCATCTTGCGATGCTCTCCCTGCTCTCATGGCCGTCTGCAATGTGAACTGGATTCTTGGCACGAACTTGAGAAGGTAAACCTTTAGTGGTGGGGCCTTGGAGAGGGGGAAGTGCCATTTGGAATGGGCTTTGGACTTACTGGATTGCGCAAACACCCACATGTGCCCTACCCACACTAACAAGAAACTCACCTACAGCTACTTCCCATGTTCTGAGTTTAATTGGAGCACAGTTGTGCAGAAAATTCACACCAGAGTGGAGACATATTCTGTGTAAGTGTTTCAGATCACTATGTGAAAGTGGCTCTTATTAGGTGGCTATGTGATGAGTGAAGAAACATGAGTTGGCAGATTTGCATGTGATTATAAATAAAAGACGGCTTCCTAGTCTCTGCATTTGCGCCTAGTCACCCTCCCTGCATCTCAGGGACAAAGGGGAAATTCTAAAGCTGCATACCATTGGTCAAAGAGTTAGACTTTGCAAAGACGACTCTGCAAGCAAACATTGACTGGAAGGGGATGGAGCAACCTCTGCTTGGCTATATATGTCCACAACATGAGGTACAATAGAATGGCTGCACCAGCACTGCACAAAGGATACTAGCAAAAAAACACCGCCCACTTGCTGTTTCTGATGTCATTAGAAAAAAAAGAGAGTTTAGTAAGGAGATAAAGGAGTGGGCGTAACTCGCGTAATTCCATATAGAGTAATCATGTGGAATTACCTAAAAATGTAGAGATTATACAGTTATTCAGGAA
Organism: Lissotriton vulgaris; assembly: GCF_964263255.1. NCBI lineage: Eukaryota > Metazoa > Chordata > Amphibia > Caudata > Salamandridae > Lissotriton > Lissotriton vulgaris. The sequence continues at coordinate 1,355,180,152 of NC_141694.1, forward strand.
GAGTATTTCTGACCACTTCCATAGCACAAAAATGCCCCCTTGCATCCAAAATGGGCACAGTGATGCATTTTAAACTAAGAAATAGCACTACCTGCAACAGAACAAGAATAGCAGCATGAACAGCCACTCACGCTTGTTAAATGTGCTGTGGGGTGGAATCTTCCCTGAACTTACTTCCAGTATTCAGCACTAATTTCTTAGTGCAAAATGCATATTGTCGTCCAAAATGGACGCGAGGATGCATTTTGAGGTAAGAAACTAGTGATAAATGCAAAACTACACAGGCAGAAGTAGGCGGTGTAGCTGCCACTTGCTAAAATTGTTGTTTCTGTATTCATTTCCCCCAAAACTATTCTTAATTATGCTGCATAATTTCATAATAATTGGTAATTCCTGATAAAAGAGCAAAGCGGAGTTACCAAAATTACTCAGAATACTCCGGCGCAATTAAAATTACACCCATTCCTCAAAGTAGTCATGGCATTGCCAATTAAATCACATGCACTAGTGCCTTACAGAAAGTATCTAGGACCGTACATATAATTGCATTTCCCCATAGACGTAGAGTGGGGAAATGCGTCAGACCCTTAATCTGTGTTCACATCAAACGCACACAAATGCACATATCAACTCCACCACCATGCAATCGGAGAAAGGACCTAAAAAGAGGAGCCAACATATTTCTCATGTTTGCCAAGTTTAGAAATCTTTACTGCTTTCAAATGTATTCATAGCAAAACCAAAGAGGATGATGGACGGAGTGTTGAACAAAGCAAGCACTCACCCCAGTCAACTGATCTGGGTTTAATCCATCATCATTCTTTAGCTCACTCCACCACGCCAGTTCAGACATGGCCATATGCAAATCAATCTGACCCTGTGCCTCATGGGAACAGTCCAGCCCGAACTACCAAGCCATGTCTTCCCTGGACCGGAAACAAGCATCCTGGGACCGGTTTCTGGCTAATCAGCCGTGATCAGCCAGGCTAGCTTGAATCCAGTGGCAAAGTGAGCAAGGGACCCACGTCTGGGCATACCCTGCCAACTTAGGGCAAACAAAGCAAAACCAAAGGAGATGATGGTCGGAGTGTTGAACAATGTAAGCACTCACCCCCAGTCAACTGATCTGGGTTTAATCCATCAGATTCCAGAAACCGGTCCTAGGAGGCTTGATTCCAGTCCAGGGAAGACATGGCTTGGCAGTTTAGGCTGGCTGTTCCCATGAGGCACAGGGTCAAGACGGATTTGCATATGGCCATGTCTGAACTGGGGTGGTGTGGTGAGCAAAATAACGATGGATTGTACCCAGATCCGTGACTGGGGGTGAATGTTTTACCATTGTGCAACATTCCGCCCATCAATTGTTGTTTTTTCAAACGTATTCATTACATTATTTTCAGGAAATGTATAAGGTGAAACAAATCACTACCTAAAGCTTATAGTGCCTCGTAGGTGAAGTGAAAGCACAATTTACTGCCACAACTTCACTTCAGCTCCCTAACCTCTAATAGATATCCCCATACAAGTATTTGGGTGCATACATGAAAAGTAAAAAAAATAGCAATTTACCGCATGAAAGGGATCAGCATAATTTTGCTAAATTCTATAGATGGTAAGACGCTGACGATCCTGGTGGGACGAGGCCGCATTGCCACTTGATTAGATTGAATTACACTGTATTACTGTTAAAACGCCACAGTGGAAGGATAATGCTCGCCCCTTTGCTTTCCCAACAAATACTCTCAGCAGCATTACTATTGCATTCATAGGTAGCGCTGAATTCATCGAATATTGAAATCCAATCTGGTTTTAGAATGACTAACAAATATTTCAATATCCAGCACTGAAAATTAATATATAAAAAATGTGTCTAATGAACATTAATTTTGCACAGCTGAAAAGTGCCAGAGATCTAGCATTTGATGTCTCCGAGAGCGCCCCCTGTACCAAAGGGGGGATGAAGAAGGGTGGGGGGTCTTGGATGCGTAGAAGTGCTTCTCTTTTACCTCCTAACGACCAGCGGAAGCCTTGGAGCTATCCCCTTCCGCGCCTTTACTCTCCACAGAATGCCGCAGTGGCATGGAGCCGCGAGACGGCCTATCAGAGGCTGCTCCCTGGAGATCTCGCGAGGCCGCCAGCTTCCTCCGCAGCCCATTAGCGCTGTTGCCGGTTGACACAAATACGTTCGGATAGCGCGCGCTCGCTGCGGGCCGGTGGAAAAATGATCGTGTCTGCGGCATAAGGCAACCTCATGAAAGGGAATTTCTTCCTGTGGTTTCGCCCTGGAAGGCATGTCTTTTGTGTGCTACCTGGTTTGATACCGGCAGAGCACTGCTCCCGGCAAAACGATTTCCAGTGACTGACGACACTAACTTGCTCTCCTGACCCGGGGTCACCTGTGTAAGACAGGAGCATGGGGGAATACCAGCGCTCTGGTAACAGGTACATTGCAAACTTACTCCTGACGTTAGATGTATGTGGGTAATTTAAGCTACGTTCTTTCCTTATAAGTCACTTGAAGGGCAAAATAGACCCAAGCTTCAGAGGTCACGTGGCTAATAAAGGTATTTAACTTAGAAATGTAGTGGTGTCCTTAAATGATTGAATTATCTACTGCATTGTATCTGCCCATGATTTCGAACACTTGGAACAATAAGGGCTTCATTTGATCTATCTACCACAAGAAGTGCGTATGTTAGTAAACAGCCTCATTTCACTTTCATTTATCTGTTTTCTGATGCATGATCCAAAATAGAATATGAATCTATCAATCAATGTAGCTAATATTTTGCAATCTGAAATGTTTTAGAAATGATATAATACCATCTACTTATCGCAAACTCCTCCTTTTATTATCCTCTGGAGCAGCAAGTGTTGGAAGCGCTCCATGCACAGATTCAGTCATCGCCAAGCATTGGCAGAGTTCTACCCCTCTCTGGTATGTAGGGCAAGGCCTCAAGCTATCACTTCTTCTTATCTTGATGTCTTTACTACTTTAAGTGCCAAGTGCATTTGTCCCCCCTACATAGATCCTACTCCTAAGTAGGCTGGCTACAGGTTTATCTCCAAATCACATTGAGGACAGTATCACACAAAATTAATTATAGTTTAATGCAGCTCAGTGACCAAAGTTGCCGAGTTGTGCTGCGCTGGGGGAGAGAGCCAGTCTCGAGGAGGTGTGATTTTTTTGCTGCAAAGCCCTGTCTATTTATTTTAACAAAGAGCGCTCTGCGCCAAAAAGCATGGGTGGTACACTGGGAACACCTTTGTTCCACCTGTTGAACGTTCCATTGATTTTGTGTAGAACGAATCACTATTGTATTACTTTAGAGGCTACTTTCCAGCGCAAAAAGCTTTGCAGCGGAAAGTAAGGGGCAGATTTACTAAAATGACACACAACGCAGGGCTTTAAGTGGGCCGGGTCTCAAGGGGTCTGAGCACCGGCAGTTTCTTTCAGAGGGCCTCGAAACGGGACTCTATCGGGCTCTGTTTTGAGCCCTGACACAGGTAGTCCGTTTTTTCCCAAGACTGCAGTGACAGCTGTTTGCTGTCACTGCAGTCCGGAAAAAAGTGCCAGGGCGCAAAACAAAGCCTGATAGACACCTGTTTCGAGACAGCAGGCACATGGATGTGCTCTGCTCACTTCTCAGTAGTAGAGAAGTTACAGCATGACGTCATGCCAGGAGAGCGTTGTGGGGGAAGGGAAATCCTTTAAGAGTCATTTTCTTTCTGGATTTCCCTTCTCTTTCTGAAACTCAGGAACAGTAACATTGTGGTAGGGTCACCAGGGATTTATTTGGAAGCTTTGTCAATATTATATACAAGTCATAGTTGCAGCTTATTTATCTTCTGCAATTAATAACCATTGTCAAAGCCAATATCCCTTACTTAATGTAGGTATGATGTTACTTGTATCAAATATCTGGATGCAGTGACAGAAACAGCAAAATACAAGTCGGGCAGCACACTATGCTAAGCACAAATTTTTTGCGTAAGTGATTTAAAGCCACGCCCCTAATTACACTGACCACGCCCCTTTGAGAGACCCCCCCCAGTTTTTTCATCCCACTTAAAGCCCTGACACAACGCAACACAGCAAGACAACTTGCTGTGCTGCGTTGCGTGGCAGGGAGAGAGCAAAAATGTGCCCTATCTATTGAGATATGAGACATTTCTGCACTCTCCCAGCGCTGGCGCAATGTGTGCTTCCTAGCGCCAATGCCAGCATCCTTGAGTCTCAGTGCTAGGGTGCTTGCATTACAGGCAGGATTTGTTTTGTGCAGGAAGGAATACCTTCCTGCACGAAAATAACATGTGATGCAGAACATGTGAAAAGAGGAAATAAAGATATTTCTCCTCGTCACTCCTCTCTTTGGAGGGCAGACCATTAATAGCACAATCTCAGGTTTTCTGGCCTTAGTAAATCTCGGATTACGTCATAATCTATCCGTGGATGCAGCGGAACACCTATTCTCCATCATGTTATATTATATTGATTTGTATAGCACACTAATCATCTGAGAGAGTATCCAGGTACCCATGGAACGCATTCTCAACATAGAGTAACGCAAGGCAGTAAATTGCGATGCCTTGCGTTATTCTTGATTTACTAAACTATACAGAGTGGTGGATTAGCAAATCCTATTTAGGGGCTTGCCTTGCATTGCCTTTCCTTGCATGATGCACAAGCCCCTAGTAAATTTGGCCCTAAATATTTAATTAACACTTTACATAGCTTTGTACAAATTTGCATGTACTTGCGGTGACACAAAAATGTGCATTACAGGACTTAATTCATGAACAGGCCAAAAGGGCAGTTATCTCTAACATGGCTGCGTAGAATATACAAATCAACTTGGAAATTTCGTTCCTTGAATCTTGAGATAGCCCTCATCTACACAAACACAATAAATAAACCACCCATGCTATAAAAGCTGAAGTTCAAACCCAAACTCCAATTTAGGCACCACGCTGTATGAGCCAGTCCACACTTAACAAATATTGAGAGGTACCCTTACAAGTGTAGGGGACAGGGTGCACTGTAGTATAATCAACGGATTATCCCCTACAGACCAATTTCCAAGCCTTTACTTATATATTCACACCATAGATTCAACCTTACATACTCTCCTGTCTCATAACACTGAACCCAAGTATACTATAGAGAACCTGTCCACATCAATATGTAATGGCACATTGCAAGGAAACAAACCATGGTGGTTCGTAACAATTTACTTAAAAAAAAAAGCAAGAACAAATATCTGTCGTAGACCAGATTGATATTCTGCAGTCCTGACTCATAAAAATCCAGTCTGAATGCTGGATCATTCATCATCAGCGAAGCTTTGTTATCGATCACCAGGATCATAAAAGTACATCACAGATCATCACATAAAACATGTACAACACGTACTGATTAGACAATACATTAGTAAAATTTATTTTTTGATTCATTTATTTACAGTATTTACAGAGCACAACATTCATCCCAACAGGTTATCATAGCGCTAGTCATAACTTCCTGCGTTTATGTATGCCTGAAATCCAAAATAAGACATCAGAATACAATTTCAGGAAGACGTTATTAAAAGAATAAAACTAATATACAATAAAAGCCCCATAACAATTTAAAATACAAGACAAAGAGAGCTAGCAGCTAGTAAATCATGTTAGCAGCAAGAGAATTGGAAAATCCGAAAGGATTAGCAGCACAATATAAAACTCTGTCAGCCATAACAATGAGCCTGCATACTGTTGGAAAGTGCAGACTGTGTATTTGTTTGAAGTAACCCAAGCATACAAACATAAAAAATAACTAAATGCCAGTATGCCGTATAATCGAAAAACTAAACCAACCAACAATGGGATTCAATTCTACAGTAATGAACAATCTCTAACATCTAGTTTAGGGTGGCCAGTGCATTAATGAAAAAGAAATCTTATAAAGGCTCCCCCTCCATACTTGCACCCAATCTTGACAATCGCATCCACAAAAGTACTAGCTTCTGATGCCCACTGGTGAGCTGTCAAAGTAGTAACTATCTTTTATACATTTTAATCGTCTTATCCACAGGGCCATTGGGTATTTGGCCAAGCCAAAAACCTCTGCTCTGCTTTTGTCAGTTTGCAATAGTCTAAATGCATCCTGATGCTTTCTAGTGCCCAAATTTCTGCAAAGTGGCACAATCCACTTTGCTCGGTGATGGTGGAAAGATGGACAAAAGAACAGTACATGGGTTCGTGATTCCGAACCCCCTCGACATCAGGGCAAAGATCGTCGACAACGCCCTTCTATTGCCATTTTATTACTAAAAGCTTTCATGTGTAAAGATCCTTACCTGAATTGCAAGTACAACTTCCTTGCCAGTGGGGGAACAATTTCATCAATTGTGTGCTCATACTGCGTACAAGGTTTGAAATCAGTGAAAGCTAGTGATAGTGTTCCTTTACAGTTCAACACATCTTCAACAGCGACACTATCCCAAATAGTTCGCTTCTATACTGGCTCTGCAAATCATACGAAGATTCTTGGGAAAGGACCAGAATAATGCAAGGCCTAGTTTCTGGAGTAGATCCTTGACAATACGAAACCAGGGAATTTTATTAACACACTGCGGGCCATGAGGTCTCTAAGGCCCACCCTATAGGATTCAAGAGCTGGGGTAGACCAAAGTCGATTCCATAAGGTAAGGAGCCTACACTCAATTTTTTGAGCGACCCTTCTTTGGGCATAGTCTAGATAAAGAGGGGTCAGTTATGTACTCACGAGAAGATGTAATAAAGATCTTAGAATCCTGTGCTCAGTACAGTAAGACTCTGTATTTTCATACAACCCTATAACTCTGCCCCATACATGACTGATCCCATGGCCTTGATGTTATAGATCTTGAGGGCTGGGGCCACCCTTCTATATATAGTTTTCCTATGGATTTTTGCTATGCTTGCAGTGTGCTGAATCAGGGACAACTGTGCCCTTTCCACATGCAGTTCCCAGATAAGTTTGGTGTAAGTCTTCTGCATAGGTAGTCGAATTTGGTCAAAAAAGCATTCATTTGGTCTGGGAGCTATCAAACCACACCCTGTTCTTCATAAAACAGCTGAACGGACTTCCATAGCTGTTGCAACCCCTGTGGCATCTTGGAAATCAGCAGGGTGTCATCTGCAAATAGGAAGGCAGGAGCCATCCTCTTCCCTATTTTGGGCACATCACAGCTATCCCTGTTCACAAACTCAATCACTCCATTAATATATAGGGTGAACAGGGTAGGGGCCAAAACACACCCCTGTTTAACCCCATGGTCAATGTGGCTGGAATCCATCAATGCCCCTTTCTTGTGCGAGACTTACTAGAATATTCAATAGGGGGGCAGGTGTACCTATTTCTTCTAGCATCCTCCACAGCTTGTCCCTAGGGACCAAATCAAAAGCAAATTGGAGATGAGATAAACAAAGGCAATATACAGTTTGCCCTAGTTGCTTATCACCTCTTTCCAGTAGATACAGATAAAAAGAAATACCAAAACTCTGATCTATAGTTCTTACATATGCTCTTTAGCCCGCCTGCCAATCTGACAAAACACTCTCTTCGCTAATTCAATCTGTAGATGGGCCAAAACCTGCTTACAAACATTTTTTGGGAGGGAATCAATTAGTCTTAGAGGCTTGTAGTTCCAAAATTGGACCGATCCCCCTTCTTTTGGATTGTTATAATTTCTGATAATTTCCGCGAGGAACGGATATCCATATCAGAGAGGATAGTGTGAGAGAGCAGATTTATGTATGGCCCTAGATTTCTGGATTTGCCCTATATGAAACATTTGGAATCCTGTCCAGACCAGAGGCACAAGCGGGATACAGGAAACAATTGCTTCTATTGTTTCATTAAGGGAGAACTTGAGAGTGCTAGAATTACATGGAACATTGTTTCCTATAGGCACACTGCCATCCTTAGCTGTATCACATATATTGTTGTCACATATATTGTTGTACAATTCACTGAAATGGGCCACCAACTCTTATGATTGGATACAAAAGTCTAGTGCAGTTTTATAGCCATTTAGACAACCCACGCCAGTCCTCCAGAAGACCTTCTTGTTTTAGGTAGTCAGAGCTTTATGCAGAAGTATTCACATCAAGCTCTCCCAATCACTTCTTGCTTGGTCTAATATCTGCCGATCACGAGACCTGCACCTTGCTATCTGTGATTGGGACTTTGATATGATTGCTTCAAGAAGCTCACTTTTGGCTGACCTGCAAGCTCCATTATACCAAGCGTCAGGTTTAGGCACTGGCCTTCCCTTGCATCGAGCTTCACCTAGCATCTCCCTTCCCTTATCTGGCTAAATATTATTTCATGACCACATTTAAGTTCTTTGGTCCTACACTCGAGTGGTAGCTGGGATAAAAGTTTGATTTCCAAATGTACTCGTTGTTTTACTACCTCTAGGCCTGCATGATTTCCACCCTTTCCCATTGGATACATTTCCAGTTGTTTGTATACAAAAGATCTCCTATATCCCTGTTTCTCCAGAATACAGATATTGGGACTGGTTTATCCAAATGTGTCAAACTAAGAGCGCTATGATCCCTGTCTACTCGATCCACGACTTCCATATCCACTATAGCAGGCCAAAGCTTTATATCATCCAGAACATTGTCAGTTCTACTACTACAAGCGGGCCTGTTGTATGTCATCTTGCCCTGGCGATCAAAGGTGGATCTACCTTTTTTGGCTCCAAGAAAAAGATGTTATGTTAGTGCCTGTATCTGGGCATCTTTAAATGTCCATTTCACTTTTGGTAGGTCAATTTGTGGGGTGCCCCACTGACTGTCCCATTTCTTAGTTAATACAAGGGGGTGGCAGCCAATGGTTGAAAAGTGGAGTTAAAGTCTCCTGCCACCAACAGTATGCAATTCCCTGAGTGTTACGAAAGGGCTTGCTCTAATGCATTACCTACCCTGAACTCAGTTTTGCAAACTCCCACTCTATTGTAAACGTTGAAGATCTTTAGCGATAGACCAGCAGGGAGCGACAGCCTAACTGATAGGATATCAGGGGAGTCAATGGGCACAATATTAATTTTACACTGTAGCGCAGGTTTATCCCAAATTCCAAGCCCTCCAACGGGCCTGCCCCTACCAGACTTGGTCGCATTCACACAAAAAGATGTATACCCACTCCTGCAAAACGGGGTTAAACTCCATGTCTTCTGAAAGAAGCAAATATCGAATCTTTCAATGAACTAGCCCCATTCCACTGCAGATAACAACTTGGATACCCTGTTAAATTCAGCAATGCAATTTTTATCGATGGCTCATGGGATAAACTAGCTTATTTGGAGAAGTGGGAGTTGGAACAATCATTAAGAGTCCCCTCTATACTAGCATTGTGAGAACTAATCACTTGTTGGAACACTTTTACCTACAAACGTTCACAATCAGGGGAACTAGGCATTACTAGACATGAAATTACATGTGTTTGCAGACCCAACCCGGGAACCATTGTATCCTTGACACTGTGTGGAGGATCATTTGGTCTCAGTCAAGGGAAAACCCTGCTGGTCCCGCTACAAGCTTCCCCCACCTTCACACCAACCCCACAACTGCTCAGCCCAAGTGACATAATCTGGGCTCTGTATTTTACCAGTATCTCAGAAATAGTTTGGGAGTCAATGGCCATAAGACCATCAACCAGATCCCTATGTAGAAAAGAGACCGGCACCCTGTCATGTGATTCATCAGGGAAAGTTACACTTTCTGCATTTACAATTTCACTCCTAATGTTCAAATAGCAGTGTCTGACCTCTCAGAATTAGTAGTTGACTTTATTGATTAATTAGACCTTGTCTTCCCTGAATCCTGGGGTCTGCTTGGGGACATGTGTGAGGTAAACCGTGGCCAAAGTTTCCTCTGCTTTTCTGGGGCTATAGATGCCATTATGGATCATCCGTCCAGAGCATACCAAATGGGATCTTGCAATAAGGAGGGTCAGCAACCTCCACCTTGGGCCTACATTTGCAGCTTTCTTCACCAAGATCGACTGTGCACCTGGCCTCAGCTGTTACTCGCACCAAGTTTCCCAACTACCTTGAGGACTGCCTTAACCTGATCCCTCAGCTCCCCTATTACACCCATCAAACTCTACAACAATAGAAAAATACCTGAGTTTGACAGAGTTGACCTTTCAACTTGAGGCCTCTATATCATATGCCCAGACGTGGTCCCGGGCTCACTGTGCCACTGGATTCAAGCTTGCCTGGCTGATGAAAGGTGATACCCTGAAACCGGTCCCAGGATGCTTGTTTCTGGTCCAGGGAGGACATGACTTGGAAGTTCGGGCTGGACTGTTCCCATGTGTAGCAGGGTCAAGACTGATTTGAATATGGTTGAGTTTAAACTGGAATGGCATGAGGAGCAAGAAAACAATGGATTTAGGGCCAGATCTCTATACTGGTCTGAATATTCTACATTGTTCAGCATTCTGTCCATCAATTGTTCTTTTTGCTTTTGTCACCCTGAGTGGGACGGGTATGCCCAGACGGGGGTCCTGTCCTCTCCGTTCCACTGGAGTCAAACTAGCCTGGGTGATACCCTGAAACGGGTCCCAGGATGCTTGTTTCTGGTCCAGGGAGTTCATGGCTTGTCAGTTTGGGCTGGATTGTTCCCATGAGGAGCAGGGTCAAGACTGATTTGCATATGGCTGGGTCTAAACTGTGGTGGGATGGTGAGCAAAAGAATGATGGATTTAACCCAGATCTCTTGACTGGGGTAAATGTTTGATTTGTTCGCATTCTGGCCATCATTTGTGTGTCTTTTGCTTTCTTGCCCTAAGTGCCAGGTATGCCAAGATGTGGGTCCTGGGCTCACTTTGCCTCTATATTCAACCTAGCCTGGCTGATGAGGGGATGATACTCCAAAACCAGTCCCAGGATGCTTGTTTCTGGTCAGTGAGGACCTAACTTGGCAGTTCGGGCTGAACTGTTCCGATGAGGAGCAGGGTCAAGATTGATTTCCATGTGGCTGGGTCTAAACTGGGGAGGCATTATGAGCAAAAGAACAATGGATTTAACCCAGATCTCTTGACTGGGGGTGAATGTTTTATTTGTTCTGCATTCCATCCATCATTTCTGTGTCTTCTTTTGCTTGCCCGCCCTAAGTGCGCCAGGTATGCCTAGACATGGGCTGATTACTTTATACATGTATTATTGGTCCAGTCACAACGTAGCACCCTCTATTGGCAGTGTTTGCAATGCATACTAAACAATTCTTTGTTATTCCAGATACACATTTGCGGGACTGTCCTCCCTTAAAGGGACAGGTGTCGTAATGTTATAAAAAGGGGCACATAGTCAAAGGGACTTTTGTTAGCTCCCCTTGATTTTCACAACTCTTATTCGCAGAGTGGGAGCTTCACATCAAGGACAACTTATATTGTGCAAAAGACAACTGACCGATATGATAGTCCCTAACTATTCAATGTTTAGTTTTTGCCATGAACAGTGCCAAAAAACTATACATTTCCTTGCCTACAGCAAGGAATAGTGGAAGTCACCCTTGCTGCCCTCTTTCCCATGAGATTCGCAAGGAATCGCAATGTTTATTTAGTAAATTATTTCAGACTTACAGGTAGATGCATCAAGCATTTTTGCGAGCGCAAACGGTGCGAATCGCAAAATTCGTCCGTTTGCGCCCGCAAAAATGGCATTTGAGATGCATCAAGGGTTCATGCACTCGCAATTTAAGAATTCGCAAATAATTGCGAGTTCTCAAATTGGATTGCATTTAAGGAATCGCAAATTGCGATTCCTTAAATGCAATGCTTGAACCAATTTTAGATTGCGAATTCGCAATCTGGGGCCGCTATTTACCGCGAAGTCACACTACGTGGTAAATAGCAAAAACTTAGAAAAATGCACTTTAGTGCATTTTTCTAAGTTGTATGTTACAGACACACAAGTCCTTAGGACATATGTGTGCGCAACACCAGTGAACATTACCATTTCAGGGGTGCAACAGGGTGTCCTTTGGACACCCTGGCACCCTTGAAATTGCGGCACATTTGCGATTAGCTAATTGCTAACCGCAATTAAGGAATGACTCCTCATTCGCCCATAGGAATGAATGGGAAAGCCCTTCCTTATTTGCGATTAGCAATTAGCTAATCGCAAATTAGGAATCCGTAGGAATCGCAAATAATATTGCGATTCCTACATGCATCCTGTTTTGCGAGTCTTTAATAGCGAATCCTTAAAATTTGCTATTAAGGACTCGCAAAACATGACTTTGATGAATCTGGGGGCAAGAGACATATTTATTAGGATATCAAACAATTGTGCTGCATGATAGAGAAAGGGCAGGAATGCACCATATCTAATATACGGCGCATTCCTCTTTTCTCTGCACTGGCGCACAATGTCTGCCTACTGCCAATGCAGGTTCACATACGCCATGGTGCAAAGGCAACCTGCTTCCCAGAGGCTGGCTTTACATTGATATTAAGAAATGTTAAGATTCCAATAGGTAAAGCAAGGTGACATATTTATCAAACTGCGTATTATAAATTAACTTCATTTATTTTCTAACAGATCGCAGGAGTGGATGGCTGCTCACATTCTGATCGCATGTGTTAGGAAGTGACTTTGAACACTGCTGCAATGGCGAGAAAGAGAAAAGCAATTAGGCGGGTGCTGCTTTTATAATGAGAAGAATGCTGAACTCATTTACACCTCGCATTGTGAGTGTTAGAGTTAGACAGAACGTGACGTAGGGGAAGGGAGCATGGCTCATCATCCCTTGAGCATGACTCGTCATCCCTTTTAGCTCTACCCTAAATTATAAAAATATTTTGTCTTTGTCTCTTTTCAGGTGCCAAGTATGGAGTTTATAGAAGAACCATAAAGCACTATTCAAAAAGGAGAGGTCTAAAGATAAAAATAAAAGCGCACGCTCTGCAACATGATAATAACTCGATTGTCCTGTATTTGTGACATGGTAATATCCAAAGCATTCCCAAAATAGGGACCAATTCAGAAAGGCATTTATTACTAATCGAAGTAGTACTCCAATAATCTACTTTATGTACTCATAAGGGTCTCTGTGAATCAATATTGTTATTGAATTTTTAACGTACAGGGCTGCCCAGCACTGATACAGAGAAGGTTGAAGAATCCACTAGAGTTAGATGATAGAAACACCCCCAGCAGTCAGAAGATAGAGGCATACACATCAGTCAGAACATAGAGGCACACACATCAGTCAGAAGATAGAGGCACACACATCAGTCAGAAGATAGAGGCACACACATCAGTCAGAAGATAGAGGCACACACAGCAGTCAGAAGATAGACCCACCCACATCAGTTAGAAGATAGAGGCACCCACAACAGTCAGAAGATGCACACACAGAAGTTAGAAGATAGAGGCACCCACAGCACTAAGAAGATAGAGGCACGCACAGAAGTTAGAAGATAGAGGCACCCATAGCAGTTAGAAGATAGAGGCGCCCACAGCACTAAGAAGATAGAGGCACGCACAGAAGTTAGAAGACGGAGGCACCCAAAACAGTCAGAAGATAGGCACCCACAGCAGTCAGAAGATAGAGGCTCCCACAGCAGTAAGAAGATAGAAGCGCTGACAACAGTGAGAAGATAGAGGCACCCACAGCAGTTAGAAGATAGAGGCACCCACAGCAGTTAGAAGATAGAGGCATCCCCAGCAGTCAGAAGATTGAGGACCCTACAACAGTTAGAAGATTGTGGAACCCACAACAGTTATAAGATAGAAGAACCCACAGCAGTCAGAAGATAGAGGCACCCACAAAAGTAAGAAGATCGAGGCACCCAAAACAGTTAGAAGATAGAGGCACCCACAACAGTCAGAAGATAGAGGCACCCACAACAGTCAGAAGCTAGAGGCACCCACAGCAGTCAGAAGATAGAGGCACCCACAGCAGTCAGAAGATAGAGGCACCCACAGCAGTCAGAAGATAGAGGCACCCACAACAGTCAGACGATTGAGGCACCCAAAACAGTCAGACGATAGAGGCACCCACAACAGTCAGAAGCTAGAGGCACCCACAACAGTCAGAAGATAGAGGCACCCACAGAAGTTAGAAGGTAGAGGCACCAACAACAGTTAGAAGATAGAGGCACCCACAACAGTCAGAAGATAGAGGCCCACACCGCAGTTAGAAGATAGAGGCACCCACAGCAGTTAGAAGATAGAGGCACCCACAACAGTCAGAAGATAGAGGCCCAGACCGCAGTTAGAAGATAGAGGCACCCACAGCAGTTAGAAGATAGAGGCACCTACAGCAGTTAGAAGGTAGAGGCACCCACAGCAGTAAGAAGATAGAGGCTCATACAGCAGTCAGAAGATAGAGGCACCCACAGCAGTAAGAAGATAGAGGCACATACAGCAGTCAGAAGATAGAGGCCCACACCGCAGTTAGAAGATAGAGGCACCCACAGCAGTCAGAAGATAGAAGCACCCACAAAAGTAAGAAGATAGAGGTACCAAACAAAAGTAAGAAGATAGAGGCACCCACAACAGTTAGAAGATAGAGGCACCCACAACAGTTAAAAGATCTAGGTCTTGGGTTTCTTACGGAAAATCTCGAGAGAGGTGGTAGTTTGAACTCCAAGTGGAAGTAGATTCCAGAGCTTAGAGCCAAGATATGTAAAGACTGGCCTTCTTGCCTAGTCAGCTTCACCCGAGGATTAGATGCAAGGGTCAGGTTACATGAGCGTAAAACACACATGGGAACATAGGGATAAACTAACTTGTTTATAAAATCAGGAGCCTTCCGGGTCATAGCTTTGTACAAAATACACAATGCCTTAAACTGAATTCGTTTTTGAATAGGTGGCCAAGGAAGCTCATGCGAATGAGCGGAAACTGAAGTATAATAAGGGATGAGACAAAGTAGTCTAGTAGCTGCATTTTGCACTATCTGCAATCTGTTTATAAGGGACTTTGAGATACCCAAGTAAAGTACATTGCCATAGTCCAGCCGTGATTTAATAAGGGCCTTTGCAATAGTTCTCTGTGCAGGGACTGGCAAGAGTTCCATCATTTTTTGCAGACTATTCAATTATTTATTTATTTATTTACCATATTTGTAGAGCGCACAGCTACTCAGAAGAGTGTCCCGGCGCTAGGGGAAACAGAGCGATAGAAGGAGCGGAGCCAGAATTACTGCTGAAACAGCCGTGACTTCAGTGGTTTCCTGAAGTGCAGAATGTCTGGCGCTTGTCTGATTGCTATAGGGAGTTCATTCCAAAGATGTGCAACCCGGACTTGAAAGGAGCGCCCTCCTAGGTGGGCGCGAGAGAATTTAGGCACACTTATCCGATGTTGGTGAGATGATCTGAGGGCTCTACCAGGTGTGTAGTAGCTCACTCTTCTCCTAATATAGGTGGCCCCAATACCATGTAAGGCCTTAAAGGCGATGGACAGGGTTTTGAACTGAATTCTGCGGCGGATGGGGAGCCAGTGTAGCTTCTTGAGGTGGGGCGAGATGTGGACTCAAGGGCCAACATAAGGATGGCTCTGGCGGCCGAGTTCTGCACGACTTGGAGTTTACTGAGGAGGCATTCTGGGAGACCCAGATAGAGGACATTAGCGTAGTCCAGCCTGGAGGTGATCAGGGCCTGGACCACAGTCCTTCTGTGGGAGAGGGACAGAAGGGGAAGAAATGTCCGGAGCATTTTCAGGGTTCCGTAACAAGTACCGACCACTGATTGAACTTGGGTCTTCATGTTCAGTGAGTTGTCCAGAAGAAGAAGAAGAAGAAGGAGAAAGGTGGGTTCCAGACTTCCTGCCTTCGGTCTTCTAAAAACGAAGAGAACCACTTCAACACCGTGCCCCCTACCCCACAGTCTCTAAGTCTCTGTAGGAGTCTCTCATGGGGCACAGTGTCGAACGGGGCAGATAAATCTAACAATATTAGAGCCGCTCTCCCGCCTGAGTCAAGGGTCATTTTGATAGATTCCGATATTTCAAGGAGAGCTGATTCGGTGCTAAAATTAGCACTGAATCCTGATTGACTCGAGTGAAGACAGTTGTTTGACTCCATAAATTCAGTAGTGACAGAGTTCACGTAGCTTTCATTGACCTTAGCTATGGAAGGCAGGAGCGAAATGGGTCTGTAATTAGACACTTTTAGAGGATCTGCTGTAGGCTTCTTTAACAGTGGCAGGATTTTGGTTTGTTTCCAAATAGCTGGAACCTGGCCACTGCTCAGAGATAAGTTCAGCACAGTATTGACCTCGGCATGATCACCTCAGCCACCGATGCCAATATTTTAGCAGGGCAAGAATCTGATGGCGAGCCAGATTTTAAATTCTTCATGATCCTAAGAGATTGCGCTAGCGTAATCGAGGGGAATTGGAGAAAGGTGGCATTAGATAGTGGATTGGCATAAGCAGGTTTTATGTTGATGAGTGTATTGGAGAGGGGTTGAGGGATGTCTGTATATTGACTATTTTCCTGTGGAAGAAATCTGCTATTTTGTGTGTTCAGGCTTCAGAGGCTTCGCATTTGGAGGCCAAAACATGCGGCGCTGGCCTTGTTAATTTGAAAAATCATCTTTGAGATTGCAATCTTGATACACACAAAGTTCCTTCACTACCTGCTATGGGGAGGCAATGAGGCCTAATGCTTCAGGCCAGTCCATAGAACCCCACAACTGAGGTGAATTACCCACCAACAGAACCTCGATTTTATTTCCATTCAATTTTAGGCACTCATTTTCCATCTACCACGCCACTGTCGCTAAGCAAGGTCTCAGTCAAAGGCTACCTTTGTCCATAGTAGAGGATAAAGAGAAAATTACTTGGGTGTCATCGGAGTAAGAAAACAAGGTAATCACAAAAGCCTCAACAAGATCTGCCAGGGGTTGAATGTATACATTAAAAAGTGTAACCCTCAAGGAGTAGTCCTGTGGGGCCCCGTAAGGCAGCTTGCGAATAGAGGAGAAGTAGGTACTCAAGATCACTTGAAAGGTTCGCTCCTACAAAAAGGAGTGGAACCTGAGAAAGGAACAACTCCTAATACCACAGTCAGCCAGCCCATGAAGAAGAACCTCATGGAACACAGTATTGAATGCTGCGCCGAGATCAAGAAGAATCAGCACATCAGTGCCTCCAGAGTCAAGTATTGCTCTGAGTTGCTCAGAACCCCCAATAAGGTGTACCCCTTACTGTGGTCTGGGCTAGAGTCAATTTAAGTGAATGAATCAAAAATAGCACCTTCCCCTTATATAGCAGCATCATCTACTTCTTCTATGGCCCTGATGAAGCAAGGTTTCATTCGTACAGAAACTTGTCTGGACTCAACCCTCTCGAAATAACGTAATAAATTAATTAACATGTTTTGTCTACTAATATCTGCATTTACACAACATTTTTAGTAAGCTGGGGAAGCTTGCATATGTGCTTTTACTAACTAACTCGAGTGTCTAAAAATGGCCGCCGAAAACACAGGAACTTTACTGCGCATGCGCCTGCCACATCTACGTGGGGCGACGTCCTTTGCTTTGGTGGGAAACTTCTTGCTTCTGTGTACTAGTGCCAAGATGGCCGCTTCATGCTTACTCATACTAAACACATGCTGCTGCTTGTACTAAACTTTGTTCGTTCTGCTTAACTATTAATGCAATAGTATAAATAAAATAATGGGGTTAGAGTAGAGATAAGTAGTATACAGTGCATTCATTTATTTTTATATTCTAATGTGTCTTTCTTTGACTTTGTTATTAGCTCGTATTTGGGCCCAAGGGTGACATGAACTGCCATATTGAAAACCCAAACTGCACATGTGTACAGGACTCTGAGAGACCTCGAGCAGTGGCATTGAAACCTTGCCAAATTCCGTCTTACTCACGATGCGCCTGGGAACCTCACCCCCTGACCTGGGAAAAGGAAGAAGATTTGCAACTGTATTAATTTTGTATATCAAAATTAAAAAATATTGGTGGGTGGAATAAAGTCGTGAGAAAATAAATCATGGGCGTGAACTTGATCAATATATGTTAATGAAGAATGATCTCATCTTAGTATGGTGTGATGACCTCTCCTCGTCTTTCTGACTAATCACTGAAGGGGAACACTAAGATTTGCAACATTAAGGGTGGTACATTGCCCTGGAAATTGGTATAACTAAGGTAGGTTTAGTTATAGAATTTGTCCCACTTGTCCGAGTAGCTTACCTTTCACTGACCCAACGCATGCTATAGGAGATCGAGAGCAGAGGTATGTCCTTGTGCTATTTCCCTTTCTTACCCTTCCCAGGTACCAATGTCTAAAGGTGTTACTGTAATTTCTTGCAAACTTTATATCTTATTAATCATATTTTTACTTATGAAATTTATGGTCTCTGTAATTAAACTTAAACTTGCATAGATAGATAAAGCAGTTAAAACTTTCCTGAGTCTGTGGTTATTACAGGAAAGGAAAAATTGTTTAAATACTGCTTATTTATTCTAACACCCTTTTCGATCCCTAGGACTTATAGCAAAGGTGACAGGGATTGGTAAGTCATGGTTTACAAATATAAGTCCTAGAAGGACTCAAAGTGCTGATAGGCGATTAAAAGTAAAAAGCAGGACTACTAGTTCAAAGTGTGAATGATTATGGGCCCAGGTGAGTATGGTAAATTGAGCTAGTTGTCCTGCGCGCTATCAGCCCTGACAGAGAGGTTCTCAACTGCGGAAGCCTCAAATGCAGTATAGATAGCCACTTTATCAGAAACTAGCACATTTTTTGCATCTTTCTGAGGACAGAGGACCCTCCAGGACCAAACCAGCTGGATCAGACAGGGCTTTTACAACCCGAAAAACCTCCTTGGCAGATTCTCAGGACAATTCATTTTATTTTTCAAATAGCATGCCTGCGCCTCTCGACAGGCTTTGTGATACAGTTTCAGGATGTTTGAGTACCTCAGCTGATCATCAGCATTATACAGCATTATAGTTTCTGTGCCAAATATGTCCCTAACGCTTACAAGATTTATTTTGTGCAAGAAGCTAAGCATTAAACCACAGCTATTTTTTGTAACTACAGGTTTCGGAATAAGATTGTGAGTGTGGATTCCACCCAGTCATTAACTTGTTGCACCATATTATCGATGGAGCCCTCCAACCTTGGGGTGCTGTTAAAGAGGCCGAGATTAAATGTTAGTGGGTCGAGCCACGCCCAGCACCACCTAGAAGTACTTACTTTTTTGTGTGTAGTAATCCCACGATTGACCACTAACTTGGTCAAAATGGTCTGTCAACTGCAAGGGAAGGGGTGGCTTGACCTCCAGCAAGGTTAATTTGCAGAAAATCGGATCTAGAGTGTGTCTAGCAGCATGAGTGGGGCCCTGTACTAATTAAACTAGCCCAAACACTTTTAGATCTTTAACTAAGTGAACTGTCAGAGGACTGAGTGAACGGGCCAATTGCATGTTTAGATTACCAAGTAATGAAAAGTCAGAGAACCTAATAATATACGAAGAGATAACATTGGGCACTGAGGAAATCCATTTAGCCAGCAGCTCAGGCAGTCTAAAAATCTGTAGTCCTGAGAATGTAACATTATGAGAAATTTTCAGCGAGAAAGACAATACTTCACAATCAGGAATGTCCATTTTTCAGTTAGGCAGCTAAGAGATGATTTAAATATAATTGCGGGCCCGCCCTCAGATTTGCCCTGATGATTGGCCAACAACGGGTGAGGATGAGTCCTTCAACCAAGTCTCAGTTACAAAACAATATCAAGATCAATATCAAGGATTACATTAAAAAGCTCTAAATTAAGTTTAGCCAGCGAGCTGCAATGTAAGCTCATAAAGCAGATTGAACCCTGGAAAGAGGTTAAGTCTGGGGCAGCCGAGGAACGGCGTGTTCACTTCATCTCCTGAATTAAAAGAAAAGTTGCAATAGGCTCAACATGATTGCCTTTCCAAAGGGCACCAACAATGTAAGCACTTACTGGAGATGGTCGTCTGGCGACAGTCGGAGTTTATTGGTAAACAACTAGAGTTCCAAGCTTCTGGATCAGTTCGGGCATGGACGGGCACAGATGGGTTTGCCTTTGGTGCTCATTAGGCGTGCTAGCAGAGTGTACACATTGTTATGCCATATTTATTGTGAGCAACCCCCCCCCCCCTCTTACAGGGCAATGAGACCATGAAACTGGAGTGCATATTTGAGGTTCCAATCTTTTCCCCCAAGATTGATGCTCGCCCTTCAGCCCCCCTAACACTGTGGGAGAAGGAAAAATGACATACCACAAAAAAAAACAGTTCCCAAAAGCATGTCAGCCAAAAGACAAGTAAAAACACTAAATGCTAAAATAAATTGCTAAAAACAGCACAATCTATTCTCTCCACTGAGCGCCTGTGCTGTGATGCCATATTTATTGGATGCAAACCCCCACAGTGTTGTAAGGTAATGAAACTACAGCGCACCTATGAGGTTGCAATATTTTACCCCTAAGATGGCCGCTCGCCCTTCAGCCCGCCCAACACTGCGGCAGAAGGAAAAAATGTATACCACACAATATACGCAGTCCCCCAACAGCTTGTCAGCCAAAAGATAAGTATATACACTAAGCGCTAAAATAAACTTTTAAAAATCTGAGAACAAGCTCTCTTATCTCCAATTGGCCACAAAACATCTAAAATGGGAATATTCATCTACAATTAGTACAAATGAAAAGGACTGTGCCCTTTTACCAATAGAGAGTTGGACATTTCAGGGCCAATGCACAAAGGCATTTTTCAAGTACATGAAGAAGTCTTCCAGTAGTACTGCTCCACATACTACAAAACATTTCAAATGGGTACAGTAAGGGAATATTTATATACAATTACAATTGAAAGCACTTTTACTGACAGAGACTATTTCACAAAGGCATTTATGATTATGTGCAGTAGTATGCCTCCTGTACTACTTCGCGTGCTCCTAAATGTGTTTGTGAACTGGCCAAATTGTACAGTTTTTATATTGATTTGCTGCAAGACTTAACCCTGTATGTGTAAATTCAAGGTCCCATTGAATCGAAAAGATGTATATGGGTAACGCATTTATTGGATCTGCTCCACTAACATATTACATATTAATCATATGATGTTGCTGCCAGTCGAAGCACAGAGAGACACGTTTTTCAAGTTTGATTGATAACTGTTAAATGGATTGGAATCCTTATTTTTCTATGATATTAAAACAAATAATGGTTACAAATGTTATGAACACAAAGAAGATAAACTCCTGAAGAAGGAACAAAAATTCCGAAATGCATTGACTGGCTACCAATAAACACTTCTTAACTTTAGAAATCAATCGAGGTACAGTTCAGAAAAAAAGATGTTCTTAAAACTATTTTCCAACTGGACTTAAGCATTCAATAAAGTAAATAAGGATCAATCAACTATTGGGAAAATAATGAATATTTGAAACGTCAGAACATATTAACAAAAACCTTAAAGGTGTTGTTAGCAAAACTGACAAAATTCTATGTCCCTAAATTATGAGCTTGGGAAGTGGATGTAATCATACCAGCTGAAAATGCAAGGACTGTATTCAAATTTGTGACTAAACAATCTCTTAGCACACATTACTTCTTAGTTGCATTGTTGACTCAAAAAAGGATCACCTGATTATGCAATTGTGCACTCTTCTTAGATGGGATGGACACATTAGTTAAGTACTAACTAGGATTATGTGAGAGGAACACTGGGCAGCACATTATGAATGCCCAACCAATCACACAACAGTATGTACATGCACTGGAATGAATGTTTCTATGTATGTGGTAGTTGTGTAGCACAAACCTAGCCACAGGACTAGAATTATGTACAGGGTTCAAAGGCAAAGCTACAGTAATTTTTTGATTGGAGGGATAGTTGGGTTCTGAGAGGGAAAATGGACCGTTACTACGCCATAGTGTGGTGTTCTTCAAAGAGGTGTGACTTCTGCTCTTTATTAAATTGGAGCAGGGTCCTTGTGGATAGGTGGATGTTGTTTTTGATACCGGCTGTAGGAATGCAGGCAATGCTGGATGAGTTGAGGTTTTTTTTTCTGTTGGTGTCTCCAGTCTAATGGTGTACTCTTTGCAGGCATGCCAAACGCCACCAGAGATGGTGGGGTGCTAGTTGTGATGGCTCTAAAGTGAAACAGCTGGTTTTAAAGATGGTGTAGCCCAGTAATGGAAGCCAGTAGAGTTCCACTGGGCGGGTTAATGTAGTCTTATTTCTTGTGGCCCTTGAAGCTTTCTACACCATGCATGGTGCCTGCCCTTAAGAGGAGGCACCATGGTATGTGGGATGCCATGGAGCAGGACATCGCCATCATCCAGACGTTCTAATGTCTAAACTGAGTTTCACTTTTCCATGCACTATGAATTTAGCAACTTTATTCCCCATAGAAATCTGAGAATCTGAGATTACAGGACTTCTTGAAAGGTAGAAAGATCTGTTGAGTGGCCTCTCAATGACCGAATTGCACAGAGAGGACTGCAATAAATATGGAACTAACTGCTGATGCATCAACGTTCGATTTTGCGATGTTTAAGGATTCGCATTTTGGACTCGCAAAATCAGATGCATGTAGGATTTGCTAAAATATTAGCAATTCATAAATATTCCTTATCTGCGACTCGCAGGGTATGATTCGCAAATAAGGTATGACATCTCATTGATTCCTATGGGCCTAATGAATGGGGAGGAATTTTCAATTTGCAATTATCTAATCGCAATTTGAGAATGCAATCTCAAGTGTGACGGGTGTCCAAAGGACACCCTGTTGCACCCCTTAAATTGACCTGGACACTGGTATTGCGCACACACGTCTCAAGGACATGTATGTGTGTAACATACAACTTTGAAAGATGCACTTTAGTGCATTTTTCACAGTTTTCGCTATTTACCATGAAGTTTGATTTCACGGTAAATAGCAATCCCTATCAGCGAAATCGCTAGCTATTTTACATTCATGCATTCATTGCATTTAAGGAATCTCAATTTGAGATTCCTTAAATGCGATTGCAAATAGCGATTTATGGATTTGGGATGATGCATCCCAAATGCATAAATACCGGTCTCAGAGGGGCAGATTCTGAGAACCTGCCCCTTTGTGAACGGTATTTTGCTTGATGCATCTAGCTGAAAATCTTGTCATTGTAGATAAAGAGAAAATATACAATTACAATAAATGATGAAAGTGTTATTGTAAATTCAATCACAATGCTATATGACCTCCTTCAATTAGAGTGGCAGTAACTCAGTTGTCTAAGAGACCAATGAGAGAAATCAGGAAGGTGAAAAACTGCCAGCATCCAAACGTGAATCAGTGGATAATTCAGAAGACAGCTGAACTTATGTAACAACAGTGGGGACTTTTGTCAGAGCTAGAGTAATCTTGTTTTAACAGCAAGAATGCTCAGCATAACTAGGGCCAGTATATCTTGTTACCCAATGTCTTTTTCTGTGTAAATATGAACTTACCCCACTTGGCACAAAATCCTCCTCTGTTGCATCATTTACAATTTGTAATAGAAATGCTTCTAGCCCAAAAGGATCATACTTTATAGATGTGCAAAGGGTTCAACTCACCTAGCAACAGGGTTGGACTGGCCTAGAGAGCAATCGGGCAGTGCCGGATGAGCTGGTCTGATATAGAAGTGTGTAGGACGGTTTTCTGGCAGTTTGTGACCCTGTTTTATGGAAAGGTGAGTTGGTTTATAGTGTTGATTTCCCTGATATTATCACAAACATTGCCTGCAACAAACAGAAATCCTTGGCAATCTCAAATATCTTAGAAAATTTCCATATAGCGTGTCTTTAAAAGTCCAAAATTGGCCTAATTTGCAAATGTGGGCCACTTGTTTAGCTATGGAATGGAATGGAAAGATTATTTGTATAGCGCGATAGCTACCCTGAGGCGTCCTAGCGCTGTGGACAGGCGCGTGTGGAAGAGAGGTAGAGGCCTAGTCAGAGTTGGTAAATAGCAGGGATTTTAGTTTTTTCCGGAAGGTCAGAAGATTAGATTTAGCGATCTTATTCATAATGAGGGCCACTTTTATTTTGGTGCCAAGGCCTATTTTTTGTCTCAGTCCGGCTCTGCCTAACAATTTATAAAAACTAACTAGCCATCTTTTCGCCGAGTTTTGCTGTGTTTAGACATTTAAAGATGTGACAAAATGTTTTTTACAGATAGTGTAGATATCCCTGATTGATAGACTGGGGCAAGGGCTTAGTCGGTCGCCTCAAAAGTAAACGCTAGTGAATAGAAGATATAAAGGTTAACAGGACGACTGAGTGCTACAAATTCTGGTCAAATGAACCACAGTTTACATTCTTGTGACGTCTCAAGTAGTGTTAGCTGCTTGGATCAATAAAGCATTGGCAAGGAACGTGCGTTAATGTCAGGGTCGGACGGCGAACGCAAACCAGCCCTGGCAATTGAGTCTGACCGGCCGTGAGGAGGGCTGGGGGTGCTGGTGGGAAACACTGCTGCTGCTCTTCGTACAGGGTGTCAATATTGCAGCACTGTTGCAAAACCAGCCCCCTGTACCAAAAACGGCCCCCGCCGGTCCAAAAGCACCCGGTGCCACCTGCGGCCAGTCCGGCCTGGTTAATTAATGTACCTCAGCTGTGATCACGACTGGGTATACGTAGTTGAAATGGCTATGCTAAAAAGAACCGTGTACTAACCTTTTACAGAGACTCAGAACAGAACAAGGTGCCTGTATGTTCTCCTGAACAGATACAATTAATTCATATATGTCAGAAATCCCGGGGATGGGGTATGTTATGTGCAAGTCATTTCATATAAGTACACCCACAGACAACATCGCCCCCTTCTTTAGAATTCTATATTTATAGAAAAGGCAAGAAAACGCGCGAACACATCAGTATTCACTAAAGTGTTTCCTCCGGTATCTTCCGGAATGTTCTTATCAGGTGCTGCGTGGTATAAAACATCACAGCAAGGCAGCGCTCAGTCACTTAGCATGCAAAACGGAAGCCAGCAGCACCCACACTGAATCCACTCAAATACTCCCAAGCAGGTGGCAGTGGAAATGTTTCTGATTTCAGCCATGAAATGGAACAATGCCTAGTTTTAATAGTTTCATCATTTCGAAAGAGAGTCGCTTTATAACTTTGAGGAGCTAAACAAATAGGAGTTTATTTGGTTTGTGAAAAAATGCTCATGTAATAAATCTTAAACAATGAGAACAGTGGGCATGGGTTTTAATAAAAAAAAAAGTCAAATACTTAAGATACAAGCGGGGGAGATCAATGAAACCGTAGTAGTTAATGAATTATCAATTATGCTAAATATGAAGAGGTAAAGCAGTATATGGCTAGCCTTGCCATCAATTTTGCAAGTCAATAAATGACCTAGATTGACAAATAAAGATTGGGAGATTGGATTGGGTGATAGATTCTTGAGAGATTCATTCATAAAAACATTTGTGTACTGCGCTCATTTGAATTTAGGATTTTAAATTGCAAACGTTGATTCTCTGGCTCTGAATCACAGGATTTGTCTAACCCTAAATCACACTTAATATGACAGAGTATTCACGCAGTGTAATGGATTTTCTTGTATATATTATGCACAGATTACGTTTAGTACTCGATGGTATTTTTGTGAATCCTCAAGACTGTAGATGAAAACATAAAATGAACAGATCTGTGATTTTTTTAAAACATATTTGTAAATCGGACTTTTTTAGTTTAACCTATGTACAGAGTGCACCAGGGTCACAGAAAAAACGCACAACACATTTTCCTAGTTCACATGAATCAAGGCCTGGCCAAGGTGTAAGTTTTTTTATTTTATTTATTAATTTAATGCAATTTTATATAGCGCGAACTTTACCCTAAGGTGTCAGAGCGCTTTACAAAAGGACCAATTACATTACATAAGGACTTCGGACTACATGAGTTAGACAAAAGATACAAACAGAAAAATCACATTAGAATGGTAGTAAGTATATGTCTACTACAGATATTAGTGGTTAGAGTTTCGTATATTCACTCAAGATTACATTTTAAGAAGCGATCAGAGTTGGACAATTATAAATTACATATTTACACAGCATGAACTTCTTGCCGTGGTCCAGCCAGGCCTGAGTAAAGCTATTGCGCTCAACATTAATCGGCTAGGCCCCCCTGCATACAAGGAAAGCAGCCACTTGCCTCCTCTTTTAGTATGAACTGTTTACCGTTAGCCACATGGGTGGAGGGACAGGTATCTTCTAATGTCAGCAGACTCATGCCACTACACCACACACCACCCATGGCCACAACATTGACCAGTGCTGGTCTTAAAGGGTCAATACACGTCACAGTTTCGAGTTGCATTTCTACCCGTAAGCTAGAGATTGAAATCTAATTCTTTTCTGTGTTCTTGACTTGCACACACAGGATTTGCAATGGAAGCAGGGGGCACTTATGATCTCTGGCAACACTCCTGATTCCCCTCCGTCCAGCCCTGCATCAGTTGTGTGTCCTACCACTTTCACTTACAAATCCCTTCCTCCACCCTGGACAAGCCAACTGGAAGGTACAGTGCTGTGAATGCTGATGTACGAATAACTAAACAACTCAGGACCCTGCATTGATTTTCTGCTTTGTTCATTTGAAGGTCCAGCATTGTGAAGGCAGTGCCAGCAGATGGAATAAACATGGAGAAAGAAATGTATCAATTCCCAATTTCAAAGCATGACTTCGCTTTTCTCAGATGACAACCAGCTGGTGGCTACTGTGGTGGTGTGTTTTTAATTTGGTTTGAATGACATATTACCTTATGTGCTGTGCTCCTTCAGGATATTTCTTCCTTACAAACATCTTCTCACTGTTTAACCTAGACTGTAAGTTCAGGTCTGTGAGTGTCATTCTATTTACTGATTCACACTTCTAAATGGCTGGCAATTGTAGTGATTCTTCCTCAAGGTATCAAGACTAGACTGCAAGTCGCCTGATAGTCTGTGCTGTAAGGGAATCCAGTCACATTTTTTTACATCACGGTCAGACAGTGCATCTCCATGCTCAGCATGGCGCTGGGTGCCCTCTCAGCCTAGACAGCACCAGCGTTTCTGTGGTTGCAGTCACCCAGAAGGGTGCACCATTCTTCTATGGGGTGTCACAGAAAAGGGCATTAGTTGGGCTGCAGTGTTCCACATCAGAATAAAGATATCAAGCTTGGGTTTCTTTGCTTCAATATTTTTTATTGTGTTCATTGCCCATTTCTGACTTTTTTCGGAAAATTCCCTTGCTTGGATCTTTCTCATTACCTCATTGCAGTGAGAGTTTGGTTCTTTGCTTATGTTCTTCTGCATAAATCTTCATCTTCAAACAAGAGCCACCAGGTTGTCAGATATGTTTGGCTCTTTGTGGGTTTTAACTTCTATCTGGGACCCGCTTAAGGACACACTTGACACCTTTCACATGTACTATTAAGTGCAGGATGGCACCGTGGCTACTAGGATGAGTTGTCCTATCTTTAAGCAATTAAGAAGGAAACTTGACAAACTTTCCTAGTGTCCAGGCCTTGGCCCTATCTCATAGAGGGGCTTCTGCGGCCCAAATCTGGTGTAATCTGGTGTAATTAGGATGTCAGGGGGAGGGGCCGATTCACAAAGGGCGAAAAGGTCAGAGATTTGCTCCTATAGGGGTAATTTTAACTTTAAGGCTTTGCTAAGAGTCCAAGAGCTGCTTCAGGAAATTTATACCAGTAGTTGACTTCTTGAGGTACCCAAATGCGCCAAATTTGCACAATCTAAATTTCCATCTGGTTGAACTTTCCTTTATGTCACTGTAATGTATGTTTTCACAAGTAACTTTTTTCCTCCAAGGGGAAAATATTTTCAGATTAGGTGAAACCACTTCATGTACATCTTCACTAAGAATGTGTTAAGCATTTTCCCAGATTCATGTGGTTGTAGGGACAGTCTAGCAATATCAAAGGTAAGACTGAAAAGGTACTACTGACAAAGATACTAAGTGCTTGATCTGAAATGGGAAGGTGGCCTCCAACGACTTGGACAAATAGTCATGGACTCGCCCTAAGGATGTGGTGCTAGGTTTGAAAGTAAATGCAGTGTGACACTATTAGCAATCTCACTAGAAACAGAAGATCCAGTCAAAATTGTTACTTAAATAAAAGTAGAATATTTAAATAATACTGTAAAATATAAACACAGTAGAAAGTGGACCTAAATGGTAAGCAATCCCATAATACAACAAAAGAAAAGTATTAAAACTGCACATCAAAGTTAGACTCAAACTTTACTGTTCGTGAACATTAGAATCATTGTTTAGATGGAGTGTAATATTCTCTCAAAAGAAACAAAGCTCAAAGTTATCCCAAGAAAGGGGATTTGACTATTGATAATCCCACTAAAACTATGACACCCACTTTGCTTTTGGAGATCACTACCAGTAATCTTAGAACATATATACCTCAATTCTAAATGAACAAGGTACAGCAGAGTCAAATTTTTATCAGGGTAGTCTGTTGTTTCTCTGTGCTTGGAGTTAAGAATTAATAATACTTATAAGTTAAATATCTCACAACTTCAAGGTTCTAGCAACACCAGTTAACCAGTTTTTAGTTTAGACGGACTGACTTGAACCTCAGTTCACTAGAGAGCCAAGGGTAGCAGAAGTATTCACTCTTTGACACTTGATAACATCACAGATTTACCCCTTGAACTGCCCCAACTTTATCAACAGCTTCCTCATGGTTGCTGAAATGCTGAGGATTTGGGAAAAGATGGAATTATGGGAAATAAAATAAGTTTAGAACTCTGTTTACTTTCGGTTCCAGTTGCTGTGTTCTTGACTACTGAAACAAGGGCAGTATTAGGGTTACTAAAAGGAAAGTCATGGAAACAGATGCTTTCCCATCCGCCCTCAAATTGATACCCATTAAGGAATATCTTGGCAGTTGAGGGATTCATGCTGAACATTGACCCTCAATGGAAACAGGATTTGTGCCCCAAAGTGTGGTTTCAGTTTATACGTTCAGTCCAAGTCAGTTTGGCAGAAATCAACTGTCAATCATAGTCAAAGTATCTTACACTTTTGAAATCCCAACCACAAATATAAAGGGTTATTTCCGATTCTGGCATAGTGTAAATGCCGCTAAGCAGAGGCATGCTCGTTCCCACGTTGCATTGCAGCCATTGGTAGCTATGTGCCACCACGCAAAGGATAAACCCAGGAGAGATGCTTTTGCGGTAAACCTCGTGTATTTCACCTAGACAGACTCTAAAGTAAAGATAGTAAGGATGAGCTGACCCTCTCATTTTCTGCTAGTAGGACCCATACTCATGTGCACTTGTTTGGAAGAAAACAATGGAAAAAATGGCGCACTATACAGACTACACCTCAATCATAATTTACACAATGTATATTAAGTCCTGCACACTACTTATCCGGCACCTGCTGCTGTTTGGTGCCCCTGTCCAGCTGATCAAAGATAATAGCAAAGGGATAGGTGCACTAGCAAAAAATCCAAGTCCAATGATTTTTTCAGTGTGTGTATTCCAAATATACTAATTATTGTGATTCTTCTGTAATCAAATTAGATAAAATCCAGCCAACGCATTTCATTCCAACTATTTCCGAAACTTCATCAGGGTTTGAGGTAATAACATGAAAGTGCATTCCTAGATTATGTATCAGCATAGTAAAGGTTCATCCAAAATGTGATAAATCATGGTTCAATGTAGATAAAATTGATGTCACACGGCTTACACTTATATGATTAATATTAATCAATGTTCGATACCTTGATAATTATCCCTTCCTCTCAAGAGAAGTAAAGGAGCAAAGTAAAAGATTATTTGGAATACACACATTGGAAAATCATTGGACTACGATTTTTTGCTGGTGCACCTATCCATTTGCTATTATCATGGGCACTTGTTCATATGTTCATTTTCTGTGTTGCGATCATGAGCATGCTAATTACTGCGAACATTATCACTTGTTTTAAGAAAAGTAAACAACTCGTATGCCTCTGTTAACAGCGTTCTCTGAACTTAAGCATGTGGTCAGTGAGCTTCACACCTTGAAATATTGAATCATCTGAGACTATCTAGGACAGAGTTCTTCAATCTGTGGGGCGCGGCTCCTGGGGGGGCACAACACCGTCTCAGGGCTAGCGTGTACTCCACCCTAAAATCTCACTTTTGTTCTCTGCTGTCCCACATCGTCGCAATTCTACTTCACCAGCAGACAGATGCGCACCTAGAGTAAAATTTCAGGGGGGAGGGGGCAGATTCTTCAAGCAAATGGCAGAGTGGAGCTGCAGAGGCCCTAAGAAGGGGTGAAAACCATCAAAGCCTCATTAACAAGCAAAAGGTCTTTAAAAGACCTGTGAAGTACTTTGGTGCGGCTGTGTGTGCACCCGGGAAGCTGTCTCATCCCGGGCTGCCACACAGGGAGGGGGTGGGGGGGGGTCTAACCAGGTTAATTCCTACCGCTGAAATGCTTTAGCTGCAGTGGGAGGCAAGGAGCCCCCTTTGCTAAAACTGAAAGCGACGATTTCATAGCAGAGGAGACTCCTTGCCTCACACTGCACATGAAATGAATGTCTGTTACTTGCTTTCAGTTTTAGCAGAGAAGGCTTCCTGCCTCCCCCTGCAGCTGAAGCATTTCAGCTCTCGGAATTTAACTGAGTCCAGAGAGGGATAGCTCTTCCCAGAAAGGTGACAATGTTGCTTTTTAAATTACACCAGCAGGAGTGCAATGATCACAGGGCTAAAAGGGTTTTAAGTTGCCAAAAGACAAATCCCAGTCAGGTGTTTAAACAGCCTGGAAATTGCTTCTCTTGACACTAAATATGGGTTATAAATAAAGAAGTATGTATTCATTTATGATGTGACTTTTCTGTCTTTGTTCCCTTTTATTATCAGTCATGTCATTCAGGCAGCCCTAAAACACAATTTAAAGTGCTTTCTATTTATATTTGCTGTTCAGAGTATGCACAGATAAGTGCTGAAAATAGAGCTTTAGGTCACTGCTTATTTTTGTACCACCTGGGACATCGAAATAATGAGCTGGCAACCCTTCTTATAAAACTGGAAGTTTTTTGCAAGGTCAGCCCAG
The DNA here is from genome assembly GCF_964263255.1 of Lissotriton vulgaris. Taxonomy (NCBI): domain Eukaryota; kingdom Metazoa; phylum Chordata; class Amphibia; order Caudata; family Salamandridae; genus Lissotriton; species Lissotriton vulgaris. The sequence continues at coordinate 1,355,211,261 of NC_141694.1, forward strand.
TATTTATTTCCTCCACCCTCGATCCCTGGTTAATGCTATAATAGCAATAGTTAAACATATCTGAAACCCTGCGCTGTCGTCAATAGCATGCTGAGTTACTGCAAGTGTCTGGGAATGCACCCTGCATTCAGAAAACTTGCTCCTCATTCTTGCCCTTTACTTTCATGCTCACCCTGCACTCACAGCGATCACAATTCCCTCACACTGACCCCCATGCACTACACCATTCACCCTGCACTCAGTGATCACTCTGCTCTCACAATGCACTTGCGCGGTTTTCCCTGTACCTCAACCTGCAGCCACACAAGCACACTACCCACCCTGCACTCATGTGACACTTCACTCACCTGTCCTCCTCACTGCTCAATCTGCAATCGCACTTAAACAAACCCATCATTAACCATGCATTCATTAGTCCCACTCTGAACTAACATGCACACCCAAATTCACATGGTCACCTCACTCACCCTGCAGTCGCTCCACTTACCCTACTCTCACACTGTTGCATACCTCACTGTGCACTCACATGAGCACTCCTGCCACCCTCGCAGCACAGAGGGTTAATGTGCCTGCTAAAAGGAGGTGTACCAAGCAAATCAAAGAACTGAGGGGCATATGTTCAAGGAAGTTGCGGAGTGAGGCGTTAGCAGTCATGGGTTAAGGCCTCTCTCCGCCACTTCAGAAACAGAAGGCTGCACCATTTTTACAACAATATGGTGCAGCCTTGCGTTTCCCCTGCACTTGCGCTACACTTAGCAGTGTAGCACCAACGCAGAACCCATTGCAGCATAGTGCAAGGGTGTCTGCGTGCAGGGGAAAGATTGTTTATGCACAGGAGGGAGACCTTCCTGTACATAAACAATCTTTAAATGCCATTTGTTCCACTTCCATGTGTGCTGCTTAATGCAGCACACACAGAAATCACAACATGGATTTATTTTTTAAAGATTACAAATACAAGGCATTTAGTTTCGCCAGCTTAAGACCAGGTTTTCCCTGTTCTTAATTTTAACTCTGCCTCCCTTTTACGCTGCCCTTGTAAATAGGGCGCAGCATCAAAATCAGTGCCTGTTGCAGTGGAACGCCCACTGCAACACCCACTGCCCACCCTTTCATGCTAAGCATAGCATGAAAGGGGGTCTTATTTACAAGGCAGAGTTAAGCCAGGTTAAGTTAAGTGGCTAAACTCTGCCTTGTAAATACGGCAATGCCCCTATCGCCACCACAACGTCGTAAACCACTAAAAGCACACGTCCGTGCTGCCCATTGTTTCAAGAATGGATCACCGTTTCTGTTAAAGTACAATGAGGGTGACCAGATATTTCACATTTCCCTGGACGGCTATGATTTTTTAATGACTGTCCTGGCATCTTGACACTTTTTAAATAAAATAGATATATTTCCTAGTTTTTTGAGAGAGGTTCGGGTGAGTGTGCACATTAATTAAATTGTTGCACATGCTCACTTTTCCACCAACCCTCTCATCGCATCAAGAACAGATGTTAATTTCTTTAAAGAGCCACCTGCTGTGCTGCATCACTTCATTCACGCAGCACAGTTGGTTTAATGAAGGGTGTAAGCATCAGAGGAGCTCATTGTCAAGTCCCAGGCTCACCTAAATGCCCCTGAGACTCATCAGAGCATGGGAGAGGAAGTCTTTTAATCTGACTGGTTTCAACTAACAGAGGTTTGCTCAATGTTATACATCAAGTCAAAAAAGTGCCCATGATTGTTTTCATCCTAATCCCAAGTGTGGAATGTAAATAATTCTCATTCTCTTTCCTTAGCTTTTCAATACTTTCTATAAATGAACATTGTGTACAATTCCTAAAATGCTGTTTTTATTGCCTTTCTCATGTATGGTCTTTTTTATAAGTTTGTGGGGTGTGGCAGTGTAATCCTTCAGCCCTCATGTTTGGTGCCTACATTTAACCCTATTTCAATGTCTATGGCCGTCCTGTTTTTTGGTTCTCAAAATCTGTTCATCTTATGTACAAAGCAAACCCACTCTATCAAAAGATAGAAAACCCAAGCAAAGCTTTGCTTTAATCTTTATCTCACATATTCTTCGAATCGCCGCCTTACCACACAGCTAATAAATTGAGTTGGTGGAAATGCATGGGGTAGAGAATATTGTTATCCAGGAAGCAAAGGGGAGTACGTTCTCTTTGTCGTGTTCTTACCAGAGAGCTATCTCTAAAACATCAGCCCAGTAAAATCAAACAGTTGATTACAATAGATTCCCATTTATGGTAATAGGTGCACTCCGCAGGCATAACAAAGTATGCAATCAGCACTTCACTGCACTTCCCTGCTGGTCATGGAACGCAACCGGCCTACTTTCCACCACACTGCGCAGTAAAGAATACCAGCCACAAGTAACAAAAGGCTCATGGTGCACGCGCCATCTTACTATTGTCTGAACGCTCAACGGATTTCGCACCAGGTCTAGATGCTGGTTCAAGTTTTTCTTGGCACGCTCTTCAAAGGCTCATTGTCACATCTGAGAACACAAAAGGTTATTTTGAGGAGCTTCTGGGAACTGCAGCCGTCATTTTGCTTTCATAGAGACGGCATTATGTTTCCTTTTTCCTCTTGTTAGTAGGAGCCTCCATAAAGATGGAGTAAATATGGGGAAAACAAAATGAAGGCCAAAAGAACCTGGTCTTAACATGGTGAAGTGGGGAGAAATGCTTAATTTCTCCTAGTTTTTGGTGTTTCTATGTGTGCTGCATTGTGCAGGACAATTAAAAACAGCAAAACGCCATGCATGATTGTTATGTGGAGGAAGGTATCCCTTCCTAGACTTATACTTAATCATTTTAAAAATTATCAGTTGCAACTTCTGTGTGTGCTGTACAAAGCAGCACACATAGAAGTTGCAAATCGCCATTTAAGATTGATTATGGCAGGAAAGGACACCTTCCTGCACATAAACAATAATCCCCATAATGGAGGCACCCTTGCACTATGGTGCAAGGGTGCCTCCGTTTGCGCCTGGCAGCTGTAGTTAACACCAGCGTAGAGTGACACGCAGGTCTGCGCCATACTGTTGTGATTACAGTGCAGTCCAGCCTTTCAAAAGTGGCAGAGGGCTGCAAGGCTAACGCCACGCTCTGTCGCTCTTCTTGTAAATATTCCCCTTAGTATCTTATTTAAAGTTTGGTGGACGATATAATCCGAATGATATCCCGTTCGCAATACTGCATATGCATTATCGCCTGCAGCACTTGTACTATAACGGATGAGATATACAGCATGTTTTGACGGAGTGTCCCATCCACCAAACTCGAATGAAGGCCCTTAGTTCTCTGGCACATTAATCAAATGAGAACACTGAGCTATGATCCCCTTCCACCTGTTAAATATTCATATGCAAATGTCGCTCTGGTTGCACAGTGTGGCAATGTATAGCAGCTTGCTTATGTTTTGCAAGGCTATAGTTCATTACAATAGCAGGAACAGTCTGTATGTTACAGCACATGAATTAAAGCTGTTTTTGAAAGGGACATGGAATGCACAGCATATAATATGTTATATTAATTAAAATACTAAACGTATGTTGGCAGGTTTAATTTTGCACTGCGGATGCTAAGTGACTCAAGATATTTGCAGCCATACTCATTCATATGTAGGAACAAAACGCCAATGATTTGGGGCCCGATGTAGGTAGGCAAATACCGGTCGGTAACGGCCGAAAATCGGTAATTTTCGCCCTTACCGACCGGTATAAGAGAAGTATGTGACCCAAAATGTACCGAATCGTGAAATACCGAATCGGTATTTCACGACTCGGAAAATACCGAAATCATATTTACCGACTCGGTAAATAAGAAATTGTAAATTACCGAATCGGAACCTACTGATTCCTTATTTACCGACTCGGAAAATAAGAAATGGCAAAAATGGCATATCGAGATGTAGAAAACACAAAAAATACCGATTTCAAAGAAAATCGGTATTTAAGAGTCGGTAAATACCATGGATTGAAAGCAGGTGGAAACCAGGTAGAGCCTATAAAAGAAGGCCCCAAAATGCAACACTGCAATCACAATGGCGGCTTTCTATGTAATTACAAGGCGGCTACGGATACAGGCAGCAGGAGAGAGGGTCTGGCAAAGGGAGGAGCAGGTGTATAGGCAGAGGATCACCCTCTTCCAACTGACTGAACCTGAAATCCTGCAAAGGTACAGACTCCACCCCAGAACCATCCTGGACTTGATCAGGGACCTCCATCCATATCTGGAACACCCAACCCCAAGAGCACACGCCATCCCACCCCACGTGCAGGTGTTGTGCTGCCTAAATCTTCTTGCTTCTGGGAGCTACCAGCATGTGATTGCTGCGATAGGTGGGGTGTCCCAGAGCTGCCTTTCACGGTTTTTCAGGAAATTCATTGACGCCATGATGCAGAGGATGGAACACTACATAGAGTTCTCTGACACACCTGCTGAACTAGCAAAAACAAAAACTGATTTCTATCACCTTGCACAGTTCCCGCACATCATAGGTTGTATCGATGGGACGCACATCCCACTATGCCCACCTGCAGCAACTGAACACATATACAGAAATCGGAAGTCTACGCATTCCATCAATGTGCAGGTGATCTGCAACGCTGGCAACATGATTACGGACATTGTAGCAAAATTTCCTGGGAGTACCCACGACTCCTACATATTTCAGAATAGTGGGATATACAGACACCTTGTGGCTGGTGAATTTGGGGATGGATATCTGCTAGGTGAGTATGTGTGAGACTTCCTGACAGTCAATGCAGAAGGAACAATCATGAGTACGTGACTAAATAAAATTTCATTTTCCACCCAGGTGACAGTGCATATGCCCTGCGTTCATTTGTTCTGACACCCTACCTGAATCCAACTACAAGGAGCGAAAGGCGGTACAACGTGGCACACAGAACAACACGTTGCGTTGTGGAACGCACTTTTGGACTGCTGAAAAGCAGATTTAGGTGCCTCCATAAGAGTGGAGGTGCACGCCAGTACACGCCACTGATGTGTTGTAAAATCATTGCGCCATGCGCCATGCTGCATAATCTTGCCACCAAGGAGGGCACTGAGGTAGAACTCACATATCATGAGGACATGGATGATGGGACAGAACAAGCCGATGACAATGCAGCAGGTGCAGCGCCAGCAACAGATGGCAGACTGAGACGCACAGAAATAACAAACAGATATTTCTAATATAGAGATGAAACAGAGGCATGTTTACTACTTGGAGCACTCTGTTTAATTTGCACAACCTGACTCCACAGAATGAAGAACACAAGAAAAAATAAAATACACTATTCACACTGGGTGGCCAGAGTTAACTTCACTGTGACCTGTCCTGTGTCAAGGATGAAATGTCAATGTTTGCGTTTACGCATTATGTTTTGGGAGCCATGGGGCAGGGGGACAACGTGCGCAGTGGTGCCAGGGTCATCAGTATGTAGCCTGGTGCTCCTGCGAACATCCTGCACAGGCGTGCTGGAACCACTCCTGCGTGTGGACTCCTCCGTGTCCACGACGCACGTGTCACCAGCAGTGGCTGTCTGCTGCGTCAGCAGTACCTCCATAGCAGAGGTCACCCTCCCCATCCCCCGTGACAAGTCAGTGCAGCAGTGCACTATATCATTCTGCATGTTCACAGACCAGCGGCATAGCAGGGTGGTTGCAGTCGCCAGGCGGTTCATGGATTTATTTAGCTGCTCGAGTTCGTGCCTGTTCCTGCGCCTTTCTGCATGATCACTCTCCAGCCTGTCACAGAGTGAACCCATGCGCACACCCATGTCCCTCACCCCCTCTGCCATGGACTCCATTCCTTTTGCCATGGACTCCATTCCTAGGGCCATGGCGATTATGCCCCTATCAATGTTTGTCATCCTGCTGTTGAGGATGCGCACCTGTCTGTGCACTGCCATGATCCCTTTGGCCTGCATACGCTGAATCCTCACCATTGTGCTTTCCAACCCGGCAAACACCCCCTGCATTTCTTGTTCATCATCTTGCTCACATGCCCTACGACCACGGGCACCTGCACGCCTAGATCCTGATGACCCCTGTTGCCCTGCATTCCCAGTCACTGCTGGATTGCTAGGTGCCTGTACCTCCACCTCATCATCATCAGAGCTCTCCAGGATCCTGAGTGGTAGTACGTCCAGCCTCCTTGGCTTCAATTGCACAGAGGACCCTGAGCTTGGTGTTGTGGCACCTTCAGGTACTGCCGGAGTCTGTGTCTCGAACAGCAGGGGTGAGAGTGGCTGTGCTGTGGTGTCATCCTCCATTGCTGTGGGTGTCTGCGTTGTGGTAGTGTCCTCAGGGACAGTGCTGGGTCCTGCTTTGTCTGTGGGCTTCTCCTTCGCAGGCATGGCTGTTGCACTTGCCTCCCATCCCTGCGCTGCACTGCGCGATGACTCTCCTGTGGAAAGACATGGACAATGATCACCAGTGTGTTTTCATTGTACATATTCATATTGCACAGTTTCCTGAGCTGCAACTGCTTCTGTGTGGGGGGTGTGGCATGGTATGCTGTCTTCTGTGTTGGCTGCTTTGTTGAATGTTCCTATGACTACGACTACCATGATGCATTGCTGGTGAGTACTGACATGTTGCCTGGATTGTGCATGTGTAAGCCACATTGGGGAAGGGCCCAGGGAATGGGTGGGGATTCATGTACATGCATCTTACCTTTCTTTCTTGCAGCTCTGGCTGAGCTGTCAGCATCCCCAATCCTGTGTATGCTTTCGGGCTCCATTGTAGATTCCACCATCTGCTCAAGTTCTGTGAGGGTTGGTGCCCGGCTCTTGCCTCCACCTGTGGCTAAAGATTCTTTCCTCTGGCTGGCGATCTCCTTTTTAGTGGTGATCCTCATATCATACCACCTTTTTTAATGTCTTCTATTTAACGGTGTGTGATCCCAAGGGCATTCACTTTGCTCTGTTGAATGTTCCTATGACTACGACTACCATGATGCATTGCTGGTGAGTACTGACATGTTGCCTGGATTGTGCATGTGTAAGCCACATTGGGGAAGGGCCCAGGGAATGGGTGGGGATTCATGTACATGCATCTTACCTTTCTTTCTTGCAGCTCTGGCTGAGCTGTCAGCATCCCCAATCCTGTGTATGCTTTCGGGCTCCATTGTAGATTCCACCATCTGCTCTATTTCTGTGAGGGTTGGTGCCCGGCTCTTGCCTCCACCTGTGGCTAAAGATTCTTTCCTCTGGCTGGCGATCTCCTTTTTAGTGGTGATCCTCATATCATACCACCTTTTTTAATGTCTTCTATTTAACGGTGTGTGATCCCAAGGGCATTCACTTTGCTCTGGATGGCCAGCCAGGTGGTTCTTTTAACTGACTCTGCCACTTGCAGGGACTGTCTCCCAAAAAGCTGGCTGTAATGCTGCACAACCTCCTCCACCAGCACCTGCAGCTCAGTTGGGCTGAATTTGATCTTTCTTTTTCTGTCCACACCATCCTTCTGTGCTTCCTGGGACTCCATGGTGATGCTCTGCTGGAATCAGTGCAGCCTGCTCCTCTGTCTCCCCTCCTGCTCTCCAAACAGTTCTGTGGCTCTGCACCTGCATGGGTGTGGCCAACTCTAGGTAATGGGTGTGGTACTTGCCTCTGATTGGTTGATTTCACATTGGCTTTGTTGTGGGGTGTGATGGGTGTCCCTGATTGGTTGACTGGCTCACATGACTTCCATTAAAATTTTCCAGATCGGCTTTTACCGATTCGGTAAATACCGATTCAGTAAATTCCGATTCGGTATTTACCGATTCGGTGTCTCCCATTCATTCCTATGGGCCTGGAGGCCCATTGGGTTGTATGGGCGATACCGATTCGGTAATTACCGATTCGGATATTACCGATTCGGTATTTACCCAGTCACGATTCCGAATGATACCGATTCAGATTTTTTACCTACATATGGTTTTCCGATTCATAAATACCGATTCGGTATCAATCGGTATTTATGAACCAGTAAAATGGATTTACCTACATCGGGCCCTAAATCTTTCTAGGGAAAGGCTATTGGCGTGGTAAAGTATTCTAGGGAATACAAAGGTTATCGGGGTAACACTGTATTCTAAGGAATAAATTACCCTATGTCGTAAATTAAAGAGATGTTGTAAATTATCTAAAAGTTACATGACCTTATAAAGGAACTCAGCCTTCAGCCTCATTCCTCTGCATGGCCACGTACCTCCTTGGTGCATCCTAATAATGCACACCAGAGGGGTTCACTCAATCAATCAATAAACCTAATAGGGTACTTTAATATATAAATATCACTCAGGTGGCACTGAGTGCTCCCTGAGTGATACTGTTTTACTTAGCAGTATCTTGAGCAGCTGGTACTGTTCAGGTTTGAACCAATATAAATGGTGGGGACGGATGGGAATGTCCTGTATTTCGCTGCCTAGCTGCTTTTGTAGAACGTTTGGTACTTTATTCTATATAAAGTTATACATAGAACCCTGCAATCCTTGTAAGTCTGTCTCTAATTGTCTTATTACAGCCAAACTGTGATGTCTCCAGTCACCTGCAATAATTAAATTGCATAGATGCTGAACTGTAATAACGTATTACAGTTGAGTAGCGATGTCATAATGCCAGCTGCCTGAGCTAGCAGTCAAGGTGAAAGACAGGTCACAGAGCATAATAACAGCTGCATTTTATATAACCAAAAACAGAGCTGGCTTTTCATTCTTCTATCTATTTTTCTTAAAACAGTGGTCAGCAGACTGGAGATATGTGTGGCAACCTGTTTACTTTTTGCACATTGTTGGTCGCTATAATAATAACAGAATCTCTCTGCATGCTTCTTCACATTCTGAGTTACAGAAATGTTGTATCTAATTTACATTAAACTAATTCTAAAGCATTTTTGCAACAAATTACTAACTGCGTTTTAGTGTATTCGATTTTGCACTACACATTCCACTTTTATTCTACATGTCAGCAAACATTATCTCTTTTATATGAAGGAGCAAGACACCAATGATTTAAATGGTTTGTATAAAGGGTTCGGATGTGACCATGAATTATAATGAATAAAATACACCTTGCTGTACATTAAAAGGATATTGCAAGTCACCTCAAATTTTTAATATATTAGAAAGGATCTCAGCCTTCCGCATTTTTCGTCTATACGAGTATGGAACTCCTAGGAGACGTTCACTATTCTTATAATATACGCCAGGTTGTATTTTATCTCATATATTACTGGAATGAGGCAAACAATGGTCTCACAGCACATTAAAATACCTGGCATTAAAATATGCAGAACCCCTAAAGATATAAGTGATGGCATTTAAGAGCTTGATATGTCTGCATTATGCGGTCTAACAGCCTTCTGGTGCTGCTGACTCCCAATATTGATAATGGGCTGGGTAGCCCTGACACAAATGATTGTCTTGCCAAGACTCTCATATTACTTTGTTAAAATATCCATAGTGCTTCCTTGAAGATTCTTTAACAACTTAAACAGAATAGTGTGGGATTATTGTAGGAGTGGAGCAGTCCGCAATAGGATCATGTATCCAATGATCGAGGATGGACTTGGGAGTGTCTGCTCTAGTATACTACTATCTGACAGCAGTGACACAATGGATAGCAAAATGGTAGGATGAATCCAAACCCCCAGTAGCTCACTATTGTAATAAAGCATTGGCACCAAGAGCAGCAATAGTTACAGCTAATTGTAGTAGAAGTATTAAGGGAAAGAAAGTACCAAAACTAGTTGAAATTGTGAAGGGATGCTGGTCTGTATATGTCAGTAAGATAGAAGCAAAATGGCATAGGCAGCTAAGCTTCCGCTGCAAAGAATTGGAGGGATAGGAGGTGTTAGAAATTGTGTTTCTGGTTGGCTAGGGTATGCACCTAAGTCAGGCAGAACCCACCACTCTAGTAAGGGTAAGGGAGTTGCACACCCAAGACAACCCCTGCTATCCCCCTTGATAGCTTGATAGAGCTGTCAAGCTTATCCCAGAGGCAATGTGTAAAGCGTTTGAGCAATCCACGCACACACCAGTGACATACAGCAAACATCACAAAAGTGACTCCACACCTTGTTGTATATCACTTACATTGTATATAAAACACAAAGACCACAATCACATAAGTCACTTTGCCAACTAGGCAACTGTCATACCACCACATTTAGTGCAATAAAGTAAATGCTCATAAGTTACACATGTCATAAACACATCCTACACCATCACTGTCCACATTATGCAGGTCCTGAAATAGCACTTGTTATCCCGTGATTACAAAGCACATGACAGCATATTTGGGATGGAAATGCAGTAGTTAGGTTAGAGCTAAAATACATAAATCACTCGATATCACCAGTGGTACATAAAAAAACAATTACACTGGTGGCACATAGCATATTACATTTTAAATGCTTGTTGAAGCTCTTCACACAGGGCATGCCATGCTTCTTGTGCTGTTAGCAGAATGGACTAAAGCGCTCAACACATGCTTTTGTCAAGGGGACCGCTCAGATAGCGCTCACCATGCGCTTTCGGGCAAACGAGGCAGGTTCCTTCTCCTCAAAATGAAGAATTCAGTGTTTAACATGTGCTGTTTGGCAATGAACTGTTTAGTCCTTTATCCTGTTCAAGGCAGGAGCAGCAACTGCTAGTTGGCCCACCTTATACACCGCAGGGGCAGCGCTTCTCACACAGGTTTTCAGTTCTCCTCCAAGGCAGGTTACTCAGATGCAGCAAGGATCTTTCCTGAAGTATTTTACCTCCCTGTGACTTCCAACAGGATGCAAGTACACACAAGCCCTTGGATATTCTTCACAAGCAGGATACCCCAGCAGGGCTCTAAGAGTCCTTTTCCTCCACCGAAGACAAAAGCATCAACTGCAGGCCAACCCACCCCTCACACAGAAAAAACAGCGCTCCTCACACAGCTCTTCCTCTTGGCAGGGTCCTCTTATTTACAGAAGTAATCTAAAGTCTTGGGGTTTAAGGTCTTATACTTATACCCCATGTTGTCATTGTTCTCTTTGCTTCAGAGTCTCTGAGCTCAGTCCAAACCAGTTCTGACCTCCCTGGTGCAGCATTACCAGTGGGGGTGGAGACTACATTGTGCAAAGGATACACAGCCTATTCAGGTGTTAGTGAAACTCCTCCCACCACTCTAAATGCAGACCAGGTCTATTCAGCCTAGTGATGAGTCACCCAGACAAGGCAGGATACAACTCAACCCCCCAACCCCCTTTGTGATGGTCTGGAGTGAATGCACATCCCCAGCTCCTGTCACTTCAAAACCAGACAGTGAATACACAACTTTTCAGAGGCACACAGAATGGTAAAAAAGAAAATGCCCACTTTCTAAAAGTGTTATTTTCAAACATACAATTTAAAAACCACCTATACTAAAAGGTGTGTTATTGAATTCTGAGTTCAGAGAGCCTGAACTTTATTCCTCCATCTTGTCCCAATGCAAAGTTTACACTTGTAAAAGGTACAAAAACGCTTCCATGTTAGCCTATGGGACATGCAGCCTTTCAATAGTGAAAAACTAAATACACAGTATTTCACTATCAGGACATGTAAACCACACCAGTACATGTCCTACCTTTCACTGATACTGCACCCTGCCCATGGGGGTACCCTGGGCCTACAATAGGGGTGCCTTACATGTAAGAAAAGGGAAGACATGGGCCTAGCAAGTGGGTGCACTTGCCAGGTCGACATGGCAGTTTAAAACTGTGCGCACAAACACTGCAGAGGTAGGTCTGTGACACATTTAAAGAGCTGCTCATGTGGGTGGCACAACCAGTGCTGTAAGCCTACTAGTAGCATTTGATTTATGGGCCAGGCACACTCAGTGCACTTTTTCCTAGGGGCTTACCATTAAATCAAATATGCCAGTCATGGATAGCCAGTCAAAATTACAAATTACACAGAGAGCATATGCATTTTAGCACTGATCAGCAGTGGTAAAGTGCCCAGATTCCTATAGCCATCAAGAACAGGGTCAGAAAATTTGGATGAAAAAAGTTTGGGGATAACCCAGCAAAAAGCGCCAAGTCTAACAGGTGGTATAGGATAGACAGCGGTGAAGGAAACATGGATTGCAGCAGGAAGTAGCGAAATGTGTGACCTATGAAACTGGGAAAATGAAACTATTTAAGGAGGTTAGAAGTGAATATGTTCTACTCGTGGGCCAGTTTGTCAATTATATCAAATTAAAATATTGGCTAGGCCAGATTTGGAGATGCAAATCAGACAAAACCTCAGTGGACAAGACGGAGCAACTAATACTTATGATGAGGAGGGGGATACAGCTGTCACTTGGTTAAGCAGAGCACTCAGAACAGCAATCAATGCAAATATAGAAAATTCCTAAATGAAATGGGAAGAAAAATGAAGTAAAACCTTTACAGAAGCGGAATGGCATAGAATATGTGGTTTCATAACAAAGGTATCTAGGAATGCTTGATTTAAATGTGTAAAAAAACATATCTACCTCCCAAGGGATTGCAACAAAGTAATCTTTAGTTGCCTAGAGTCTTGAAGCCAATTGAGTGAATATACTGATGTGCATTAAGGCAAAAATAGAAACTATCACTTGTGGAGAACCATGGTCCTGATCTTTTTTAATAAGTTACAGGAAATTTGCCGGGCAACTTTGCACCAGTCTTGAACATATGTTTGCACTAAACGACTAAAGCAAAATGTCTTTTTCACATTGATCCCGAGTTACTTATGTCGCTTTTGCACTAGATGTCAGGCTGGATGAGTCAGCAACGTTTTTAGTACCAGTGCAAAATTGCCCGGCATTTACGCTATTTGTGTAATCTAGCATAAGGCCTTGAAGACAAGGCTGCTAGGTAGTCATTATTATTATTTTTTTTTAATAGATTTATATAGCACGAACTAGACCCAAAGGTATTGGTGCGCTTTGCATGAGCACCAGTTACGTTACACAAGAACACATTCATATTTTGGTAGGTGCGGGGAGATTAAGGGCCACATGCATCAAAGTCAGGATTTGCGAATCCTAAATAGTGAATTTTAGGAAATCGCTATTTAGGATTCGCAAATCCCTATACGTTTAGGAATCGCAAAAAAAATTTGTGATTCCTTCAAATTCCTTAATTGCGACTCCCAAATTGCAAATCGCAACTAAGAAATTGCTTCACATTCTTTCCTATGGGCCTAGAAGCCCTTAGGAATGAATGGTAATTTGCGATCCCTAATTGCGAATTCACAATTTTGAATTACATCATGCATTGCCTTTAGGGAATCACAGTGTGTGATTCCCCAAATGCATTCGCAATTTAAGAAATCGCAAATTTTGCGATTACTTAAATTGCAAATTTGCATTTCTCTTGATGAATCCCAAATGCAAAAATACGTGTCACGAAGAATCTGCCCGTTTGCGATCAGTATTTTCGTTGATGCATGTGCCCCTGGGTGATTTGCTCAGAATCACAGGATGCTGAGCCGACGCCGTGACTCAAACCCGGTTCCTCAGCCCCAAAGTAGGCAGCTCCAGCCATAAGGCTACATTCTCTTCCCGATTACGGCGCTGTGGCATTCAGAAAACACACAACCAGAAGGGGGAGGAGAATGAGAGCTGTGCGGGCTGCATGCTTGAAGTAGCTTGCAATCAGCATGGAGCGGGCCTCACTTGTTAGCTCTGATAGCGGAGAACTAAATTAGAAATAGGAAATCTTTAGGCATTAGGAAGGTGTTCGCTGCCATCTTGTCTGTTCCTCGGGGTTCCTTATCAGCAGCCAGTCTGGTTCCTGATATCTGCCCGTGTCAAGGAGAGTGCGGCAGAGTGTGCCCCCAGCTTAACGCAGATAAAGCGCGCCATTTCCTGCCTCTCTTCTGTGGGCCTGGACCCTGTCCAACGGTTATCAGTTTGTCTGTCTCCTCTTCTTCACATAGAAACGAACAAATATGTCATTGCGTCAGAGAAAGCCAATCCATATGTGTGTGTAGGGACTAGGGACAAAGAGTGTCAAATGGCTATTGGTGGATTCCCACAAGATGGACGTCGAGATGATTACTTAAAGAGAAGGCTGCTTTCATTGAAGATATTTAACATGCCTTCCGTGTGAGAGACAAAGCATTGCACTTTTTCTGAATGAACACACTGCACCGTCTCAAGCCGGCATTTTAGCTGAGAACCTTGTGGAATTCTGAGATAAGGCAAAATGGGTGCAATCATTCTAGAAAATGTCTGTCTAACAGACGTTTGTGATGCATGATGCAGAAAAACGGAATTCAGAGCAGAGCTGCATTTAAGGACACTGTGCTGAAGGTTTATTCCTTCAGGCCCATTGGTGTACGATTACTGTAGACTCAAAACGTTATACAGGTAATATCTGAGTTTGTCTCAAAAGTAAAAAGCAGTGGAATCGTCGCGATGGGAGGAGGGTGGTGCTGCCTCTGTTTTTTTGTACTGTTAGAAAAAAAATCAACAATACAAACATTTTAAAAAAAAATTAAATGCCGGAATTTAGATACATTAGATATTTATTCTATCATCTTTAACAGTATTAATGACTTTAGACAAGATATCACATGATGTTATGCAAAACATTTAGAATGACCTCAGTCCTAGTGTTACATATATGCAGTGGTCAATTTGTAAAAAAAAATAAGTGCCGGGCTCTTGTCAGGAGGTAGCTTGCACCAGTAATTTCTCCTGTAATGCTGCCTAAAACAGAACCAACTACTAACCAGGAAGAGGGGCGAGGATATGGCCTAGTGGCCAGAGTTGCCAACTCTGGAGCTGCGAAACCAGGCTTGAGCCTCTGCATTGGCTCAACATCTGTGATTCAGAGCATATCACTTAATCTCAATACCTACCAAAAAAGTGTCTGAAACTATAGTTCCAGTTTTGGTGCTGAGCACCAGAAACCATTGGCTCAAATTAAGCACTGCATATATGTAACAAGTTCAATCACTGCTAGGTAGTCAACTTTTGTCTGGGCTGTATGGGGGGGCACAGAGAGCCAAATTCCTCTGCATTTTCGAAATCCCGCCCTTTCATCACAGAGACATCTAAATCTCGCCAGTCTCCTGCACTGCACAGGTTGCACACAGGCGATTCCCGGCGAAGCCCGGCCAAGGCCATGCTCATCTGCCTAGTCCAGAAAAACAGAGCAGCAATGCAGACATGCAGCCCTGCTTACCAGAAACATACTACATGCAGGTTAAAACTCCGCATTTTTTTGCTCATCCAACTGTTTCCCTGCTAAAAGTTTATATTGGAGAGACTGACCTGGGGTGGGCTCCTCAGACCATGTGGCCCTATAGCGGTCAGACCTTTTCCCAGGCAGTCACACATGGATTATGGTCCCGGAATTGAGATCCTCTTTGAAATTTAAACAAAAACTCATAGAAAAAGGCAGGTCTTGTTAACAATTTGAAAACTTTCGAAAAACCTGACTAGTAAAGGTTCAATGGTAAAGAGAAAGGCTCCCCTCCAGCTGGAAATATCTTTCAAGAAAAAAATCAAAGAGGGGAGTATTGCCTCAACCGCTCATTGAGGATTTTCTGAGTAGGGTAACTGAAGTCTTGGATGAGAAGATTACTCGTAAAGAGTCATCATTACTGGCATTTAGTAAGCTCCATAGCTAAGACAGACAAAGATACCTGGTAAGCCTGAAACCCGCCCTAGTGCTATATCCTCTATTACTAAACAAGATTTAATGCATAACCAGTCAAGCAATGAAAAGATCTGGCCCTGGAGAAAGGGGGCCCCTCTGAGATGGCCCCTGAAAACGTGGGCATTGCAGGGACGGATTCCATTATCTCAATTGCGAGGGTGACGGAGAAGGTCCATAGTCTTATGTAGGACATCTTAAAATAGTGTGTCTTTACAGCAAAATATTGCTCCATTACAAGGGCCTGAGGTAAAAGTGTTGTACAATGTGCAATGTATCAACCCAGACAGAGGAGACAAACACATAAGGAGGTTGTTAGAAATGGGGTCTCTAGTTGGAAGTGGTTCACACCCTGTCCAAATAAGGACCGGCACTCTAGTCAGGGTAAGGGAGTCACATAACTAAGATAACCCCTGCTCACCCCCTTGGTAGCTTGGCACAAGCAGTGAGGCTTATCTCAGAGGCAATGTGTAAAGCATTTGTACATACACACGCAGTAACACAGCGAACACACAACAAACTTAGTCCACACAAGTTTAGAAAAATAGCCAATATTTATCTGAATATAACATTACCAAAATGACAACAATCCGACAGAAAGCAAGTAAAGTTATGTTATGTTATGTTATACTTGATTTTATATAGCGCACGGCTACTCAAAGAGTGTCCCGGCGCTTTGGTTTGCACACCTATCTCATAACATAACAAGTAAAAGACAGGAAAAAAAAGAGGATCCAGAAAAAAACCCCAGGGAACAACTAAGAAGTAAAAAGCCAGGTTTTGAGACCCTTCCTAAAAGCCAGTAAGTTTGATGTACTGCGCAATGCCACTGGAAGCGTATTCCATAGCTGGGGGGCCATCAGTCTAAAAGAACGGCCTCCAATACGAGCCCTTTTTACATGCGGAACCGAGGCGAGGAACAAGGATCCTGACCTCAAGGGCCTGGCTGGATGGTAAAAGGCAAGCCTTTTTTAAAGATATCACTTTACAAAGGGGAGGTGATGTGTCGATCCATAGAAATCTATGGATGCATTTCTTTCAACACAAAGTACCTTGAATGCGTCAAAATTCAAAGATGAAACAGGAGCAAGGGAAGGGTGGTGCTGGAAAAGCAAAGCAATAAATTGGTTCTTTACTCCCATGGGCAGTAGCGGCTCCTGGAGGGAGTGCTGCGGGGCGGTGAGGCGGAGAGGGGGAGGGGCAGGGTGGGGGGGGGGGGTAGTAAACTCCGGCATACGGCTGAACGGAGGTAAGTACATAAATAAATAAATAAATAAAATAAAACGAATTATATTGCGCACGCTGCAACGCCAAATGGCCAAATGTACTTATCTCCCTTCAGCGGTATGCCAGAGTTTACTACCCCCCACCCTGCCTGCCCCCTCCCAACCTCACCGCCCTGCAGCACTCCCTCCAGGAGCCGCTACTGCCCATGGGAGGTCATGCGTCGGTTCCTTACTGCCAGGGGAGGTGATGCATCAGTTACTTACTTCTACACAGGGGAGGTGATGCATTGGTTCCTTATTGTCAGGGGAGGTGATGAGTGGGTTCCTTACTGGAAGGGGAGGTGATGTGTTGATCTCCAAACACACGGCATCGGTTCCTTACTGCCGGGCAGCGTCAATGAAGAAAGCGGAGCAGAGGGACGATGTGACAAAAATCTAGACGTGCTGTGTCGATTGCATAGCGATGAAGCAGGTGCTGCATTCAAGTTGGAGCAGTGCGTCACAGAGTTTGGTGATGCAGTGCTTAAAACTCACGCTGTGGCGGTTCTTCTGACACACTGCGATGGAAAGTTGAGGCTGCGGTGAAAGCTGTGGTCAATGCACTGATGGGGAACCATACTCCGGTGCTGTCAGTGGTGATGCGTTGAAGTTTGTAGCAATACGTCAATAAAAAAGACACTGGAAGTAGATGCAGATCCTTCAGTTCACCAGATTCTACTTCCAAGGGCCCAGGAACTGGATTTCGCACCACTTGGCAAGTCAGGGCTCTCATCAGAAGAGCCCAGACACTGGTAGGTGAAGTCTTTGATGGCCCTGAGACTTCTTAACAGGAGCAAGCACACACAAGGCCTTGGAGAGCCTTGGAAGCAGGATACAGAAAGCAAAGTCCAGTCCTTTCAGGAAAGTCTTTGTAGTGCACCAGACCCTGCCTTTCCCTTGCCTTGCTCCAGACACACGACACGAGGGTAGCCACACCTTTATGTGAGGACAGACATCGCCCTATTCAGGTGTCACTGACAACTCCACTCATCACTCGAGCTCAGGAAGCCCATCAGACTGGTGATGGCCCATCAGGATATGCAAGGCGCATCTCAGCTCCTTTTGGCTGAATCTCTAGAGTGAATGCACACAAGCCTAACTGTCATCCTAATCCAGATGTGGATTCTACAGAGGTACAGAATGGTTAATCAAGTAACTGCCCACTTTCCAAAAGTGGCATTTTTAAGCACACAATTTAAAAATCAACTTCACCTAAATATGTGTTTTTAATTTGTGAGTTCAGAGACCCCAAACTTCAAATCTCTATCAGCTACCAATGGGAAATTACACTGAAAAGATATTTCTAGGCAATCCCTATGTTACCCAATGGGAGAGATAGGCATCACAATAGTGGATAACGAAATTAGAAGTATTTCACTATTAGGACATGTAAAACACAACAGCAAACGTCCTACCCTTTAAGTACACTGCACCTTGCTCCAGGGGCTGCCTACCTTAGGGTTGACTTGCATGGATTCAATGGGAAGGTTTGCACGGACTGAGTGGTCGCTCCCTGGGTCCCTGGCTGAAGCCTGGTATCGTAGCGCTGCTGTGCTGATCATTCGCTTTAAAAGCTACTTTTGTCTATAGCCTGCTGTGTGCTTTACATATTGCTTTGTGGAATTAGCGCTCTATCTCACCATTATCATAGCGCTGCTCTGCTACATTCGCTTTGTAAGCTACTTGTGTTTATAGCCTGCTGTGTGCTCTGTCTAGCGCTTTGTGGAATTAGCGCTCTAGCCCTCATTGTAGTACTTTCCTATTTAGTTTGCGCATTCACCAACAGCGCTCCGCTCGCTCTGCTGTGACTCGCTCATCCTTCACGGACTGAGTGGTCGCTCCCTGGGTCCCTGGCTGAAGCCTGGTATCGTAGCGCTGCTGTGCTGATCATTCGCTTTAAAAGCTACTTTTGTCTATAGCCTGCTGTGTGCTTTACATATTGCTTTGTGGAATTAGCGCTCTATCTCACCATTATCATAGCGCTGCTCTGCTACATTCGCTTTGTAAGCTACTTGTGTTTATAGCCTGCTGTGTGCTCTGTCTAGCGCTTTGTGGAATTAGCGCTCTAGCCCTCATTGTAGTACTTTCCTATTTAGTTTGCGCATTCACCAACAGCGCTCCGCTCGCTCTGCTCCTCCCCCCGCCTCCATTTTGGTTGTTTGTTGTCGTCCTCGTGTGCACGACCCGCCTCCCAGCTGAGCCGCCCTCCCACAGACTTTATCAGCGCTCCTCGTCCTGCAGAAGCTGTGACTCGCTCATCCTTCACGGACTGAGTGGTCGCTCCCTGGGTCCCTGGCTGAAGCCTGGTATCGTAGCGCTGCTCTGCTGATCATTCGCTTTAAAAGCTACTTTTGTCTATAGCCTGCTGTGTGCTTTACATATTGCTTTGTGGAATTAGCGCTCTATCTCACCATTATCATAGCGCTGCTCTGCTACATTCGCTTTGTAAGCTACTTGTGTTTATAGCCTGCTGTGTGCTCTGTCTAGCGCTTTGTGGAATTAGCGCTCTAGCCCTCATTGTAGTACTTTCCTATTTAGTTTGCGCATTCACCAACAGCGCTCCGCTCGCTCTGCTCCTCCCCCCGCCTCCATTTTGGTTGTTTGTTGTCGTCCTCGTGTGCACGACCCGCCTCCCAGCTGAGCCGCCCTCGCCCCTCCCCCTCCACCATCCATATATGACAGTAGCTCCCGCGCGCAGCGTTCACGCGCAGCGTCCGCGCCCAACCCGCGCCGAAGGTGCGCCAAAGGTAAGCCCGTCTACGCCCGTCCGCGCCTGGACCGCGCCCAGCGCCAGACCCCATGCCCCTCGCGCTCCCCAGCCCCCCCACATTACCTATGATGCCGCCTCCCTCCTAGCCCTTGACCCCGGTCGCGCCCCCACCTGCGTCCAAGCCGCTCCTGGACACACCCATGGACCTTTCTCCTGCTACTCCTGCAGATTCAGCGGCACCGACAACATCACCGCCTCGACCACACCACAGAATCCCGATCCCAACCACCTACAATGCATCTTGCTCAACACCCGATCGGTCCACAGGCACGCCATTGACCTATGGAACCTACTAGACACCTTCTCTCCAGACGTCGCCTTCCTTACGGAAACATGGATGAATGCCTCCTCCGCACCAGACATTACCATTGCCATCCCTGAAGACTACAAAATCACCTGCAAAGACCGTACCAGCCACACAGGAGGAGGAATCGCTATCGTCCATAAGAAATCAATCCGCATCTCAACTAGCTCTGACGCCAACCTCGCCAACTCCGAACACCTTCATTTCCAGATCCACATCGACCCCAAGACCACACTCAGAGGCACCCTCCTCTACAGACCACCAGGACCCCGCGCAAAATTCAGTGAAGACATCGCGGACTTCGTCACTCCACACGCGCTCCCCTCCAAAGACTACATCCTTCTGGGAGACCTCAACTTTCACCTGGAAAAGATCAACGACCGCAACACCACCACCCTCTTGGACAACCTCGCCAACCTAGGACTTAAACAACTAGTCACTTCCCCCACCCACATCGCAGGTCACACACTCGACCCCATCTTCACATCCAGCAATCATGTCTCCTTCAGCCACACTACGGATCTCCTATGGACCGACCACAGCTGCGTTCACTTCACCTACAACAAGCCGAAACCCATCAACCATTCTCAACCTATCCTGCAAAGAAACTGGAAGAAAATCACCTCGGACCAAATCTCCGCATCGCTCCTTCGAAACTCCCCAGCCCTCTCTTCTAACGCCAACGAAGCCGCCACCAACCTCACCCTATGGTTATCCAACACCGCCAACACCTTAGCTCCACTGAAAAAACGTCAAAGCAAACCTGGCAGCAAGAAGGCCTCATGGTTCAACGACGATCTCAAGAAATCCAAGAAACTCTGCCGCTCCCTCGAAAAGGCATGGAAAAAAAACCCAACCACCAGCACCAAGGACGCCTTCAAAAGCGCCACCCGCACTCACCACCAACTGATCCGAAAAGCCAAGAAAACAGCATTCAAGGATCGACTTGACAACAACGCCCACAACAGCAAGGAACTTTTCAACATCGTCAAGGAATTTTCCAATCCCTCAGCCAACTCCAACGACATCACCCCCTCTCAAACCCTCTGCGACTCCCTAGCCTCTTTTTTCCACAACAAGATTGCAGACATCCACAACAGCTTTGACAACCAACCCGGAAACCAACCCACCCTACCATCTGCCGACCCTCTTCCCCCCGCGAACACCCTTAACGCTTGGAACCCAATCTCCACTGAAGACACCATCCGCCTGATGAACTCCATCCACTCAGGATCCCCCACAGACCCATGCCCTCACCACATCTTCAACAAAGCAGACTCCGTCATAGCACCGCACCTCCGAAACGTCATCAACTGCTCCTTCAACTCCGCTACCTTCCCTGAAGACTGGAAACACGCTGAACTCACCGCCCTTCTGAAAAAACCAACAGCGGACCCCACCGAACTCAAAAATTACCGCCCCATCTCACTTCTTCCATTCCCGGCCAAAGTCATCGAGAAAGCCGTCAACAACCAGCTCGCCGCCTTCCTCGAAGCCAACAAATCCCTCGACCCCTCACAATCTGGCTTCCGAGCAAAACACAGCACTGAGACCGCCCTCATCGCAGCAACAGACGACATTCGAACTCTACTGGACAATGGAGACATAGTCGCCCTCATCCTCCTCGACCTCTCTGCAGCATTCGATACAGTCTGCCACAGCACCCTTCTACAACGCCTCATTAACATCGGAATTCAAGGAAAAGCACTTGAATGGATCACCTCGTTCCTCACCGGAAGAACCCAGAGAGTCCGCCTTCCTCCATTCAAGTCAGAGGCCTCTGAAGTCATTTGCGGCGTACCCCAAGGATCCTCACTCAGTCCCACCCTCTTCAACGTATACATGAGCCCCCTCGCGGCCATCGCACGCCAACACAACCTCAACATCATCTCTTACGCGGACGACACCCAACTGATCCTCTCTCTCACCAATGACCCCAGCACCGCCAAAACTAACCTACACGAAGGAATGAAAGAAGTCGCTGAATGGATGAAACAAAGCCGTCTGAAACTGAACTCAGACAAAACAGAAGTCCTCATCTTAGGTACATCCCCCTCTGCATGGGACGACTCTTGGTGGCCGGAAGCCCTTGGAAAAGCACCCATCCCGACAGACCACGCTCGAAACCTTGGCGTCATCCTGGATTCTTCACTCTCAATGAACAGACAAGTCAGCGCCGTATCCTCTTCCTGCTTCAACATCCTTCGCATGCTCAGAAAAACATTTCGCTGGATCCCCTCCGAAACAAGGAAAACAGTCACCCACGCTCTGGTCACAAGCCGACTGGACTACGGAAACACCCTCTACGCAGGCACCACCTCCAAACTCCAGAAGAAACTCCAACGAATCCAAAACGCCTCAGCCAGGCTCATATTAGACATCCCACGCAACGAACACATCTCTGGTCACCGTAAAGACCTCCACTGGCTACCCGTCAATAAGAGGATCACTTTCCGTCTGCTTACCCACGCACACAAATCACTCTACGACATCGGACCAGATTGCCTCAACTCTCGGCTGTCCTTCTACACCCCCTCCCGCCAACTACGTTCTTCCGGCCAAGCCCTCGCCACGGTACCTCGCATTAACAAGACCACCATGGGAGGCAGATCCTTTTCATACCTGGCTGCTAAGACATGGAACTCACTCCCCGCTTACCTTCGCCTCACCCAGAACCACCTAGCGTTCAGAAAGCAGCTTAAAACGTGGATATTTGACAAATAATCCCCCTCCACTCCTAAGCGCCTTGAAACCCTCTGGGTATGTAGTGCGCTATACAAATTTTATGACTTGACTTGACAAGCAGAACTTCTCAAGCTGTACTTTTGAAGGTAACTATTTTAGCAGGAATTACCTGGTCCCTGTATCCAGCTTACACTCCATTGAGGTTAAGCTGAACGTGTCACTTTTAGCCGGTCTAGCATGACCAGATAGCAGTGAGTGGCATTTTTTTCTTTTAGACGCTTTACTTACCTGAAGTCTTTAAAATTGCATATCTCCGGTTATACTGATTGGGTTTTTGTCATTTTGGTATCATATATTTATTACGTAAAAGGAACAATTGATGGACAGAATGCAGAACAATGTCATGCATTCTCCCCAGTACAGAGATATAGGTCTAAATCCATTGTTGTTTTGCTCTGCATGCCATTCCTGTTTGAACCCAGCCAGATGCAAATCAGTCTTGACCCTGTGCCCAATGGGAACAGTCCAGCCCGAACTGGCAGGCCAGGTCCTCCCTGGACTGGAAACAAGCATCCATGGACCGGGTTTGGGGTTTCAGCCCTCATCAGCCAGGATAGCTTGACTCCAGTGGCATGGAGAGTACGGGACCCAGGTCTAGGCATACCCATCCCACTTGGGGTGGCAAATGTAAAAAGAACAATTGATGGACAGAATGCAGAACAATGTCATACATTCACCCCAGTACAAAAATCTGGGCCTAAATCCATCTTTTTTTTGCTCCCCATGCATTCCGTCCATCATCTGTCTGTCTTTGCTTTTACATGTTTATTACATTTCATTCTATTTTCTAAGTTGGTGCGGGGGGGTTTATTGTGTTATGTTTTAGCTTCATTATTGTTTGTAGCGTTGCATAAATACTTCACACATTGCCTGCCAGTTAAGCCTGATTGCTTTTGTGCCAAGCTTTTAGGTGGTTAATTAAGCACAGGTTGCTTTGGGGTTTCCTTGTCTTTCACCCTGACAGAGATTGTGGTTACTGATTGAGTATGGTTTCACCGTCCTCAACCATTAACCCAATTTCCA
The DNA here is from genome assembly GCF_964263255.1 of Lissotriton vulgaris. Taxonomy (NCBI): domain Eukaryota; kingdom Metazoa; phylum Chordata; class Amphibia; order Caudata; family Salamandridae; genus Lissotriton; species Lissotriton vulgaris. The sequence goes on from NC_141694.1 coordinate 1,355,235,027, forward strand.
ACATTGGTGTCCAGCTGTGAGATTTGGACTTAGTGTTTGTGCAGTGCCATCCAGTGATTTTGTGTTACACTAAAAATCCCTGAAAAATTGTTTAGTACCATTTCATTAAAATACAAGTATATTCTCCTTGATTGGCTATTTAGCGTTACCAAATTTACTCTCACTCTACCTGTCTGTGACTACACCTGTAAGAATGGAATTTGAGCTCATCAACCTGGTGAGCTATACTGTTGTTGAGTTCAAGCAGTTCTGTAAGGAAAGGGGACTTCCAACCAGGAAAGGAATCAAGAAATTGGTGCTTCAGAAAGCTCTGAGGGCCTGGGCAGAGCTTCACCAGTTGACAGCAACAGACAATGGTGATGAGGAGGTGTAGTGCTAGAGGCACTCCTATGTATTGAAATCATGTGATGACCTTTGACAACCATTATTTTATTTGACTTTTGGTGTTTTACTTTATTCGAGCTTGAATGTAGGACTTCATTTTTCCTGCAAGTGCACTGTTCCTGGAAAATTTATTTTGTGTCTTCTTGTAGCTGTGGAGGGGGAGAGCTTTCACAGAGTAGAACAGCCTTGCCAGGAACAGAACGTGTGGGATGTGCATTTGAAAGCATGAGAGAGAGAGGTGTGGAATGTACTTCTTGGGCTCAAAGTACAGTGTTATAAGCAGTGGTGCTCAAATGTGCATTGTGTTGTACATTGGGAGATGAAGGTGTGTTGCTATAGGCAGTGGCGCACTAATGTGCATTGTGTTGTACACTGGGAAGTATTATGAAGTTCTTACTATTGACTTTGACATGCCTTCATGCCATCTTGAATTCTGTCAGCTAGCTTGAGTTTTTGCGCACACAGGCAGGCCAAGCCCCCAGATTACTCAAGTTGTTTAGGCTATTCACAGTCAGGGTTGTTTTGCTTTTGGAGATTGTTGACTGTACTGCTGGTGACTTTTGTAAGCTTCGTTAAGATAAAGTCTGGAACACGTGAGAGTGCAGAAGGAATGTGAGAACTCTTTTGCCTTTGGAATGCTTGCATAGAGAATGGCCAACTCCAGTAAGTTTCCTTGGTGCAGTGGGGGGCTCTCGGAAACTTCTAGTGTGTTTTGAGATTATAAAGCTGGGATTTGTTGACTTTGAAACTGGGATTTGGGCCGGAACGACAGACGCGTCTTTAGTGCAAAAACCTGGTTTGCTGAGTCTCGACCCCTGGCTGTGACTCCCCAGTCCGGAGTGGGTCAAGATGATGTTTGCATCCGTTGAGGTGTTTTCTTTGAGTAGTGACATTGTGATGTGTGAGGGTGTTTGAGTGCACATTCAAGCCTCCAGTGGTTATAAACATCTGAGGTGTTTTCATTGTGATGTGTGAGTGTCTGTGTGCACTTCAAAGTCTTCAGTAGTTATATTCATCCGATGTATTTACTGTATACATCTTTCTGATTTCTTGCAGTGGACATCCCGTATTATCTACCAGTCTTTCATTCTATATTATTATCTGCTTGCATTTCATTTCATTTTATTATCCTTGCATCTAACAGTAGCATTTGCCTACTTATAAGTGTGATATTATTGCTTGCATATATACATATATATATATGTCTCTATATATATTTGAATATTGTTCATTTGACATCTAGGAAAGCCTTCCTGTTAGAGAATGTTGCACAAATGAAACCCATGACTTATTCTGAGAACAGTCTTTAGATGTGTTTAATTTTATAAAAGTGAATTCCCTTTCCTAGTGGTGTTTGTTTTTTTGCTTCGTCGTGTTTGAGCCTCCGTGTGGGAGGGTGGTATTTTCTATTATTTGGGAGAGCGAACCAATACAGGAGGATGAATTGAAGTAGCAGGGCCTGCATGCATGCCCTGAGATGCTGCACTTAGGGGAGGAGGATGACTTGTCTCCTGAATTGCAACTCCCTGCCAAAGAGGTGAGTAGTGTATCTTCAAAAGGCTTGACCTCCTGGAAGTTGGTGGACAAGAAGACTGAGAGGGAGATTAGGTTGCAAATGGCCAACCTCAAGTTGGAAGCAAAGGAAAGGAAGGTTGAGGGTGAGAGAGCTTTGTCAAAGGAGAAGGCTGAGGCTGAAAGAGCTGTGGAGAAAAATAGACTAGCCATGGAAGAGAGGAGAATGGCCCATGAGCTAAGTCTCAGAGAGCTGGACATCAGAGCTAAGCAGGCGGAATCCAGCATTACCTGTGGCAGCGTACCAGCAGTGCCCTCTGTCCACATTCCAAAGGAGCTGGTGCCTAGCTCTCCTGTGGGAGATGACATTGACAAGTGGTTTGAGTCTATGGGGTTGCTCTGGAGATAAATAGGTTCCCTCTGGAGGATTGGGGGAGGGAGTCTCATGAGGCACACACCAAATAAAGAGAGGGATGCCCTATTGGCCCTACAGGAGGGGCACAGGATGAGGTATCCCCCATGAAGGACACCATCGCAGGAAACATGGACTCACCCCAGAAAGTATAGGGAGAAGTTTAAGGACCCCCAGAAGCTGCCCTGCCAAGCCTGGGTGCATTGTGTGGATTCCTTTTGCAAGGCACTGGAGGATTGAATGAAGGGAGGGTAAGTAAAAGATTACCAAGAGCTGTACCATTGAGTGGCAAGAGAGCAGATGTTCAGTCTTATGTGAATAATAGCAAGCTCATGACCACAGAGAGATTTACAAGGAGGCAGACCACTGGCTCCAAACCAGCGTCCACAATATGGTAGCAGAGAGAGATCCCAAAAAGGGTAGGGGAGGTTAAAGGTGACCCATGTAAGTCATAGAGTAAAGTGGAGGAAAGGGTACCTAAGCTTGTTCTAGGAAACAGGGTGGAGGCCCTGGATGTCGGTGGCCCAGGGCACCCCATTACCAACCCCGCTGCTTTGAGGTTTCCCAGCTAGGACACAAGCAGGGGGTAATGGTCTGTCCTAAGAAACCACCCACTGGTGGGACCTCTACACTGGCGGGCAATATGGTCTTAGGTGTAAGTTTTCCCTATGGACAGGTCATAGACCATGCCATGATCCCCTCTTAGATGGGAGGAAGACTTAGAGAGTAAGCTGGTGATCCCTTAGGGTTGGAGTCATCACTTCCACCAGGTTGAAGTGAATGGGATCCCTGTCACTACTCTGAGAGACACCAGAGCTAGCCAGACCATGGAAGTAGAAAGGTTGGTTTTCCCAGAGCAGTACACTGGTCAGGTGTGTAGGGTAACTCAGGTCCAGGGGCAGGACTTTTTCCGCCCCATGGCCCTGTTATCCCTATTGTGGGGATGGGGAGTTGACCCAGAGGATGATCATAGTTTGTCCCTAGATGTCCATAGACCTATTTCTGGGAAATGAATTGTCCCTAGTGTCAGGAGAGCTAGGAGGGGCAGCCGCCCAGGTTGGCCTCACAGTTCATTTGTCTGGGGGTACCACTCCAGAGTGGAGGGTACGAGAGCCCAGATGGAGGGGCCGGGTGAGGGAGGACTCAGCCCTGTCCACTGTTCAGCCTCACGGTACAAACACTGGGCTGAAAATCCAGTCTCGTGACATCAGTCTTTCCGTGGATTAACATGTCATGATTTACATCACTGAAGAGATTCATCTTGACATCACATGAGAAAAAACTAATTACATTTCTAATGACATAAGGCCTGACATCAATGTAGTATTATGAATTATATCTCTAATCACACCAAGCATTACATCACATATGGCAACATAAATTACTTATTTAATGTTATGACATAATATATGATATAATGAATCGTATCATGGATGACACCTATAGTCTCATCAGAAGATAACCATTAACCTCTTCCCAGTTTCTATGCGTACGTCCTTTTTGTACACTAGTATACATTGTAGGTTGCAGTAGTTAGTATGCTCTGAGTGCATTATACCATGTCATGTTATGTTATGCTATGTTGTTATGATGTGTCATGTTATTTTGCCTTGTTATTTTATCTTACGAGTCATTAGTAACCCATGTAAATGCTTTTCAATGTCCAGTGATGCGATTTAGAGGGCTTGTGTGTGTTCATATGCAGCCTATTCCATTTTGGTGAGAGTTCTTAGATATGGTTCTGGGGATGCCCACATGCACATCTTTTAACTTGCTAGTTTATGTTTTACAGAAAAAAAGCTTCACAATGGTCTAAAAAATTTACAATTTAATGCATGCAAGATTTACCACATAGCTGGCAAATATATGTTCAGGTATTTTTGTGATACATCAGCCTATCATGAATGATTGACTAGGCAAGCAAAACACTGATTTAATAATTGATTACCACTTGGGATCTAGAACTAACTTACACAAAATCTATTACTATTCTATCTTCTGTTACTGAAGAATCATAGGTCTATGTACAGTATACAAGAGAATCAACAAGTGGCATCTATCCCTTTTAGTCTTCACATTACACAGTAGAAGAAGGAAACCCTGACAAAACCAGAGGACTGCAGGCATGCCACAAAATGGAGCCCCTTTGCAATATTAGATGCGCGGTGTAGCATAGCACGCTGAGAGCAATTCCAGAATAAAGAATATCTGATGAGACTCCAGCCTGGGAGACATGTCATCTTCTCCACACACTAGTGATTTCATAATCAAATATTTTGATTAATATGGGTAGTATGCTGGTATTCGGCATGCAGGGGGTAGTTACTGCTGTGGAATGAGTAAGATTAGAAAACAATTCCTAAACAAGCATCAGCAAAGCCAATAGGTAGGGGCTGTAACATGTCGGTGTGATGGTTATCTTTTTTTTATTGTAAATGTTACTGCATTCTTGCTGTTTTTTGAAAATTCAATTATGTGACTACTGGTAAAATGCTGTTATGAATCGCAAAAAGTGGTAAAGGTACACAAAAGTGTAAGTTTATCATTGTGAATCAGGCCCCTAAGGCACAAAGACATATTAATATACAAGGCCACAGTATACCGTGGTACTTTTGCTATATACCACTATAGATGCGGATGACAAAACAGTAAATGACTACCCTTACAAAAGTAAAAGGCAGTCATATTGTTTAGACCCCACTTTGGCTGTGTTCTGGCTTTTAAGTGTAAGTATACTGCACCACTGTTTTATAAGTGTATAGAAGGTATAAGTGTGTAGAGGTAAGTAAAAATTATTTTATTACTTTTCATATTTAAGAAAACGTTTGCTGAGTACTGAGGTACTACCATATTGTTTAGACGACACTTAATATGCGTTCTGGGTTGGAAGGGTAAATATAGTATAGTAGATTATTGTTTTTAAGTTTGACACATTTTATTAAGTGCACTGTACTACACTATATTTCACCGTAAAACCCAGAACTCAGACTAAAGGGGTCATTAGGATGGCAGGCGGACCCTATCGGGAAACAGGACCACCCGCCATAAGGGCGGGAGTCCCGTGGGGGCAATTAGGATGCGCCTGCCACAGTGGTGGGCGCATCCTGCATTCCAGTCATTGTGGCGGGTGGTGCACTCAGCACCGCCCGCCACAATGCCAGGAAGGTATGTTGTGCACTTCCATGCACAACAAGGCAGGCACCGCGTGGTGCCTGCCATGTTGTGCATGGAACTGCTGGGGGGTACCTATGGTACGCAACAGGCCCCCAATGTCAAAGTAGCATAGTAATATGGATGGAGGTGTCTAACAGACACCACCACCATATTAAACCCTTCCCCGCCCAGTCAACGAGTTGACCGGGCGGAAAAATGGTGAACAATCTTTCCATCCGCCGCGGTCCTCCCTGCCATAGTAATAGGGCAGGGGGGAATTGGGTGGCGGGCGGGGTCGCATCACTGGCGGATCGCCACCGCCATGCGGGCGGTGGCGATCCTCCCATGATCTTAATGGGCCCCTAAGTGTGGTCTAAACAATATTTTGCCCTTCTAAATTTGAAAGTGCGAAATATAGTTCACACTTAGGGGCCGATTATGATAGCGGTTTTCCCGCATCCTCCGGGCCGGCGGAAGCCACCGCCAGCCCGAGGATGCGGGAAAACCGCTGCGGAGCCTCGAAAGACCCACCGCCATATTAGGATGGCAGTGGGTCTTAATCCGTCCGCAGCCTTTCCACCGCAGTCGCCTTCCGACTGCAGCGGAAAAGCTTTAACATGGCTTGCGGTGCCTATCAGACACTGCCAGCCATATTAGGATGGTGTAAAATGTATGCTTTTCCGCGGCAGCTTTTCCGCCGTGGAAAAGCATACGGACCTTCACTTCAGGGGCACGTTGCGGGCCCCCTGGGTGAAGGTGGGGTGGGGGGTGCACATGGGGGGTACCTATGGTACCCCCCTGCATTTGTGTGAACAAACCGCAATGTTAGAGATAGAGATAGAGATAGAGGATGTGACCGCCACCCTGGCGGTCACATCCTAATCTGCACGGAGGGAATGCCGCAGCCCATGCGAACGTTCCCTCCTACTCTGGGGTCGCGGACGGACTCAAGTCCGTCCACGATCCTAATGATCCCCTTAGTTGGCATTCTGGGTTTTAAGGGGAAATATAGTGTAGAACAGTGTTTTTTATTTTATTTTTACATATTTTAATATTTTTTAAATGTTTAAGTACACTGTACTATAGCCCTGTCTGGGCTCCTAGAGATGGCTTGTTCATCCATTATGAGCCTTCTTTCGGTATGACATGAGGAAGATTCATGGGGCAGCTGTCCTTATCTTCTGTGTTGCACAGCTGGTAGGTGTACCTTCACAGCCTGGGGCCCAATAAAAAAGTTTTGGGTGCAACTAAACTTTTCGGCATACAATACCGTTCCAGATGCCACAATACAACAGAAAGATCAAACCATATTCAAGCAAGAAGTGAAGCAATAACATACTGAAGACATTTGGAAATTAACACGTATAGAAGTTGAGGAGGAAAATACACAAAAGTGATAACAAGAAGCGAGTATACTCTGCTGCCTTTAAACAAGATGGCTATAATAGAGTCACTGCCTAGCAGGAAAAATAATGACACCACAGCAACTGCACCCAGACAAATGGGAAGGAAAAACTTTTCAACTACAATAGGTCACACAATTGAGGCGGGTTGAAGCTGCTAATCATTTGGGGTAAATTAAACACTCAAAATAGCTGCAGGCATTTTCTGGGTAGCAAGTACCTGACAGGCCTCTTTCCGCACAACATCTGGTCACATTCCTAAGCTCTGGTCACCAACAGAATCCAATTTTGGAGGCAGAACAAATGGTGCTGCTGAGTCAAAGCTCTGAAACAACCTTCCAAATGACCTTGGTCTTGAAAAAAATATCTCACCTCCTTCAACCGGAAACTCAGATGGCACATGCTTAGGAAATGAGGTCTGGGTCCAACCCTCTCGTGCACTGTTTACCGCCTCTCCAAGGACTTCTCCCTCCCCTCCACCTAACCATCTCTTGTCTGCTCTACAAATTTCCCCCTTCTTGAAGACGCTATCGCAGGTTAGTCATTTCCACCGCTATATTTCTGGTGCAACACTCATGCTCAACAATGTGTTTATTTCAGTAATAAGCCCGGTTGTACATAATATATTGTTTTACTTTTTATACTTGAATTTCGTTTTCTATCACGTTTATACATGTATGTATCTCAATGTATGTTTCATATGTTCTTTTAGCTGCGTCTTGAAGCTAAGCTCCTGGCAATGCTGCATGTTACAAATAATAAACAAATCAGAAGAAAATCAGAATTGTGCTGAAGTCAGTGGCAGCTCTCCTCACAAAAACAATTTCCAGAAAATCCAGTCGTTTATGACATCAATCTACCACACCATTCATTGTATTTCATCCACTATTTTCGATGAACAAAGCAGTGGGCATAATTGGCATGCAAGCAGCGTTTCTGGTAAATGGTTGAAAGTGTGGATATCAAAAATCTACTGCTTGTTTTACGAAGTCTGTTAAATGAACACAGTCATTAATTAGATAGAGAAGGTTTTTCGTTTTATATTTGTGCGCATTTGGCCCAGATTAACTGAATGTTCTCACATCACAGCATCTACATTTGGTACACTGAAATTTAGCTACAAAGATTAGACTGCTGCTGGTGTCATCCACTGCGCTCGTGCTCAAACAGGCAGCCTTGTGTGATGCACACCCCCACACCATGGTGGAGATGTCAGTGTGCGCTGTTTGGCATGGGGGTTGCTCTGAAGGTACACAGGGTCAGACTGGAACAGAAAATAGGCCCGGGCACCAAAATAAAATGGCCCCTTTAGTGAATCAAATAGCTAAAGGTATTTTCTACAATTGCAAATCATGGCAATTTTAAATTTTAAAGGCCCGAGGTATCAATCAATCAATCACGTCATTTGTAGAGCGCACTACTCACCCGGGAGGGCCTCAAGGCGCTGGGGGACGGGAAAGTTGCTGCTCTAACAGCCAGGTCTTGAGCTGCTTCCTGAAGGCAAGATGGTCTTGGGTTCGCCGAAGGTGGGTGGGGAGGGAGTTCCACTTCTTGGCTGCCAGGTAGGAGAAGGATCTTCCTCCGGCGGTGGCTCTGCGGATGCGTGGTACGGTGGCGAGTGCGTGGCCGGTCGATCGTAGCTGGCGGGTGGGCGTGTAGAAGGTCATGTGTTCATTGAGGTACTTGGGGCCCAGGTCGTGGAGAGCCTCGTGTGCTTGGCTGAGGAGTCTGAACGTGATTCTCTTGCTGACGGGGAGCCAGTGCAGGTCTCTCAGGTGTCCGGTGATGTGGCTGTGTCGGGGGATGTCGAGGATGAGTCGGGCGGAGGCGTTTTGGATGCGTTGGAGTCTTTTTTGAAGTTTCGTTGTGGTTCCGGCGTAGAGGGTGTTCCCGTAATCCAGTCGGCTGGTGATGAGTGCCTGGGTGACGGTCTTCCTGGTTTCCGTGGGGATCCATCTGAAGATCTTGCGGAGCATGCGCAGGGTGTTGTAGCACGAGGATGAGACGGCGTTGACTTGTCTGGTCATTGACAGGGAGGAGTCCAGGATGAAGCCCAGGTTGCGTGCGTGGTCCGTTGGTTTGGGAGCGGTGCCCAGGGCCGGGGGCCACCAGGAGTCGTCCCAGGCGGAGGGTGATGATCCCAGGATGAGGACTTCCGTCTTGTCCGAGTTCAGTTTAAGGCGGCTGTTCCTCATCCAGTCGGCGACGTTTTTCATCCCTTCGTGTAGGTTGGCTCTGGCGGTGGTGGGGTCGCTGGTGAGGGAGAGGATGAGCTGGGTGTCGCCAGCGTAGGAGATGATGTTGAGGTTGTGCTGGCGTGCGATGGCTGCGAGGGGGCTCATGTAGACGTTGAAGAGGGTTGTGCTGAGTGAGGATCCTTGTGATATGCCGCAGATTACTTCGGTGGCCTCGGATCTGAACGGAGGGAGGCGGACTCTCTGGGTTCTTCCGGTGAGGAACGAGATGATCCCTTCCAGTGCTTTTTCTCGAATTCCGATGTTGCTGAGGCGCTTCACTAGAGTTCGGTGGCAGACGGTGTCGAATGCCGCAGAGAGGTCCAGGAGGAGGAGGGCCGCTGTTTCCCCGTTGTCGATCAGGGTTCTGATGTCGTCGGTGGCTGCGATCAGGGCGGTCTCGGTGCTGTGGTTGGCCCGAAACCCGGACTGCGAGGGGTCGAGGGATCCGTTCGTCTCGAGGAAGGCGGCCAGCTGTTTGTTGACGGTCTTCTCGATGACTTTGGCCGGAAAAGGAAGGAGCGAGATGGGACGGTAGTTCTTGAGGTCGGTGGGGTCCGCCGTTGGTTTCTTCAGGAGGTCGGTCAGCTCGGCGTGCTTACAGCTCTCCGGGAAGGTGGCTGTGTGGAAGGAGGAGTTGATGGTGTCTCGGAGATGGGGTGCGATGGTGGCGTCGGCTTTGTTGAAGACGTGGTGTGGGCATGGGTCGGTTGGTGATCCGGAGTGGATGGAGTTCATCGTGCGGGTGGTGTCGATGCTGATCGGGGTCCAGTTGCAGAGGGTGGTGGTGGCGGGCGTTGGTTCGGTGGTAGGGTGCGTGGTCTGTGCGTCGAAGCTGCTGTGTATGTCGGCGATCTTGCGGTGGAAGAACGAGGCGAGTGAGTTGCAGAGGTCTTGCGAGGGAGTGATGTGGTTGTTTCCGGCGCTGGGGTTGGAGAACTCTTTGACGATGCTGAAGAGTTCCTTGCTGTCGTGGGTGTTGTTGTCCAGTCGTTCTTTGAGTGCCGTCTTCTTGGTGGCGCAGATCAGCTGATGGTGTTTGCGGATGGCGTGCTTGAGGGCGGTCCTGTTGTCTGTGGTGTGGTCGAGCCGCCAGGCTTTCTCGAGGGTGCAGCAGTTCTTCTTGGATTCCTTGAGCTCGTCGGTGAACCAGGGGGTTTTCTTGCTGCCGTGTCTGCTGGGAGGGTTCTTTAGTGGTGCGAGGTCATCGGCGCAGGCGGTCAGCCACTTGGTGAGGTTGCTGGCTGCTTCGTTGGGGTCCGTTGTGCTGGTGGGAGTGTTCTGGTTGAGGGAGGCGGTGAGCTGCTCGGCGGTGATCTTGCTCCAGCATCGGCGGGGGACCTGTTGCAGGTATAGTTGTCTTGCAAGGTATGGAAGACTGCATGCATTTGTGCCAGGCAATGTTTGTGGCAGTATCAGTGAAAATCAACTGTAAAAATCGGCCCACTGGACCATATAACAGGCCCACGTACAGCCATTAAATTAGCCCACACACTGACCTGTTGGACCAGTCCATCAGGCACTGCCTTTTTACACTACAGGCAGGTCCGAAACTGAAGATATATCCTTCCAGTACAAATTCCAAAGCATTGTCAGATGAAATTGGATATGCGCAGTGGACAGTAACACATACACAAGAGGGTATTTCTTGTTTTTTTTGTGTGAAATTCACACTTTTCCCTTTTTGACTCAAAGTCCAGTCTGAATAACTCAGTAGATCTGGCTTTGAATCAAAACCTATGGGAGTTTGCATTGATCATCTCGAGTAACACCCCCTATGACACAAAGAAATGCAAAGCCGCACACAGTGGGGCATATTCACAAAAGAATGTCGGACCGTGGAGTTGAGCCAATTCAGCAGTGCTACGCTACAACATTTAAAAAATGCAGAATGCACCATATTCACAATACGGCGCACCCCTGTGTTTTCCCTAGTGCTGGTACAAATAGAAGCTGCCTAGTGCCAGTGCAGGCACCCTGCTACCATGTTGCAATGGTGCCTGCGCTGCGATTGTTTATGAGCAGTAAGTGACATCTTCCTGCACATAAACAATTGTTCATGGCAATTTGCTCTCCATATGTGTGCTGCAGAATAAAGCACCCATCGAAAGAGCAAAATACGAGGAGAAATGAATCATTCCTCCTCGTATCACCATTCTAACGCCTGGTAATCCATGTCGTTAGAATGGCGCTATTTTTTGCGCTGCCTCAGCCATGTAAATCATGGGCAGCGTTAAAAAGCAATGAGTGGTGCCGATGAACGTCCACAGCAACACTCATTGCATGCCCCTTTGCCCCCAAATACTGCGTCAGAAAGAGGCATATTTACAAGGTGGCGCCACCATGTAAACGGCGCGACGGCACAGAAACGTCAAAAAAAGTGGTGCTCCAGTGCCGAATAGGGCTTGTAAATATGCCCAAATGTTTTTTATTCTAAGAAAATGTGACATTTCCAGAGGAAAACACCTTTCGCGCTCTATGGTAAATCGCATGCTCTGTTTTCTGTCCTGCTAGCGCTGGCTCAAGACTTTACTGAATCTGGGCCCCAGTGCATAAACTAAAGCTCATTATAGGAAATAGCCATTTGCTCCCGCGTGGATGACTCGTCTGCCTTGAAGTTATTAGCGTCAAGCTGTTTATTTTGTAAAATTCGTTCAATTATAAAACGATTCCAAAACAACAAGGACCCCATGCCATGATTTTGCGAATCACTGCGGTCTCTGATGCGACAAATCTACTTTGAAATTGAACCTTAGGTGTTAAGTCAGGTGTCTTATTTAGCACACTTGGCGCTAAGTATTTTCTGCTTTTCTGTAATAGGTTTTAGACCCATTTTATTTGATTGAATTTAATTCACATTCCTTCCAGTTTGCATGCATTTCATCTACTTTATACTTATTCGGTAAATGTTTTTGTTTGTGTCACGGTTTTCATGTATTTATTAAAATATGTTGAACTCTGAGCAAGGCTACTGATCAGAAATGCGAGTGAAAATGTTGGAAATTTGACAGGGCGAGCACTTAAGTTGCAGAAGCATTGAGGTTGCTCCCTGGGGTGCATTTCCTCTGCCAAGCCCTTCACAGTTTACCTCTCCCAGACAGCAGAGGAATCAACAATGGCGGTCGCCTGTGTGGGGGCGGGCTCCAAGGACCATCAGGGACAACACAACAAGTGCACTGCAGAGAGCTGCAGCCTGGTTCATCAAATATTCATCAAATCCATGCTTTCAACGGCAGGCACGAGGCTAGCCCGGTCTTCTCTGCCTCTTTGTGTGGATAAACAGAGTCTTTGCCAGCCGTTAATGCCCTCTTTTTTTTAACAAAAGACCTCTCTTGAGGTTTAAAGTCTCGCGATAAACTGCGGACCTTTAATTGGCTCGTAGGTCAAAGGAAGTTGAAAGGGATGAAGAGTGGGCTGGGCTGGCCTATCTAACCAGCTGCACATGGCATGCATAAAAAACTTGAGTTTGAGCCCCTCGTGTGCAATAACACGGACATTTGTACCACATTGCACTGGTGGTCTCTGATTGACAGAAACTCCATTGAATAGAAACCATTTATTACACAAGGCTTTCAATGAGATAGATAGATAGATAGATAGATAGATAGATAGATAGATAGATAGATAGATAGATAGATAGATAGATAGATAGATAGATAGATTCTACTTCTTTGAAACACCTACTCTCAGCAGCAGAACAAGTAATCGCCTCAGCCGTGTGTCGCTCCCTACCACACCTATAGCACACTCCCTTTTTCTGAACATTTTGAGTTTTCACTTCCTTTTTCTCCCTGATTACCTCTTCATAAGGATTCTTGAGCACATTCACATTACATGCATTCTGCGATTCACCTGCTCCGTTAGCAGCAGAACCTCTCCATATCTCGACATAGCGAGAGGTATTCACCATACACCTAGCCACTTCCATTGTCTTATCTAAGGTAGAGTCTTCAGTCCCAATACTTTCAGCCAACCTTCTCAGGGCTGTTACATACTTCTCAGTTGTTTCCCCCTGCAACTGTGCATGGGAAAACAAAACAAAAACTTATCCCCCATAGCCTCTAAATTGATTTCAAACATTTCCTTCCAGTCTTCCCATCCCATACAAGGAAGTCCTGATCCACGTTCGCTTCAGACCACCGTGACTCTTGTCGGCAATGGGGCCTTGTTCACACCGTGCAGCTGTATTAAGGCCCGCTGCCAGCATCCGGTAAGTGCCTTCCGCTTGCGCCCGCAAAGATCCAGTTGCATGGCTCTCCACACGCTGCTTGGCTGTTTTTTTCCTGCTTATCCTTTGGGAAAAAAGACAACACTGATTCGTTGGCGTGGCTACCCGCACACTGTGCAGCTGTATTTTTAGAATGTCCACGGGGCAATAAGAGACAGCGCTGATTCAGTCGCCCATTGATAATGGCAAATTGTGTTCTCAGACAAGATCAGCAACTTGGTTGTGTTCCTGACTCACAATACACCCGCCAGCCGTGTAGGCGATGCTCCCTCTGATCAGCGGTCATGTGCACCTTTGTCTCCTTTGTAACTGCCAGTTCCTTGACCAGCACACGTTGACTAACATGCGCTTCCTCTTGGACACTCGATCAGGGCCCAAAGCTTCTTAGAGCGCAGCGCTTCATATGTGCTCCCAACGGACGCACTCCACTCCGAGTCTCGATCATTACTGCCATGCGGAGCCTGACTCACAGCCAGTGTTGACACTCTAAATTTGATGGCAACACTAGGCCAGTCTAGCACATTGACAAACACACAGACGCGCCGGTCAGCTAAAGCGGCTAAAACTCATCGGTTTCACCAAAATCGTCCTAGTCAGTATCTACTCTTCAGGTAGGTCGCAACCTTTTAGAGAAGAGCCTCCAAAGATTCAAGAGCTTGAGGCCAGAAGTCGTACTCCGCTCTGTAACACCAACAACTCTCCTTGAAAGATTCCTTGTCTTCAAGTTGAGCTCCTCATTCTTTGTACTGTGGCTACTGAATTCCTCATTTGCTTTCTGATATTGAGGATAAACTTCATGCCAGATTCGGCTTTCTGTTGGTAATCCTATACTTCTATACTATGTTCTTGAGATTGATTTATATTACTTTCGCTCTGAAGCTGTAATTAATCTATACTTGAACCCACTTATTGACTCAGCTGTACTGTGTGATCAAATGGGTTGCACTGTAATTGTGAACTAGAAGCGATCCTAACTCCTATCGTTCCTCAACCACCCAATAAAGTTCCATTGCAGGGAGTAAGACAGGGGGCCTGATTCTGATGCATTATCAATGCCAGAAACAGGAGCACTTTGTGAAAGGGTAGGGAGGGGAGGCGACTGCCATCTGTGTCCTGCTGCATACAGATGCAATGCCACAAACTGGTGGAGGCACACCGGCAGCTTACTCTTCACTTCTGGACATTGCATCATCTCAGCGGTAACTATTCAGTAGTTTGTGACCATCTGTTTCTATTGATTTTTGTAACATTTGCATTGCTGTTCCCATTCTGTGTTATCTTCCCACACCTTTACAGTTAGCATATTAAAGTTATGAGTATGACCCATTGTGACTATTTTTATATGCCAGTTTCAAGACATGCCTTTATGATAGGCTGGCCCAATAGCAGTAGCGTAACCCAAAATGATTAGACCCCCTGCAGAAGGTGAAGAGGGGCCCCTGAGTCTCCCGTATCTCACAGATACTCATTAGACTTGAGTTGAAGGGGGCGTGGCTTGGGCGCCGATGGCGATGGTCGCCTGAGAGCTCGGCTCCGGGACTGAGCCCGGGATTATCCTGTTAATCGGAGGCCGCGGGGCACCCTAGCCCCCGCAAATCGTTGTTCGGCCCGACTGGACCTTACTGAGGCACCTGGCGCAGCCTGGACGGGTGGTGATCCGCCCGAAACTCGAAGTTTGTGGTCCCGAGGAGAGCGACCCAACATGGCGCCCGGACCCCTTTGTCCCCTCGGACGGGACTATTAGACTGGAGGAACGTCGCTGGTTACAGCGTGCCCTCCGCTCTTTTGTCTTCCTGGAAAGTGAGGAACTGGACTTTGACCTGATGAGACTCTGGTATTGGTGATTGCGCCTGGATGGTCGGATGCCCCTACCATAGTGAACCCCGGCACACGGACGCCTGGAGGTCCTGACGGTGGTGCCGACCCCCGACGCGGCACTTGGCTGCATCCCCCGATCGACCCGATCCCATGGGAAGCACAACCCCCTGGCGCCACAAAGTCTCTGGTGGTGTGGGTGGCCCTCGCTCCGGGTCCTCGTCAACCAGACGGGCCTGCCCGGCCTGGCGCCGAGTGTCTCCGCCTCCTCCTCAGTGCTCTCCGACGACACGGTGGTGGCGCGAGCCGAAACTGTGGAGGTCCACCTGGCCTCTGACTCGGAGACCCCGGACAAGGAAGGCCATGGAGACCCGGGAAGTGCTGGTGGCGCGCCGTTGCAGCAACAGTTTGACCGCGTCCTGGAGGCGATTGCGACCACACGCTCGGCCCTTCAGCAGGACATTGCCCAGGTGGCGACGAGCCTGGGCCTCCTTAGGGCGGATCACGGCAAGCTGTCGGACAGGGTCAAAGAAGTGGAAGGCTCGGTGAAAACCTTGGAGCCGGCGCAGCGATCCTTGGCCGCGACAATGAAAGATGCCCTATCCCGGATTTCTGCCCTGGAGCAGCGAGCGGAGGATGCGGAAGGCCGTAACAGGCGCAACAACATCCGAGTGGTAGGCCTGCCGGAGAAGATCGAAGATGGCGACATGGTGGCCTACTTGGAAGCCTGGCTCCCAGACACGGTGGCCCCGGAGGGCTTATCCTCTTTCTACACCCTTGAACGAGCTCATAGAGTCCCAGCAAGGCCACCGCAACAGGGCCGTGCACCGCGTCCGGTGGTGGCGCGCCTCCTGCATTTTCGCGACAGGGACCTCATCCTCAATGCCGCTAGACATAATGGCCCCTTCAAGGTGGAGAACAGCCAGGTGAACATCTTCCCGGACTACACCTATGAAACCCAACGCAGGCGGTTTTCATTCTTGGCGGTCAAGCGCGAGCTCCGGAGCGAGGGCATCCAATACTCGCTCCTATTTCCTGCAAAGCTCCGCATCATTGTCGATGACAAGACTCAATTTTTTGATACCCCGGAGGATGTCTGTAACTGGCTTGAACTCTATAGAGCTGGGAAAGATGGTTTCGCCTCCGCATCTCAGCCAACGGCGGAGCCGGGACAGCGACGGCGATCTAGGAGGATACGGGGTCGCCGGGGCCGGTCGGGCGGCCCTTCAACTGCGGAGACATCGACGGAGCGGAAAGGAGTACTAGAGGTGTTGTCTGCACTGTCTGGTTCACGAGATGATACCATTGCAGAAGAAGAGAACCCTGGTGACGAGGCGGCATCGACGGACTCGGAGGACTCGGTGACAGATAGCATCAGCACACCGGTGATCACGCCAAAATTGGTTGAGGTCCTTCTGGATGGACAGGGTTGACGGGGTGAGCTGCATCCTTTTGGGTGGGGGCCCGTAGCGGGGGTGGCGGGAGCCGATGGTTCAGCATGATCTCCGGAGAAGCGGGGGGTGGGGTGCCTTGCTTTTGCCCCGAGGGTTTCCGTTACTGTTTTGGGCTTGCTTTAGTCCTGGTAGCCAGGGCATCGAGGGCCCACTGCCACCACCCAGCCCGCACCTGGCCCTTAAGGCCTTCCTACGGTGGCGGCCGTAGGATTAGTTGGGGAAGAAGGGTTTTCAGAGGGCATGGTTTGGATGGGAACTAGATGGAGCTATTTGGGTCCTGTTCTGGGGAGGGTGGGTAGGGGTTTGGTTAGCATAAGAGTTGTTGAGTTTTGGTTGGGGGAAATGGCCGCCGTCAGTGCTGGGGTGATTGTTGTTCGCTCTTTGTTGGGACCCAGATGGGGAGACTTTGCACGAACAGTATGGGACAATGGCTGACGTTGCTAATGTGAAGTGTATTACTTGGAACGTGCGGGGGCTTCATACCATGTCTAGGCGGCACAAAGTCCATGCTTATTTAGTGCGTAGGGGAATACAAACGGCGCTGCTGCAGGAGACCCATCTGAACAAGGCGGAAGGGGCGGCGCTACAGCGTAGGTGGAGGGGGCAGGTCTTCTACACGTCGTACTCCGCGTATGCCAGGGGGGCGCTAATTTGGATTAGGGCTGGGGTTCCCTTCCAGGTCACAAACTTAGTGGTAGATCCAGAGGGGCGCTACGTGGCCATCTCGGGCACTCTGGGGGGGAGGGACCTGAACGTTTGCTGTGTATACGCACCTAACATGGACCAGATTGCCTTCCTTTCTAGGTTATCAGGCTCGTTGGCCCACTTTTTCACGGGGCCCCTCCTGCTCGGTGGGGATTTCAATTCGGTAGTGGATGTGGAGACCGATCGCTCGCATCCGCCCCTCCCTGACTCTCCGGTCCGCCGTGTGGCTAAAGGTCGTAGGGACTGGCAGACACGTTGGGGTCTGACGGATATTTGGAGAGCGCAACACCCCGACGCTAGAGACTACTCCTACTTTTCGGGCCTACGCGAGTTGCACGTTAGGTTGGACGGGTTTCTTGGCTCGACTGAACTGGTTTCAGCGGCGATCCGTTCCGAATACTTGACTAGGACCATCTCGGACCATAACCCCCTCCTGCTGGCCCTTCGCTGGTTTCCGGGGGCGCCGGCGGTGCCCACCTGGAAGTTACGTCCTGAGATCCTCGAGGACACTGTATTCAGAGCGGACTTAGGAGATAAGATCGAGGAGTATTTCGCATCCAACAGGGGCACTGCGAGCTCGAGAGCGCTGGAATGGGACGCTTTTAAGGTGGTGGTGAGGGGTTATTGCATCACCAAGAAGGTAGGTATGAGGCGGGTTATCCTCGATGACTTAGACGTGGCTGATCGGAGGCTTTGTGAGTTGGAACTCCGCCGCCCCGGGCACCCTGAACTTCAGGGACGCACGGCAGAGGCGAAGGAGGCGGTGGCGGCAGAGGTCGAGCGGCTGCGCTGCTTCTACTACAAGGCCTATACGGTTCGGTCCCTCGCAGAAGGGGATAGATCGAGCGCATTGCTGGCATGGCTGGCTAACCCTACGCGCCAGACCTCACTGACGACGTCCATGCGCATGGCGGACGGGACCATGGTGCACACTCAACCGGAGATTCTAGGCTGCTACCGGCACTACTACGATCAGCTATATCGCAGTCGTGCTGCCAAAGACCCTGACCTTCTCGAGGACTATCTGAGGCCCCTGGAGCTCCCAGCAGTGGAGCCTGACGTGGCGAAAGCCCTGGGGTCCGATATTGAACTGGGGGAGATCCGCAGCGCCATTTAAAAAGATGGCGCGGAATAAGACCCCGGGTCTAGACGGTCTTCCTGTGGAATTTTACGCGGCCTATGCCGACCTCCTAGCTCCGAGACTGGTGATCGTATATAGAGAGGCGAAGAGGCTTGGCCGACTCCCCGGCTCGATGCGCGAGGCCCTGGTGGTTCCCCTCCTCAAGCCGGGACGGGACTCGGCCGATCCGGCGTCCTACCGTCCCTTATCGATGCTGACGGTCGATTATAAGATTCTGAGCAGCATCTTGGCCTCGAGACTGCTGGGCCACATGAGCTCCCTGGTACATGAAGACCAGGCTGGGTTCATCCCCAAGCGCAACACGACAATGAACATCCGTAGGTTGTTCCGCTTGCTGGGTGAACCGCTTGTGGATGCTCCGTGCCCGGTGGTCCTATCGGTAGATTTAGAGAAGGCATTTGATAGCCTGGAATGGGACTACCTGCACACTGTGTTGCGGCGGTTCGGCCTCGGCGAGGGTTTCATCAGGTGGACCGCGGTCTTGTATACCTCCGTATCGGCCAGGGTTCGGGCGGGTCCGTTAATTTCCTCACAGTACCCGGTAGAAAGAGGCACGAGACAGGGCTGCTCGTTATCCCCACTTCTCTTCGCGCTGGCGGTGGAGCCTCTCGCACTGCTACTCCGATCGGGGGCTCATTACAATGGCTTCTGGACACCTTCGGGCCCGCACCACATTTCGTTATATGCCGACGACCTGTTGCTCTTCCTTGAGGACCCAGTTGTAGCCCTACATGGAGCTGCGACGGCGCTCACGGCGTTTGGGGAGGTCTCGGGCCTACGGGTGAATTGGGCTAAGACATGCCTTTTCCCGGTTCGCAGAGGCACCCCTAGCCCAGTCCTCGATAGAGAGATTAGATGGGAACCTGACTGCTTCAGGTACCTGGGAGTGTATATCTATCATGACCCATCTGACCTCCTGGACGGAAACATTACCAGATGCAGTCGAGCGCTACGGGGTAATATGGACTTCTGGGCTACGCTACCGCTTTCGATGGCGGGACGGGTCGCTCTCCTCAAAATGGTGGCTCTTCCCCGGCTGCTGTATTATTTCCGGGCGCTACCGGTTTGGATCCCGCCAGCCACATTTAGGCTACTACGGTCAATGATAGTCGGATTCCTCTGGGGCTCGGGCCGCCGAAGAGTGGCCCTTAAAACCCTGATGAGGCCGAAAGCCGAGGGTGGGCTCGCGGTGCCGGATTTTGAGAAATACTATCTGGCGGCGCAGCTCCAGACCCTCACCCAGGAGATTGCCAGGGAATTCCGGGGCCCGGAGGACAGGAGA
Organism: Lissotriton vulgaris; assembly: GCF_964263255.1. Taxonomy (NCBI): domain Eukaryota; kingdom Metazoa; phylum Chordata; class Amphibia; order Caudata; family Salamandridae; genus Lissotriton; species Lissotriton vulgaris. The sequence continues at coordinate 1,355,254,750 of NC_141694.1, forward strand.
GGTATGGGGATGGCCAGGCATGTTCTATCCTTCATAGCTCTACGCCAACGTTTGACCTTGCAAGACCTGACGCTGGAGGAGAAGAACCGAGCCCACGCCCGGGGCCAATTGCGAATACCGTATGCGCCTGAAATACCATTAGGGATGTTGACGGCCTTGCCCCATGGTGGTGATTGGTCACGGTTGGCGGACTGGGAGGACGCGGGGCTGCAGTTGGTAAGGGATCTTTATGAGGCTGGGGTGCTCTTGCCCTTTCAGGAGCTCATTGACCGCTTCGAGATTCCCCGCGGAGACTTCCTATTGCACTCGGCCCTGGTCCGAGCGATCCAGGCGCACTGGAAAGGCGGACAGGAGGAACCTCCTACGTCTCCGGTGTGCCAATACGTCATGATGTCTGCGGGCACGGTGAAGGCGGTCACTTGCCTCTACGATAGACTGATCAATGAAGGGCTGACCCCCCTTACGACCTTGAGAGCCCGTTGGGAGGCAGACATAGGCAAGGAGATCTCGGAAACGACCTGGTCTCAACTCGTGCGGCGGGCTTGGAAGGGGACGCGCCACGCCCGTTTTCAGTTGGTCCACTATTATGTACTCCATCGGGCATACCTGACCCCGGCGAAAATCCAACAGTACTTCGCCACGGGCTCGGCAACCTGCCCCAGATGCCCGGCGCCGGAGGCAGACCTCCTCCATATGTTGTGGGCCTGCCCGGGTTTGTCCTCCTACTGGGTGGAAGTGGGGAAGACCCTGACGGAGGTGACGGGGAGACCCCTATCGGTCGATGCGGCGGTGGGACTCTTGCATTGGTTTCCACATACCCCCAAAAACAAAATTTCCAGTAAATTTATTGATTTGGGGCTTCTCTTGGCTAAACGAGAGGTGACCAGGAACTGGAAGGCACGAGCTGGTCCGACTGGGAGCAGGTGGCACAGCGAACTCTTGAAGTGGGCGGCGGGAGAAAGCACGCTGAGATACCAACTAGCTGGGAGACAGCATAACGAAAAAGCACAGGAGGCAGCGCTAGAATGGGAGACACTAGTGCAGGCCCTCAGGGACTATTGCGCCCCCAGCGACTCTGGTAGCGAGAGTGCGGCGCGCCCCGAGTCCCGATAGGCGATTGCGATTTCTGTTTCTGATACTCTCCTCTTGGGTCCTCTCATGAATCCTACTGCGGCTGCTACCATACACTGATGGCGGGGTTGGGTTGGGGAGGGATTTCTTTGGAATTTAGTGTTTTGTGGGAGGGATTTTCTTTTGGGTTTTATGGGCTTGTTTAGAAAAGCAGATGACGGACAGTGGATCATCCGGACCAGCTTTGCTTTCCTGCTGAGCCCCCACTGGATTTTGTCGCCTGACCTTTGGGCTGTGGGCTGAATGATTGTATATGAAAACATGCTGCGGGGGGTAGGTGGGATGCAGTTCATTGATTTTATTGGCTTTATGATGCTGGTCGTATATGTAACATTTTGCTGATTCCTGCAATAAAAATATATTTAAAAAAAAATAAAAAAATTAGACTTGAGTTGAATGGGGTTCCCCTGAAGAGTTGGAGGCCCAAAAAGTGCCTCCGCACCGTAGGTGTTGCCGGGGTCTACATCATGTCTCTGCCCAAAAACACACTAGAGTTTCAGGCTCGATTGTCTAAACATTTAGCAGGACAAAATCATTTTCAGATTCTCAGTCCAATAGTCACCCATACTACTAACAGGTCCAATTAGAGCATTCTTCTCAATCCTGGGGTAATACCTGGGCGAAACAAGACCATTACTGCATCCCCATGATAGATATCTACATCGCAAAACATTTTCATCCCTATCCATCCATCCCTTTTTTGGAAATGGACACAAGTTAGCAATTCAGGTTAAACAACTGCACATTGGCCCAATTTTCTTGGTCGTTCTTCAGGTCAAGATAAAATTAAAAGAAAAAACAAAATTGAGAATAAAAATAATTTGAACACCACTGTGTGAATGTTGCAAGGGCAATTGTTGGTAAAACATAATTTTTACTATTTAAAAAAATGAGAAATAACATGGAGGGCAGACTGTGCCACTAGCTTTGTGACATTTTCGGTACCTTGTTTCACCAGCCTTTTGCAGGTGTTCACCTGTCACAGAACTTTCATAACTCACTGCAGTATTACTACAAATATTATTATCTGATAGCAAGGGTATAAATGAGTGCTAATCAAAAGAAAGCACTTTTTTTGTTACCGGGTGCATCCAATGGGGCACCTAGAATATAATCGCCTAATTTTTAAGACCTTCATGTATGTTTTGAGATGACAAAGTACGGCATGACTGTATTCCCTTTATTGTTACAAAAGTTAGGATCTCTTGCAGTGGAACATTGCTTTAACCTTCTGAATTTCAGTCGCCAACTGAATGACAAGTCAAGAAGACCATCAGAAGTTCAGAGAGTTCAGAATGGATCCACTCAATGCCTGTGGCCTTGGAAGACTTTGAGGCAGCATGTCTGTTGTAATCGCATGTACCAGGGTGGATTTAACTAAGAACTGGGCCGGTGACTCACTAGACAGAGACCAGGACTGACAGGCTATTGCCTAGATGAAAACTAGGAGGAATGGGCTACTTCGAATATGAAACATGGAAGAAGGCAATGTGGTTGATAGAGGCAGTGAACCATCAGCCTGCAACCAACCTAGAAATCACTGAGTACAAACACAAGGGAATAGAATTCAAAGGCTTTCTGTAAAAACATGTCAGTCATGCAAGAATAGTGGCTTGGGGCTGTACCTAGAAAGTCTGTGACCAGTTCCATATTTTGATGGTTGGGAAATTTGTGATGGGGGTGGCATACAATATAAAATGATGACATTCTCCATTCATTCCCAAGATCACACAGGTCCTTTGAACAAATCTCGAGAGTCGTGAACAATCTGTTCACATTGTAAATATTCAGGATATTGTATAACGTTCAATGTGTTCCGTGTCACAGTTTTAGCTTACTTCCCAACCGCCAATTGACTGTGTTAAATTGTCAAAATTATGCCAGCTTATTGACCGGAAAGTGAGATGTTTATGCTACATGAAGAAAAGAGGAGACAAATTCTTTCTTTTTAGAGCTTTTTGGTGAATTTAGTGAGAGAGCCAGACTCATCCTTGACCTTTATTTTAGACCGTTTGCTGGAAATTTTCAGATCTTTAGAAAGGTGAAAACCTTGTTCAGACTTGGTGCAAAATCAAATAAGATATTTTCTCTTCGGATTCACAAAACGTTAACATATCAAATTGAGCACAAGCAAATGTCCTTGGCTAAATTACTTACTGATCTGCAGTTTATGCATTGAAAGCCTCATCATTTCTTTTGGCTGAATGAGTTTTATTTGCAATGTGTGAATTATACTTCACTATTACTAGTGTCCCCTTATCATGAATCAATTTAATGTTGTTTTGGACATATTTCAGCCTATTCAAGGAGTTCTATTTCTCAGTTACCAACTTCAATATCCTTCAACCTCAAGGTTTGCTACATAGGCCTTGAAATGCTGGATCCATGCCAGAATTTTAGAATACCCACTGGCAATGTAAATAATTTCCAGTAAGAGTCATTGTATGTTAAATTATCTTATAGGGATATTCTGAAAAACAGGCATGGATTTGGTGGTCTCTGGCCCACATTTGACAGCACAGTCAGTCCATCATGTTCCACTTTCCCCTTCCTGATCTATTTTAGAACTAAACCAGGTTAGCAGTTAAGGATAAACAATTTCATTTTACACCTAACTTTCCTGAATGTGCTTCACACCAAGACTTGTCATAGACGTAAACAAATAAAGTAAACGAATATGAAAAAAATACCAGGTGGATATTTCAAGGGCAACTGTCAGAAGAAAGACTGATTATTGTTACATCAATATGAATGTATCAGCTTGACTGTTCCAAGTCAAGTCATTATACTTTTATTCGACACATGTATCATAAAAAGTACAAACATGAAATACACACATAATTATAAAAACAGTTCATTATTTAAAAAAAAAGACATATAAGAGTTATGTGGAAAAATTGACTTGATGAGCATTTTTTAAAATCTTAGTCCTAATGATCCAGGCACATGATAAGAACTTTGCAACCCCACAAATAGTAACCATAGAAGAGGTGTCGGAGATAAGAATACGCAAAGCTGATTTGTAATCTCTAACACCAAGAATCTTTAGTACTGGTTTTAACCATTTCTTCCTAGGTAAGATATATGCCTTACAGGCAAAGAAAAAGTGGCCCAATGATTCCTCGGGATTTGTACACCCTGGACACATTGTATCCTCTTCCCTCCTATTGTTCCATCTAGATGTAAAAGTTTTGAGGGGCAATGTTCCATGTCTAAATTTAAGATATAAAGTCCTTTCCCGAGGAATCTGAATGAAGTCCAAAAACAATTCCAGTTTTAGGGTGCATTTATGGGTCAAAAAGGTCTCGGTCAAATGACCCCAGTTTGGGTTCTGTAGCGCCTTGGTCTCTATCCAATCCCAATATAATTTTTTCACCACTTGTTTTGGTGGAGGTGATTGGGATACCCAAGCGTCGCTTAAACCCACACTTGCTACAAGCTTTTTTAATGCATTTAGCCATCTGATTTTGCCTGAGGTGTTTAATTTTAGTATTTCATCTAGCACAAGGGCATAATTAGCTAGTTCGGGGGTCCTCCTCAAACGAACCCAATATAAGAGGGGACGGAGCTGGAGGATGTCCCCAATAGACTTTCTACCCAGGTCTAAAAATAAAGGTTTAAGTGGGGTAGAGGATGGAAGCGACACCAAGTCCCTCATAAACTTGTTCTCTGATCGGACAAGGTCGTTGGTATTCTCATTGCCCCACAGTTCCGAGCCATAAACAGCTGAGGCAATTGCTTTCCCCTCGTAGACTGATAAGGCAGGGGCAACTGGCCTGCTTATAGAGAGGCGTTGGTTTTTTAAAATAGTGCCGGAGACCCTTTTAAGATTTAAAATCATTTTACATATATGGGGTTCCCATTTCAAATGGTTATTAATCCTAACACCAAGATAGTCAAACTCATTGACCACCTCTAAAGGAGATCCATTCAAGGTCAAGTGGATATTCCTATATTTCCTCTTAGCGGTCATGACCATTAGTTTAGTTTTGGTCGTGTTTATTGTAAGTCCCCGTTCCTGACAAAAAACACTAAACTGATCAAGAAGGGTTTGGAGGCCTGTGGGGGTTTTTGATAAGAGGAGGGTGTCGTCGGCAAAGAGGAGGGATGGTGTTTTCTCCCCAGCCACGATGGGGGCATCGGCCGGTGTATCTTGCAGATGTTTCACAACCCCATTTATAAAGAGGGAAAATAAAGTAGGGGCCATCACACACCCCTGCCGCACCCCTCTATTGACAGGTATACTCTTAGTGAGTTGCCCCTGCGCCCCCCAGCGTATCTTTGCATATGTACCCTCATGGAGTTTGATGATAAGATTTAGCAGGTAAGATGGGAAACCCATATCCAGTAGGACATTCCAAAGTTTAACACGGGGTATTACATCAAAAGCCGTTTTGAGGTCAATAAAAGCCAGGTAAAGGCTCCCTCTGGCTATTGACACTGTCTTCCAGAAAACTGCACAGAATCTGAAGACTTGGTCAATGGCCCCAACATTGTTTCTGAATCCGGCCTGAAAGTGGGACAGAATGTTTCCTTCCATAAGCCAGCCCTCAATCCTATTTACAATTACCCTGCCAACTACTTTTTGAATAACATCAATTAGACTAATTGGTCTGTAGTTGGCAGGGTCCTCTCTCTCACCCTTTTTAAAAACGGTAACAACTTCAGCACCCTTCCATGAGTCCAGTACCTGGTGGCCTAAATGAATAAGGTTCAAAACATTTACAATAAAATCAGCCCAAACCAGTGGGTTAGACATCAATAAATCACCCGGTATTCCATCCGGGCCAGGTGCCTTACCCGGTTTTATTTTAAGGATTGCCTCTTGCACCTCACGGGGCGAAAACAGTACATCAGTAGAGCCATCATTCCCATGGACCGTACAATCAGTACCTAGTATAGGGGATACTGGCGCAGCTTCTAAGGAGCCCACGCCGTATAAATTTGAGAAGTGGGAATACCATTGGGACTCAGTAATATGGTTTGGTATGGGCTCAGCGCCTCGTCTATCCATGACGTTGATCAGTTTCCAAAATGCAGTGGCATTTTTCCCATGAGCCGCTTCCTTTAGAGCCTGCCAATGTTCCTCTTCCCAATCTTTTTTGGCTTTCATAATACTAGTGCGATACTCATTTCTAGCTAATCTAGCAGCTGGGGCATCCTTATTTTTAATAGCTAGTGAAATTGCTTTCCTTTTCTCTCTACAGGAGGCGGTGTACCAAGGGTTCCCCTTTTTTTGCGTGCATTTAAACAAATGACATCCCTTGTTTTTTTTTGAGAAAAACCTACTGATCTCCCCTATTAAGTCTTTATACTTAGTTGCCATCACCGACCCCTGAAGCTGGAGTGCAATTTGGTTCACTGGGGCCAGGGCAGATGAGGCAGCCAAAACTAGAACCCTAATATTCTCAAGTGTCCCCTCATTGCACCTAACCACATTCCATTTAATCCTGCGATTACAGTTAGAGGGGACTAGTTCTTTGGTAATCAGCTCATTGTGAACCTCCTCACCACTGTTGTCTCCCCAGAACATACCCATGCAAAGGGGATTATGGTCGCTATCAATCCTCTGGCTGACCTCCATATCAACCAGATTAGCCCATGACCCTACATCCAAAAGGATGTAGTCAATCCGTGACGGGGAACCTAATCGATTGAAGGTCATAGCGCCCATACGATCGGATGTGGTGCGGCCATTTAAGGCACATAGGTCATGTGCAGACACCAGAGCATTCAACTGTATGGTTCGAGCCGACCATTTCTTAATTGGGGCCAGAGATAAGGATGGAATTAACTGATTTCCTGGCTTATTATAACAGCCCAAAAATTCATCCTCATCAAGAGGCTCGAATGTACAATTAAAATCGCCTCCCACTAATACTGAGGATTTAGAAGGGAGGGCAGAAAGCGTGTTGTCTAACAACTCCAGTGTTGGAGACAATTGGCCCCCTGGGAGCCCCCTGGCATAAATACAAAAAAGTTCAAAAGCATTCCTGGCAGACTGCCTTTTAACAGTTATATGTAGAATATCATTACAGGGGACATAATTCACAGTAATTTTACAGTTCAAATCTATCCTGATCCAAATAAGTAAGCCACCCGATGGGCGCCCCCTCCCAAACTGTGTTGCAGGGACAAAATACGTAGAATAGCCCTGTTTGTGTTCTGGCTCCACACACCAGGTTTCCTGGAACATGCAAATATGGAAATCATCTACAAAATTGTTCCAATCCGGGTCAGGCAGGTTTTTCTTTAAGCCGGCTATGTTCCAGGACAAGATTTTAACAAGGGAAGGGGACAGCATAGGTGTATCCATGGCGGCCTGAGTATCAACATCCCCTGACAAGGGGTCTGGAATAGTGCTACCCTGGTCCGGTACTTCCTCCATAGTAGGAACGATAGAACCACTATCTACAGTGGAAAGAACCCCACAACCCCCGCCATCTTCAATGCACTAGGGTGATGGTCAGTCCACTTCTTCCAACCCACTAAATCGATTATAACAAGGGAATAAAGGGTAATTGAGCTGTGGTCCCCACCCTTCTCCATTAAAATGTATATCCCCCTTCCACTGGTGCCCCCTCCTCCTATGGACTAAGTTCCATCCTTCCTCTGCAGGCATTCCCCATTGTTGTGGATTCTGGTATGTACCACCTCTACCCAAGCCTTTCCTAGTTGGCCTCATCCAACTCCATCTAACATCCTCATGGCCCTCCTGCATGTAAAAAAAAGACAGGGGTTTGGCTGCTACCACTGACTTACTATCACAGGGAGGAGTTGAACATATAAATTCTACAAGCCGTGGGTCCTCAAACGTGATAACGACACAATCACCCTTTATACTTTTCTTCTTCCCACCTACCCAAGGTGCCTGTTCGACCATAAGTATGTTCTTGTTTAGGCCGGGTGGTGGAGGGTAATTTTTGTCAAGCCAGTGGCATATTTTACTTGACTGTTCCGTCCTCTAGACACTCTCATTTCATCTAGTAATAATCATTTAAATAATAATAATGACAATATGAATAGAATTATCGATGGGTATCACTGAATTACAGGGATGTTTTCAAGGAGGGGTTCAGAGTAATGTCAAATAGCAAATGAGAGCGTAGCTCGAGTTGTCTATGATGTCACTAAGAACCCAGAGGTATAAAACATCCCCGTAATCCACTTTTTACCCATCTACAATTTTATGTCATGCATGGTCCCCAAAATCATCTGCCCCTTTGACTACTGCGCAGGGGTATAACTGTGCAGGGGGGTAACCAGTTTTATCAACTGTTGTGATGTCTTAGCAAGGAGTTATGACTATCAGAAACTGAAATAAATTATAAAGACTCTCTATGAGAGCCATACATAGCAATTTGTTTTTACATGGTGCTTTAGACCGCAGATGTGCATCTTTAAGCTCTGTAACCACTTCGCTGCAGCGGCTATTCCGCCGCAGCGCTAAGGGGGCGGGGCGGGGCGGCCGTGCGGCGGGCGCATGCTGGTGACGGAACCTCTCAGTCACCAGCCGCGGTTGGGCTGTGCTCATGACGGAGCGGTTCCGTCATGGCCCCACCCGCTCAATGGAACGCCCAGCGCAGGCGCGGAATCCGCACAGCGCTGGCGTGGTGAGCGGGCCATGACGGAACCGCTCCGTCATCAGCACAGCGCAACCGCAGCTGATGACGGAGCGGTTCCGTCATCAGCATCGAAAGAGTTATGTAACAGGTGTTACTATTCCCCAAAGTAAAAAAATCAATTTACTGACCTATGCGGGAATAAAAGTTGAGTATGCCCTGCCAAAGTTGGCGCTCATGCCCTGTAGGCCGTATCGGACTGCAGCAGGAAGTGTTTCAATAAAAGAGCCAACTGGCGGACAATATGCTCCTATTCTTGTTGCAACTTTTTGCTGGCAAGGAACATAAATATATTTGGGCTTGTATCGACATACACGTTATCATGTCAAATCCAAAGGTCATTTCACACCATTCTTTTCAATTTAAATGCTTTGCGCCATTATGAGAAAGTAGGAATTGATTGTTATTCAAAGGGTTGAAGGCAACGAGTGATGGCAAGCGACACGCTTTCATAGCAATTGACAAGAATTAGAAAAGAGTAAAGTCTGTGAAGTCTTGTAGGGAAGAGGAAAGCTGAGCAAGGGGAAATAATCTCAAGTAGAGGATACACTTCCCTTCAATTGACCAGGTATCACAAGACGGTTAATGGTCTGTCGCATTCTCGGTGGACTGAGCAAGCAATGGATGTCTCCTGATACTAGCTAGCGCTACCTTTCATCTCCGTTGCAAAGCATTTATCCACCCTAACATGATCAACTCAGCTGCTTCAACTACTTTTTTAGTTGTGTTCATGAAATAGCAAAAATTGTTCAATAGGTGTTTGATCTCCTATAAAAATAATATTTCCTATAGATAGGGTGTAAATACACTGTCAAACATTTTCACCTCTTGGGCAGGTGCATTGGTCAGAGAAGAGCAGATATCACCTTTCGATAAAGGCCAATTCCATTTGCAATGCACAACTTAAATACTAATTTGATCACATCAACTTTACAAATCATGTGGCCCACATCTTTTAAAGTTTGTGTGGGCACTCATGCAATCCAATGAAGTTTTGCACTGTACACGTGGGCCCACACAATGGTAAGTAATCAGATGGTATGTTTTGCATAGTGCGATTGCTTGCAAAAAAATGTTAGTAAATGTGGGACATTATGTCTCACCTGTGCAATCTCTGGAGTTCCTTCTCTTAGGTTGGAGAACAAAAACTACCCACACACAAGAGAGTGTAAGTACAAGTAGTTACCTATAGCTAGGATGCCAAGAACAATAGTTATTGACTCAATTCACCTATCATTTTGCACGCAGTAGTGGTATGTAGGTGTCCAAAAAGTGCCTTTTGAGAGTGCCAATGACAGATACAATTCGATTCAAATACACCTTATTTCGGTAGTATACCATAAATGAGGTACAAAAAAGAAATATAAAAACAGTCATTAGAAACAACATCAGCATATTAAAAAGATAATAATCATAGCACCACTTTTTAACAATTTCTGTATATGATATGCATGACAATTTCATCAGCACATAAGGGGGAATAAATACTCGTGGAAATGTCAGATGCAGATTTGCAGGTATTTATAGGTGCAGATGTTGTTTACATGAGAGAGAGACCCTATTTCAGAACTTGTTTTGATAGATTTCTTTTTATTATGTCATTAACATACAGAGCAGAAAAGGAGAACGACACATTTAACAAAAAGTCTGAGTAAAAGTAAACTTTGAAATAAAAATAAGAGATTTTAAAGGTCTCAGAATGTAATACCAGGAGGATATTTGAGAGAGATAATTTTTTAACATTCTTAAGTATAGGTTGGGGACGATTAGGAAATTGGTGGTTGACACGGGAGCCCCTGTTGACAATGCGGGAGACAATGCAGAAAGCACACAGAAAGTTATGAAATTGTAGTTTTTATCACATCATCATGAATGTTAAAGACTCCCAAAAAGAACTATGCCCGAAAAAACTTTTTTCAAAGTTGCTTTTTTCATACCCAACCATTAGACCCAAACTATAGACGTAAAGACTCACTTAAAAAGGTAGGTGTAAGTGGTACAGTTAAAATCAAAATACATGAAACACCTTTATGACGGTAAGGGGAAGCAGTTTGTCCACATATAAACAAATTTCCAAAATGGAGCAAGAAAAATAAATTTTACAAATTGACACTAACAGCAGATGTGTGCAATTGCAGGGTTAATACTGACAGAAATAAGTGAGGAAACCTACCACAGTGAAGGTCTATCAGTTTTAAGAATCGCAGAAAATGCCTATTACTAAGCAAATGTTGATGAAAGCCTACGATTGAATAGAATTCCTAACTCGTGAGAGTGAGCCCCTAGTAGAACAGATATCTTTGATATCATGTAGATGCTATTTAATAGGAATAATAGTTGAATGTTAGATCTCTGGAGACATGAGCCCCGCTTTTGGAAATGGCCATGTCTGCTAACACGAGAATGTCAGTAGTAAGACCAGCGGCCTGGATCAATGCCATATCTTCAAGATAACTAAAAATTGCATAAAGTAGTTTCAAGTCAATTAATTGTGGGCCTGATTCCCAAAGTGCCTCTGCACTCAAAGCAGAGGGCCCACAGTCGTGGGGGAGTCTCCACACTCGAAGCGGAATCTCCGTAATGAGAATTATCATTACAAAGATTCTGCCCCACGTGAGGAGACTTCCCCACGACTGCAGGGCCTCCAACACTTTGTGAATCAGATCATGTATGTAGATGTATCTAATGTGGATATCCTACACATACCGCATGTATCTGAGTCTCTGGTGTCTAAGTTTGACTCCGCCACTCTAACGCAATCTTGGTGGTGAGCGATAAAAGCAGGGATATTGTCCTTTAGTGGTTGATGTAGTTACATCCCCAGTCTACAGCAATATTTTCCTATTTCCAGGATTAAGATAACAGGTCCAGCGACTTTCAAATATTCAATTTCTTCTGTGCTGTAGCTGGTTAAGCGAGCACTCTAGAAATTGCCAGCCACAATCAATACCGACTGCGAAGGCTGCTTATGGCACCACACACTGTAACTGCGTAGTATTGATCGGGCCCAAGCATCTCACTACTGCATTGTTTTTCCAGTTCTAATGTAGTAACACAAACGGGAATCTGAGCAATTCATCAAAGCTAACTTAAATATGAGTCAATTAAATCTTTACCAAGGTTTAAAAGATGCTGTTTTGCTATAATCAGGACAAACATGTAAACTGGAGGGGGAGGAGGGGTCCAAATAAGATCGCAAGGACATGATAGATGGAAAATTTTCAGGATATCCACTTGGGATAAATATGCACACAACTAATCTACACATAACAAAACTCATTTACATAGTTAGCAGTTATCCTGAGAACTTGTAATGATTCTAGTCTTTTCAAACCTATATTGGACAACAGTGAACCAATAGATGAACTAGGGAAAGAATATAAATGCTCATATAAAATAAAGCCAAGAATAAGATACTTTTAAGCGCTAATGCCAAAGGAAGCCAGTTGCATGTGGAGAAGTGTAAAATCAACCCCACCTCGAGAGATGTGTTAGGAGTGCATTATAGCCAAATGTAGTCTTCGATCGTATGTATTCTGTGTGACTGATGTTCAAAATGACAGTGGGGGTGTTGCACATTTAAAATATCCTTGTGAGCTAATGAAGTATGTGTTTAGAGACGTTACTGATAGAATTGTGATGCTTAATTAAAATGTTAGTGAAAGTGTTCACAGATAAGAGAAATCGTGATGTGTTTACTAAATGAAAGTTCATGTGCTTAGAAACTCTAATTGAGTAGTTGTGTTACTAATGTATTAAACTAGAGGTAAGTGTTGAGAAACATTTAGGGCCAGATGTAGGTCGCCAAATACCGGTCGGTAACGGCCGATTTCGCCCGTTAACGACCGGTATTTGGAGATTGAAATGTAGGGGCTTTAAATTTTACCGATTCGGTAAATTTACTGATTCGGTAAAATACCGAAATAGTAATTTCCCGAAACGGTAAATCTAGATGTAGGTGGCACTGAAAACAGTGCCACAGGCCCTTAAGAATTCGTTATTTATCACGAAATAATATTTTGTGGTAAATAACAAATTCCAGTGTTCATGCACATCTGTGCATGTACACCTGTGCCATGTGGCACACAGACATGCCCTAAGGGCATGTATGTGTGTCACATGGCACACAAGCCAGAATCAGGGGTACAACAGGGTGTCAAAGTGACACCCTGTCCCCCTTGACAATTCGGTAATTTTACCGAATCAGTATTTACCGATTCGGTAATTGACATTGATTCCTATGGGCCTCAAGGCCCATAGGAATCAATGGCAATTACCAAATCGGTAAATACCGATTCGGTAATTACCGAATCATACAGATTCAGTAAAAATTACTGAATTATTACCTACATCTCATTTACCGAATCTAGAATACTGAATCGGTAAAATTCAGTATTCTAGAGTCGGTAAATGAGATTTACCTACATTGGGCCCTGAGTTATTTGTGTGTAGGATAGTGCATGCAAATTTAACCTGTGCACTTCTTAACTTAGCCTAACTTGTGGACCTGAGATGCATTTGGATTCAAGCTCATGTTTCAGTTTAACATTTAAATTTGTTTTTTTTCTGCAGTAGAAATGTTGCATGTATTTTGTGTTCCCACTGCAAGTGGACAAGGCTTCACTAGTACAGCGAAAAGGACTTTTGTTTTAGGTTGATAGTGCGGCATGTGAAGCGGAACAGGTACGAGGAGAATAATAAAAAATAGAAGGCGAGCCCTCAGAAGGAGACGAGACCAAGGACGGCTGGAGTAACGATTTATGGGAACAGCAAGATGGTGTAAAGGAGTCAATGTGTGCTGATAGTATGGAAATTTACTGAGTACAATTTATGGGACGTGCTTTGGATGTAACTGATGTTATGATGACTTAGGACACCTTGAAGTACAGAGCCCTGATTTTGTTAAAGTGGCTTTATGGTACTTGACTCATGTTGGAGCTTCTTTTACAGAGGACTTTGACGGGTGGCACCCTTCTTTTTCTATTTCTTTCTTACCTTAATCTTGCCCTGGTTTAGGGTTCCGCTTTGAAAGTAAGGTAGAGCAGTGATAGACAGGGGGATCAGATGAAATCTGATGCAGTGCTCGGTTTCCTTATTACTTATATAGCAATAATCAAATTAGCTGTTTTCTTTTTGTTATATAGAGTGAATCGCTTTCGAAAATTTGGCTTCATACTATTTGTATTGCATTTCTATACAATAATGCTCAGGCTAGTTTATAATAATTTGTTTTTAAATTGGACTCTGGAATTAAACCTACTAACTCGAGACTTGGTGTCGAACTGAGTTATTGTGTAACTAAATTAGCTACATTGTACTTGGAAATTGAAAAGAAGTGTTTCCCTTACCTCTCATGTTGCACAGCAAGATCGTCGACTAAGTGATACTGTGCCAGCCTCTGATAGAGAAGGGATGAAGGATCAAAACAGCGGGAACAGTGCAGGTCAGAAGTGTCAAATGTTGGCCCAAGGGACTCATATCTATGGAAGATTTGCAGGATTTCCACATAAGATAACTTTACAAGATATGTTCATATGTTGCTGCCAAAGGGGGACATGTCAGCTTTTGGTAGAGAAGGGATGAAGGCTCAAAGCAGAGGGAGCGGTGCAGCACAGAAATGTCAAATGTAGGCTCAGGGGACTGAGATCCATGGAAGATGTCCATGGTTTTCACAAAAGATAACTTTAAATACAGTGAATTGAAATGGAACCAAATATCATATTCAGTTGTCATCATGAAGACTTGACATGGATCAGACCCTCTGGGAACAACCCTTTCCACACTTAGGGGCCTATTAGGATGACGGGCGGACTTTGTACGCCCGTCATCCTAGCGTGGATTGGGACCGCCCGCCATAAGGGTGGGGGTCCTGTGGGGGGTATTAGGATGTGCCCGCCACAGTGGCGGGCACATCCTGCATTTTTAGCATTGTGGCAGGCGGTGCTCTCAGCACCACCCGCCAGAATGCTAAAAATGCATTTCAGCATTTGCATAAACAAAGCGGCAGGCACCGCGGCAGGCACCGTGCGGTGCCTGCCGCTTTGTTTATGCAAATGAAGTAGGGTACCACAGGTACCCCCCTTGTGCAACCCCAACCCCTCCTTCACTCTGGGGGCCCGCATGGGGCCCCCAGAGTGAAGACCGCATGCCTTTCCGTGGCGGCATTGCCCCCACGGAAAGGCATGTCTGAAACCCATGCTAATATGGCTGGCAGTGTCTAATAGACACCGCCGCCATATTAAACATTTTCCGCTCCGGCCGCAAGGCGACCGGGGCGGAAAAGCAGCGGACGGTCTTTCCGTTTGCTGCGGTCCCCCCAACATCATAATGGGCCCCTTAGTGTGGCAATGCTTTCCTTGTTTCATTGTGGTTATGTGAATAAACAACAATAAAATAATAATACCAATGATAATATTAAATACTCCTTACTTAAATAGTGCTAGCTGCCGCAGGTGTGCTACTTCATGGTACTGTAAAGGGCAAGTGTTCAATTTTCCCAAATCAGCTGGACTAAATTAGCTGACCTTTGAATGATGAATTGCTGCATTCGCCATAACGAGACAGAACTGCGAACAAATCGAGGTTAGCAGCGGGTGCTGAACTCACTGGGTATCCCATCTACCATACCGTCTGGACCGATGACAAGAAAGGCCCTATCTATCAATGTAAGCATGTGAAACTGACCTATTAATGTCACTAGAAGCCATTGCATACGTGTGCAGGTGAAATCAGCATGCCATTTTCTTTGTGATATCAAAACATCGGGCCCTATTATACTAAACACGGTGCATTGCTGCAGATTTGATCTTTCAGGTAAGGGTCACATTGATATATAAGCTTTACATAAATATATGCGATTACATTTAATAGCTTGAGAAATAGAATTTATTATGCAGAAAGTCCACATTTGCCCAAGGGCTACTGGATCTGAAAATGTTTGAAAGTAAAGAAAAGAGCCACGCGGGAAAGGAAGTGCCTAAGATCAAAAATGTTTTTCACTCCACTTCTATACCATGTACCATGTTGAGTGGTGGTCCCTTCAGCCCTCATTATAAGCGTCCAAGAACACAGGGCTACAACAATTTCCCCGTCTGCGCAGATACCAATGCTGGGGGTACGGATGGCAATGGGAGGTGTTTTGGGGTGGATGAGTGAAAGCGGGGGGGGACCACCCCTATACAAGTGGAACCCTGAAAATCAACTAAAAAAATGAAAACATTTCCAGGCAAATCAATCATTATGGGTCTTATTCCCATTAGTTCCTCATTTGCGCCCAGACTTTAACCCAGAGATTTCCGGCTGAAACTGAACAGATGTATAGTGTTCCTGAAGGGTCTAGTAACTGCAGTTATTGGCCCCATCGAGATTAAGTGCCCACTCGTTATGAGGGCGTTAGTGGCAAAACGGAAGCAGAAGGGTTAAATCCAGGCAACAAGATAACATTTCGATGCTGAAAATGACCAAAGGGATTTTAAAAATGGCTATTTAATGTACTGACATGCATGTCAGCGGAGGCCCTATGGGCAGTGTCACAAAATTACAGCAATCTAGGCAATTGGAGATAAAGGACATATACACTGCATCTATTTCTGAAAACCTCCATAGTCTGAATGTTCCTCGGTAAAATGATGACTTTGTTTCTCTGTCAGTCACAACTCATCGACAGCTGATGATCTGCAAGAACAATTACCCTGTAGCCCCTGGGTTAGACAAACTGTTCATTTGCACATCTTTCCACGCTTTACTCTATATGGAAAACATTTTTCCAAGTGGACAATTAGTTTTTTCTACCAATCATTTGACGTTTAAGGTGCTCTACTACAGTCATTGACCATGTATCACTTGCGTCTATTTCAGTTAGGCTTCAGTTTAAAAGTACAACAGGCATGGGAAAAGTCACAGTCGTTGTTTACGGACACACAGAAACTCACAACTTGTGGATGATCACCTCAGTGGCTGTGAACACCGTTTCCGGTCAACAACTCACATGATGTGTGTAAAATGTGCCCATCTGCTGGATACCATGCAGTTGCAAATGTAATCCACAGATCCTGGTCAATGAGCCATGATCCGTGATTGGCAGGTGCGGATGGAGTGCAAACCCGTTCCGTTTAAGAAACATGTCCTCTAGTATATTTGTTGCTCCAAGTCAGCCATCCAGAATGTATAGGATTAGGAAAAATTAGAATATGTTTTCTGGTTCCTTTTCCCCTTCATGGAAAAATAATTTTTCATAAAATGTCTTCCCCCTCAACCCCCCCCCCCCCCCCCCCCCAATGAAACTGGGGAATTCGGTGCACTTGCCCACATTTACCTTACCACACTATCAAGTCTTTTAGGCAGAAGTTTAAAAGTATTAGACTTTCTAAGAGTCATAGCAACTGTATGTAAATATCCACTAAGCTATTGTTAAGGCCCCTTCCATCAAGAAGGTCCTTAAAAATGGGTATATTGGCCCTCACCGACACGCCACGTGCAAGTGAAGCCCAGTGTCAACTTTCTGACATAACCAGAAGCTAAATGTATACCTTGAATACCCCCCACATAGCCACAACCCTTTCTCTGTTCACAACTCTCGCAGCACCATTCCAGAGGTACTCTCATTGAAACCTACCAGATTTAAGTTTGACAGCATAACTTGCAAATTTCACACACACCTCGCTGACATTCCGTAGTTGTAGCAGCCATCTCAGCACCTACATTCGCACGTCTTGTATTGTCATGAATTCTATTCACAAGTGTAAAAAAAAACTACAAGCAGCAAAAGGTTTTGTAAACTGAGCAAACCATGTATATCCTGAACTCTGACAACAAATATTAAGTATGAACACAATTACATAGTTTGAAATTGCCATCTGAAGACATGAAATCTGAGACTAGGCAAAGATCAGAGTGAAGTAGGTTTTAAAAAGAAAAGTGCACGAATTAACACACTGGGGTGCTTGATGTCGTGACGGAGAGGTTGGGATCCGACAGTGTGGGCGACTGACAGTAGGGCAGTAGGACCCTGTGGGTCCTCAGGCAGAGTGACCAGGTCACCGGACACCAGATCCGGTGGCAGGGACAGGAAGGGGACGGACAATGACCAGGACAGAGACGTGGACGGACGTGGGGACGAGCAACTGTATGATGTGATAATAAAGAAGAGTTAAACTAACCTGTGTCCTGTGTATGGTGTACACCCCTGCACACAGCAAGGACACGACAACTGGCGACGAGGGAAGAAACGATCGTCACGACGTGCGAGGAAAATCGTCGTGTGTGGATTAGCATCATGGAAACATCAAGGTGACGCCAGGAGCTACACGGGAGCCCACCCCGATCAGCGTCCTACAGAGTGACAAAGCGCGGTAAGGAGCGCTCAGGAGCAGCGGAGCAGCGTTAGTGCCGAGCAAAGTTGCGAGGAGATCGCGCTCGCGCATTTAAACGCGAAGTCTCGTGAGACGTGGAAATCCCGGCGGCCATC
The DNA here is from genome assembly GCF_964263255.1 of Lissotriton vulgaris. NCBI lineage: Eukaryota > Metazoa > Chordata > Amphibia > Caudata > Salamandridae > Lissotriton > Lissotriton vulgaris. The sequence continues at coordinate 1,355,272,969 of NC_141694.1, forward strand.
TTTGGATCAGGCAGAATAAGCCAATGGGAGCACAGCAATAACGTGGCGGCCATTTTGAAGTCAGGAAAGTGAGATTTAGAGCGCGAAATCTCGCGAGAACAAGGGGCGGCCATTTTAGATGGGACAAAAGCACTAATAGCAAGAAGAAAAGGACAGCGGCCATTGCAAGGGCAGGCAAGAAAAGAAAAGAGCAGAAAACAAAGAAAAGTGAAGAATAAAGGGGAGAAAACAAAGAGAGATCGCCCAAAAGCAAAGAATAACTAACATATCAAGAAGAAGAAAATGAATAGGAGGCACAACAAAGAGTGTCACAGTAACAGGAATACTACAAAAGACCAGAAAGGACAAGAAAAAGAAAACAAAAGGACAAGAAAAACATAGAGAAGGATAAGAATAACAGAAAGAGAAAGAAGAAGAAAAAAAAAAAAATAAATAAATAAATAAAAGGACAAGGAAAAAGGGGACACAAGAGAAAAGAAAGTAGAAAAAGTTAAATCAAAGCACAACACAAGAAGAAGAAGAAGACGAGAAAGACGATAAAAGGTAAACAAGAAGACAGAACATACAAATCGACAAAGAGAAAAGAAGAAAATAAAGAGGAAGAAAGAAGATAAAGAGATAAGAAGAAAATAAAGAAGAAGAAAGAAGATAAAGAGATAAGAAGAAAATAAAGAGAAAAGAAGAAGAAAAGAAGAAAGAAGATAAAGAGATAAGAAGAAAATATAGAGAAAAGAAAAAAAAAAGATAGAGAGAAAAGAAGAAAATAAAGAGGAAGAAAGAAGATAAAGAGATAAGAAGAAAATAAAGAAGAAGAAAGAAGATAAAGAGATAAGAAGAAAATAAAGAGAAAAGAGAAAGAGAAAGGAAGAGAGAAAAGAGGACAAAGAGAAAAAACTAAAGGAAAGACATAAATATAAGAATAAGACGCAGGAAGGATGCAAATATAAGAAAACAAGGAAATAAAGAAGAAGAAGACTAGAAAAGCCCAGAAGAGGCCGAATAAGAAAAGAAAAAAGGACGAATAAGAAAGAAGTAAGAATAAAGGAAAAGCCAGAGATAAGGCCAAATAGAGGAAAAGACAGAAAAAGAGAAATAACAAAGTAAAGAGGGACAAAGATCACCAAAGAAACAGAAAAGAGAAAAGGAGAACATAGAAGAAAAGAAAACAAAAGGAAAGACACAAAGAAAATAAAATGGGTAAAAAGGAGCAACGTGACAGGACTTTGGCGCAGGAGAAACAGCAACAAAAGGAAAGGACAAAGACATACAATGAGCAGAGCGGACAGGCGCCACCAAGGAAGATCAAGGCAAGAGACACCGCACGGCCAGGACCAAAGGTGGTGAGACAGAAAGAAACAATATCGATATTAAGACAACCGGTTCTCCAAAGATTCACTGGCGGTGACGAAAGTGAAAGGATTGATGATAATGGCTGTCTCCGACCGACAACAAACAACAAGGAAAAGATAGCGTGTCAAGGAGCTAAAGGCGGATGAAGAAGAAATGGCAGCGGCAACTGCAGCCACATAGAAGGAGGAAGATAGAGGACAAGGAAGCGATGGAGACACTAGATCACGAAGGACATTCAGTAAATAACAGAGACTCATTGAAGAGATGTAGAGTGACAAGCTCTCTCTCTCTCTCTCTCTCTCTCTCTCTCTCTCTCTCATTCTTTCACCTTCATCAATATAACTGTGAATGAGGACTATGATAAATGTGTCACGAACTTTTGTTTGCAACAAGGGGGGAGATGTCGTGACGGAGAGGTTGGGATCCGACAGTGTGGGCGACTGACAGTAGGGCAGTAGGACCCTGTGGGTCCTCAGGCAGAGTGACCAGGTCACCGGACACCAGATCCGGTGGCAGGGACAGGAAGGGGACGGACAATGACCAGGACAGAGACGTGGACGGACGTGGGGACGAGCAACTGCATGATGTGATAATAAAGAAGAGTTAAACTGACCTGTGTCCTGTGTATGGTGTACACCCCTGCACACAGCAAGGACACGACACTTATAGTTAACTACAATTATGTAAATGAATTTGAACCAGGCACGCTTTCACCAGATGTTTTCTATTTAGGATATATTTTGGAGAGACAGTAACACTTTTGTGACCCACACTCACAGAGCGAATGTACAGGTTTCTCCAGTAAGTAGGTCGTGAGCTACCGGTAGCTCTCCAGCTTAGCTCTCCTGTGTGCAGCCCAGCCTACTAAATTAGAAGTGTTTGCTTGGCTGAAGTTATATATGTATACCAGAAGTATAAAGTGTGTATTGGATGCAAAAATGTGTGTATTTTAAGAACTCATAGTCTACTGTTTGTAGAAAATGGTTACATTTCCAAAAATATATTGTAAGCTGATATTTGAGTAATAAATCAAGTGGAGCTATGGAGACTTATTACTAACATTATTACCTTGGTGCCAGGGGCAGTAAAGCTATGCAGTTATGTATTACCTATGTAAAGGCATCCCAAATTAGAAGGCTTTATTAACATTATTGCTGGCAACACTCCATGGTGCACTGAGGTAATCCTGCTTGTGGGGTCGCTAATGTAATTTTGTCTGATGTGGTCACTGTTACAGCAGTAATACTATCAGTAGATCTGGATTCTTTTCACTGAACTTAAGTAGCTCTTTCTGCAAAAAAGTTTGTGGAGACTCCTGGCATAGAGCATGAGCGTGGTTTTAATATATCAATAAGTGCACATGAACCTAGTTACAGAAAACAAATTCAGGAAATTAATATTGTGAATTACAATATATTATTCAGAGCAGGCTGACCCAAAAGAAGTAGGCCCAGGCCCTCCATTTCTCAAGGTGAAGCCTGATCTCACCTGAACAACAAAACAAGGAGTCAAGGGTTGGAAAACCTCTCATTCAGCAAACAGTGCATCACCCAGCAGAGAAGATTCATTGTTTATTGTAACTACTTACATTTGAAAACACGAGTTTACACAATGTGGATTTTAAAGATGCCAAGGATTCCTTTGGAATTCCAGTGAATTCGCTACAATCATTCCCAGAGTACTAATGCCTAAATCACCATTCAAAAGTCAAATTCAGCTACAGCTTTATTCTTAAAAATAAATGTAACCCCGCAATTTCTTTAATTTTTGCAGTTTTATAAAAGGCAAACTTGGTCCAAGGACATTGAAGCTCTTTATACCAGCATTAGTTACATTACACAAGGTCAGCTTCATTTTTATGTTTATTTTTAAATTTAGGCACAGGCAGCTTAAGTGTTTCATCCAGAATCAAAGGATGTTGAGCAGACACCCGGACCTGGTGCCCCAGTTTCAAAGTCGTACAAAAGGGGGTGGTGATGGACGGAGCATCTGAAGCAATCAAACACTCACACCCAGTCAAAAGATCTGGGTTTAATCCATCACCGTTCTTTAGCCCACTCTGCCACCCCAGTTCAGACATGGCCATATGCAAATCAGTCTGACCCTGTGCCTCATGGGAACAGTCTAGCCCCGAACTGCCAAGCCATGCCTTCCCTGGACCGGAAACAAGCTTCGTAGGACCGGTTTCTGGCATTCCAGCCGTCTTCAGCCAGGCTTGCTTGAATCCACGTCTGAGCATACCCTGCCAACTTCTGGTGAACAAAGCGGTACAAAAGGAGGTGGTGATGGACGGAGCATCTGAACCAATCAAACACCCACACCCACTCAAAAGATCTGGGTTTAATCCATCACCGTTCTTTAGCCCACTCTGCCACCCCAGTTCAGACATGGCCATATGCAAATCATATTGTTGTGCCTAAGACATTATTTTAAAGCTTTGCTGTTTGGAATAGTCTCAAGTGTCAGACTTGTAGGAGTGAAATGGTTAGTAACTGTGTGTGTACTGCCCTAGCACTTTTTTTTTTTTTTTACAAATTAAGCACTGACAATGATGTAGGGGAGAGCATTTGTCCACTCGGAAAAAAGATTTGCAGACAATCTTCCGGAGTAAAGGGCTCATTTGTGGTTTGTTGATCAGACCACCAAACTGCTAGGGTGGTGGAAGCAGCCTGCAAGAGGATGTGGCGTTGCAGCAAGAGCTGCCGACTTTGGAACTGGGGAATAGGTCCGAGTCTTGGCATCGACTCATCATCCCGTGATTCTAGCAAATCGTTTAATCTCCATGTAACTACAAAAAAAATTAATGTGACCTTGTGTAATGTAATTGGTGCTCATGTAAAGCGCTCCAATACCTTTTGGTAAAAAAGAAAAAAAAACTTGTGGCAGACGGCTTGCCAAATCTACAGTTTCACATCTGTTTGTGGAGAAATGTTTTTCCCAGAGTGCTCCTACTGACACCGGTACAGCACTTTCAGCATAAATGTCCTATAGTGGCCTGAAGGGCCACTATAGCGGGAAGTCGCTCCCTAACATTCATCTACTTTTATAGAAACAAACCTCTGAAGTGGTTTTCTTTCTGTAAACCAAAAAACAATGTCCTTGACACTCAGAGCTTTCTCCCTGCACACGAAGAACATTGTCATTTTCTGTTTGCTACCACAATGCCTGTCATGGCAGTTGTGAAGAGTAAACATCACCATTGAACGGTCAGGTCGTCCCAGTACTTAATCTGTAAATCAATAAGTGCCAGGGCCTTGTGAGGAGACCGCAGCAGCTTGCACCGCCCAATTCAGACTTTTAATACATAAAAAATGAGTAATAACCTGCCACCCAAGTTATTTTTCTTGCTTTGGGTGGCAGATATTAGTAATATGAATGTATATACATTTTTTTTAACTGTTGTGTTCATCACAAAATTGGAAAACAGCGCCACCAGGCTGTCTTGAGTCCCGGTGTTGACAATTAATTGCGGGGACAAGCACCGGAACCCACTGGCTCAAATGAAGCACTGGGTAGTCCGAAGCTCTGAAGCCTGTGACGTACAGGCCTCGAGCAGGTCATTTTCAACAGTGGAGTCAGGGCCCGAGTCGGTGGACGGCGTCCCCCACTTATTTTACCGGGGGGACAACGTCCCCCCTGCAAAATAGCTGGACTTCACTCTTTGGCCTCTCTGGGACGAGGAGCTCGGCACCTTTCATGACGTCACTTCCTGTCGCTGCCAAACAGCTGGACTTCACTCGTTGGCCTCTCTGGGACGAAGAGCTCTGCACCTTTCATGACGTCACTTCCTGTTGTGACGTCACGTCCGGGGACAGCGTCCCCCCACTTCTTTTTTTACGACTTGTGCCCTGAGTGGCGTCAAATGAGGCTTTGCGGTGGGGGACTACTCCGCTAACAAATATGGCGTGGGTACAGTGAGCATGGTGGCACTAAACGTCCACCGGTTTAGGGCGGGCTTCCAGCGTTTGCCAACCCCTCTAAATCACCTCCTACGTATCCAGGAGTATGCATGGAAATGTATGACTTGTATAGAATTAAATACGTATATCTGGAGAAATTGAGAATCGACGGAACATCTATGTAAACCATACCAAGGAATGGACGATGTGTAGATTTGTGACATTTGCCAGAATCTTTGTCCATCGACTCCTAAACATTAATCCTGTTTGCCACCGTGTGCATCGGATTTAATTGTATCACTGCAAAAATGGACTACCCATTAAGTCTACAATAATATGGTAATTTGAATAGGAATTGCTCATTGAGAAGCCTCCTAAATTGAAATGTTGATCCTGCACAGGTATTTCTCTCAACAAAATGTGTGCGCTATTTAGAATTCACGGGGCTGCGTGCACCATTTGTGGCATTCTACGGCGTTAATGAGGCAATATATCATTAATCTCCATAGCAACCCCCGCGCCATTGTATTGGAATTTTTCCAATGTAAAAGCCTTTCGTGTCACAGCCTCGACAACTACTTATGGGGACCCTCGCGGATCTAAATGTGTTCTCACAGCCCGACCTTTTCTCAGTGCAGATTACAATGAATTATGGTGTGTTTGCCCCAAGCCATAATTGGGAGAAAGGTCATATATGGCTTCCTACGTAGCAGTATAATGTAACTTTTCATTTAAAATAACAGAACTGCCATTAACCTAAGCATGAAGGTGATGGTGGCACAAAGGTTCAGGTACTTCCTTCCTAGATTTAAATGTTATCAATGACGCAGAATTCACTTTCGCATTTCTCCAACATGAGATTTGCAGATAAAATGTCCGGAAAGAGCGAGGTCGGGAAAGAGGCTGTTATGAATATGTATGTGTGCACTGCCCAATCAGAAATTACAGATTCAGTTTAGACAAAAAATCAAGGGGGCATATTATCAAGGGGGTTTATCTCCGCTTTTTTGGCTTTAAAAGCCAAGAAAGTGGAGATAAAATTATCCAGGGCCACCATGAGCCATTATCCAGTGTTTCAAGGAAACACTCCTCAGATTACTTTCTGGACCTTCAGAAGGTTAGAAGTCTGAGACCTGAAAAAAGCCCTGAAGGACTGAACTTGCTCCCTCATGTACCTGGACAAATAAGTGAACTCCAAGGGTCAGTTGGCTGACCTTCTGTAAGGAGCTACAAGAGGTGTTTTTCCTGCAGTGACCAGTTGACCAGTACCAACTGGATCGGGACTGTACCTTGCTGGTTGCCTCTGCTGTAGTTAGTCCAGGCCCCCAAATGCTGTCCCGTAGGTTCCAGAAGCCTTAGAAGTAACCTAGGCAGCTGTTCCTGAAACCCTGAAAAATTGGGACTTTGAAAGTTTTTGAACTTCCAACACCTCCGGAGCTATCAGATGGGCATCGGGAAAGGTGTATGATGTTGATGTAACTTCATGGGTTACAGCTTCAGGCTTGTCCCTTTGGAGGATTCTAAACTCTCAAATCTTTGACCGAGATGCCCCTGCTTGATGTATCCAACCTGCGCTGCATGGATACTGCAAAAATACGTTACACATTGCCCAAAGTTAAGCCTGTCTATGTTGTACCATAACTGCGAGGGGATTGAGCTCAGGTAAATTTAGTGACTTGGGGGTCACCTTGGTAAGTTAGTGTTATTATTCCTCAAGAATGGTGTGAGAAATTGAGTTGTTGGTTGACTGAGGTGTGAGCCCTGATGAAGCATCAACCACAGTCCTCGTCAGGGTGAGGTACAAGCCAACCCCAAATTAACCTGTGCTCAACCCTCTGGTAGTTTGCCACATAGCAAACAGGCTTAAATTAGAGGCAATAAATAAATTATTTGTGTAACACCTCAAACATTGATAAAGTGAAAGCACCACACAAAAAGCATCCCACACCACGTTAGAAAAATAGAACTTTCTTTAATAAATAAAACAAGACCAAAACAAAAAACATCCAATCAGTAAGACCGACTATATGCAATTTTAAAGACTTGAGAGAAAATAGCACCAAAAAGCACAAAGCACCAACTGTGGATATATAAGCCCAGCAAGAAAGAAGTCCGACAAAACAGGAGGACTGAAGGCCAAACATTGGTGGAAGACCACACCAAGGATGACAGGTCTAACAAATGGTGACTGCTCACCTCAAATAATAATTCACTTCCTTACAGACATGATATATAGTTGGGTGGTATCCTCAGATTTCTGGAGTAAATTCTAAATCAGGAGGATGGTCCATCAAATGCATTTTTTCTGCCATACTATCCCTGTTGTGTGGGTAAATCCACTAGCAGAATCTGTTACGGATATAGCACTTCCCCCCAAAATCGGAGAGATTGCCATTACCATTCATCTTTAAATCAGTCCCCTAAAATATGAGTAGGAAAGAGGGCCTATAAAAAGGTGTCAAGTTACTGGAGGACAATTGAAGAAAAAGGCATGTCAGAGTTGACGGGTGTAGGAAAGTAGGATCTGCTTCTTATGGTTACCCCCACATTTTGGTTAATGTTACAATGTTTTTGACTAGTCTGACTGGGATCCTACTAATCAGGACCCCAGTCTATCTGCTTTCTCCCTAAAATGTTATAAATGTACTTAGGTACACTCCAGATTGGATACTGGGGTGCCCTTGTCAGTCCCTAGTATATGGTACACATGTACCAGGGTATAGGTACTCCAGAGGCCTCCCATGGGCTGAAGCATGTATTATGCCTCTCATGAGAGGCCATGCAAATTGGAACTACAGGCCTGCCATTGCAGCCTGTGTAAGATGGTGCATGCAACACTTACATTATATATAGGTTTACTATATCTATAGGTCACTATACTTAAAACCTATCAGTCACCCCTCTAGCAAGCCTTGACAATCCTGAAGGCAGAGTGCTGGGTTTTACATGAGAGGGTGTCCCTGCATGAGCAGAGCACCCCTGCAGCCTTCGGAGAACATTCTTCCGGGCTGTCGGTGACGCAGCCAGACATATAGGTAGAGGTGCGTTATATGCTCACGTAAAATGCTATCTCGAAAACAGCTGCAACAAAACATGTTGTATTTGGTATCAAACACCTTGAAATCACACCTCCACACCAGTAACCGGTGTGGGGGGTATGATTCCATCCTTCTGAAGTAAGCTTCGTGGGGTCCCTGGTCATCCTGGTACCAGCCTTCTCAAGCTAGACAGCACAAAACGGTTGCTGCCGACCAGAGACACATTTCTGCCCTCCTGTTGCTGAGCCAAGCTCGAGCAGGGGAAGGAAGGACAATAGGCACGCTGTCACAGAGAGGTGTGACCACCTCCCAGACAGGATTTATTGTATTGGTGCTGGGTGGGTGCACTTCCAAAGTGCCTTAAAGTCTGCATCTGAGGCACACTTGGTCTCCCTGTACATAGTCTAGTTCAAACCAGTCCTGGGAGCTGTAAGCTCCTGCTCTGTCACGAAACTGGACAAAGGACATGGGAGTATCCTCCCCACTGTCCTGACCCTCCCCTGGGAGGGTCCCCTAAATCTGTCCCACCCACTCCCATGGGTACAAAAGGGCTTACCTGGCTGTGTGATGCCTAGATTTGATGTGGACAAGATACTGAACACGAAACCACTGATCTTTGACCGTTTGGACACTTTGGACTTCGACTGGGCCCGACTTCGTCTCCCTCTCTGTCCAAAGCATTGTCTGTGCCTGTGTGACATACAGGCTCTGTGCAGGACCTGTGGGGCGTCAAGGACAACTGAAGTTATCTCCCTTGGAGTGAAGGAGTCACTCCCCTGCATTCGCAGGCACCGTAACTCAACTGACTGGGCTGCTGATCCTGAGCTCCTGCAGACTCTCAAGGTTCCAGCAACACAAGAGGTGGGTCACAATGTCACTTGAGGTCGAGCTGCCCTCTCACCAAGTCTAAGGTCAGTAACCCTTGTGGGGGCCGCATAACCCCAACCCCTGTGCACCGAGTACTATTGTGAGTGCATAGGATTGTTGGCATTCCCCAACTAAGAGCATTGGGCCATCAATAGCCTCAACTACTGCACACATTTCTTACAAAGGACTTTGGCCTCCTAACACTCCGTGTCCTGCAAGCTGTGACATTGTGAAACTGCTAGAGGTCCCCTTGTGACTGCTGTGTCTTCAACCTGTGGGTTCATTTAAGGGACAACACTGCTTTTCTTGGGCTCCCTGGTTGCTCCAGGCCAGCCCGACTCTCCTTGCTGTGGTGAGTCTCCTGGTCCTTGCTGGGTCTGACAGTAAGCTTACTCGACCTTCTTCATGGGTTGCCGCTGCCAAGGCTTGTTGGTACTCCCGCCGGACACCGACCCCTCAGAACTCAACATCCTTTGTATACGGCTCCTGGTCATCCGCAACGTCTCCTGGTCCCCGTGGCTACAGAGACAAGGTCTCCATCTTCACACCTGAAGCACCCGACATCGGTGGGCATTCGTCTACCAAGTCCCTGGTCACTCCTGAGTGACCCAGACTCTGTCCCCTCTGCTTTCAGGTTCCTTCCATCAAGAATACACCTGTAGGTTCCACCGGACACTTTTCTTCTTACCAGCAGTGGCATTTCTTTGAAGATTCCCATTGAGATCGACAACGGTTTCTGACTCCTCTTCAGCCATATACACCCGGCATCCCTGGGATAGGTAACTCTGGTACTTCGGTATCCATGGGTGGGGTGGCTCTCCAACCTTCTATGTTCTAAAGGGTTTCTTCGTAACCCACCGGGAAGGGTACTTAAACTTTAAAATTACAATGCGTCTCTCCAATTGAATTGTACGTAGCACGTGGTTATGTTCTCACACTGCACCCATCCTCCGTGGGGTATCTCCTTACTCACCATGGCTGGTTCTATGGGGTCCCAGCTATTATACAACCTCTAGACACTGTCTTGACTTGAGTCGTGGTTCTTATACCACTATTTTAGTGTATGGTTTGGTCTCCCCCTGGAGTCCACTGTGTATTAATGCTACTTACGATTGTTTCTGTGCTATAGTATTGTGTGCTTTGTGTCTATCTGCATGTAGCAGATACTGTGAGGTATTTAAAGTTTGTTATAATAATAAATACATATTTTTATAACTACTGTGTGGTTCTGCTTTCTTTTAACCAATACAATATGGTTGCATTCTGGCAAAACAAGCTGCTTAACATTCCTTCAAGACTAAGCCTGGCGGCTGCTCTCCACAGCTACCACTTAGATAGCTTTCTAAGGTTATCTTTGATCTCTTAAATCACTATAAGGGTTGTTTGGACAGGTGCAAGGTGTCCACTGTTTGTCACTTTAATTAGTGGACATCATAGACCAGGCCAACTTCTCACAACGAATTTCAAGCTTGAAGACCTGAAACCAGGCAAGGCAGTGTTGAATGTGATTCAAAACCTGGAGTTTCTGTTCATTGAACACAACACAACTCGAATTGTTGGCTTCTGATGACACTAGTTGGAAGTGCTTGACTTGAACACCGGCTCTATGGAGAAAGGCTTGGTGCTTGGATGATTCAGTGGTGCCCAAACGTTGAGTGTGCACTACCACCAAAATAATGATAGCTTGTGCATTTTTCTGCCAACAGAGGATGCCCCTGCGACAAACCCTGGTGAGGGAGGTACACTCTAAAGTCGTCCACAAACTGTAGGACATTCTACCATTAACATGATTCATGGCTTCCCTGTCTATCTTTCTCAATGGGGTCAGAATGAGCATAGGCTGAATGCATTTGAAAAGGCTTTGAAATGAGATTCCAGGGTTGTCTTTGTCATTGAGCTCTCCAGCTTGTAAAACTGTATTTGGCATTGAGTAATGAAAATCATCGCACAATTCCTAAACTGCATAGCACAGGACCAGGTCATGTAAATTCAGTTAGAAATGTGCTAGGCATGATAAGTTCCCAGTCAATGTGGGTTCACATTCAGTGAGATCACAGCCCACAAAGAAGCACCAGGTGGCTGAGGACGGGTCAGGCCAGGAGCATGGACTCTGGGACATAAGAGCAGAGCATAAGCTCTACTGATCAGATATCCATTGGCTTTCATGAGTCATATGAGGAGAGGGCAGGGCCTTATGGTGTCAGTAGGCTTTTGCAACTTCACTCACATCATATATGGCATTGCAGTGCTTAATTTGTGAAAAAATAAGTGCCAGGTGCCCTTGTCAGTAGGCCACCCCCGCTTGTACCACCCATTGCCACTGCCAGTGCTCCCAATGACAGTTCCTTCACCATTTTCAACCATCACACTGCTAAAGTGTGACAATTCAGACTGTTTGATGCCCCCAAAGATATCAGAATGGCCTGGGCAGCAGGTATTAGTTGTTTTTAATGTATATTGGATTTATAAACAACTGTTTTTATGCTCACACACAGAACTCAGAATTTCCCTCATGAATGACAGATGCACTGAGATCTGCATCTGCCAGACCCCCTGCATGCCCCTGATTGCATATTTTTTCCCCAAGGGCTCATTCCTATGCACAAGGCAATCCGCGCACATGAAGCACATTTTGCCTGTGCGTAAATTCATTTTGTGAATTATTCCATGCACAAAATGAAATTTCCCCATACTGCACCAGCGCTGATCATGAAAACTCTTTCATAAACCTGGCCCCATCTAATAAAATATCTCATTTAACTGTGGTATATCATATGAAAAATGTTAATGTAGGCCCCTGAGCTGGAGGGAAGTCAGTTGTGGGAGTCATTGGGAAAGGTTCATTGGGTGTTCCACTGCAGTGAAATATTAAGAGCATGGAAACCCATGAAGGGTAGGGATACTCTTCTCTTATGAATTGCAGAAAATATTAAACGTGTCAGCAGGATTCCAACACTACCAGCAAGTACCTGACTGTTAAAATAATTGAAATCTGAAATAACTGACTGTAAAATAATACAATTGGGAATAGTTGGAACAGCCACTACCCATAATGCACTGCTGAAGGGGTGGCGGGTTCATCATACCCAAACCGGCTGAAGAATTTGCTTCTAATGCAGGGACTTCCATATAATTTTAGTATCAGAATGAAATCAGACTAAAGCTGAATGCCACCAAAGCAGATGCTGGGTTCAAATGACCTTTCACCTTGGACCCGGTTCACAAGAAAACTCATAAATCTACTCACATACATTGCAAGATGCATGCCTGGAAAGTTGCGCTAGCATATGACTGGGAATGAGGTATTTTTTTCGAGTTACCTTTTCACCAATGTAAAATTACAGGCACAGTAAACCTCTGCTTTGGGGATCTGCAGCCTACAATGCAAAAACATATTTTAGTTTTTTTTTTCTTTCCATGGTGGAGAAACCCCTTCCCTTACACCCCAGTTCGCCTTTCCTCTCTTGAAGGGGATTTGATCCAACTCTTTGCTGGAGCAAATCTCTGACCATTTCCAGGGTGGGAAAGAATTTGTCAGCATTTATAAACTCTCAAGTCAGATCACCCGTGATCTGTCCACTTCCAACTCTTGCATGCTCTACACTACTATGTTGTTGTTTGCAGTCATGGTCTTGAACTATGCTTTAGTACAAGCACTTATGCCTACTAGGTGTCTTTTTGTGGAATATTTTGCAGGGGTAAATTGAGCCACTTTCAGTCATAAATATACGTGAATTGAGCACCTTGCCACAGAAGTGCCTCTGTATTTTTCACTTGAAATGTCTGCCAACAGTAAAAATAAGAATCTTTATTTGGGTTTCGGATTTCCCAAGCGATTCGGTGATCTGTGCAGCTGTAAAGTCGTTCTGCTACCAGATTACAATGTTGAGGAAGCATCTGGACTGGTACTTATAATTTTTACCCCAATTGCGAGTGTGAAGTAATGGTGTAGCTCAAGGCTTTGCTAACCATGAACATAACTGACTGCAAGTATTTGCAGCGTATGTGTATGATGTACTCTAAATAATTATTTGCACTGGATTACTTTTCAAATTAGAACCTTCTCGTTTATTTTCCAAAGTCCTGCTACCTGTGGAATACAATGAGCAAGACGAAGGACACTGAATTTTGAGGACACTACGGAGCAAGTAGGAAAGAGGAGAGAAGGGGGGTCAAGCAGACTAAAGAACCTAAAAGTAGTAATATTATCTATGAATAATTTATTAATTTATTAAGAGTAAAGGAAATGATTGATAAAAGGGAAACATTGGGACAAGGATTTACAAATGGAGAGATCCTTGAGTAGGGCCTACACTAGAACTTATTTTTTTTTTTTTTTTACAGATTTGTAAAGCGCATGGCTGCCAGTAGCGTCACAGCTCTAACTTAGACAACTGTACCTTCTTTCATATGGAACAAGCAAGACAATCCTTCCATAACTATTTACCATAATGCACCTAACTTTCGACTCAACAAGGTCTGTAAAGACACAAACCTCATATCATTCATGATTTTGGTGTTGACCAGAAAGAAGGTTTTTTGTAGACCTTCGTTGTAAATTATAGTGAATAATTGTGCACAAATATGCCACGTCAAATAAGGAAAGTGCACAGGGCAGGTTTTCTACCAGGGGATAAACCCTCCCAATTCCGAGTTAGAGTTTGGAATGAGGGATAATATGCAGAATTTAAATTAAGACATCTTATTTCTGCACATTTTGCCTGCCCACAAATTATTTTCTCCGTGCATATTGTGTTATGTTCTATCTGGAGAAATATGCAAAGGGAAAAATCTCAAAATTCCACAACCTGGTATCTGAATCAATTCTAGAACAAACTTGGTTTGCTCTGAATCCCCATACTGCCATCAACGTCAGAATAAGGACCTTTGAGGTGCTTTTGATAAACACTTTCTCCTTCTAGAAGTGAGGGTTTCCAAAATTATACTATTGGCAGTGCAGTTCTACCATGGAGAAAACCTTTGAATCTTTTGCAATTTTGCAAAGTTTTTCACCTTTGCAAAACTCTGCCTGGAAAAAAAATTCTGCATAAAGACTTTTTATAGGGCGACTTTTCCCACAACATTTCTTTTTACGAGAACATTTTCCCACCCAAATAGGGGTTTTAGAAAGGCCAGAGGTGGCGGTAATGTGCAGCACCTCTTCTGTTGTGGGATTGTTAATCTGCTAATTATTTTTCTGAAATTTACCAACCTTCACTGAAGTTCACAAAACTTGCAGAGTTTTGATAAAAGAAGTTAAAAAAGTGTACCGTGCACAGTAGTCAGAACTTCACCCAAGCCCATTGACAACTTGTCTCAGTTTGGTCTAAGATTGGATTGACCATTTTTATGTTTGGTATGTAATGCAGCTTGTGCCATTTAATCTAAACATGTTCTCTTCTATCCATTCTCTGAGGGGCTTTTGCTCATCCTCTAAACAACCATTGTTTTTTTGACTGGGAATTACTGTCTTGAGACGTTCTTAGGCACTGATTGTGAGTTTGGCAGTATGGGAGTGGGGTGGCACGCCACCGCCCTGCTCCCACACCGCCACACTCCTCCGCTGATCACCCGCTGGATTACAAATCATAATCTGGGCAGGCAGTCCTGCAACAACTGGTTCATGGCCCTGCCTTTCAAAGGCTCATAGGAGAGCCTTTGAAAGGCAGCGCCGTGAGACCACCACAGCACGTTCTAGCACAGCATGGACCGAAAAGTCCATGCTGTGCTGGAACAGTGGGCGCATGCACACAGTACGGCACACCATGTGCCCCTCTGCATGCATCCCCTGGCCTGCCTGTATGGCCCACTTTGTTTCCTCACTGCCACAATTTTCATTGCGGGCTCACCGCCATGAAAAGTGTGGCAGTGAAGAAACTCTATAATATACTGCAGGGGCACTGCCAGCATATTGCGACCGCCACGCCACTGCCAGGGATCTCATATCTCTGGCGTTTGCGGCAGTCCTATGGCGGTTCGACCGCCGTCATTGTAATTTGGACCACTGGTGCAGCTGTTGCCGCACCACCACCATGGGTTTGGCGGTCCATCGGACGGCCAAACTCATAATCAGTTCCTCAAACCTTGACCTTGGGTTAGTCCACTTGGTTACTTTAGTCCCACCTTCTTTCTACTGGTTATATGTCAGTATGCTTCAGCCTCAACTGGAATGGCTGAGGGGCTATTTTACACCTGAAAAGTATACCCAATCATCACACATGTAATTCTTTAGCACATCTATACATTTTATATACAAAGCAGTCCTCTACTTTTTTCACAGTTGTGCACTATAGCATTCTTGTTTAATGCTTTTGACAGTGGCCGAGTCAGTGTCAAACCTATTAACTTTGGCAATGCATGTTGTAACTGAGATTGCGCCTCGCTTGTAGGATATTTGATCTCATTCATAATCTTAACACCTTAAAAAGCAAATTAAATATCCCCAAAAGCTATAATGTGTCAGTGCACAGAACTAATTTACGTTTGCACAGCAATTCATACAGCCCAATGTGCTTCCCACAAACATGCCCTTAAGAACAATACAGTATCCTTTTCCAAAATGGCCGCCTTCGCTTCTCACATGCAATTTACCAGCATGATCATTTCATGACCAAAAAAAATAAACAAATTGTACTCTAACTCCTTGCGGCTCTCTAAAATAGATCCTTTTTCCCAACTAGCTCTGAGTGAAGTTTTGCCTTCATCTCTAAATCTAGGGTATTCAGCATAGGTCCACATCTGTGCAATATTTTCGGGATATCTACAGAAGGCATAATATAGATGTACCTAGAATAAAATAAAACGCGACTGTTTGACATAGAGACTATCGTGAAAACCATGATTGTATACGACCATCCTGGACCAAAATTGGCTTCTAATGCTCTATATAATTGTATCTTAAACATCCTTTTTTTATACTGAAAAAGAGCCTTGTTTATTTTTTTAACAATTCGCAATTATAAAGTCTGCCCCAGACAGCTACTTTCTCGGATGCACCGTAGCATTAAGTGGTAGGGGTGGGGCGTTGCCCTATCAATGTATGGCGCATACCATCTGCAGCCCTATCATTAGGAAGCAGCCTCAGTCTTCCAACACGAAGGTCTGCATGACTCAAATTGTGTAATATCAGGTCCTGTCAGATCTTGGCGCCAAGTGCCGCCGTTTTGTAAAGCCTAATCATTTACATGACTTGGCAGCGTGGCCCGCTGCTCCTCAAAGTGCGCCTGCACTGGGGTAATTTGGCAGAGGTCAGCCCTCCCTAATGAAGGGATGCCAGTGTGACGTGTGACGAGGAAGTCACGTGAGCGGTGAGCAATGCTTTCCCTGCAGCTGAGCCTGATGCTGTCCTCCAGCGAGAGAGATGGCTGTAATATTGGGAGTATACATTAAAATCCAGAAAGCAGGGCAAGTAGCTCAACTGCATGGAAGTATTAACTCACATCCAAGTTGCTGCACAATTAACCTGTTCAACGCAACGCGAATTCCGCTGCGGTGCGGGTGATTTATGGCTGGGCGTGGTTCGGACACCCCCTGGCACAGGCACGGTGCGTCCATTGGGGCATGGGGGCGTAGCCCCCCGCCCGCAGCTCCCTCGGCGTTTATCTGAACTTAAGTAAACTGAGTTTACTCAAGTTCAAAGACGCGAGCCAAGGCGGGAGAACTGACAATCATGTCAGTCATCATGACATTAGACCGCCACCCCTTCAGAGTCTGAAGGGGTGGGCGGTCTGGCGTCACGTTGATTGACCTGATTGCCACCAGGCAGCAACACAAGTGCGCATGAGTGGGGACGAAGGGAGAATTTTTTACCCATGTCCACTCATGCGCACTTGTGTTTGCGCTTTTTTGCGCATGCCCATTAGGAGCTCTTCGGTCTCCTAATGGGCATGCTGAGGTCGTAAAATAACCTGTGCCCCAAGGTAATCCTGGTGCTGCAGCAGCGCCAGGATTGGCTGAGAGGCTGCCAGTCCAGTAGTGACGTCAAGGCGCCAAGGGTAGCAGAGGTGGCGCTGGCGCGGACCCGTACGGGCGGTTAGGTAAGTTTTGTTTATATTTGATTCTCCACCCCCGCGAAACATCCCCCCCGCCCCCATGAGCCGCTACTGCGAGTCCTCCCTCCCTCAAGCATGCCGGCCGCCCGGGCCGGGCCGGGCCACCGCTGACTATGTAATTGGGGTTGTCGAATGCTTCGCTGATGGATCTGATTAGATTACCTGGCTGCTTAAACCAAACCCTGCTGTTATTATCAGCACAACGCCAAGACCCCAGATAACACAAGGTACCCCAAAGGTCTACGGCAATGCTCAAATTCCATTTGGCAGCCGGGCAGATACTCACAAGCGCTTGGCAGCTGTTCGAAATATGTGCCTCCCTGTCACCCTTCCCAGTGCAGTGTTACACAGACTGCGCACTGCACTGGTATAGTCTATTCAATCTTCCCAGAACAAGCTGCAGATTTGTGTTTGACATTCCCATGTTTTTCCGTGGGTTCTACCTTCCCTCGGGACAGCGCTTTTGATGGCGGTTTCTGTACATTTGTGACAACGCAAGTTTACTGCCTACATCAGACTCAGTGAAAAGGACTGGGCAGGAAACAATGTTTTGAATTTTAATCGAGAATAAGCGGCAGAACATTGGATGTTTAAGAGTGGAATTATGTGTTAGTGTTTTAAAGTAGAGTCACTAGAGTGCTGCTTGTAGTATTTATTTAAACAATCAACCTACCTTCATTATTAAGTATTTTGTACATGATGAAGACGTACCACCTGGCTAATCACTCAGCAGTGCCAGATGGCTTATGTTGGATGCGAATTGGCTTGCATTTTACTACTTGCGTTTGGATGTGTAAACACACTGGTTTGTGCTGAAAGCAGCCGCTTCCAAACGCTAGCAGTAAAATTCAAACCTACCTTGTAACAAATTCCAATCCACGGATGGCACAGCGTGTAATTGTTTTATGCGTCATCATCTTTATACAAGGCATAAACTGAATAGTGAGCTAAGACAAGCTTCATCTTTACATGCAATCATTGTAAGGCGAATCCACCTGGGACTCTCTTGTCTCTATGCATCTACTATGCTCCTACATAGCCCCCCCCCTCATCTGTCCATAGCCTCTCTCACACATACATTTCTTTTGTTTTGTAGTGCTGTGTAGTGTAGGCTTTCAGAGCCATTTACATCTCATACACACACATTACACAGAGACAATGGCATACGTGTGTAAATCATTGCATAGGGAATGTTACATAAAACAAACGTGGACTACATGGAGCAGGTGTCACATGTCAGCAATAATGGTAGGCAGTATAGTTTAAGACTGACTGTTTGGTCTGAAGAAGCACAAACGTATAATTTAAAACCAGTTGTAACACCATGGTTGTGTTGACTATACAAATGCGCTCGCTGGCTGTGGTGCACTCAGGCGTCACTTTTACGCCCCCCCCACTTTCAAATGTCACCAGCCACCACTGCCTGGCCGTTCTCGGCACACGCCCACCGTGACGTCGGGCGGCTTGGGGCCATCCGACGCACGCAAAGGGTTAAAGAAGCGAAAAGGAGAATGGACAAAGTATATGCGTAGCTCTTCCACGTCACAGCCATAACAAGAAAAGGGGAATGTCCTGGAAAAAGGCAACTTGCCCTTTCAATTAAAAAACATATATATATATATATGATCACAGGAACAGCCATAAAGCAGGGCAGCGGACTGAAGCCTGGGTGAACCAGACCCACTTGGGATTTTAATTTTAGATGACACGCTGCAAACGAAGCGCACCCACTGGGGACTCCATTATCCACAAGGCCATGCTGTTGGCCACGCCCTACAGGCAGGTGATGTTCAGGTCATGTGCTTCATTGCAGCTTTCACTAGCCACTGAGGAAGAGAGCACGTTTGCTCTCGAAACGCGTTTGGCATACAACTTCTGCAACATTCAGCCTTTAGTAAACTGCCAGCAGGCTGCCCGTTACAGCGTGATTTAGTGACTTCCAGCGGCAGTTCTCTGAATGGGTCTCTGCTTGGGCTAGATATATATATTTATATGCTGCTTTTGACCTTGGATGTAGAACAACTATATACAAGCATTTCACATATTGATGGAATGAATGCAGTCTCTTATTTCCTGGGTCACAGGCAAATTGACTTTTACGAGCATAACAAAATGATTCTGGGGTTGATGGAATGGTGCTTAAATAATAACTATTTTTTGTTTGGCAAGGAAATCTGGAGGCAATTAAGGGGCGTGGCAATGGGGGCCTGCTTCTCCCCCAGCTATGCGTGTTTACACGTAGGCTGGTGGGAGGAGCGGGTCCTCAATGTTACGCATCAAGTGTGGGTACGAGAGAAAGTCATCCGGTACCTCCGCTATATTGATGATATTTTTATAGTCTGGCAAGGTAGTGAAACAGAGGCTACTGCTTTTATTGAGGCTATTAATGACAACCCTTATAACCTCAGATTTACTTCAAAGATCAGCACTAAAAAAGCAGAATTTTTGGAATGTCATGGTCTATATTGACAATCACAATAGAGTGCAGACTACCCTTCACCGTAAGAGCACGGCAGGCAACACTACCCTCCACGCCTCCAGTCTACATCCCAGGCACACAATTCAGAGCATTCCATATGGAGAAATTTTGAGGTTAAAAAGAATTTGTAGTGTTGCCTCTGATTTCGATACCTGTGTTGATGACTTGCGTATCCGCATGAAAGCCTGTGGGTACACTGAAAAAATGTTTAATCTAGCTCTAGCTAAATCTCAGAGTAGAACCCGGGCGAGTTTGTTAATGCAAGCCTCTGACAATACAGAATTACCTGACGAAACATCAGATATTGCCAAACAAGAATGTCCCAGGTTTATAACGAACTATAGCAGCCAACACAACAAAATAAGACAAATGTTCAACCATCACTGGCCCACTGTATTAACTGACAATGTTTTGGGCAACATGCTTCCCGACAAACCTTTGGTTACCTTTCGCCGGGCACTAAATATGGGAGCTACACTAGATCAAAGCAGCCCAGAGCTCAAACTGAAACCCAATTGGCTAATCAAGGAGGGATTCCGAAAATGCTCTACGTGTAGAGCGTGTAATTTTGGAATAAATAAAACACACTATAAAACTCCCTTCAGCGACACTGAGTTTCCCATCAAGGGCCAATTTACGTGTAAAACAGAATATGCTGTATATGTACTGACATGCACCTGTGGCCTCAATTATGTAGGCAGTACTATACAACCGGTGCATGTCAGAATCTTGCAGCATATTCGGGCCATTTTACACTCAGATCCTGCTTATCCTGTCGCCCGCCATTTTTTGAGCTCACACAACAAAAACATCAATTGTCTATCATATTATGTTGTGGCTTCAGTTCCCAAATCAAGAAGAGGGGGTAATCGAGAACTAAAACTCCGACAATTGGAGTCACGTATGATTCTCGAATATGACAGTAAGTGGCCAAATGGGCTCAACATCACAGAGGATCTTCGTCACTTTATATAATAAGGTTTATGATGTAAACATGGAGTCTTTGCATACAAAGTATCAGCTCTGGATGTATCTTCCCCTAGGTAGTCAGGTTCCCTGTTACCTAGTGGACCATATAAATATATAGGTATCTGTATATGTCTGTATATGTAAAAATATCAAACATGAACTAGAATATGACTTTCCTGATAGGTAAGATAGGAGGCCAGTCAAGTTCCTTGTTGGCCTCCTTTTCATAAAAACAGATAGCTCCTTACCTCCTCCTATTTTGTAAATATACCCTAATTACTATTTAACAATTTTGTATACACTTTTTTACTACCTTATGTTATTTAATCAGCACGTATTTTACACTGGGTGTTTTTAGTCATAATGAATTTTACATATTGTAGTTTTAATACCAGTATCAAATGTTTTTACAGTTTTTAATATGAGATATAGCAAAGGACAATGTCCCATCTCTAACTGTTAAACTGCATTTATGCATTGTATACACATGGTACTTCTGTGCAATATGTTGGCTCAGCACTTTATTCCCATCCTCCCTATTCCCTCATGCACTTTAATATACTCCACTTGACGCAGGCTCAGAACCGGTCTTATTTAAATATATTCACACTAATACATTAGTCCGCTAGTCACTTTAAAGATTTTATACATATGTCATATTTGGTCTTTGTTTTAAGGGATTTATCCTAAAAATATGAAATTCCTATCAATTATATGTGTGCAATCATATGACATTATCATTGCATTTATTTATATTTTATGGTATGTTGTTTTAAAGAATGTCTTTTTACACATACTCTTTTTGCGATAATGTTTAAAGGCCATATGTAACAACTGATTCGAAATATATATAAAAGTATGTCTTTTATGTCTATCAGACTGCAACATCACGTGTCTGGGCGGGCTAATTGTGTAACACTGCATTATAAAATAAAAAAAAATCTAACTGGTTCACTTGCATGTGAACAAGGGCTCCTTGAAGCCCGAAACGCGTAGTGCCCTCTTGCTACCGACTGTAAGGCAAATAAAGAACCTGTGTAGCGCATCAGCTGGTCCGTCTCCTCTGTTCCTGCGCCGACCTGACCCCCGGTCTGACTCGGAAGTGGTGTGTGGAGTTTTGTGCATATATATATATATATATATATATATATATGTATATATATATATATATATGTATATCTATATATATATATATATATATATATATATATATATATATATATATATATATATATATAAAACCTGTTGTACTGACATCTTACAGACAAATCACTGAGTATCTGTAACTCAGAACACTGCAGCTAAGCTCCTGTGTAAGGTTTCAATTCACGACCCAGTAGGGGAGCATTTGAATTTGCTACACTGGTTAAAGATTGATTCTAGGATTAAATTTAAGGCACTCTGCCTGACCCAAAGAGCAATAAATAACAGAGGTCCCCCTAAAATCAGAGACATAATTGTGCCATATGTCTCTAACACATTTCTAAGATCACATCAAGAACATCTCCTCAGAACTACAAGAATCAAAAAAGCAAGATGGGGAGGCAGATCTTTCTCACATCTTGCACCTTGGCTTCTTACTAAATGCAGCAATACAGATCATTCAGTGCTGCAGCCTGTTGAAAACAAGAGACATAATGATGAAACTAAGAGCTTCAGAATTATCACTGGCTACAGTAAACAACATAAAGAGATCTATAGGATTGTCAACAGAAACTGGCCCATTGTGGCCAGTCACCCCATTATTGGTGCCACTTTGCCAAAGAGGGTGTCATTAACTTACAGCAGGACGCCCTCACTTAGAGATCAACTGGTAGATACCAGCCCTGACTATTGAGAGAACTACGTGGCTGCAGAACAACAGGGAGTTCTTCAGGTGCAAAACCTGTAAGGCCTGTGGCCATGGTGTCAATGTAAAAACGTTTACAGGTGGTTTTAGTGGAATAGAACACCCAATAACTCAGGTTTTAACATGCAAAACTGAGTTCGCCATATATGTATTGCAGTACCCATGCCCACTTAAATATATGGACAGTACCAAGTTACCGGTACATAAACGTACCCTCCAACATCTTCGAGCTATTACAACTGGGGATAACACGTACCCGGTGGCGAGGCATTTTCGAGACTGCCATCAAAGTGTAAATACAAGCTTAAAATACTTTGTCATTGATGCAGTCAAGGCCAGCAGGCGGTGTGAAGACAGGGAGGCCAAACTCAGGAAATTGGAAACCCGGTACATTCTCCAACTTGACACCAAGGTACCGGGGGGATTAAATGTAACTGAGGATATGTACACTTGCCTCCCATAATCAATTCCACTTTATTTATGACTGTCTTATCTGGTTACTGCTATGTGTGTCTTTTTTACTTCCTATAGTTGGTTGGCGACCAGGTAGTTTGATTGGAGGTTTGACCCGGCTGGGCAAACTTCCCTCCTATGATTGCCAGTTGATGCCCCAACACAATGATATTGACGGAACATTTCGCTACATTTATTTATTTTTGATCATGATCTGTTATGTGGCTATGCTGCTGCTGTTGACTAGAGCAATATTTAATGAGAGAATTGTGCAATACATCATTCAGACAATATGGGTCCTTATTCCCTAACAGTCTTACTTTTATGATGATTTCCATAATTTATAATATTCACATTTTTCATTATTTCACTACATGGAGAATAAATAGAAGTCAGAAATAGAGACGACTTGGGTCGTTGTGAGAAACACAGAGTAAGGTTCTTTGTAAATAGAGAGCATTGGTGAATATAGAATATGAATTTTAAATATTTTTATCAAGTTTCTGATGAAATATTCCTTGCAATTTTTTAACGTTGGTACCTACTAGAATTGTTATTTGCATACATTAGCAAATGGCTAATTTGGCAGTCTTTGCACAGATTTGATGTTATCAACATCTACATATGTTATTTGCACTATTGCATATTTTCCACATACTTTAATGCATTTGCACTTTAGTTAGACTGAGTTGATATCTAGTACGGTATGTTAAATTATTGAAACGTTCACTGCTCTATCCTACAACATCATTTGGTTCAGTTGGAACAGGTATTTAACCACCATTTGTTTCTAGAAAACCGCTTGACTCTTGTGTTCCCCATGTTCCTACTATTGACTCACACAGATTTTATAATAATTTACTATGATTTATTTCTTTGTGTCAATTTATGCAAATGTTTAAACATTGACCCGTGTAACATTTCTGGTTGATCAACATGTCAAAGTATTTTTTCCATGTTTACTCTTAGGCACAATCACGTGATGCTATTGCAACCAATTACTGGCACTTTAAATTGAGCTTTTTTCACCCAGAACGTTGTCATGTGAGCAAGGCTCCTTGGAGCCGAAAAGTCATGCGGCTGAATTTGCAATAATAAAATTTAGCACTTAACTGGTCCGTGTCCGTGCTGTCTTTGCCGGCTGTACGAAGTTCTGCGTACTTGGTGTGAGACGTGGCAATCCGTGATATATAATATATATATATATATATATATATATATATATATATATATATATATATATATATATATATATATATATATATATATATATGACCTGTTGTACTGACATCTTACAGACAAATCACTGAGTATCTGTAACTCAGAACGCTGCAGCTAAGCTCTTGTGTAAGGTTCCAATTCACGACCCAGTAGGGGAGCATTTGAAATTGCTACACTGGTTACAAATAGATGCTAGCATTAAATTTAATATTTACAACAAGGGGTGGTGAGGGACAGAGTCTCTGAATTAAGCAGAAAGCTCTCACCCAGTCAAGAGATCAGGGCTAGATCCAACACCGTTTTTTAGCTCACTGCACCATCCCAGTTTCAGAACCTGGCTGTATGCAAATTAGTCTGTTCCTGTCCCAGTGCATGATGGGAACAGGGCAAACCAAACTACAAAAGCCAATTCTTACACTGGGAAGGAAACAAGCTCCCGGGGACCGGTTTCTGGCATTACAGCCGTCTTCGGCCCGGTTTGCTTGAATCCTGATGGTGCAATGAGCAAGGGTAAGAGTGGTCTGTTTAACTCAGACACTCTGTTCATCACCACCCCCTTTTTGTAAAGCATTAAATTTAAGGCACTCTACCTGACCCAAAGAGCAATAAATAACAGAGGTCCCCCTAAAATCAGAGACATAATTGTGCCATATGTCCCTAACACATTTCTAAGATCACATCAAGAACATCTCCTCAGAACTACAAGAATCAAAAGAGAAAGATGGGGAGGCAGATCTTTCTCACATCTTGCACCTAGGCTCCGGAACTCACTGCCACATGAACTACGATTTATGGAAGTTGAATCTAGCTTCAGGAAAAAAGTTGAAGGAAGGATGTTGGGCTTCTCATATTTACTTGAAGAAGTTTTTAATACAGGTTACTAAAGTTGTTTAGTTGAAGGGTCTATTACCTACCACATCAATCATGTTAGACACCACTGTATTTTGGCGATTGGTAGTTAAATAGGTTTTTAGTAACAAAGGACTGGTTCAGAATTTCTCACTTCAGACCACCTATCACCTCAGGAATGATGATACTACCATTGCTTACCACACAGGATTGTTTCTTGGCATGCTAGAAATACCAACAACAGCAATAACAACAACAATACTAGTACTATGATGACTACTACTACTAGTAATAATAATAATAATGAATCATTTCTAAATATTATAACAATAAGAATGAATAAACATAATTTAACCCTTTCGCTGCGGCGGCTATTCCGCCGCAGCGCTAACGGTCGCGGGGGCGCGCGGGTGAGCTCCGCGGGTGACAGAACCGTTCCGTCACGGCTCACGGGTGAGCTGTGCTCATGACGGAACGGTTCCGTCACGGCCCCGCCCGCTCAATTAAACGCTCCGCGCAGGCGCGAAATCAGCACCGCGCAGGCACGGCGGCCGGGCTGTGACGGAACCGTTCCGTCATGAGCACAGCTCACCCGCGAGCCATGACGGAACGGTTCAGTCAATAGCCTCGAAGAGGTTAGGCAATTACAGCATAAGTTGTCCCTCATGCAAAGTTTATTCACCAACCTTCTACCTGGCCTCTGGAGGACTAGGCGGGGTTATGCATTATGTCTGTGAGACCCGCTTACAATCAAATTCACAAGCTTTAAGTAAATTTTGATCGCACTATAGATCTCCTAATGTAAATCCAGCGGTGGCTGGTGCATTTTTAAAGGGATCTGAGTGGAAAAGTGTCTCCTTCCGGCAAGCTCGAAAAGTAAATAATGAACAAATGTTGTAAAATTATGTACTATTAGTCTCATAGGTATGCAGTTCCTTTAGAAAAGAAGTCCTAACAAGTCAATCCTGCAATCCTGAATATGGCACTTCACAAAAAGTCCTTGGATAAAAGATCTCCGCTAAAAGGCCCCCATGAGGGTGCCCGTCAAGGATTGCAGCACCATCTCGATGAGGAGCAAAGTCCCTATGATGAAGCATGCCACCTTGTAAGGGTGTGTGAGGGCTCTAATTCCAAAAGGGAACCACCCCCCTTGTCTCCGTACACTACTTGACTGGTTAGGACTTCTTTAGACGTTATTTCTCTTTCCTCCAGGAACTGCATACTAATGAGACTATTAGTATTAGTTTGGAGCATGTATGCTGGACCTTGATGCTCTCTTGGTCCCTCCTCCCCCTTGTGGTAATTGTCATATTGTGTATGTCATGGCAGAATTTCAAATGATTGCCTAAAAGACAAAAAATCAACAAGTAGCTCTGACAGGGCACTCATAAAGTATCTCAGTGCTGTGCCAATCAACTCTAATACTCCTTGGGGTTCTTGAGGGGATCATCCACCAAGAAAACTTGAGAAAATGGGGATAACAGAATGGGTTTTAAGCTCAATTTTAAAAACAATTGGGTATAGTTTTTCAGGCTATTCAAAATTTCTTGGCATTGCAAATTGACTTTCATTTTTCAAGATGGGTTTAATATCTTTACTCACTTCTCCCTTTCACCACATTTAATTTCCTCATTCTTCACCTGCCACACAGATTTTCACTATCATGTAATAGCTGTGAATCTACTTGGAGGGAGCAAGATGGAAAATGTAAATGGTACACAGGTCTCACAATATTAAGCCAGAGACCACAGAGCTGTTCTGCAGGTTAGGCTGGTCTCACAGGCTCATACACTATAACTACTCCAGAGGTTACAGGTGGTACAGGTTAAGGGAGCAGACATTTCTGGAAGGTTACACCAATATTTCATGTTGGGAACTCAGACAGCAGCAGTGTTGATAGTAATATGCTAAAAGTGATCATCACAGATGAAAAAAATGGCCCCACGTACGTTATGAAAGCCTTCTCTAGCGACCCCACTCTAAGATGGCCGCCAAGCAAGTAGCTTTAAGTAGGTCCAAAACCATGTTACAACATGGCTGCCAAACTAGCGACCCCACTCTAAGATGGCCGCCAAGCAAGTAGCTTTAAGTAGGTCCAAAACCATGTTACAACATGGCTGCCAAACTAAGTGAATGAGAGCTAGATGCCGAGTCACAGCTTGTTCAAGTAAGTCTAGAGCTAACATGGGTTTGATTTGCTACCAATAATGCAGTAGCCCCAGAAACCTAATAAAACGCTGTTATTTCCTCTAGGGAAAGCGAGCGCGATTAAAAAGGACTGAGGAAAGCGGTGCCTGCATGGTTAGAAAGCGTTTACCGCTGCAACCGATTAGAACACGAACAGCCCAAGCGAGGAATCCCTCAGAGCAGGTATGCCGAGTAGAGCAACGAGTGCCATACTCTCTCCGTCTGTGCATAAAAAGCGCGTAAAATGTTATTCTCATTATTTTCAGGCTGTAATACAAGACTGAAAATTAACTCCCATTTGGTGGAAACGTAGGATCACGAGAATGATCCAGTAAGGTATGTTGATAACACATGTGCCCCATTCTGTTCTTAGAAAGTGAGCAAGAACAGGTCATGATACCTGTATTTGTTTTTAGATCCCGAAAAGAAAAGAAACTCAGTCAGAACTAATACTCTACCCTTGACCGGCGGCTGCTGGTTCAACAGGTAATAAGAGGAATACGAGTTAAATGTAGTTGGAAGCTAAACAACTGTCAGAAATGTAGCTAAAACAAGTTTTATTTTATACACTTGCAGATATCCCGTATTAAGACAGAGCCCTGATGAGAATCCGTAGAGTTGACATACCGGATTCGAAACGCGTTGGCGTAAAAAGATTAGCCATTTATTGGTCGAATGGACTGAATGAATTAATTTGAAGTCTATTTTTCCTTTTTTGAACTGCCTACATTTAACTGTAGTTCATTGATTTATGATTGTCATCAAGTTTATACTTTTGACTCTGGTCTTTATGGAATTACGGATGATTTTTTCTTCGTAGTATGAATATTTGAGTGTATATATATCAGAGCAATTCACTTTGTATAATACAGCTAGTTATGTGTATGTGTTTGTGTTGTAAATAATCGCGAATTGTAAATAATTGTATATAAGGTGTACAAAACGATAAGGTGTCCCTTTCATACATCGATACTAAAAAAGACAAAAAATAAATAAATAATAAAAGGGTTAGAGTGATATACCTGTACGAACCAGGAAGTCTCTTATGGTTTGTTCCCTCAAAAATAGAGCATTTAAGTAAGTGTGTGGCTGGCAATCTGTGTACTTAGTCACTCATGTATCAGCATTAAATATATCATAGCATATTGAAATATACGCATTACACATATTATATAGAAATATACACATTTTTCCCAAACAGCAACTTTATTTTGCAAGCCAAAACTCAAAACCTTTCGTTTTTCAAAATTACCTTTTTGGTCCCCGCAAATAGTGCCTTTTTTCATTTAGTAAAACCATGGACTTTAATTTCATTAAATAACACACATGTAACATTTCAACACAAAGACAAAATATGTCTCACAAAGGATTGGATCACAATCACAAGAACCTCATATGCTAATGGTAGGCACCAGAAGTCGGAGATGCCCAGCTTATGACACTGCCAGGCAGACAGCATCGATGGCCAGCATTTACGAATGCAAGCATCAAGCCTAAAAACAGGACAGCCAAAAGATGCTAATGAGAGTTACCTCATGCAAGAGCCATTTTAAGGCCTAAAATGATACCTCTATTATGGCATATGAAAATAAACAATTTACCTCTCAAACTTCGTAACTAGAGAAAGATATTTCTAAATGTGAAAGATTTTATATCTCCTCTACTAATCTTAAATATAAAACACATAATTTAAACTTTGATGTGAATAAAATTCATTACTAAGCAAAAGAGCTGGCCTATAAGTATCAAATAATAGGACTAAGGCCCACTTTCTGCATAATAGACTAGGAAGACTACTTGCCAATTATTTACGCCTTAAAAATTATAAGAAGCAAATTCATGCTATCCTTTTTGCTTGTGGTCAGCTATTAAGATGGAGAAGTGTGGCTCACTGGTTAGAGCAGGCAGACCCCGAAGCAGAGGTCAGACCCAGGACCAGGGTTCGATTCCCGACGCGGCAGGGTATTGAGCTCAAATGTCCACAGACTCGATAATTCTCGTTTCGGTGCCTGACCTAATCATGGGTTCACACTCTGCAACTCTGGGCATTAAGCTTGCTTAATCTCCACAACGGCCCCCCGCGGTGGGATGCCTGGCTTTCACCTTGGGGATGCCCTGTAGGGGCTATCTCACAGGGAAAAGCCAGGACGGGTTCCCAAGGCAAGCGTGGAGATACCCCTTCGGGGGTCGATTCTGGCGCTATATAAAAAATATAATAATAATAATTAACTACCTCTAAAGATATCCTGGCAGAAAATACTTCTCTAATCTACATAGTAAACCTCATGTGATTGAACCCAAGGTGGTAGAAGATTTCCTATTAAAATGTAACATGCATTCTTTATCCCTTGACAACAAACTAATGCTAGAGTCTCCTATTTCATTAACTGAAATGCATTCAACCATAGCCTCACTCAATTCAGAGAATGCTTCTGGTCCGGATGCTAAACAACCTGAATTCTAAAATGAATTTGCTGTACAGTTAGCCCCATCTGTATTATCAGTGTTTCATCACTTTTCTCATAAATCTACTGTTCAATGCTCCTTTTATGATGCGCTTGTCTTTGTTTTCCCAGAAAAAAGATAAAGATCCCATCACTGTTTATAAATTACAGACCAATCTCTTTCATTAATCAGGATTTTGTCAGAACCCCTTTCCACGTGGCACACAGGAGCTACTGGGCCAAACCGTGGTGTTTGAGGCCGTTTCCTATTGATGTCCGGGGCCCAACCTAATATGGATCCCGAACAACTAAGCCAAGTGCCCCTTCTGCACCGGGATCTCAGTGTTAGTAGTGGATGAGCAGTTAAAAGCTCCCATGGGCGGAGTGTAGATACAGGTTAGTGAACATGACTCAAGTAATGTCAATAAATCAATGTCCAGTCAAATACTTGCTTTATATGAAAAAGAAGTATTTAATTTCTAACTCTGCACATTCAAAGAAATAACGACACTTGTAAGGAACAACACAATCCCCTTGAGGTCGGGGCTCTAGTGTTTATCTGGCAAATCCCTGTCCCACCCTCCTCCCTGCAATGCTGTCGGGGTTATTCCCCTTTCACTGTCCTCCAGGGAATCCGTACTAGTAGACTTTACTCAAGAGTCTTATTTCACACTTTAGAAAATAGTTATAAGTGTGTATTGTGCCATAATACCTTCAGCAGTGAGACCCCTGGGGCCGGACAGGCCCATTTCAAGTTTTACCTGCTCCAGCAGCATGGAATCATTTGTGTACCTGCGGGTAGCCCGATGGCAGGCACTTGCAAGCTCCTGTCCTGTTCAGAGGAGATGATCTACCTCCATAAGTTGCTTTATGGATTGCATAATTCAATGTTCAAGGTCCCCAACCGCTTTTTGGGGCAGTGAGGCAGAGGTTAGAACCCTTCTTTGGGATGGAGGCACACCACAGATTGCTCTTGGAACCTTACTTAGACGGACGATGGACGGGGGTATCGCCTTACCAGATCTACAGTTGTACTATTGGGTGGCCCATGTACTGATAGTTAATGACTGGTCCTTCGTAAACATGAGGGAGCAGGCCCTGATGGCCGGCAGGCGGGTACTGGAGCCACACGTCTTCATGTGATCTGATTGTTCTATGTTACAGGGAGAATGACTACCCTCATCAGCATCAGGGGTTCAAACCTGGAGACATGCAACACAGAGGCTAGGCTCGGTGGACAGACTGGCACTCAAGACACTACTGCGGAATTCAAGAGTATTGGCAGAGTTACGCTGGGTTTCAGGTCACTGGCAATGGGTTTTGATTGACATCTTGAAGATGGGGGACCTTTGGGGAGATGCAGGGAGGCTGACATTTGCGGACTTTCAGGGTCAATATGACATGCCAGGGGGAAAATGCGTACGATACTTGCAGCTTAATTCTATCTTGCTATGATGAATCACCTGCCCACAAGACATGGAGTAAGAGTATTGGGTTGTTGAGTACATAAACAAGCTATATCCCAGCTATACTCCACAATCCTTACTAATAGTCAGGCCCAAATACAAAAACTACAAGTGAAATGGGAGGGAGACTGGAGGATGATGTGTGACGGGGTGGCCTGTGAATACCCCAAGGAGGTCACCATCTGGGCGGGGTCTGGCTGATACAATTGAAACTGCTACACCAATCATATTTCAAATGCACAACACCCAACTCTATGGGTATGAGTGACACAGATAGCTGCCTGAGGGGATGTAGTCAGCAGGGTACGCTATTGCACACACTTTGGGAATGCCCCGAGAGTGAAGGCCTTCTTGTCGGGTGCACAGCATAGGCTCTCAGAGGTGGTAGGAGACACCTTGTAGCTCACCCCATAGCTGATCTTTTGGGGTATCTGGGGAGAGGTGAACCTAGACAGGTACACACTTCCTCTCTGCAAGACAGCACTGGCAGTCGCGTGGCTAGATGTGATAGAGGTGGTGGTACGCACAGACTTTAACACTGAGGGGCAACAATCCAATATGGATAGTTGCCGAAAGGCATAGGAACCAATATATCGGGCATGAGGCTGCCCTCGAAAATTTGCAAAGATATGAGACCAATGGTTGGAGATAAAGAGGAAGTGACCAAAGGGGTCCCCAGCAGCTGCTGTTTTTGAGGAGAGGGCCTGTCAGTTGCAGGGCTCTTCAAAAGAGAGTGATGTCCTTTGGGGACATGGACACACAAGAACCTGAGGGTGAAACCACAGCATCTATGGAACTGACTTCTACACAATTTATGTCAGAACCAGCCACTCAATATATCCTACATGCCTGTATACCACAGCACCTGGAGTTACGTTTGATTATGTTATGTTTTATGTATTGTTTGGTTGTGGTTGTGGTAAATGAACAATAATTCTTTTTTTTTAAAGGTTAATCCCGGGCTGCCAGCACTAATCTTTATGAACACATTATTAGCCCCGTCTCCTTTCTGACATATGTCTAGGCTCATTCCTTGTGATCTATCACTGAATCAAAGAGCACCCTTTTGAAGTGTACAGGGGGAGTCTCTCTCACCCTTCCTCTGGTGTGTCCCACCCAGCTCAAATGAATGCAACAATCCATAAATCAGTCTAGGAGTTCCTCTACTCCACATGTCTTCACCAGGCAGGCCTGGGTTTCCCAAATAGAACACAGGGCCCTCCATGTAATGTACGCTTGCACCCAGTGTATTCAGTACTATCACCTCCATTTATTGTGCCACACTAGGTGCACATTCATCCAACACGCACATTTACACAATTTTTTTTTCTTTATATGTGAATACTGTACATGAGAACAGCTGTGTTTCAGAAAATATGATCAGGCAACTGCATAAGTGAATAATATTCACTTTGTAAATATCTGTAAATCTTCAACCACACAGAAAAACCTGTTATAGAAGTGTCTCTGTAACATTTCAAGTATGTGTACCACTTTTGTGTTGCAAAAACATATCTATGTTGGAGAAGGGACTGCAGACGCTTGGAAAGCCCTTTCATAATAAACATTGTGAGGGCACACAATCAGATGCAGTTGTTCCCAAACTAACATCTAGTAAGACCCTTTATTAATGAGAGAAAGCCTTTGCCTGTATGTCTGCATCATATTGGCGACTCCAGTAGACGGGAAAAATTGCCCTAATGGGACACAACTATGGTGTGCTGCCCACTGACAAGGTGCACAGTTTGTCACCCCTTGGGAGGGTTCACAGAAGGTACCCACACTAGGTGCATCACAGATTTCACCACATGTTGAGCAAGTCCTTGACCCCCTCCAAAGTCAAACTATGCTCTGCCTTCAGTAAAACAGATGGCGGTTTGAACCACCACTCTCTAAAAACTATTATCTCTATTGCATGCACTAAAGTCATATAGCTATCATATACATCTTTTATGTAACCACTCACAGAATACTGGTCTGTGCTTTGCACATCCAACAAGGATACACACTGAAAAAGGGACAGTGCACTAATTGCATAATATGTTACAAATGTTTGCGTAAACTATGCTTGTGGTAATTTAAAAAGTTTTCGTGAATTGGTACGTTGGTTTTTGTAATAATCTCACTATATGCCTGATTCATAATGTTTTTCTACTTAAGTGTGGCTTTCCCCTGCCCTAGAAGTGAATTACTCATGAATTCTGGGAATAAGTCATACTTACAGAAAAAAACACTTTGAATATCAGCCCCTGATTTTGTGACACTTAGGCCCAGATTTATCAAGCAATTGCATTTCCCTTGCGTCATTCAGGGTAACGCGAGAGCAACACAATCCTTAAATCAGATTACCAAACCACGGGAGGCCACATTGTGTAGCCCTGCGGGGCTTGGTAAGTCAGGAGTAAC
Source organism: Lissotriton vulgaris (assembly GCF_964263255.1). Lineage (NCBI taxonomy): Eukaryota > Metazoa > Chordata > Amphibia > Caudata > Salamandridae > Lissotriton > Lissotriton vulgaris. The sequence goes on from NC_141694.1 coordinate 1,355,306,497, forward strand.
ACAAGGCAGTGCAAGTCGCTGCCTTGTGTTACTCTGTGCCAGGAAGTTGTTATATGTGTGGAGAGTGGGGGTCCCCACACGTCCACCCATGTATTTTGGTACATTCTCAGATTTACTAAGACAAGTAACCCCTTCGCTGCTCCCGATATTTCCCCGCTGTGCTGGGGGCGGGGGGCGCGTACAGCGCCCCGCATGCTCATGACGAGGTCAGCTCGTCATGAGCCACGGCGCTCCGGTGCTCATGACGAGCTGAGCTCGTCATGACGGCGCCCGTTCCAATGGAACGTTCAGCACAGCAGGGGAATCAGCCCAGCGTGCGAGCGTTCCAGGGAACGGGCGCTGTCATGACGAGCTCAGCTTGTCATGAGCACCGGAGCGCCGTCACTCATGACGAGCTGAGCTCGTCATGAGCATCCAAGGAGGTAAACCTAGCTATGCAACTAAATTGTACGCCTTCCTAATAGAGGTGCAACAAGCTGAAATATCGTTATATCCCCTTGTTTTTTCCTCTTTCTATGTGTGCTGCATTCTGCTGCATTCTTAGAGGAAAACACCTCAAAGTATTGTTTTTGTGCAGGAAGGTCTTCCTTCCTGCACAAAGACAATCCTTCTTGTAACACAGGCATCAAGTGCAAGGGTGCCTGCCTGCATTGACGCTTGACAGCATGTAGTTCACCAGTGCAGTGAGAGAGCGGGAATAAGCCATATCTCAGGAAATATCGCACATTCCTACCCTCTGTATTTGAGGCAGCGCAGCAAGTTGTCTTATATATTTTTGATATTGACAAATCTGGGAATAACAGTTTTCCAAAGTAATTGCAGCTACTCAGAATTACAGCAACCTCGCCCAGAGAGGGCAGCCGGCCTTACTGGACGAAGACGCAAATATGAGGCCTAACTACTGCGACATCCACATGTTTGAGACAGCGGCCCAATTCCTATTGGCCCGTTAGTCAATAATGATAAACTACCTATTGCTGCTCATCAAGTCAAAAATTTACAAAAGGCAAGCCTAAAATAATTACACCAGCCTGCCCTTGGCCTCCTTCCCAGCACTAACCTAACAAGTGACCACAAGATTCTTCTATCAGTCTGCGTTCTCTTCTGTGCTGAAAAGTGACTCGTTTGGAAGTAAAAACAAATGATATGTGTTAACACGTGACATATTATTTCTATTGTGCTGAGAGCATCAACTTCCTTGGAGGGCCCAAAATATGTAAATTTTGCATATCATGCGGTACACATTGATGAGCCGCTCTCTCAGATATCAGGGGTTTGACAAGGCCACGGGCTTGAGGTTAAAAGTTTAATGCAATACAAAAATGCCCTGTCAGTTTTCTCTGCTGCTGCGAAAGCCTGTCAATCAATGTGACAGCACAGATAGAAAGAAAGCTGAAGGAAAACATGTCACCCACTCGACTGACTTTTTGAGGGATTTCAATGAAAACCATACTGTAAGTAAGCTAATAAAAATATAGAGAAAGAGAAATCTGTCTCCATGCCTCTTTCAAAATGTGGACCAAAGGATGTAACAAATGAGTTTAGGGTGAGGGCTTCCATACCTAATCTCAACTACGCCTCTCGGAATATATATCCTCTCTTTCTTCTACGATTAAAAACATTTCAAAATGTACATTGACACTGAATGGAATACAAAATTGTGTAAATTAATGTCGTTTTTTTCTATTCAAAATGTTACTACATGATGCAGTCAAGTTTGCCTTATAAATGATAGGGAACACTTCTGTTATCTCCAGATCAGACACGCATTACTTACGCACGTCCCAGCGGGTACGGCGCTTCCTGGCGTTTCCCCCCTTGTAGACCGGGTGTTGGATGGTCTCCTGCCCGAGAAGACGATCTCTTTGAGATATAAAAAACTCATCAATAATATGGAGGACCCACTGGTGCTAACAAGGACACAATGGAGTGCTGACGGGCTGGAGTTAGACGATGAGGATTGGCGGGAAGCGGTCTCCTCTCCACGCGTAGTGGCCATACAGATGAGGCTCAGGTTAGTGCAGTTAAAGATTCTCCACAGGTCATATGTCACGGGCCTCTTCTGGTTCGAATGAGTAGATCAGAGAGTGGGAAATGCCGAAGGGGGTGCGGAGAACTCGGAACTTTCATGCATATCTTGTGGGAATGCAGCGGGGTACCGACCTATTGGGTAGAGATCCACGATAGACTACGGGATGTCCTGGGGGTGGTGATATAGCCAGAAGCTCGTAGGTGTATTTTAAATGTTTGGGAACCTATGGATTTGAGTGTGTAAAAGAGACAGTGGGCGACGTTGGCATGCATGGTAGCCAAGCGCAACATAGCTCAGTTATGGGGAGCGCTAGACAGCCACCCCGGGTTGTGAATGGGCGGAGGACATGGATTGGTGCATGTTCAGGGAGAGGTCAGTCTATGTCTCTAGGGGTTGTCCCAAAAAGTGGTGCAAGGTATGGGCGGACTGGAATGGTTACCGAGGTGGCGTCTGTACACCCCCGACCTGTCCGGAAGAAGAGGAGGCGCAGGAGTCCCTATGATCCCCTGATCACCATCTTGTATGTATTGTTTGAAGTATGGATCTGCATAACGGACAAATGTGTAATTGGCCAAGTTACCTGATGTTTTACTTTTTGTTGAAGTTAATAAAAAGAATTAAAAAAAAAAAGTTTGCCATATAATTATAACTGAGCCCAGGACGGTGTTCATTAGATCAAATGTGCCGGCATGTGGGCATAATTAGGGAAAACATTTCATATGAACTCGCCAAAGACAGTGATTACACCATTCACAATGTCAAATTTGCAGTGCCTGTCTGCATACATCAAAAATCCACCTACAACAGACAATTAAAAACAATTGAAAAGCAGATATTATCAGAGGCGGTGCTGGACAAAGGCGATGCTAGGCAGGTGCACAGTGTAGCTGGGCCGAATTACAGGTAGAAGCCTCAAGTATGGCCTTTTACGGGATAATGAGTGTGGCAAATGTCCCTTCATTTGCCATGCCCCAAACATACCCATCACAATCAATGGTCATAAAATTATTGCTGCTACTCATGGACCACTACATAACCACCCTTGGCACTCAAACACTTAATTCCTGCCCATAAGGTTCCTACTTTTATTCCTGGCACCCATTTGCCATATGCAAATACACCTATACGTCTGTGCTATCCACATATATTCATGGCACTCTTGTGTCCAAAATCACACACCCCAAAAAGCTACACAAAGTAGTATTGCCAAAGTGATGGGCACCACTCTCATCCATTTTAAGCACCACAGGCTACTAAATTCATCGCCCTAGTGCTGATATGACCGCCTGGCATAATCCTAATATATATGAGACCTCAAAATAGGCTCCTGTCCAATGAGTGACATCCACAGACAATTTGAATCCAATAACAAAGCTGGCTCTAATTTTCTTTCCCACACATTCCTTGAAGCAATGTGTTCTCTCCTTGAATTCGTTTTCTGTTTTTAGTTTCCTACCTTCAGTTCTGTGTATCCTTCATCCACCCTCCTCCGTCTTTTGCAACATTTCACAATGCGGATGACAAAGTGCTGCAGCAGAACATGTGATACTGGAGAGACACACAGTGCATATGTAATAAATGAGTCGAGCAAATACAAATACCAAAAATGTGTGGATAGTCTACAAGTGTTTTACACACATGGATAGCTTGTTTGTATGTTGGTAACGTCATTTAGGATGTGAAATCCGATGTTATCAATTTTATAATATGGCTTATCAGTGAGTAATATAATCAGATTTGTTTCCTGCACTATCAAGGGCCACTGCGGTTCGGGGGTGTGAGGGTGAAGGTTGAGTAATAATTTTAATCTCATCATCTCAAAACTTTTTGTAGACAGCAGGCTTAACACTGCTCCATAAGTTTTCTTTTTCAATTAATCCTATGATTTTTTTTACTCATTTGTGAAATGTGGATGGCGCCCACTATTGACGCGCATTCTTTGTTTAACTGACCAATTCAGCAGACATGGACCCTGGCCACAAATGTCAACTATGTGTGTTCCTGGACTAAACCACCATAAAGAGGGACTGTCACCAGCTACCATAGCCCATCTTTGCTTGTCTAGATCACCTAGCATGACAGACTGCAGCGAGCAGGCACATCTCGTATTCCCTGTAATCGACCGCCAAGGTGTGTCTCACTCAGCGCATCACCAGACGCGAGATACAGCCACTCACAGTGTTCACTAGTCCCATACAACAATTCAACAATTTGCAACAGATATGGAAAGTAACACTGCACTGTAATGAATTTTCATTTAATTTAGAACAACCTGGTCAGATATAATGTAATTTGAATGTAGGTGCTTTAACTTATTCAACGTAATTGTATTTCCATTGAATACTACTTAATACAACACCGCTTTCTTGTAAGTCAATTTGTTTAACTTCATCTTACTGGGTTCGTAATAACTAAATTAATTGTAATATAACACAATTTAATCTAATCTGCGTGTTCTGATACTCTCTAACACAGCTGTACATAGAATTAGCACATCAGCTGTATTTCCTTTCTTTAATGTATCTAATGTATTTTATCAGATAATGATGTATTGCTATTCCTTTAGTAAGCAAAAGAGTTTAAAATAATGTAATTTAACTTTCATCATTACAGCACAATATAATTGTATTCAGTATTCCTGCACGCTGTGGTTTTTGTGCATTTCGCACACCCGTTGGGTATGGACTTGAACAGCACACAAACGATTAACTAAATCCCTAAATACATCTACATTTTAAAACATGTCACACACAGTATAAGGACCTACAGTTTTTGAATTGTACCACATTTCAGAAATGTAAGTTCATTTTTTAAAGTTATATCGTTTTAAGTCCATTCTCCATTATAGTACTAAAGGATTTTCTTTTGAATGTGTTACTTTTTTGGACTGTGACAGTATAATTACTTTGCAGAAAAACAGAAATTAAATAATTCGAATTACAAATGTACAATTTTCTAAGAAAACCTTACAGATCTGAAATTTCTAAAACTTCTGAAATGATGGTTTTAAAAAAATGTGTTTTTTTCTGCTATGAAAATGGGATTGCTACATATTTCCAAAATATAGGCGATGTATATGTGACATGCATGGCTCCGCTGACATTCCATGGGGAATGACAGTACAAACGTATTTTCTTACATGTCCATAGTTTCATTTCCATTTTGAGCAGTGACTTCCTATGCTGCTCAGAGGTTTTGCACGGTAATTATTTTACTTTACTTTAGTGGGGTTATTCATAAACCACGAAGTGCTGTATAAAACAATCAAGATTCATAGTCACGTGCAATAGATCCCTTTTTTATGCTTAATTTTTACTCAGTGGTTACTAGCTGCATAACATTATGTTTTTATGCCAGTGATGCATTTTTTGCAGGAGCAATAAGGGTCATGCTGCCCTCAGACTTGCAAGGGGTCTGGTAATTTTCAGGCCTCCTTCCACAAAGGCATGTGATGTGCAGTGCTGGATGCACACTGTACTTAAAGGGTATGTATGTCATCACAACGCATGCTTTTACTCCGCATTCAATTTTTACAACGCAAGTCGTTACAACGACTTGCGTTGGGGGGGCGCTGGATAGTGGAATAGTTACATTTTCTATTCCAACTCCAGTCCCCGTGGAGAGTAGGGAAGGTGTTGCATAGAATATTAAACTATTCCCTATCCTACAGCGCCCTCCAGCGCAAGTCGTTGTAACGACTTGCGTTGTAATAGCTGCGTCATAATGGTAGTGCGGAGTAAAAGTTGCGTTGTAAAGGATGTTTCCCACTTAAAGATCCGATTCACAAAGGTAAACGTTCACGTTTGTGTAAGATTACGATTTTTGCAATTCGCAGAGGAATTTTACGAGGGGTATCTTTACAACTGTAGAGTCTTCACACTCGTGACAGAGACTACAGACATAGAAAGATATTGCTTTGTGAATTGCAAACAAGCATATGCTTACAATATAGTGTAAATTTACCTTTGTGAATAAGGCCCAAAATGTCTCCCATATGCATGTAAAGCAGCCTTTTAAATCTGCTAGATTTTGAACAGTCCGGCTGACTTAGTGTACACATTGCTCTGAAAAGTCCTTCAGAGAGTGTAAGCATAATGCAAAAATAAGAACAAAAATGCAAAATTATTTAAAAAAACACTATTTGCCGCAACTTTTATCCTCGTTTTTGCCAACTAAACGCTTATACCACTGACGTCCAGAACAGTTTAAGGAATTTTTGCATAGCTGTCATCACCTCCTCCCATGCTCTGTACAGCCATGTTGACACAGTGAGAGTGTCAGGAAGTTAGGAGTATGCGGGCATTCACTCCGATAGCAGCAATGTTGCATTTCTTCCATAGTTTGGATGGGATTTGAGGAATGGCATTTTCTATTACCTTAGTTCTTGTATTTTTGTAAGTTCTATACAGACCGAACTCGACCCAAAGGTAATGGAGCATTTTACGTGAGCACCAGTTACATTACGCAAGGACACATCCATGTTTTGTAGGCATGAGGGGATTAATGGCCAGATGTACAAAATCGCGGGTTTGCGATTTCCTAATAGCTAATTCTAGCAATTCGCTATTAGGAAATCACTAACTACGATGTACAACAGTGTGTTTGACACAGTTAGCGACTTGCTGTATTTCACAAATGCACCTGCTTAATCAATATTCATGAGGCAGGTCGTAATTTGTGACTCATTGTAAATCAGACCCTCCAGGATATCGCGATTTCGCGATTTCGCGATTTGCCGCGAAATCGGCAATTTTGAAAAAATGCCGCGATTTTTACAAAAGTGCCCGCGAAATCGGCATTTTTCTAGAAATCGCGGCATTTTTACAAAAGCCGCTATATCCTGGGGGGTCTGTGTGTATGTACCATATCAAAAGACACATACAGCCATGTGTGCGTAAGAGTGTGTGTGACAGACAGCGTGCGTGCATGCGTGTGAGCGTTAATCCTTTTCACACAGCATGCTGAAAGATCTTTGTCAGGGATTCTTTTGCAAAGCTGCCACAAGGGCTCGTGTGAAATCAGACACCTCCAGCGCGTCTTGGAGATTCAGTCAACACGAATTTGCAAACCTACAAGTCACAGCGTGACAGAAACATTAGGAAGGACTGAAGGTGTCAAGCCCAGCGCCAGCCCATTTAACAATTGTGCGGCTATCGCCTGTGGATTGGGTAGTTTACCGTACCTGGCGTGTTTGTGGCTGTCTGCCTGCCTCTCCAGCCAACCTACAAGCCGTCACCACCGCCTGCTGGTTTGCACATTGGTCAAAGCTCGAGCTAAGGGCGCCTGCTCTTAAATTCCCCCCCCCCCCCCACCCCCCTACTGTCTGACGGACAGGTGCTGGCTCTTTGGACAGGCCTTCCTTCCTTTCTTCGTGATGTTCACGAAGGGGGAGAGGTGCTGATCTCCGAGGCACATATAATGCCACAGTGCCTCTCTTTGCAGGTGCCCAATTAAAAGCCTCTCTGGTAAACAATTAATTGTGCGGTGCATTTAATGTTAAAACCAAGCATTGATTGGTAATGAATAACGATCTCATCTTTACGCTTTTGTTGAGGAGCAGCAATTTCTTTTTGGAATTCACTACTTGTTGTTGAATTTTCTCAAACAGAAAGATTTAAAACTTTCTCGAGTGGTTTTCCACCGTTTCCTTCGTGACAACACTCTGCGATCTGCTGCACCACCAACAAGCAGTGTCCTCTGGAACAGAAAGTACGCGCTGGCGCCAAAATATTAGTGGCCTCTATTCGTAAATAAAACAGCATAACTGTCAAGGCTTCAGATTGCAATGTCTGACATTTTCATACTTTCAGTGTGAATATGAGTTACATTTCAACGATTATGAATGACACTTTCTCACAAGCAAATCAAGCAATGAAGACGAGGGAAACATAAATATCAGAAATTACATCTATTTAAGCAATGAGAAACTTATGGGCCGATTCCCAAAGGTAATCTTAGACAAAGGTCTAACTTTATGACTTTTGGTATTTACAGAGATCGTTTGCGAGTCGTATCTTTACATCCGCAGGTGGGCCGGATTCTGCACACATGGGCCGTACTATCCGCACCCTGGCCGTACTCTCCGGCGTCACGTTGTACCATGGTGCATCTTTTGTGCCGCCGCTGCGTCACAAAAGTGACGCAACGGCGGCGTAAAAGCAGCGCAAGGGGCTTGTAAATCTACCCCAAAGTGTCTATATTGTACAGAAACCAAATATACATAGCTTCATGTTGTTAAATAACTAAACAACTAAGATATCTGTGCTTGTTGTAGGAAAAATGGCCACATAAAATGCCGCAAAATTGCCGCTAAATTTCCATATTTGTGCCGCTAAATTTCCATTTTTGTGCCGCTAAATTTGCTAATCCATGCCGCTATATCCTGGGGGGTCTGGGCTACAATCACAGAGATGATGACCTGCAAAATGCATTTTACCGGTCGCAAAACGGACGTTTGAGACCAGTAAAATGCTTCATACATCTGGCCCTAAGTGATTTGCCCAGAAATACAGGATGTTGAGTCCATGCCGAGGCTCGAAGCCGGTCCCCAGTTCAAAAGTAGGCAGCTCTGGTTGTTAAGCCACATCCTCTCCCTTGGTTCAGAACATGTTTGCTGATGTTCGCTTAATTGCTTCTCAATCCCAGAACATAACACACTTTGGTGCATCCAAATGAAAAAGAGATATGTATAATTAATCCAACAATCAGTAAGTATTTTTGTTCAAAGTCGCAAAAGTGCCCTCCCTCCCCTGGGGAAAGGCGGTAGAGGGAAGGATGCACTTTCAGGACCTTTACAAGCCTCTTTGATATTGCGTTTTTTTTAAGGGATTAGGGTCGCACCAGGCCAAATGCAATGTGATCATTAAAGCCTCTAACATAAATGCAATTAATATTTATGCACTGGGTGCATAAACAATGGCCTGAGGCAAGGCACATACATATTAATGACACGCATTATGCCCTGGCGCACTTCCTGGTTGGTGCGCAGTCTAGTTGTATTTGTGCCAGACAGGCAATGTACATAACCTTACTCCTCTGGAGCAGTGCCCCCTGCTAATTTTGGTATGCACCGGGGGCACAAACAAGAAAAACACATTTCCCGATTTTACACTGGCACACACAAGGGGTCTGTAGAAGAATCCAGAGATTGCTAAGAACAGTGCAATGCCCCTGCGAGCACGGCACGTTGAAACCATTATAAAGATTGTCTTCATTTTTGCGCAATGTTAACGGGAATGAAGTTCTCGTGCACAAGGTGCCATTCTTAAAAGATTGGGCCCAATTCACAAAGGACCTCCGGACTCGTGGTGGAGATCTCGCAGACTTGGCGGGGAGCAAGGCCAGCTTTAGCGCTTGTGGCGCCTGGTATGACAATCTATTTTGGCACCCCCCCCCACCATATGACCTCCTTCTCGGATCCCCTCACTACCACCCTGCAAAAGTGCCCCACATCTCTCCATAGCTCCCAGATACGTTCCACTCTTTTCAAAGCGCTGGTAAAGGTTGGCTTTACTAATCCACTAAGCTATCCACATAAAATACATATCTGTTTTTTGCAGCAGGCATTTTAACCCTATACGCTACTTTATGGCAATTCAAAACTACCACTAGACAAAACTCCAATCACTCTCTAGCAGGAATATTATTCACAACGGTTATGGTAAAAATGTTATTTTAGCCCAAAAGCTGGATGCACAAGGAACTCTGCAGCAGGTGCTTTTAAATTCTCCAAAACCGCTAAAGACAGCGCCCTCCCTGAGGTCAGTGCCCCCCCCCCCCCCCCCCCAGGTCTGGGCCCAGTGCAGCAGCATGGGTCGCAACACCCTAGACCCAGCCTTGCGGGAGGCCCCCAGTCATGGCGGGAGGGCAGCTCTTGTGGCGGGACGTCTACAATGGGTAATTGCAGTACGGAGGTCCTGCCACAAGTGTGGGGCCACCGCCATGACTGTGGAGCCTCCGCCATGAGTGTGGAGGTTTATGAATCAGGCTCAGCATGTTCTACCCAGGCATAGTGGCTCAGCGCACCAATCCATCCATTCCAGAAATCGGTGTGTGATCTGATGGTCATAGGTTTCAATCCTGGTACCTACTCTCAGATGTCATGCTTCTAAGGTCCATGTCATGAGCACCATTGTGTTGGGGAACAATCGCATTCTGTCATTCAGTACAAATACACCTCGCAGGGTGAACGGGTGCTTTACAAAATGCATACTATGCAAGAGCAAAGAGGGTCTAACTCTTGCCCCATTTGGATGAAATTAACTCCACAAAAGTATACCTCACACAGATTGGGGGCTGCGCAGATGCTAATAAAAAAGGGGAACATTCTCCTTCTGTGTGACCAAAGGTATTCCACATTGGACATGATGGCACACACTTGTGTCCTTCCACTGTCTTCATCATGATGCACTTCCTGAAAGGTCCAAGTAGAATTACAATCTGATTTGTAGATGTTTATAAGCACCATCTGCCTCTTGTCTACTCTGTTCTAGCTCTAGACTAGCAACGTGCATGTGAGACCACCCTATTTACGATGACTGGATTTGCCAGGATTGCCTTGGTTTTTCAATGTGTGTCCCGGCACATTTCAGTACATGATTGTAGCACTGGTTTTCAGAAAAGGTCAACTGAATACAGAGGCAGTCAAGTTTTAATAGGTGACGTTGAAGCATTAGTTTGAAGATCTAACAGAAAGCAATTAAGTTAGCCCACATAGTACTGTGCATAAATGTTTTTTTTAATTCCCCTTAGTGCCTTATTTTCTGTGTCCCCTATGTTTGTGAGCACAGTTATTTAACATATTCTGTGCCCCTGGGTGGATGCAAAATTGTAGTCCTACTTTTATGTTTGTGGAACATTTAAATTTCTTGTTTCTCAAAATCACTTCAAACCTTTTCATTCCCACTATTAGATTACATGTCATGCACGTGTTCCTGAACTACGTTTGATTGGATCTCCAACCTTTCTGCACCCCACGTTAATTGTGCATGTGACTGCGTTACCAGACATCCAAATAGTTTTTGCGAAACAAATGTTGTTGAAGTTTTCATTTTTTGTTTAAAATTGGCAAAATATTCTTAATTCGGCCCTTTAAATCGTAATTTCTCGCTAAACGTGCGAGTCCCTATAAGACTTTAACTGAAAATTTAGTCATTTTGGGTTAAGAGTTTTCAGTGTTAAATCTATAGAAAGAATTTCACATCGGCATGAAAATATATAATTTGACTGCCAAAGAACTACTATTTTAAGAACTGCACACCAAAATATTAGGCTATAAATAGCAAGATTCTGAGACATTTTTGGAGCACAAAATTTGGTAGAGCTTCTTAGCACAGGAATAATATGTACACCACTGTAATGTGCCCCATGCACGGATTGGAGATCCATTATGTGCTGTGTACCTTACATATTGGACGCCTCCAGAAAAATCTTCTTGATTCTGTATGTGATTCATTGTGTAACCTAAAAACAAATGAAAGAGACCTGCATGCGCCATCTTCCCACGTCCGAATCAGGAGGTGGTGTCTCTGAAGCGCTGTGAATTGACGTGAACGCAATATACAAACACCGGAAATGAAGCAAAAATAGATATAATTTATTTTGACTGCACTGTTGCCCCCACTGCTTGCTTTTGCCAGTGGATGCAGGCACTAATATTTGAATCCTGGCTTATTTTTTCATTTAAACTTGGACCCTGAGCAAAGCAAAAAAAAAAAAAGAGTAAGACAAATGTAGGAAAACAGTGACAAAGGTAAGAGGCAGGGATGCATTATAACCTTCAAAAGTGAGAAAGAAAGACACACAGGAAGTGTAGCGTGACGGACGAAAAAGACATGCGTTATCAACAGAACCAAGCAACCCTGATATCCCTTGAGACCAACATGGTGCAGACGCAGACTACCACAAAAAAATGATGTGCCCCTGTGCTTTTTTTAGCAAATGAAGCACTGGCAATACCAAATTCCAAGCCAGAACTTTGTAATCACAGCTTCTGAAGAATTTATACAGACCTTGAACTGAGCCCGTCCAGATCAGTCTTGCTTAAAATTAGGGTTGTCACCATTTAAAATAGAACCTTGATTAAAAGAGAATGATTTTCTTGTTCTTCTTTCCATACTGAAGATCCCAGAAGAAATTGTAGTTGAGGTCTTCTTAGTGTGAACGCACATTGAGAATGTTTCTCTGCCAAGGAGAGCAATTAATAGGGTTTCGATGTAGTGTTCCATGTTTCCTGTCCGTGTCGTCTCCGCCACCCCCATAAGGTGTAGATTACAGCTAAGGGATCTGGCTTCTAGGTCTTCAGTTTTGGCCATTAGGGATTGCAGGGTTTTGTCAGCTGTAGTTTGTTTCAATTCATGTTGATGCTGAGTGTCCTCTGCTTCCGATATTTGGCGTTCCTCCATGTCGATGCGCTCTGTATGTTTGTCCAATCTCTCCGACATATGGTTGACGCGATATGTCAGACAGTCTATTTTGCCATCTATGTTGGATAATGGGCTTCTGGGCACCGCGTTGAGGGGGCTCAGGGCACCGCAGTCTGTCCTGAGGCGAGGCTGGTAAGCTGCCCGGCAAGAACCGGCAAAAAGGTGTTGCAGCAGGGAACACACGCTCAGGCCCAAGTGTGGCGTAATTCAGGTATAGGCCCACCGTGTATGTAGTGGAGCAATACACGAGTGCAGCACCGCAGGGCAGGCCACACGTGAGGCTATATATTGCAGAGGCAGGAAAGAGGAGTGCCACACATCAATGTGGCAGTCAAACGCCGTCCCCGTGTACCTGGATAACTGCAATGCACTTCGCTACAGGGTACAGTCTAGGTACGGCTCGCTTCTTGCAGATCATAAAGGCCCAAAGTTGTGGGTATGACAGCGGGTTTCCTGCACCCTCCAGGGCGTACATTAGAAGGAGGTCCACTTCCCTCACCACCTACCCGCCTGCTCTTTACCTTAGTGGGGGCCGATGAAGTGTCCATGTATCAGGTGCCGTTATTGCGGTAGCAAGTACTTTCACCTTCCAGGTGCAATGGTGTCACTACGATGGCAGAAGTCGGCACCCACAGTGCGGCCAAGGCCCACCTGTGCCTGCCGTCACTGTGTCCAGCAGCAACCTCGGCCGTCCCGTTCATGGCTAGTTGTCGTGAACCACGTGTAGGTGTTTTGTGGAGCAGCAGGCAGGGCGGAGATCCCAAGCGTCCACAGGAGTTCACAGCGCAAGCCTCCCGAGCTGCACCAGAGCACCCGCTCCTCCGCCAGGCCCACACCGCAGATGCCGCGCCATGGACTCTCGTAACAGTCACGCTGGAGCGTGCGCGTCCATGAGTTCCTGGCCTTGTCTCGGCGTAGTTTACTATACAGTTTCTTCGTATTTCGGGTAGCACACCCTGCCGAAAAACACCTTATTTTGTGCCTGATGCTCACCGCTGTGTAGTCGCTTGAGTTTCATGCGCAATTTTCAGGTATTACACACAGGATACTTGAAGGATCGTGCCTCGATCGTGAGAGCTCGCCTACGGCGTGGCCATTTCCTAGCGTGGCTAGCTTCGCTCCCCAGGGTGCAACTCTAAGGCAAAATGAGGAGCTAATTGGGGAATCAGACCCAGAATAACCGATTCCATGGGTTATTCCTCATTTCTAAGGGGACCTTCAAGGTTCGACCTGTAACTTCGCTGCCAGAGTTATCAGTATTCTGGTATTGGGCAGCATTTGCAAGCCCACTCATATCAAGGCATTTGTCTGATACACACATATGTCTCCGGAGGTGGCTTACAGTAACTAAAGTGCACAATCTCCACCCAAGAGAATGCTTGTCTGGTGGGGGAAAAGCCTATGTATGTGGCAACCGTTCAAGCTGTTATCAAAGCAGGTCTGCTGCCTACCGTGTCCAGGAATAAATCTGTAGATGTAGGTGGGCAACAAATGAAATTTAGATTGTCGGTCCTTATTTTAGTCACATTTGATCTGCAGCGCCTTATGGGCAGATTTACAATAACTGGCACATCCCTGCATATCAGCAGGGATGCACCACTTATTGTGCGTCGCAGCTCCCCCACCATGGGTGCGCCGCATTTACAATGCCACACACTATGGGGCAAAAACGGCACAGATGCGTCACACATCTGTGCTGTAAAGCGACGCATTGCTGGAGTAGCGTCGCAAGCTCGACGCAGCTCCAGCAATGCTCTTGGGGGGCCCTATCTGTCCAATGCTGCGTCAATCCTTACGTCTGCTTCAAGCAGGCGCAGGGTTTTGACGCAGCACGGGCTCAAAAGTGACTGAGTAAAATCTTGTAGATTTCACTCAGCCACTTTTAGGAGGCGTTCCTGCGCCGGAATGCCCCCCCCCCCCCCCCCCCCTGCGCAGGAACGCCTACTTCTGGAGCAGGGCTTTACAATGTGACGCATCTCCTAGATGCGTCACGTTGTAAGTACCCCGCACCATGGCGCATCTTTTGTGCCGCTGCTACATTCACAAAAGTGACGCAACTGTGCCGTAAAAGAGGCGCAAGGGGCTTGTAAATCTGCCCCTATGTATTTTATTTGCACGCAGAAGGCTACTCGGCAGCTAGCCAAATGTCTTCATTTCATTTACCTGGATAGACCCTGTGGCATAGGCAAAGAGCCATGGTCCCGTGGCAAGCAAGAAAACTGGGCCTCCAAGCCCCTGGCTGAGTAATAACAGAGAACCATAACTGAAGGGGAATGGGCCTCCAAGCACCCGGCTGTGTAATTATAGACCAGATCAACTGCCTCACTTCGGGGCACTGTTCCTTCTGCAATAATGAAAGCCACGTTCCGACCAGAAATTCAACTGCACAATCTTGAAATCCGTAGGTGTTTGTTATCGATTGTGCACATTTTTTTAAACATCTTTTATAAGGGTGATGTGTATGCTATTTAGGAATGCTGTTAAGAGGAACTATTTCTAGGGAAATATTTTAATAAACTTGAATGCGAATTTTTTTAGATTGTTCACGGTGCCGACATAGTCACATCAACCTCGTTATGCCTCACGCACATCATGGTCCATCCATCTGTTCAAGGCAAACACTTTGCCCTATTGAGTTACAAGCGGTATCGTTTAAAATATACTTTAAAAACCTCCCGCAGACAAATGTTGACTCGAAATTTCAGTTGTTCTGCAGTGCAATAAAGACCCGCAGCAGTCGTTCCAGCCTCTCCCAGGTACAAGCTTTACGGTTTTCACTGAATCAATTAAATTACGCAACGCTGCTGCAGAGGCACGCTCTGCAGACTGAGGCGAGCGGCTCGCGCCTGCCGCCGGGTGCAGTGGGAGCCTGCAATGCAACGTACGGGTCCTCGAAGGGGCCAGCCGGGGAAATCCGGCTCGCGCATCGCGTGTTCCTCGAGCATCTACTCTGAAGATGGCGGATGCAGCGCGGTACTATTCCAAGATTGCAGAAATACTACATTCCAGTTATTAGCCTGTCCTGTCCTTGTTCCTGTTAATTTGGGAGTGTACATTCAAATATTCTGAAGGTAAAATGTGAATTTGCGCAGTGGGTCCCACCAAACACCACTTGTTGCCTTTACAAGGGTCTTAAGAGGTCCCACCATGCGTATATTTTATTTTACAATTGTTGACATCCCTGCCTTAGTATAATTAGTAAATCAATGCATTGCTTTCGAAAATCACAATCTAAGATACGAATAAAGAATGTTTATGGTACACCCGTTATCTTATGTGACAAACTCTTTACTGATTTGCTTAAGCTGCACTTAAAACTAATCAATGTGCTAATGTTTACATATTGTACTACGTAAATCCACAACCTGTCCTACAGGGATTCCTGCATGTATATTGAACATAAATGGCTGCTCTGTGCTCTTTATGGTAATTTGCACTGTACTTGATGACTGCGCTCCTGCACCCTTGTTGTACCACGTAAATTGACATAGTGTTAGACAGGGCTTTAAGTGGGATGAGAAAAACTGGGTGGTCTCCCATAGGGCGTTGCCTATGTAAATAAGGGCGTGGCTTAAAAACACATAAGCTAAAAATCTCTGCTTTGCATAGTGAGCCACCGACTTGTATTTTGCTGTTTCTGTCATTGCATCCAGATAAATGATACAACAAGTAACATCATACCTACAACAAGTCAGGACTATTGGCTTTGTCAATTGTTGTTAGTTGCATAAGATAAATAGGCAGCAGCTATGGCTTGTATATAATATTGAAAAAGCTTCCCCTTAAAGCCCTGGTGACACCAGGACAATGTTGCTGCTCCTCAGTTTAAAAAAGAGAAGTGAAATCCAGAGAGAAAATGACTTTCTTTAAAGGATTTCCCTTCCCCTACAAGGCTCACCTGGCATGACGTTGTGCGTAACTTCTCTATTAGTGAGAAGTGAGGAGTGTGAGCATACGCACATCGATATGGCTGCTGTCACTGCAGTTCCCCAAATAAATACGGACCCTCAATGCCAGGGCACAAAACAGAGCCCGATAGAGACCCTTTTCGAGGCCCTCTTTAAAAAACTGCTGGTGCTCAGCACCGGTGGGACCCGGCCTACTTAAACCCCTAGTGTTACCACTTTGGTAGTCAGCTGCAACTGTAGCGCATACTAATACCCAAGGGGCATGGTTCATGCTTTACGGCATGATGTAAAAATAATAATAAAGCAAATCATGCCATTGCCCACTTTATTTGAACCATGAAGCACAATGGCTTTGTGAATCTGCTGCAATGTAGGTAAACCTGCTTCTGACTATGATCATTGGTTGATGACCGTGAGTACAAAAGTTTCTAACTTTTTGTTTTCTGGGATCCATTTTCCATACTATTCTGTCCTATTTTTAAAAGCTCATTGCATTAATCAAAAAAGTTGCCATGGAGCACATATTCTGGTGTTTACCGCACGCTAATGTGCGGCTAATCGCCACACCAATTAGTGAAATCCATGCCGGTTCACAGGTCAGCCACAATGAGGAAAGATTCACTTGCAATAAAGATCATGGGAGATTGAAAATGTGTTGCCCATTCTGAAAACTATGCTGCTTTGCCCTACTGTGCAATTAGAGCCCACTTCAAAGAACTTTAACTGGAGGATGCAACATTTTGGAAGACCTACCGAGGGCAACGCCAAGGTTGATCCAGGGGACTTGAGTCCTATTTAAACCCTACATCATTCTATGAACATTCTTTTCATTTCAGAGACCTTCTGTTAGGAAGATTCCTTAGTTGGTCCAAAGGTATGGTGATCCCTTCGGAACATTACTTATGGAGCTAAATACTGAGAGGGTCTACTCATTCCGATTCCAGAGATAACTTCTGCCTCCTAAAGTTTTATTTATTCTGATCAAGCAGTTTTTCCTGAGGGCACTCACTAATCTGATGATGGACTGTTGAATCTGCCCTGTATCTATTCTGTGACTAGTGCTCAGGTAAACTGGGCTCCAAGAAGTTCTCGAAGTCTGAAAGTAATGTTTCCCCTCAACATGTAAGCCAACAAGGTTCACCAATGACCAGACTTGCCAACTGATCCCTGCACCACTAAAACACACCGAAGTACACCTAGAAAAAGTTCTGAACATTTCTTTCCTCTCATATGCTCTTAATAAAACCCCATTGATCCCACCTTAAATATTGGCTCTCATACAACCCTAAAATAAAAGAGTTGCATATTCATATTTCTATTCTTCCTATGTCAACCCTCCACTTTTGGTGGTCACTGGAATTCACAGCTTTCAAGATAAACTCTGCCTGGAACATGAAATCATTAACTCATTACTGTGTGAGATTTCTTTGCTTATTTCTCTGTCACCCAGCACAGTCCTATGTCTTGAGTCTGGCCAACACTTGGTAAAAGAGAGCCAGAATACCTGAAGGAGTCTTTGGCCTACCTCTGTCTTTAAATAGATGCATCATGATGGCGTGGAAGCTCCGAGTCCATTACATATGTATGTTCCCTTCCAGCTCTACGCTGCTAGTGAGTTCCTCACATATGTACTAACTATGCTTTTGCTGATTGGAGATTAAACTGGAGAATCTTTCAGTTAAAAAAAACAAGGTTAACTGGACACTTTCGTATAGGCCCCTTTTAAGTCATTGTTTGAAAATCACATTATATTTTAGGGTTATTTTCAATATACGTTTATTAAAAATGATAGTCTAACATGTAGATGTTTTCCAAGGTCCTCCTTGTAATGCATGTAGGCCCACTTGCACTCAGGGTCCACATCACAAGTACTGCCCAGCACTGTTATCTTCATGTATTATGCCACAACAAGCATAACTAAATGTAGCTAACACATTCAATCTATGTGCACTGTTCAGTACTGCAGTCTTTCTGTACTGTACCAGAGTGTGTTATTTTAAAAACACACGCTGCCAGCACACACACTGTTAGAATTGGGGGTCTCTGGTTGGCACAGGTAGGTACTTGAGACAAGCAGGGACCCTCTCCTCTAGTCAGGGCAAGGGAATTACTCTCTCCAAATAACCCCTGCTCACCCTCTAGACGGCGTGGTGCAAGCAGTCAAGGCTTATTTCAGAGATGTAAGTTAAGCAGTTGTGACCACATACAGTAACCCAGTGGCAACACTACAAATGGACACAACACAGGTTCCCCTTGTCATGTTTATATGGGTTAAACACCATATACTTGGTTTTCTTACAGTTAATCGTCAGTCCCCGAGCTCGACAAGCTACATCAGATACGGCAGATACATCAGACACACTCCCAGGTGCAACTCCTCCCTCCCATCTAGATGCAGATCTCCCTATTCACCACTAGGCTGTCCAAACCTGTCTCTTGGAATTCCCCAGCCCTGTCACACACAAACCCAGACAAGGAATACACAACCTAGCAGAGGCAGGCTCAAATGGTTAGGCAAGCAAATACCTACTTTCTAAAAGTGGTATTTGCAAACACAGAATATTAAAATAAACTTTCCTAAAAGATGTATTTTATTATTCTGAGTCCAGGCATACTAAACTCGAATTTCTACCATGCTCTCTGAGTCTGCTAGGATTATAAAGTGTCACAATTCTAACAGCCGATTCTGGCCTATGGAGAACAGGTAGCTTTGCAAAAGTGAAAAACGAAAATGGCTGTAATTCACTATTAGGACATGCCACACACATCAGGGCTTGTCCTACCTTATACTTACAATGCACCCTGCCCTTGGGCCTACCATAGGGGTGACTAATATGAAGAAAAGGGATGGTTTAGGGACTGGCAAGTGGGTGCACTTGCCCAGTCAGCATGACTGTACCAGACTGCATGCAGGCTCTGCAATGGCAGACCTTAGACATGTTTTACAAGGCCGCTTCTGTGGGTGGCACAACTAGTGCTGCAAGCCCACTAGCAGCATTTGGATTTACACGCCCTGGGCACACTAGGGTCTGACAAGTAAACCAAACATCCAATCATGGAACCACTAATCAATACATACATTAATTTACAGTAGGGAGAGCATATGCACTTTAGTACTGATCAGCAGTGGTAAAGTGCCCAGAGTCATAAAATAGCCAACAACAGGTCAGAAAAAATATAGGAGGAAGGCAAAAAGTTCAGGGATGACCCTGCAAAAAGGGCCAAGTCCAACACACACGCATTTACCGTCTGCACACTGTACCACACTTCACCCCTTGCGTAGTATATTTCTTGTGAGCACATATGCACTCAGCACGTTTCCATCATGCACATATTTCCACAGCTAGATGTAGGCCAGAAGTGAATTAAGCACACAGCATCGAATCTCTTATAAAGCTGAGTGAGCCTGTAGGCCTCACTCCAGTGACACAGCATAAAAAAGACCTGTTGACCACTAATGATCACTGCACAATATAGTGCCAACACCATGCTTGTGCCGCTTAACTGCCGGTGAACGGAATAGGCTTTCACCACTATAAAGGCAGTGCTTTGGGCACCCCTCCCACTCCAACAACATCGCAATACGGAGACAGGCCTATGTCATGGCGCACACGGATGATCCGTGTTCGCCTATTACAAAAAATCAGCATTAGGGATCCAGACAACAGTACGGTAGGGTGCTCAGGGCAGGAGTACATGTCTCTTACCATGCAGAGGACTTATCCATCCCAACCATGATGATGTTGACAATGATTATTATTATTATTCCATGCATTGGACTTTATTTTATTATTATTTAATTTTTCTTTCTTGCACTCGCTCTGTAATTAGGCTGCATTTGTGTACTTTGTCTCTTTCAATGGACAAAGGTGTCGACATCACACAAACCAAAATATTTCTGTTGCCTGGTAGCCAATAATATTGTGAAAACCTTACGCACTCATCATGGGCCACGTTATGGCAGGGGCATAAACAGGAAAATTTACCCTAACCAGTGCTTAATTTGAGCTAGTGTTTCCGGTGCTTGGCACCAGCACTTAATTGAGAAAACTAGCACCTATGACAATCTGTCAGATGATGGCACCATTCATTTTATTTAGAGATCAGTACAACAACAGTTGTTTATAAATTCAATACACATTAAAAATGACTAATACCTGCCATCCAAGCAATTCTAATAGCTTTTGGGGGCTCGTTATAGTCTGAATTGTTACACTTGTATGAGTATGATTGTTAGTAGTTATGTTAGTTTTGTCATTGGCACTGGCCTAACCCACAAATTGGGGGCAGTGATCCACTCAGCCTTGGGCCCTAGTGCCACTGCACTTGCTGCACTATTGGCACCTATGGCCCTGGCACCCGGGACATCTGTGTGCCTGTTTTTAAAGTGCATTCATTTAATTCAATTACTGAATGTGCTGCTGATAGCACAGCTCGGTACTAGAGTGGCCAAGAGTGACCCTTTGTATGGGTGTAGACATTAGAAGGCGTTAACAGGTGATCGGGCAAACTATGAGTTGTGTAGAGCGTTTTCTGGTGTCTTTCTGAATCCCCCTCCACTATATCAGGCTATCCTAAAAGACATAACTCAGCCGGACATTAAATTTATCAAGTGCAATTATTTTTCATACTGTATTTTAGTTCTATTTCCTTTACCACCTGCTGGATTATGAATTGACTGCTCACAATTGCAACTTTGGAGAAACACTCTGGGGTCCAAATGGAATGAAATAGTCTTAAACTTTGAAACATCACTGGAAAATATCAGCATCTACCACGCATACTGCTCAGCAAGCACCTACTGCCACAGGTCCCGATGTAGTTTTATCCGTGGAACTATGACATTTGACATCTAATCTCACCTTTACCACTTCATCTAAGTATTCTGGGAATAAACATTTACTCTAAAGCTGGGGAGGCCCCACAACAAAGTAACTCTTCACTTGGAAGGGAGGTCCCTTGACCTTGCCATCAGAATCACGGCCACCCCAGTTGTAATCTGTTGGACTAGTTGGAAATGTAGAACAAGGAGACATTGGGCCTGATTACAAGTTAGGCGGTTAATTCCATCCAGAGCGTAAACCCCTGTTTATGGACGAGATTTAATTTAACGCATCCGATAACTATTGGAAGCGTTAAATGGCCCAACATCAGTTAAACTTCGGCAGGTCAAACCTGCCAAAATTTAACAGGGTAAAACATGCGTTATTTACCATATTTGGTGGGTTTTGGTGCCTTAAACACCAAAATGTGCATGTTATTCCCCATAAACTCATACTAGATGTTATTTATCGCACCTGATATTTGTGGTACTGTTATTTATCAGGGGCGATAAAAAATGCCCGAAGTTGTTATCAGGCCCTTGTTTTTGATACTGGCCTCCCTTATGGCCAAATATGTGCTCTTAGACAATCGCTTTTTGAACTTTTCCTCTGCTCCCTTTTTGGTGAAATTCAGAGTATTTAGAATCAATGTAGAAGTTATCAGTAAGAGTGTCATTAAAAACATTTTTTTTAAAAGACTGGATATTACATGGGGGGAGGAGAGTAGTGCCCAGTCTCATGGTAGATTCGCAAAAAATGCAATATGTTGGTAATTGTATAGCCTTTGCAGCAAGTAGCATTGTGCAGCAGTCTCAAATCTATTGCATAACACAGTGTTTGATGCTGCACTGATCAGCACTTTAACATGGGATTAATGGAAGAGATAAACATCAACAACATACCTCCTGGACAGGTCCCCTGCATGGCATTCATTAACATATTCGGGGATTCCTGTCGGCAGGTGGCTGGATTTGTATCTCAATAGATTAATACACTTCTGAAATTACATTGGTCAGTAGCCCTCCTGTTCTGCAGCTCCTCCCTCCTAGCCACAGACAGATACCTACTTTACAGCCCATGAAAGGCCGAAAGAGTGAGTGTTTTTAGTCTTTTGAGAGTGGTACTGGTGAAGATGAGCCAGCATGCAAGGACAGTGTGCGTCCTGCAAGTGCCTCTGTGCGAGCCATGGGACAAGAACTATGACTGCAGGACAAACCTGCACAATACAGAACTTGTGACCACCATACTTGGCACCAGTGGACAGCTGTTACATCTTTCTGTTTCCATACCACGCAGTCTCATCTCAAGTTATTGGGGCTCCTGGTTTATCACATTGTTACAACATGCCATTCATCCATATTAAAAGTGGGCTCACAACAACTCCTGAAAAGTTACCAGATTCAACAGCATGTGAGGAGGGACAATCTGCCCCTCAGTCACAAAGTTTTATGCAGCTTTATATTACTGTCAGTAATTGTTTCTACCAATCCACTTTAACCCCTTGCATGAGCAGCGAATTTTCGAGCTGCGCGGGTCATTTACATGGTGGGCTGGATTCGGACTGCCCCCGGCCGTCGTGAGCACACGCCCACCGTGACTCATGGCGGCGGGGGTCATCATGAGCATGCAAGGGGTTAAGTGATCAGCATGTTTCCACAACAACCAGCAGCATAACTTGCCAGCAGTACTGCCCCTGCTTAGAACTGACATTGATGCATTTTGTGATTCTGATACACAGCAGACTGAAGCCTCATCTGCTCACATGGCGATGATAATAATGGCTTCCAACTTAAGGGCATGTTTGTTTGCAACAGTTTGTTAGGTGACATTAAGTGCTTTATTTGGACTTAGGCAGTCCACCATTACCTTGCTTCCTGCACTGACTTTTCTGTATGCCTGTGGCATATTTCATACCTGGTGAGTCACAGAACAACTGTTACTACATCCAGTAGAAATAAGAACTTGTATCTGGAGAACAGTGCTAATATTTAGACCACACACAGTGATGTAAATTACTCTTATGAAAATTTGCTACAAAGTATATTGTTTTATTCACAACAGAATTATTTTATCCTCCTTTCATCTTATTATTATATTACTTGTATTTAAATAAGATAGTCTTCATCCTTATGAATTCATATATATTTAACTTTATGCATTACTTCCAATGTAATGTATGTTATCATATTGCACATTTCTGTATTTTATTGCTTTTATTGTCTTATATTTAATAAATGCTAATAAACAATTTCAACACAAAGTATATGTACATGGCTTTTTGATAGGTTAATACAAGACAACATTGTTCTTCACAACTGTTGTAAACTGTGGCTCTGACACAAAGCTCAATTTTCTAAGAAGACAAATGAAGAGGAGTCTATGGATAATCTGCGTCGACATGCGTCCTTGCCTTTTAGGGCACTCTTGGTGCTGGAGGTAAAGGATTACCATCGATAATGATGATCCTGTCAGTGCTTTGAAGCCTTGCCATCAAGTCTTTGAGACTAAGGAAACCCTAAACCAATAAACGTAGACTAGCAAACATGCTTGTGCAGTCTCATGTTAGATTGCATTTCATGGCATGCAAAAAAAACAGAGATTCATTAAGAATTTTAGCATTTTTCTGACTGGTACAAAAGTGGATCAATATTGTGGGATATTTTCTGAATATGTGTAATGTTGCTTACTAAAATAAATTAAAAATAAAATAAAAATGTAGCAATATTCGGAAAATTGAATGTGGCCGGTTTTAATTAGTTCGAATATGCAGGAAGTCAGGTAAAGAAGTCAAGGCTTCATTTTACCCAATATTTGCATGATTGTCACTCAGATATAAGAACCTGTATCTCTTATTTCAAAAATTACCTGAGTTTTTAAGCTATTATTCCTAAACTCTCAGTGGTCATGACTTGACCATGGTATACAACTGTTACAACAAAGTTTTTACCACGCACTATCATTACAACGCAGGCATTACCACGCATACCATTACAACGCATTGCGCTGGGGGGCGCTCTAGGATAGGGAATAAGTATAATTTTATATCCAACACCTTCCCTAGTGTCCACGGGGACTGGAGTTGGAATATAAAATTATACCTACCACTATCCAGCACCTCTAAGCGCTATGCGTTGTAACGGTATTCGTTGTAAATACCGCGTTGTAATGGTATGCGTGGTAAAAGTATGCGTTGTAACGTCATACATCCCTTGACCATAGACAAGGTCAGAGTATTATTTGTTGCTGACCAAGCTCAGGAAAAATCCATAACGTGTGCTCCAATCGCAGGTGTAAAATAAAAAGATCTGCAGGAGTGCCGTGAAAAAAGGCTAAATGAAGCAAATAAGAATGAAATGTATCTGATCAGTAAACACACGCAGACACAGACAACGTTGAAGTTGTCAGCCTTCTATTGAGGAAAGAAAAAGATAAAATCCTTGTTGGATTTATTCAGACTTCCTCTGCTTCCAGGATGAATCATTGGGAAATGTGTACATGAGACATCTATGGATAAAACGCCTATCCACTCATCCTTGTCTAAATATACTCATCCCGTCGAAAAATATTAATATCTCACATATTCACTGTAATAGGACAGGTCAACTACTAATTTCTATTGTATTTTTCTTTTATCAGCCTATTATTCGCAAAACGCTGCAAACGGATTTACAACTATTCATAGAAACAGAGTAGAACCTTTTTTTCACACCAAAAGGCATGAATTTAAATAAAAAGAATTGACAGGCTTTCTGAGGGTGATCAGGGTTTGTAGAAACCTGTGGTAACAAGTTGAAAAGTTCAAAGACCATTGCAGGGAACATATGATCTTCTCTGTAGTAACGTTTGACAGGGGATACACTCAACAATATCTAATTTGCATTTCAGCGACTTCTTCTTCCACATTAGTTAGGGTCACCCCTTACTGAGAAAATAATTTTAAAAAAACAGAGCATATTGGGAGTTAGAAACTATACATGGCAGCTTGAATGATCCTCTATGGTCAACCGGTAGGGATACAAAGGATTATTTATTTTGACAGTTGGGCCCCTTTTCTTTAAGATAAATCTTAGATAAACCACAGTATTTGCAAAAGACTGTAGCCATTTCACGTGGTAGTGGGGAGTCTGTCATAAATGGTATCTATTTAGTCAAGCTTCTCCTTACATCACTCAAAGCACAGGTTATCATCTGACCAAGATCACAGTAAGAGAATCTTTGTGCTGCTTAGAAAATCACAATGGTCATCTGAATGATTTGTCATTTTAAATTGCTGTGTTTCCCATTTTCTTGCTGTGGGTTCAGTGTGAGCCTAAGCCAAGGCAATGTCAGTTTCCGATTCACCAGGCACAAAGAACAATGACTCTTTTAAAGCTGCTAGTGCTCGCACAGTAGGTGGCACTTTAAGCTCAAAGGCTGCCCTTTGCCAGAAATAGGATAGTATTGAAATGGCACCTTTATAAGTAGAAGATAAATTAAATAATAAAAAATCAGCCATGTGCATTCCAAAATATCAACAATTCATTAGCTTAAGGACTTAAAAATCAATGAAATATTAACTATCACAAGCAGCACTTTTAAAATTATGTAAATAGGTAATGCAGTAATACTGCATATTGTGCCTGTGACATGCTGCAAAACCCAGGATGTTGTGGTACTTAGCCCACTCAAATACTAACAGGTTTTACATGTGAAATCAAAAGAGGGAATATCACTCATTACATCGCATACCAATACCACGCGTGCCATTACAATGCGGTTAGTATTACGCGATGTCAATGACAACGACATACCATTACATCGCAAACTTTTACCATGACTATACCTTTACCACGCATGCCATTACACCGCAAAGGCATGCATGGTAAAGATATACTCATGGTAAAAGTTTCAAAGGTAAGTGACTCTAACCTGCCCTACCCTAAACCCTAATTTAGTACCCCTGCATGACCCTCCCCTGACCCCCAGTCTTCTCCCTACATTTACACTACTCTGCACGACCCCCCGACACTACCCTAAACCCTAAAACACTGCTCTACACTACACAAACACCACAACACTACCCTAAACCCTAAAACACTACCCCCAACACATCCCTCCCCTGACCCCCAGTCGGTCTCTACACTCAAACACTACCCTGCACGACCCCCAACATTACCCTAAACCCTAAAATACTACCCTACACTACACAAACAGCACAACCCTCCCCCGCCCCCCAGTCCGGTCCCTAGACTGAAACACTACCCTGCAACGACGTCCCAACACTAAAACACTACCCTACACCACACAACACTACCCTAAAACACTACCCCAGCACATCCCTCCCCCGACCCCCAGTCCAGTCCCTTCACTCAAACACTACCCTGCACAACCCCTGACACTACCCTAAACCCTAAAACACTATCCCCAGCACGTCCCTCCCCCGACCCCCAGTCCGGTCCTTACACTCAAACACTAGCCTGCACGACCCCCGACATTACCCTAAATCCTAAAACACTACCCTACACTACACACGCACCACAACACTACCCTAAACCCTAAAACACAACCCTGCACGACCCCCCAACACTACCCAAAACCCTAAAACACTACCCTACACTACACAAACACAAAACACTACCCTAAACTCTAAAACACTACCCCCAGCATGACCCTCCCCCGCCCCCCAAGTATGGTCCCTACATTGAAACACTACCCCCAGCACGACCCTCCCCCTACCCCCAATCCCCCTTACCTCTCTCTCCTCGTGGTACCTCTCTCCTGGTTCCAGCATCGTCTGAGGGTCGTTGTGAGGAAACTGAAGAGCCTCAGTTTCCTCACAATGATTTGGATAGCCATTACATCGCATGCGTTGTAAAAGCGCATGCAATGTAATGGTATGCATAGTAATGGTTTGCATTGTTACATCGCATGCGTTCTAAGTTAACGGGTGTGATGTAATGACTTGCGGGGAAACAGCCGCGTTGTGATTGCTGTTCACACAAAAGAGAAGGTATTTTTACACCACTGGTAATCCCAAACTCCTGTTTCCCCCGGAATTGAGATTAAAACTGGACTTGTAATAAGGTCCATAGTGTTGAGTTACTGTTTATGTGAGAACTAAAATGCTGACCATCACCTAGTTTCAATCCACCTATAGCAATACCTTCATCAGATATGCATTTGAGGTTTTCATTGGGACTCTCACTGGTTTTGAACCCATAAAACGTTCAAGAAGTGCATCTATACTATATTTCACCCTATTCACAGAGTCTGTAGCCTCCCACTGATTAGTGGTTTCTCCTAATAAGTGACTATATTTGAACTCAAACACAGCAGTTAATCAGTTAATAGATTGTGCGTCTCAAAGGAATCCCTTTAGTAAAACATGGAACTCAACAGTATATATGGTGGAATACTGTGTTATCAAATCCCAATTCAAACTTAGTTACAGGAGCATGTGGGTGCAAAGTGGGAAGGTGCAGCTCTGGGAAGATGAATGGGAAGATGTATACAACTCACAATTCCCCACAGCTGAAAGGTGATGGATGTCCATTTCCTCTGGTCCACACACAGACGCTTGACATTTTTTGGGGGAAATTTGTACTTGATCTCTGTAAACTACCTAGACACAGATCTTCATACGAGCGGAGGGTGATGATATCAGTTTCATGTTTGCATCGATCCACTAAGCAGCATACTGAGAGGATTCTCATAGGTTGTTAGTAGCCAGATCCACTGACCTGCCTAAAGCAAATGGGTGATAGAGTTTTTAGTGTTCACAAACATTTCACGCTTATTGCTTAGGATAACTAACACAAAACCTTGTAAACTGCAGGATTAAGATAGTCTACATGACCCATGACTCTGCAAATGAAACAATGTCTTTTAACCTTCTTTAAGATGTGAACACCACTTTATTTATGGGTCCGGCCGAGTAGGAAGCCAACGCCTCTCAGTTTGTTTTATAGTGCACACAGACAGCAGGTGAAGGCTCTTTGTTGGGTCTAGAGAAGTAATGGGTTGACCAATATAGTAGACATGCCATCAGAATCAGTCCAGAGAAGGTCTTGTTCCTGGCTTTCAAGCAAGAGTGAGGTGGCTGTCTATTCAAGTCTTTTGCAAATTCAAGGCCGGCCTGGCAAGTTGTCTCACAGCAAAATGGAAACATGGGATTGAGTTGCCCCATAGGACACTGAAAGCACCCATTAATAATGTATCTTTTCTGGGCCAGGGAACTTGGAAAGTAAGAGAAAGAATGTCATTTTGTTGAGCCACACAATGTTTTATCCTACCCCATTCTTCCATCACGACGTACACAAAATAGGATGGCAGGGAAGAAGAGATAGCTCTAAAAAGTCCACGCTAGCTAATATGTGACAAAGTCCAGAGGGCAAAGTGAGAAGAGAGGAATATTGATATCGGGAGCGCTTACATCTGCCCTACTTCATTTCACACACAAAACAGGGCCTTTGGAAGAGAGGCAGGGTTTACCAAATAGAATACACAGAGGAATTTAATAAAAAGTAATCCGGTGCGCCTAGGATATTGCTGTGACTATCTCCGCTAAAATGTAGCATTTATCCATGAAAATCATTGTGCAGAGGAGGAATCCTTACAACTCTTTCTAAATGAGAGAGGTTCCATCCAGTCAATCAAAACTGTCTTATAAACAAAATGATGGCCTATGGCCCAGTTGCATGGATGGATGTATTTTTATTCCTCAGTCCTCGCACTGGTGCTCACTCTCACCTCTCCTCAAAATCAGGTAATAAGCCTGATCATGGCAGTGGGAGTTCTGAATAGTCAGGGTCTAAATCATGCCAGAGGGAACAGCAGCAGTGATGAATGGCCAATCAATTACCCATAGACTTACTGAGGGACGTTTTTAACTCAAGTTACAGTGACCTACTACATGCAATAATCATGTACTCAAGTCTTCTTCATTGCTGAAACTACTGACATATCACGATTGACCTTTAAAGTAAAAATAAAACATAACGTAACAACTCTCGTTCAACTGCGAAATCCACTAAAGATAGTCCGCTGAAACTTATCAAGAAGGAAATACCGAAACAGTGCTTTAGAGAAGCTGAGTCACAAAATAATTAGAGGAAAAAACTCTTAATTAATATTATTTCCTTCTCCAGAGGGTTTTCCCTCCGTTGAGGCATCATTATGGTGCCAAGTAATAAAGCTGTGCAGACGTAGCTCGGATCTCGAAAATAGCCAAGCTGCTTGGTCATGTCAAACTGCTGCTGAAGAGAATTCTAGGTACTCGCTGGAGAGGAGGGTGCAGTTTTTTCACAAGCTGTGCTCCCGGCCCCCAGGAAGAGCTCCTCTTCTCCCATCGCCCTCCATACCCCCTTAACTGCTGCCGTCGGCCAACGGTCGTCACGAGCACTACCTCCCCAGTGCTGCGCACGACCGTTATCCGAACGTTCAGCACTGGGCGCTGAACGTTCGACGCTCTGATGAGGTTAAAAGCCACCCTCAATCTGACTAGCTGGTGTGTTTGTAAATACATGGGCCTGCTCCTATCCCACTCCCACTCCCACATTACCCGCTAAACGCTTGCCCATTACCCGCTAAATGCCTGCTCATGTTTCAGCAATAACGTGTTCTAGAACATATTTGAAACTCTATGTAAAGCATTCTCCTGTTCTTTAGGGCTGTAATCATCTGATAGAAATACGCCCAAAAAATAAATGAGGGGCTTGCAGGGTCTGAGTGGTTCAGGACGTAGGCCCGCCAATAAAATAAAAATGGCCTGCATTAGCGAATCAGATAGCTAAAAAAGTGGTCCACGTTTGCATATTAGGGTACCTTTAAACTTGTAAAGTCAAGTGGTTTAGGTGTCTTGCAGGGTATGGGAGACTGTGTGCATGTGTGCTTGCTGCAGGCATTGTTTGTGGTAATGTCAGTGAAATCAACAGTTATAATCGTCCCACCGGATTATAAAACCCGCCCACAAACAGCCACAAAGCCAGCCCATTCTCTTTTCTGTCAGACCAGCCTTTCGGGAACTGCCTGATTGCCCTCTGGGGGCTTACTTGCCCCAATTGTTCCTTCAATCTATACAAAAAAAATGTGATAGTTTGGGGACAGTCATGGTTTTAGTTCTCTCCAAAATGACAAATGATCCTCAACAGAAGTTATGGAGTGAGGGAGGGAATTATCTAGCCAGCACCAGAAAGTGGTTGCCTTAGGATCACACATACTGAGCCTAAGAGTCTTAGTGGATTTGTGGCAGAAGAACACAAAGACCAGGTTTGCAGATACAGTTTGATACCAGAAAGAAAGGTCCACGTTGCACAATGCTTGGAGAGTCATGCGTAGCACCTGTGACCACGGCAGATTCGGTAGCACTGTGGGAATATGTACAAGAAAGTCCATGTCAGTCGCAAGTGCGGCAGCAAATGTTTGGATATGTCTTCAACACAGCAGAACTAGATATTTGGAGGCAAAACTAAGCACCGACCGTGCAGTGCCAACCTCAGACATTGCATGTGGTCACCATGAAGTTGGGAAGCAGGTCAGCAGTCGCTTCGGGATGTTGAGGAGCTAGATTTAGGATTTATAAAATGTTTCTATTTGAGCTATGAGAGTTAGATTGTTGGCTATCAGATTTTGCTTTAAATGTTATATAAATAATTTAGATAGCTGAAGGGGGGGTTGTTGGGAGCAAGAAATGGCCCTCGTGTGCTGTAATGTAGAGATCTGATATATAAAACATAAGGGACTTCAGGGCATATTTACTAGGAAGTGGCGGAGCGCGGCGTTAACCTCCTTGTCTTAATGCCACACTCCGCCACTTCCAAAATGCAGGGCTGCATCGTATTTACAGGGATAAGGTGCAGCCCTGCGTTTCTCTCTGCGCTGGCGCTAATTTTAGCTGCCTAGCACTAACGCAGACACCCATGCACCATAGTCCAAGGGTGCCTGCATTGTAGAGGAAGATAGTTTATGTGCAATACGACCCCCCTTCCTGCACATAAACAACCTATAAATTAGGTTTATAAATTAGGTTTTGTAACTTCTGTGTGTGCTGCTTAATGCAGCACACATAGAAGTTGCAAAACGTCATTATTTTTATTGATTGTTTATGTGCAGGAAGGGTCACCTTCCTGCACTAAAACAATCAAAGGCGTTTTGCTTTTTCTGTGTGTGCTGCACTGCGCAGCACACATGGAAACAGCAAAAATGAGGAGAAATTGCACCTGTTTAAGACTAGGTTTTCCCTTGTATTATTATTGACACCAAAATAAAATCGTTTTCTAGAAAACCTACAGAAGTCTGGACTCTGTAAACAGACCCTTTGGATGAACCCTTATGTCACATTCAAGCAGTGCTTAATTTGTAAAACAATAAAAACTGAGAAACTGTTTGCTCAGAAGTCCACGGCTGGTACTACGAATACTGGGGGTGCTGAATACCAAGGCTCCTTCGTCTTGATTCCACTTCATGCCTCTTTCATCGACTACCAGACACTCACTGTCCCTTTACTCACTCTTGCAGGTTCTTTTTCATTCCTAAATTTTCCCTTTGTCACTATTTTTCCAACTTTCTCTTATTTTCTCATTCCCCCTTTTGTGCGTTTCTCTCTCACTCTGGTTGAAAGTCTGATAAGCAAAAATAAATTAGTGCCAGAGGGCCCCACCTGCAACCACTGGCTCAAATTAAACACTGCTTTTATGTAATGGGCGGCCACTGTTGCTGCAACACACTCTAAAATCAGCTCCCCCTCATTTCCAGGACAGTTCCCACCTCCTAAATTACTTGAAAGTCCAAAAAATCTATGAATTATAAAAACTGTGTCAGGCTGGTCAGGCACCCAGGATATGTCCCCTTTCTCTTGGCTTCATTATGCCTGCAGGAAATTCGGTAAGTATTTTCAAAGATTCATAACATACAATTACAGTGGAGGAAGAAACAAATGTTATATTTAATTGAATTTAGCACTCGGATTTTGAAAAATTTCTCCCAGATAAGTTGTGAAAAGTTGAGAAATCTGCAATGTTGTTACAGTGAGAAGTGAGTTTAGACAACTTTGACTGCAAACGAAATTGCACATTAAAACGTTTTTGAACGGGATTTGTTCCGCCCAAAAACTATCTTCCTGCTTGAATTTCTCTGCAAACTATAAGTATTGAAATTGGGATTTTCATGCAAAATTTACCTTTGCCATATTTGTTATCCGCTTTTTTAGAAACATTGCCAACTCTATAATGTTCACGAAGTTGTCAATATTTGAAAAAAAACGCTCAGCAGTCATCAAAAGTGAAGTTGCCAACTTTCCCTACCCCTGCTACCCACACAGTACATCTTAAAGTACAGCTATATATCCAAACCGTTTTTCATGCAACATACCTTAGAAAATGGTGGTGCTTTGTCATTTATCCCATTTGTAGCAAGGATTTTTGGTGCAAAGATAACAATCTAACTAACCTCTGGGACACAGGATTGGGGTGCGGGGGGGGGTTGAAACACCACAGGTTGCCCTTGATACTAGGGCTTTTTCCTATGACATTTCTTCTGTGGTTTTTAACCAGGTGCATTTCTACACCGGGTCAAACCACGACCAGTGTCCTATTCCCGGTAAACGCGGGTGAAGTAACACCAGGCCACTCAGAATTCCGCAGAGCAGAATTCCTATAAGGATACCACTATAGGCGACTTGTAATTATGGTCTAAGAATTTATATTCTGCAGAAAAACTGATTTATTTCTTACAGGTAAATCGTTCTCAAAGTAACAGCAAACATGTGAGACATATGCATGTGTTTTGTATTCTAAATGAATTAAAATGATCATTTTCTGATAAATTAACAATATCATAGCGAGGGTGACAGGGAGCTCTTTTTCAGTATATCCACCCAAGAAAACATTAGTTTGGAAATACCAACAATCTAGCTTTGCTTAGACCTTATATTCATAGATAAAATTCATTTATTTAGGAAAACAATTAAAAGAGCTACCAAAAGGAGCAAAAACCTAACTTGGAAACAAAACAACAAAAACACATGCAGCCATAAATTATACTTTAATTTATATTAGCTGGAAAAACACTTGGATAGTGAGATTCCCAAACAACCTTCTTTCATTTGCTAATTTCATATCCCTGCAAATCACAGAGTGCAATGATGACGTCAGCAGTGCTCCTGTCTGAGGGCACTTCACCCAACCCCCTAACGCGAAGGACGCTGAAATTACCTGCCCATAGAACAGAGAGACCAGGAAAATGTATTCCCATCTTCACTGGCATTGTAACAACTATTATTATAATGAGGGGTGCGATTATTATAACTACCAGCCTGTGCAGGCATGTACTGTAGAAGAATACAGATTATGTGAATACAAAGGAAAGGAAAGTCATTCTTTACAGAACAGGCTGGTTGAACAAAATGGTCTGTTGTAGGCCAGCTATTGAGGCACTATTCCCCTGTGTGGACCAGTGGCGCCCGGTGGATTTTAAAATTAGTGGGACGTGAATAACCTCCCAGAATACAGAAGAGAGCAAAGAACAGCTAACCACCATCCAGAAACCTTCAAAAGAATACAGAAAGTGGTGTGTTATTCACTGTACTTCCACAGGAATGACTACAAAAGCATAAATTCCACATATTTCGAGTATGAAAATGTGTTATTTCCGCCTATTACTTTTCAAGCTGTATAGTGTCTTATTTCACGAGCATCTTCCATTTCCTTTCTTTTCCAGACCCTGCTCCATCTAAACAGACTCTTAATCAGTTATGTCTAAGAGCCTACTTGGAGGGGGAAGATGGGTAAAGGAAATTTTACACAGATCACACACTCCTGCATAGTAGACAACAGAGCTATATCTGAGGTTACATGCATGTCATAGGTTGCATTACAAGCGGTACCACCGAGGTTACAGAGACCTTACAGGTTCAGACTACAGTTATATACTTTAGGTTACACCAATCTTTAAGGCCCCAGACTTAAAATGACTAATAATAATGTCATGAAAAGGTTTATCAATAAAATTGACGAATTGCCTGAGACAGCTATGAAATAAAAGTCATTGTTATGGCCTCAAGGAAAAAACATCACAATAAAGTGTTTCAAGTCCAAATTAATTATCACTCAAATATCAGCTATAAATATAGCATGAAAATACAATAGTTTTGTCCCCAAACATCAGCTTCAATTTTTCTGAAAATACAAATATTTTCCTCCCAACTGCCAGTTTTTCATTTCAACCTAAGTTTGAGAAAAATAATTTCTGACACTGTAGCAAACCATTCCTGGAAGAAGCCAGGGCCAAGGAATGTCCTTTATATGAAGACAATTAAATGGAACATCATTAAACAGTGCACTAAATATATTGGAATCATGAAGAATACATTTCAATACGTATCAAAGGGAACAAAGACATAATTAAGGAACCTATTAAGCAGAAGTGATGTTTACATATTCTTTAACAACTGAATAGAATGAAATTGTTGAGTTGACACTGTTTTTGATAGTGATGAGTTAAACGAAATTCAACTACATTTTATGAAAGATTCCCCTGAAATGTAAGATAGATAGGATATGTACATGTAATTATAATTCACAGGGTTAAATACGATTCCAATATCTGTTAATTTCCTCCCCATCCATAGAATTAAAGCCAGCATGCTCTTTTTCAATGCGAACGTTTCTTTATGTAGTCTATCCAAGTTAATTTTCTGAGTCTAAGCTCTCAAATTCCTTCACCCTTATTGAGGATCCCTGGGCACATTTCTTGCCCATAGTCTTTCCCTAAATGTTGGCTAGAAGTAAGAGGCTGCCCCCCACTTCTAGTGTTACAAAAGGAAGTCCAGATACATTCAGGATCATCTAACCACCCACACATGTTACTCCTATAGTTTGCTGAATCCATGATCAACAACTGCAGGTGCTGTATATGGCTAGGATGCCTGAAATCAAAAGTGATATTCTTTTCTAACAACCTGACCCACAGAGCAGAGGTCTTCAGCAATTCACTATGACTAGACATGACCACAAAAATCCCTTTGGTCACCCAAGGCAGAATTGGCTACTTATAGATGTAGAAATTGCAATGCTATAACCTTAGCCTCTGATTCTACTTTAGACCTGGCCTTACCAACAACTACAACAAACCACAGCATGGCACAGTAGACTCTTCACTCCTGCTATACCTTCTCAGTCTATCCTGCATTGAGCAGTCGATTTACTCTCCTCAACAGTCCTCCCCTCCAGACCACATGTGAAATCAAAATATTAAGCCAAAATACTACCTACTAGTTCCTGGAAACAAAATACAAACAAACTGGGAATCAGAAGTACTAGAAATAATCTGCCATCTGCTTGGCACCTCAAATGTTACATGCTGCCTCGATGAATCCCACTAACCCATCACTGTAACTTCCTATACCCTTCATACATGTCATAATGCACACTAACACTCAATTTACAGGTACTACCAAAAATAAGACAAACGTGTTAAATTCTCCAGGTTACATCTCAGTTGGCCTTGACCTGCAACTCCTCTCAACTCCTGCGAACAACAGAGAACTTACAAAAAAGCACAACAAACTCACTTAAGGAGGACATCAGGATTGTATTAACTTATTACAGTGCTCAAACCCAGCTAGCCAGCTCTGCTGCAAGTTTCTCTAGCATCCTTCAATTATGGACAGCAGAAATCACATGGTTTACTCTGCCAAATAGGGACCCTATTTTATTTATTTTATAAAGACCTATCTCCCCAACTCATACATAAATCGTATTGCAATCTTCCTAGAAATGCCTTCTGCAAAACTGTACGCTTTAAACTATTAGATCGACACTATACAAATGTACAATCTGGATCTACTGTTTTTGAATGAAATATGTCAACAAATTTTACAGCATTTAGACTGAGAGGATAAAACAGGTGGAGCGGTTCGGTCATCTTCCTAGCTCAAATTATTACATGTTATCAACTATTCATGGACATTATATATTAGTCGCCAGGGGTCGCAGCTGTGACCCTTGGCTTGCCATTAGTAACCCCGGCACTGGCTATGCGACCCTGGACTTGGAGGTTGCAAAATCCGCACCAAGAATACAGTGGCTGTTCGCTCTTATGGGCGAAGGTTGGAGCTTCATCCTTCTTCTGTTCTGCCAAATGTTGTTATAGCAATAGTGAAAAATACTCTATTATCCACTGTTAATGTAAAATACAATGCAGTACAATCTGCTGGAATGGGGCGTTCCCAGACGGCTGAGGTCAGCACAAAACATGCTTTTAAATGTATGTTGTGTGTGTACTTGCAAATGAAAGTGTATTTATGTGAGAGAGTGTGTGCATGTGTGTGTGTGTGTGTACGTGTAAGGATGTCAGTGTAAATGAAAGTAAACGAGACAGTGACAGTAAGAGATAATGAATGAGACTGAGTGCAAGTAACTGAGTCTGAAAATGAGTGACTGAGTGAGATTAAGATTGACTGCAAGTGAGACAGAATGAATGAGTGTGAGAAGTGTTAATGGGTATGAGTGACAATCAATGTGAGTGAGAATGAGTGAAAGTAACAGTGAGTGAGTGTAACTAAGTGACGATGAGTGAGTCAGAGAGAGAGAAGAAAGAGAGTTAGTGAGAGTAGATGATTGTACAATTTAGAGTGATTGAGAAAGTATGAGTAAGCAAGAATAAGAGTGAATGTGAGTGAGAGTCTGTGTAAATGAATAATAATGAGTGAGTCAGAGCAAGAAATTAGGTTGTTTGTTGACTGGGGTGGGAAACCTAGTCAAGCGGCAATCACAATCCTTGTCAGGGTGAGCCAGAAGCCAACCCTAAATGAACCTGTGCTCAACCCTCTAGTAGCCTGGCACAGATCAGTCGGGCTTAACTTAGAAAGGCAATGTGTATTTGTGCAACACTTCAAACAGTAATAAAGTAAAAACACCAAACAAAAAGGATTCCACACCAGTCTAGACAAATAGAGTAACTTTTAATAAATTAAGCAAGACAAAAGACAAAAATACAATCAGTAGACCCAAAGATATGCAAGTTTAAAAATTTCAGTAAAAATATCACCAAAAAGCATATTGCCCAACTGTGGAAATCTGGTTGCGCCAGACCGAGAAAAATTCACAAGTTCAGGCAGCACGATGAGCACAGGCTGGCTACAGGGATCTAGTTAGGCCTGCTAAACAGAGTTCCTCAAATCCTGGTTTGCAGAGCGTTGCAAGGGCCTGCGTCAAAGATGCGTTGCACAGCTGAAGAAATGCGTTGGTTTCGATATGCAGCATGGCTGCAGTGCGAGGTCCTGCATCATTGTTGAGGATCCTGACGATGAAGGCTTGCAATGCGAAGTCTAGCGTCGAGTTTGAGATGTGCAGTTGGGGCAATGCGTCAGTTCTGGGGAGCAGCAAGGCTGGGATGCAGAATCCTGCATTGTCATCGAGGCTGCTATCGACGAGGGATGCAAAGGGGCTGCACTGAGGATGCATTCCACAGTGGCGGTTCTGAGGAGTTTGCCGGCTGCAAAGGCAATGTGGGTCTTTGCGACAGGGTAGATCCACGCAACAGCATCAATGCATCAGTTTTGATCAGGGTTGCGCCACACAGCAGAGAGATGCGTCGGTTCACTGGGTCCACAGAGGCTGGCAGAGCACCTTTGGCCCATTTCCAAGGCTCCAAAACTTGGCTGGCACCACTTAGCAGGGTAGATTCACAGATGTCAGAGAGCAGGTGCTGGGGATGAGGTTGTTTGAGCTTTCTGTCCCTAAGGCTCTAGTCAGGAGGCCAGACAACTAGCCCTTGGAGTCACTTTGTTGGTCCTGAGTATTACAGATGCAGGTCCTTCTAACCCAGGCAGGAGGGTAGCAGGCGGCAGGTCAGCAGGGCAGCAGTTCCTTTAGAGCAGCACCCCATCAGAGTGACAGTCCTTTTAGAAGCACAGCAGTCCTTCTTCAAGGTAGAGTATCCACAGGTCCAGAAGTGTGCTGAAGAGTTGGTGCCTGAGGTCCAATATTTATGCCCACTTGTGTCTTTGAAGTCGGAGAAGCTTCTAGAGGCTGCCTTTCAAATGTACAGGTGCCCTGCCTTCCTTGCCTTGATTTCAAACTAACTACAGGGTGCATGCAGTCATTTGTGTGAAGGCAGGACACAGCCCATTTAAGTATAAGTGGGCTATGTCCAGCTCCTCCCTCCCATCCTGCCAGTGGTGGCCCATCCATGCACACCTAAGCTCCCTATTGTGGGGTACTGTCTATGAGGCATACACAAAACCAAACTGTCAACTACCCCAGCCATGTGACCCAAAGACAAGCTGCAGGCACCAAATGGCTGAGGCAGGGAAATGCCAACTTTCTAAAAGGGGCATTTTCTAAATTAAATCCAACTTAACCTTAAATAAGGATTGTTTATTACATTTCCAAAGACACCGACATGAACTAGATGTCTGTTCCCATTTCAAAATTACACACTATTAAATGCAATAAGCTAACTCCAATCTCCATTGGGAGAGGTAGGCCTTGCAGTAGTGAAAAACAAATTTGCACACCTTTCTATAACCTGACTTAACTCTGTAGAGCACCCATGCAGGTGAAAGGTTATATCCTGTACCAGCTTATTGCAAAAAAAGTGCTCTGAGTAAAAAAAAAAAAACTCGACATCAATGGACTAATTAGACCATCACCTTATTCATTTCCCATTCTTCTCAGAAAAAATAGTCACAAGTGGTCAGGTAAGAAAACCCAAGCAATGGATAAGGGACACGAAGTCTTTGAATACCTTTTCCTTGACTTTGAGTATTCCGTTTATATTAAGACCCCCTATTGAGGAACTAAAAATTGGCCTGCATGGCAGCACACCACGGTGCACTCTTGAACGATTTTGTGGATGAGTTATCCACTATGAAACTAAATAAACAAAAAAGAATTTTGCACATAATACTCTAAATATTTGAATAAAAATAGGAATATGCACAGAGCGATAGACAAAATGAGCCATCAACCTGAACCTAGTTGCTCAATGAATTGGAAAAAAAGTACAAAAAATGTATTTAAATACTGCAAAAAAAGGTTTTTTTAAACTAATCTTTGACGAAAAGGAATTTCTTTTTCTGGTACCACTTTAGATAAGCAATAAACCATCAAAAAAAAAACTTTTTGGACACTCCGAAATAACATACTATAACACTCCTACACTAAATTAAATGACAAAATTACTAAAGAGTGTATAATTATCTGGTTTCTTTTAATCTTGTGATAAATCTTAAATCATAATTTTTTAGTAAAATTCCTAGAAACCTTCAAAGCATAACATCTCAAAGAATACATTGACTATTTTAACCTATTTCACTATATAAATATATCGGAGGCACAGAAACTACTATCCTACAAATTGCTGATGATGCACTACACTTACTGATTGATGGTGAATCACTTCTACTCATCCTCCTTTACATATCAGCAGTGTTGGTAACAGTGACTCACAGCACTACAATCAGTACACTCAAGGACAGAACATCTATAAATGTACTGAACTTAACTGGAAAACCAGGCTGCTCCTGACAGCGCCGAGGGCCGCCCTACACACTGTAGCGAGGTGGTGTCGGAAGTAACAAGCTTTGGTAACACAACCTCAGTCATCATTAGTCTCAAATGCTTGAGTTTTGAGCTGTGATGCATACTCAGAAATTGCATGTATCATGCACAGAGACATGTACCTTCGTACCTCGAAATACCCGACACACAAATTATCCACATCGGGGGTATCTGCTAGCTATGTTATGTTATGGTAACAATTGCTTATAGAGCGCACTTACACCAGAGGTTTCATGGTGCTAAGTCTAGAGTTTGCCGAGGCGGATAGAAGTTAAGCTTGGGCCTGAGTGAATAGCCATGTTTTGAGCAGTCTCCTAAAACTTAGGAGATTGTTGCAAGACCGGATTTCCAATGGGAGGGAATTCCAAAGTCTGGGGGCCAGAGTCGCGAACCTGCATCCTCCCTGGCGATGAAGCTTGAAGGAGGGGATGACCAAGAGTTGCGGAGTGGAGGTTGCGAGAGGGAATGTACCTAGGTAGAAGCTATGAAGTTCTAAATCAATGTTTCTAGAACTGCCCCAGTTCTAGAACCCATGTCACATTCAGCTTCAGAAACTGCTCCAAATAGTCATAATATGAATTTGCAGAGCTAAGCACAAAGATATTCAAAAATTAACCAAAGGACCTACCACTGAACGGTACCTCTAAGGATGACTTTGTTCCTGACAATGTAGATTCTTTATCTTTTATATTGGCGCTTTCACAATTTTGCCTTTTTATTGTTTTATTACATCTGTTCGAGTGCATACACGAATTAGAAATGTATCACCAATTTGCTGTTATGTCTTTATAGACTTGTGTCTCTCGGTGATATTCCCGCATGTGGCATCTGTGGATTAACAACTAGTTTTGTTATTTTTCACTCTAAAAGCATAATGTCAACCCTGGGTCTGTTATGCACTGTACAAAACTGCAAATAGGTCAATAAAAATGCATAAGATAGGTTCTAGACATAGACAATCAGTTTATAAGAGTTCAAAGTGAGGCCTGTGTGGCAGGTGTACTTCAGCCAAATGCATTAAGCAACAATTATGTTTCATTATTTTTCTGAATTTAGGGATTCTGTTCAAGTTTGATGTAGAGGAGAAGGAAGTTAGCTCCAAAACATGGAACTTTGACAGGGGGAGATCTTCCTCCAAACCTCTCTTAATTGGCAAATTTGGGCAACCAATAGATATTGGTAGGCAACTAGATGACTGGTAAGTTGGGAACAGCTTGGTGATGTGGGTTGCACCTCTATCATACTAGGCCTGATGTAGACAGCCTTTGAGCAAACCAGCCTAGATATTGCCTTCAAGAGAAGAAAAGTGATCAGGAGAGCAAGACGTAGGAAGGTTAAGAAAGAATCAATCATCCTCCATTGATGAAAACACTTTTGACACATTCTTTTGAGGGACATAAGTTAGGTCAGAGTCAAATCCGGCTCCTGTGTTTTGCACTTTATCTAAAGGCGGAAGCGATGATCTCAAAGGTGATCAGCTAGGAGAGCAGGCTACCTGGACCAGAATTTGGAAGCATGACTTCAAATTTAGATTGAGGTGTTGAAGCAAAGATTGTTTTGGGTAACCTAAACATGAGTCTTCAGCAGACAAGATTCAACCCGCTTCTCGTCTCCAGGATCATCTTATAGATTCACAAGTCACACAAGGATACAAATAAAAAACAGCGTTAAAAGATTCCGCCAGTCTTGCTTTCGTATACTTGAGCTGCCACTAGCTAATAAAGTGCTAAACAGATAAACATTAATTAAGGGATCACAAAGGCATTTTCCAGATCTGAAGGTACCCGGCTTATTGTTCAAATGAGTAACATGTTTTCAAATTTCTGGGATAATGAAGGAGGTGAGAAACAACGAGAGGAAGATCAGCATTTGGCCGGAGGGCTTAGCAGTATCAATTGAAGCTGTTCTCAGTGCACAGCAGGAGCATTAGCCCCAATAAAAACAGACGTTGCAGGCAGCGGGTTATAATCACATTTTGTATTACAATTTACATGAGCAGCTGACCTACCTCAAGCACAGTCTGTGATACAAAGGCAATGGCAACTATGCTCGGGGAAGGCTTT